>NC_136061.1:475326294-476526294 GCF_964261635.1 Lissotriton helveticus | reverse complement strand
AGCTCTTGCCACTGCAGCCTTTGCAATGAAGAAGAGCATCTGCATTGTTATGAGGGCACCATGGACGCTCTTTGCAGAGCATGCAGTGTTTGCTATCATTCAGAAGGCTAAGGCTACCTTAACTACATAGAGAGTGTCAGGATATGGGGTGATACTGTCACTACCATCTTGAAGTTTGTGAAGTGTCAGATAGTGAATCCTGCAACTTTCTTTGCCCATCCTATATTAGACTCGGAGTACAATGTGCATGACTATGCAACCAACGTGCCTTCCTAATGAACCTAGTCAAGAAACAGAGGATCATATATCAGGTAGCCTTATATATTTTGTTGATGGTTCCTCTACTATTGACCAGGATACAGGCTTAAGACACACAGGTGTAGCAGTAGTCAGAGCATAACAGCATGATTCTTCTGATACACTCCAGATAGTAGAGCAGTCAACATTACCAGCACATTATTCTGCACAAGCAACTGAATTGTTAGCACTGATAGTGGCTCTTAAGAAAGGAGCAGGGAAGGTTATCACAATTTATATAGATTAAGCTTATGTGACTACCACTGTTTATTCCAGAATTATGAGATGGGGTAGGATAGGTTTCCTCAAGTCAGGTGTAAGTCCTGTTATGCAAAGGAACCTCCTAGAGTCTTTAATAGAGGCACTTGCGTTACTACAGGCAGTGGCAGTAGTGAAATGTGCTGCACATACCATTTGTGTATGGGTTATGAACTAGCAGATTGGGCAGCTAAGATGTAGCTAGGCGCACTCCCCCGCCTGTGCCATCAGGTTCGCTACAGGTCAATGTTCTGCTGGCTCAGACTGCCTGGCTGCCAGAATCTGAATCTAACCCTAAAATAGATAGTGCCACTCTTTATTATTCTGAGACAGCACATTTACATCTGCGAGACTTGCAGGATGTTGCCCCCTCACATGAGAAACAGTTATGGGAGGATAGAGGGTGCTCTCAGTCAGGAGATGACCCAATATATATGCAATTATCTATAGGTAACCTGTGATGCCACAGGCGTTGCTGATGATAACTCTTGATCAGTTGCATTTACTAGCTCATATTTCAAGAGATCCCTTGTCTATGCAAATACAACAAGATTGGGTGTGTTCCCAATCTGCATTAAATGCTTACAATGTACCTACATATTTGTATTGTCTGCCAACAATTTTCTCCAAGTCCTACGTTGAAATAATAAACTCTACCATTACACGATCACATGTTCATGGAGGGGGAATGTTATGAGAAATGTGAATTGTGAAAACATGGTGCAACAGCAAACATCAGAGTGTCACACAGCTATATGTGGTGAAAGAAAAGTGCAGGCCAAAAGCTCATGCTGATGAGAGGGAGGTGAAGAGTTTACTTTAGAACAGAGTGCATGACCTGTACGTTCATAGTTAAAGCAACACTTGTGTTTAGCAAGATTGAAGGAATTTAAGGCCTTGGCACACAAGCAAGCCCAATTCTAGTCTGTGTTTTAAATAGATTTGAACCTGATTAGACAACATGAGTAGGAGATCAAATAAGCTAAGAACACACTGAATCTGATAAGAAGTCTTAAGGGCACAATGGTAAATCACACTAACCAACAAGCATGCATTCAACCCAAAATACACATGCATTCAAAAGTAGATGAATACTTTGTTAAGTATCATTAGAAACTGCGATAAAGAAAGTCTAGAGAATTAGATTAAAGTTTAGGGTCACATGTGACCTCATGTTTGTTATAATTAATATATACCAATATTTAACTGACCAGTAGTCTTTTTTCAGAATTTTTGTAACCCCTCTTGTTTAACTCTGTATAAAAGAATCTGCCTGTGAAGTTGCAGATTGAGACCGGCTGTTTACTGATGTGGACTTGGAATTTCCCTGCCACAACAGTAAAGAGCTGTTTTTACATTGCCATAGGGAAGTCTATCATTCTTTATTCTTAAAGTTACCCTGCAATAATGACGAAGACTGTCAAATGTCAGTGACATACTGGTAGCAACACTCTCCTCCTTAACTGATTGAATAGGGGTATGCAAGAATTTCAGTCTGTTCTCAGCTGAGGAGAAGTAGGAGGCTACAATTTTCTGCAGCTCCACCTAAACATCAAACTTGTCCAATTGATAATTGAATGCCTTTATTATCACTTTTAGTGTGTGATATGTGCCAAATCCTCAGAGATGTATCTATCATTCCCCCATTGCTTTTACTGGCCTATTGTTTAAGTGTAAGTAGCCATCTAAATTAAAGGTATGCAGTTAGATATCCTTCCACTCTATAATGGCACCAACCCTTGTCCTTACTGATATCTGCTAGCTAAAGAACTTCTATCATCACTAAATAAGCTAGGTGTGGCTTTATAAAGTAAAGAGATGAGGCCAGAGATAGAGGAGATATGGGAGGAGATTCATGGTGCTGCATACATATCAGCTGCTACTGGCTTTGCCAATGATTAATGCTTTTAAAATACAACAGCACTGGCAAAGTCGAAATACAGAAAACATTTTTCGAAACTTGCAATTAATTGTATTTTATACTTGAAAGTATAGCAAAACCTTGTCTTCTATTGTTTCAAGGTGGCCAAAATATTGCATGACGCAACGTGATGGACACAACACAACCCAACAGTGGTCATCTTGAAAACATGAACGTGTATTCCATACTTTCACAATGTCTGATGTCTTGCAATGATGCATCCATCTTTAAAGTACATGAAACAACATTGTCTATACTTTTAAGTATAGAAAACAATGTATTCCATAGTTTTACCATGCCTGATTGTCACTATTGGTTCTATTGATGCCGGCACATTTTCAAAACATCTGTCATTGGCAAAACTGCCTGGTTTGCTCCTTCTGAGTTCTGGAACTGCCATTTCATATCAGTGCCAGGAACACAGTGGTAATTGGCCTTTATGGACTTTGGGGCTCCATTTGCCCGTTTTTACTATAACAATAGAGAATAAAAATCGATTATTCATTATTAATGTATCAAAAATGGAGGCCTTCACTGGCAACTGAGTTAAGTAAAAATGCGTTTAAAATCTGCGTTGTGGGCTTGCTTACTGGGAAGTGTGTTTATTTGAGAGACTGCATGCATATGTTTGAGCTTGTGTGTGCCAGTGAAAGGGAGTCAGAGACAAGTTCTGATCGTCAGTGAGTGAGAGTGGGTGAGATTGGGTGTCAGTAAGTGAGCATGAATGAGTCATGTTCAGTGAGAATGAGTAAATCAGAAAAGGAGTGACTGCAAGTGAGTGGTAGCCGATGAGTGAAAATGAATGAGGAAGAGTATGATGGAGAGTGAGGGAATGGGGTATTGTGCTTGTGTGTCTGCCATTGGTCCTTGCATACTGAAGGGGATTCTTGACTTATAGTAGCCCCCATGGCAAGAATACTGATGCTGGCATAGTGAACGCAATACTTAGCATGACAGGCATGGCACCTGTGACAAAAATGCCGGCACTGGCAAACTAGAGGTAATTCTTGGCATATGGGGCACCTGTGGAGAAAGGCAAGTGCACGCACACTTGAGGAAATTGTTGGCTTATAGTGCCCATGTGGCTAAATGTTTGTAGCATATTAGAGGTAATTCTTATCATAAAACAGGAGAACCATGGTATATTCTAGGTAGGAAACCATGACAAAATGCTGGCCTTATTTATTAGTGGCAATGTTTTTCTCATAAGGGTCACTCTTGGTATATGGATGACTTTAATAGCAAAATTCTAGAACTGGCATATTGCGTGCAAATTTCTGGCCTACGTGGAGACCCATGCATATAGGAGGAACCAATGACCAATGGGGGTTACACATAACAAAATGCTGGACCTGGCACAATGGAGATCGTTTTTGACATACGGGGTACCCATGGCACGTTTTAATTTTTAAATGGGATGAACTCCTGCGGCAGGTCAGGCTTTATTGTCTTGGCACACCATGAAAGGACTTGAATAATTAATGAGGGCTCTATCAGTGCCTAGAACTATTTAACAAATTTATATGAAAATTATGCTTTAAAATTAGCTATTTTATCTCATTTTTAAAACAATGCTTGGGGTAGAACACACTAAACGCCTCTGACTCCCACTCCGAGGCTTTCTGGAAAAGTTATGGCTCACTCGCTTGCGATATTCCAGGGCAAACATTATACCCGCCACCACTCTCAAACAAAATGTTAGCACCCTAATACAAGTGATTTGATGTAATTGGTCATAGGATATCACTTCCTGTGATTTTATTAAGCTCAAAGTGTGTATGACATCACGTACACTACCCCAGGCATTTTGGTGAATTGACGTCCATATATCTGGCACCTGGCAGGCTTTAGCGGATTGCTGGAAGGAAGGCAGGAGGGAAGAGACTACGTTGGGGAGGTTCAGGGAGCAGGGAAAGAGCACAAGCAGGATCGCCAGCATTAAAGTAAAGGAAAGACCAGAACATGCACTCCCAAGGCTTGCTAAATAACAATTTAAATGGAGAAAAGAGAAAAGTAGCTCTGTGACATCAAAGATGGAATGATACACTTTATCGAGAGAAAAGCAAGGCTAAACAAGCTATGCTTAATTCAGTAGAGAGATAAACACAGATTAAAGAGTAAAGCCATTAAATAAAGAGAAAAGAACTGCGATGAACAAGATTGCCATCCAATCAAGAGCTTGGGGTTGACCTAAAGCAGTGCTTAATTTGAGCCTGTGGTTTCTGGGACTCAACACTGGCACTTAATTGTCAGCACTGGCGTATGAGTCTGCTACATGGTGGCGCTGTTTGCCTATTTTTGGTATGAGCATAACATCAGCTGTTTATTCATTCATTATACATTAAGATTGACTAATACCGGACACCCACGCCACCCCTACATATAGCTTGGGGGGTTTAGAATAGTATGAATTGTCACTCTTGCAAAAGGGTGATGGTTAATAGTTGTGTTGGTACCATCATTGGCAGCGCTGGCGGGGGCAATGGATGGTGCGAGCTGCAGTGGCTTCCTGACAATGGCCCCTGGCACTTATTTTTTCACAAATTAAGTACTAACCTAAAGGCTGCTGTATACAATCACTGAATAATGGTTCAGGATCATTTTACTTGGATTGAATCCTGCAGCTATGCCTTCCTCGGGCCCTCTGTCCTTCCGGCCAGGTTGCATTTTGCAGCAACACTTGCACAACTCCAGCCCCTGTTCTGACTTTAAATATTTTGTGCCCACTTAGAGCATGTTCTTTAAACCTTCCTTTGTCTCCCAATGCTGCGCTTCACAGCTCTTATGTTCCAGAGACTCAGGGTCAGACTTGATAGCATCAGCTATGATGGAAAGTCAGAGCAGGTAAGAAGAGATAGAAGTTGAGTCAAAGTGCACTAGGTAAACAGCAATTACTGGATATCGCAACGACATGGCCCCTGAGCTGCCTCTGAAATGTTCTAGGCCTAATAAGAGTGGCTTCTCTAAATCTGGTTCCACTTCCAAATGCTGCTCTTGTCATCTTTTATGTTTCAGAGCCTGAGACGTCGGGCTCCAAAGCAGCAACTAGGATGAGGGGTTGCAGCAGGTAAGAAACATAAAAACTCAGCCAAAGTCCACTTTGCAAGCAAGAAGTGCGGAGTGCAATGTTAAAATGTACAGTTGCGCTCCAAGACACGAGCCTGTAAAATCTCTGTAATGAAGTTTTTATTTGCCCATCATTTTCCTGAAAGTAGATTCTCAGTCATATTGAATAACAGTAATCTAGTAGAAGGCGAAAGCGTGGGGAAATGGAAGGAAGTGTTAAGAAGAAGTGAACGCATGGGCTTTTTACAGTTTGAAACTGGTGGCAGCGCCTGTCAAGGTGCTCTCTCTGCAAACCATGAAGTATAGGAATGCTTCAGAAGAGTGCCTTGTGAACGGTCTGTAAAACAGAGCTTTTTTAGCAATGTTCTTGTCAAATTGGGCTGTATAAAGCACTGTTTGTCCCTGCTGTTTTTCCCACAATGTCTTGAGGGGAGGCGGTGGAGTAATATCTTGCTTCCTAGAATGACCTCTAAGGGTGTGTGCTTGGGATATACAGCTTGCTCTTCGCTTGTTGGGGCAGTGGTTAAGCCCCATTTGTTTAAAGTTCTCCAGTCACGACAATTAGCCCTGGTTTACGACATTTGAAATATCCTTGAGAGTTAATATAGGAATATACAGACCTCTTTTCTCGTTCAGAGATAGAGCGGAGGAGCCCATCCATTCTAAACACCTCCCAGAGCCCAGCATAAAAAAATTATTCGTTTTATAAAAAAGTAGAGCAAGATCGAAAATTCACAAAATAAATGTCAACGTGATTTTGGCATTCAAGTAATTCAGTTCCACAGAGGCTCTATATGACCCTGAAATTGAGAAGCAAAGGCAGTTAATCAAATATGCTTTAAAATGAAAATCACAACTTATGGAGGGTCTAAACGCGCATATTTTTACGCCAATATTCTAATTAGCCCGTAGCAACATCAATATATGCCCCAGTGAGTCATGAGACAGACTATTCACTGGATAAAATTAGTAAATGGAAGGCTGCCTTCAGAAGGTACAGTAATTACAAAGCGATAAAAACATTTGTATGGACGATTAAACCTTTAAATCACACACGGCCCACTAATTTATTAAACAGTTCCATCCTTCTTTGCCAGTTCAAGATAAAAACTTCTCCACCTCAGAAGAGATTCGAATTAAGTTAATAACTATGTGCTTGTAATATGAAAACAGGTTCAAATTGTAACTACAGGGTATTTAAGTGCCATTACTCAATATGTAGGTAACTCTTGCATACAGTTGGTATAAAAAACATTTCAATGCAAAGAAACAAATAAACCAATACAAATACATTTCATGTTTCAGATTCCGGAAACAGCACAGTGACAGTAGGTGTGGGACATAAGAAGTGCAGCCGGCAGCCATAAAGGCCCGTGTCTGCATTCCTCTGTTGAACGTGGAGGTCAGTCAGGTTGGTGCAGCATTTACATTTATACAAGCAAACCTGCTTCTCTGAGATATCATAAACATTGTTCAATTCGAAAAATCATAAAACCATAAGAGCAGGTCCCACCGTTTTTCTTAGGCGAATGCTGTTGGGCCACAGAATACATAATATGCCTAATCTTAATTTCACCTCATGCCTCTTTCTTCCATCATTCTACACTTTAGGTGCATTTATTTCAGTTTTACAGGTTCTTCTTTTCAACCCGACTTTCCGAGGCATCTATTCCCTCTTTTTCTACCTTTCTCTCACTCCCTACAACAACAAGAAAACATACGATGCCAACCACGGCAAAAATTAAACACTGAATTATTGACAATGTGACACGACACTATTTACAGGGACAAATTGTAATTTCACAAAGATTAGATGGATGATGAGGCGGGGTTTACCAGTTCGGCAGTGGTGTGCCAAAGCAATGCCCTACATGCAATATAATCTAAGCCAATGTGAGGAGGCGGGAGGTTGCCAGCTTCACACAGTATCCACAAACAGTGGAAGCTAAAACACTCCCGCTGAGAACAATTTCAAGTGTCAAGGTCGCCATCAATCATTATCTGCTGCGGGATCATCTCGCGCCTGCATCTACTATCAATCAGGACCGCTCTCCTCACAATGAGAGGTGCAGCCGTGGCGTCATCATGAGCAGATGAACAAAAACAGGGCAGTGCCAAAGAAACACATGCTGGCGAACAGCCCAGCGACAAGTTGATTTCAGAGAAAATGGTAGGAAAAGCTGGTACCTAATTGTTTTTTTTATCCAAACATGCATGTGGCATCCTCGATAATTCACAGGGGTGTTGTTGAAAGGTGTCGTCACCTATCTCAGGTATTGTTTTCATCACAGATTTCATACATAATTGGTTATGACAACGCGAGGCAACAACTCTAGTTATTTCTACAAATCTAACCATGGGTAGTTACATTTGCGTAAACCCAGATATTTTGTAAAGTGTTCTGTAAATTTTGTCAGATTACCCACAGGTTTTCTGCCTTTGCGTGAATTCTCTTGCAGACAGTGTGCAGAAACATCAGAAAGGAAGAGGTATTGTCTGGAGCCAAGAATGCACAGCCACATTGACAGGGACTAACATATACTAGAAACAATACAGGCACTGAGTATATGCAGGAAACCCACTCAGTTCGAATCGCTCTTCCTCCTATTAACTCCTATGGCCTATAACGGAATGTAGAATACAGCATGGCGTGGTTATATGTCAAAACTTTGAAACAGGAAACGTTTGTAATGGTCTATATGCATATTAATCAGTAAGATGCTGCTGTAGATGTGAGCAAGTGGTGGAAAAAAGACACCTTGACATCAGGAATCTCAAATTGTAACTAAAAAGAGTGGCTGAAGAAGAGCACGACTCGTCCTGTTTAAACTAGCATGTGTTCTAAACATTCAGGAAGTTTGTACCTAAATATGGCAAGTGTTGTTTGATGTACATTTCACATTCCTTTGGCAATGGTATCAGAAATATAATTATTCACTTTTATTTCTGCAGATGCTTCCTCCTCTTCTTACAAACAGTTTTCACACATTTTCCACATATTTCGCCTGCTTCTGGTTACCTGTTGTATTAATAATAAATATCTAGTAGGTTTTCCCAAGCGACAACTCCATGAACATAAGAATGAATGAAAGACAAGAGTCTTTGATTCTTTTAAAATCACCCTTGATTGTGTGTCCACTGTCACCAGCCACTCTGTAGATTTAGCAAATGGCACGTGCTTAAGAGCACCGATTTCGCATCCTCAAAACGTGAAGGCATTTCTTACACTATTGGGTGGACAAAGTGATCTATGGATTGTGATAATGTTTCTTCAAGACACTACTTATTCTGAACAAAACAGGCCAGAATGGGGGTTTAGTAGGGCTTATGTTTGTCTTGTGAAGGTTATGTATTACAGGCAAGGGGACATGGATGGTTTGGGATCGTAATTCATCTTTCTGAAATGCATTCACTGTTCAATCCCTTTGAAGATCTCACCAGATCGGTCTGGAGTATCGGCAATTTAGTACTGGAATTTGCAATTTTCAAGAAGTTTAAGCTATCATTCCTGTTTTTTAGGTCTCGCCTGCGTAGGCTGCGCATGCGCAGTGTTGCTGGTGAGATTTTATGATTTAGAGGGGCTTTAAGTATCGGGCTTTAAGCCCTGCCCCTCTTTCCCATTGGCCAACGTCACCGTTTATGCTAAATGGTGGGTAGCCATTGGAAAAGAGGTTAGTGTGACGTAGACTTTTCTCTTTCACAGACATCCCACTTGGACGGGCTCGTCTGACTTCCTTCTCTTGTTATTGGACTATTGAGATTTCATTGCTCCAGCCTACACACACCAGGCAAGACGTATATCGACTCTTAAACTCTGACAGCTTAAAAGTAAATGCTCCACGGGACCCTTTTATGTGTGAGAGATAAACCAATCTCTTCACTCACTCTCTTCTCTTGATGTAACACCTCGGATGGGGTTGTCTGGAGGCTGTGTCGGCCTTCCTCCTCCTGCTCCTCCTCCTCGTCACCTCCTCCACTTTAAAAAAGGGTGCCTGTGTTTACTACGTGGTTAGTGAGGTGACCTGAGTGTAGGTAGAGAGGACGCTGGTGACGGCTCAGCGGAGCACAAGACGTTAAAGTGCAGGTGGGTGGGGGGGAACGCACAGCCCCCCTTGCACGGAGCATGGGATAGTGACTGAGGCGAGGCTGGGGCCTGTACCAACAGAGAGGAGTTCGAGCCGGGACAGGGCACCCGCAGCAGCCCCTCACCGCAGACACCTGAGTGATGTCCGTCACTGCTGCGGCAGGGACCCCCCCAGCAACAGGAAAGCCTCTGAGAGCAAGCAGCCTATGAAGCCCCTTCAGGTAAGAGCAATGCGTGACCCCAACCTGACCACCAGGGGTCCCCATATTCACACTTCGAAAACGATGAGTGTTTTTGCTTGTTTTCAAGTATAATGTGCCCTGATATTGCATTGTATTAGTGGCAGAAAACAGCACAGTGTCACAAAACATTTGGACCCACAGCATTTAGCATATAACCTGTCAGGGACAACATTAAAAACACTTTCATTGCACAGGCGCGAGCTGCCAACAATGTTTGGTAGATAGAGGAATGCAGAAAACCCAACAGACCACATTTTCGGGCACCCCGCGAAAGAGATGAATGAAAGCATAATTTGTTTATATCAATCGACGCAGTGTGTGCACTCTTGTGTCTGCTGTATGTGGAGCGTGGCATTCAGCTACCCTACGGCAGATTAGTGGGTAGTGTTCATCTGTGAACATTGTATATGAAAAGCCAAGCAAACACATGGCTGGACGCACATTCTTTATGCGAGTGTCATCCGATGTGATGTGGTAATGCGGGTTCATCTTTGTACTGCTTCGCCCGTGATTGATACTTAAGCGCACAGTGGCGCATTTTTACACCTCACCTTTATTGCAGGCAGTGTCAAATTTTTCTCACGGACACCGTACACTGAACCCTATTTCGTGATGCGCTTGCTCCCAGTGGGAACGATTTTTGCAACTTGTGTGGCTGTTGCTAGCTAGTAAAATGTAGTGTTCTCCAGACTGACGTCAGTGATTGGTAGTCTGTTTGGATGTATAATTACCAAAAATTCCTCTGAGCACTCCACGTTCCAATCAAAGGTAAATAACACAAATACCAGTCCATATATTATCCAAAGCCAAATAAAGTCTCTTCAATCCATATATATTGACATTGTTCTGTTTATTTCTCAATATTCTTTTCTTCTTAGTTTCATATCATACTGGTAATACCACATCAGCCAACACGTGTTTGGTCGGGTTTCAACAAACAACACATCGACTTCTTCAGGGCTGTAACCAAACAAAGTAGTATTTCCAATTATAACACGCTCTACGTTTTGGCAAAACTCCTATTAAGGTATAGACCCCATCTCCAAAACCAAGAGTTAAAGCACTACACCGTGTGCCAGTGTATAAAGTGGATGTATAATTACACATTGTCAAAGGGAGTAAAAGACATTGTCATTTACAACGCCATTACTTGATTAATGCTTTACGAAGGGGGAAAAAAATTCAATGGCAATAGCTCAAAACACTGTCATTGCAAGACCTATTGCATTGAAAATGCTTGTTAAAATCAGCAACAATTCTAAAACACTTTTCTTTGATGAAACATGAGCGTTGGATATGTTGTGGATTGAAACCAAGTGTATGTGTGCTGCAAACCGGTCACATTTGCACGTTGGTCATCAATCAAGTCTAAACAATCTCTGAAAACTGATTCTGTGGTTGAATTTTAATATAGCTAGTTATTTTGGAAACACTATTATGAAGCAAGGGAACAAACCTCAAAACTACTGAGAACAGAATTCCTCTCCATGGACAGATGGGGTCTGGAAAGTTTAATAATGATTCTAAAATGGCGTTATCTTCGCAGTGAAGTGCTTTAACAATATGTGAGAAATTATTGTGAAACAACTGTTCCACATTAATCCATCTAAGTCCGCTCACTTGATTTCCTCTCTGCACTGCCAACCCTAAAGGAACAAACACATTTACAGTTAGTTTCAGTTTTAGGCAGATTTTGAGTAACAGATGCCCTATCAGAAGACTTGAGGGCGACTGACCGCTCCTCATTCTACAAGAAAGGAACTGGTGAGGCGGGAAGCAAAGACCTCCTCGTGCACAATGTTGACTTGTGTGTTGTATGTTGGGTCATTGGAAACTTCACTTCTGAGATTTTTTACCAAACATGAAGGTGTTAAAGAACCACACATGAAGTGAAACAAATCAAAACACATGACCTGGGATTATATGTGACCAAGTAGCAGGAACCCAGTCGGGCCAGTTACTGATCAGACATTATTATACCTACCAAAGGCAATAATGTACTTATCTATTGTTTCCTAGATCATTTGGGTTCATGATGTTGGCCTGGGGATTGCCAGTGTACATCTCTTTAACAGCATTGTGGCTGTTGAAAATGGTTACTGCGTGAGTCATGTAGGTTTTGAGGATGATGGGTGAAATAGAAACCTTGGAGCTCCCCATAGGTCCCTGGATAAGTATTAGAGGGGACCATGTTTTGTGTGCTGATTGTGCTTTGCAGGGAAATGTCTTAACCACTGTTACGTTTTTCTAAACCAAATGTGGATTTAGGACTAGATATCTGAATGTCATTTTTCACTTTTAAATGGAAACTAATTATTCTAGTAGTGACTCAAGGTAAATATTTGGCGAGCATACACTGTGTGAAATGAAAGATAATCTGGATGAACACATTACATGTCTCGTTTTCCTGCACTCTTATTTGGCTCTTACTTGGTCATTTGTAAGTGATCTCGCTGGAGGCAACATTTTGTTTTGCTTTGTAAAATGTTGTTTTGCTTTGCAATAAAAAAAAACATAGGAAGGCTGCAGCTGCAGATTCTTACCTGTGCCAGTTGGTTACCCTGCTCAGTGTATACCCTGACGTGGAGTATACATAGGTAGGGATGGATGGTGGAAAAACAATGACACATAAAAGTGCACCTAATTAGAATGTAAAAAATCAAAAGCAAAAGTATGCACATTAACTCGGATAACTATTGGCAGTAGGAAACCCACCCCTTGCTTTCTGGGCATTAACACGTTGCTGAAGCTTTTTGCTATCTAGGTAATTAGTTCACCTTGGTCTTCAAGATATGAATTTTTACCCACAGTCTCATATTTCTCCTGGGGCCAATCACACATTAACCCTCTTTCAAGAAATGTATCTTTCATCTCTAACGTAAACCCGTACCTTTATCAAGCAGGCTATCATCCTATATTGATCTAATCATAGCAACATGGCCAGGGACATACCCAAGACCAGGATGTTCCGGCCATACGAACCCCAGTGTAAGAAAACCTACAAAACATTTTTATCAGTTTGTGGATTAGATCAAAAAGGAGTATGGGGATAAGACACTCTCTTGTTGCTGTTGGATGTGGCATTGTGTCTTCTGGACAGTGGTGAGCCCTGCCTTCATAATATCACATCTAGAACCCTTCTTCAATCAAACAGGAATAACCATGTAGCCTCTGCAACTGAATAAACTGGAGAACAGAATTACTTACTTGAATGATTTTGGAAAGTGTACCTCAGATGTTGGCATCTGGGACCCGTGCTGTTGCCAGCAGGTTATCCTAGTCTGCAGCTTATAATGAAGTAGAGGGCATGTAAAAGGACAGAAGGTGTCTGTTCTTGCGGCGACTTTTCATCAATGCATGTTGCTTTGTCCTTGCCTACTTTGCCAGTGTTCGTCTGGTCTCTGTATATCCGACTTTGCTAACTAAATGCAGTCTTCCATTTTGAGTCAGACTTGTCTTATTCATTGTGTGCTCGTTTAGGCTAATATCTGCAAAGTATGATAACCCTAGGGAATGGCGTAATTAGTGGGACCAGTCTTGCCATCTTCCATGTGTGTGTGATTTGTGAGTCTTGTCAAAGGAGTATGCTGATATGGTCCCAGTGCTTGAGTTAGATGTCGGTGTATACTGTCTACCTAGTCGCAATTTTTTGTTGTCCTTTGTCTGCACTAGGTTTCATACCCTTTAGTCCTATTGCCTCGAATGTCTACTTCACGGACAAGCCACTTGAAGTAACAGCCCTGACAGATATTCTTACTGCCCTGAACCAGCGTATGCTGAGATAACGCTGAAGCATCAACCATTGCCTTGTGCATCTCTAGAGAGTTACTACCTCCCTTCAACATAGCAATGCATCTCGCACAGGCCTAGTCAAATGGGACAGATCTACTGCTGAAGAAAATGACAATCAGGCCTGATGCAGATTACCAATCCTACATAACCCATTTCTGTATCGTGGTTATCATAAACTTGGAAATGACACAAAGTGGTTAGCATTACTAGATATTCTAAGGGTAATTTCTGTGCTCTAGAGAGACTGGGCTTACAAACGGGCAGAGGATGAGTGCAAGCATAGAAAACCGATCCAGACAATGAAATGCATTGAGGAACTCACAATTCATTTACTTATTTATACATATACATTTTCAGAGATGTACTAGTGATATGTAAAAACCTGAGAACATGCATTGCATGATTTTGAAGAACATTAGCGGAGGTTATAAAATTAATTAATTATCAATGTTGGCTGGGGGTGGGTCCTGGGGAGAGCCAGTGAAAAAGCATAATCAATGCCTCGGAGCTGAATCTTATAGGTGACCAGGACGGTCATGAGGGTGGCCCTATCACACTGGTGTAACGAAAAGTGAGGAGGCCTCCCAGCACGGTACTTAGGGGGGCCCCCTCCGCGCTCAATCAGGAGCTCTTCCGTCCAGAGTTCAGTGCCGAGGGTGCCCTTGGAGCTAGGGCCCCCCCCCCCCGCTCCGCGTGGGCTGCGGGGGCCTGTGTTACGCCCCTGCCCTATCACCACTACTTTTGAAGGCCCCCATCAGGGAAGGGGATATGGGGCAGGGTGGTACCGGGGGAGGGAGTACTACATGTCAGCAAATAGGGAAAACTTAATTTGTAAAATACATAAAGAATCCGAAGAACTGGCCTCCTGCATGTGACAAATATAAGGAATGTCCCAGTGCGATGTGCTTTCAGTGCCTCTATAAACACACACATATGATACCCGAAATTAGATATTGGGGGAATACTACACCTAGCAGCCCTGGGCCTCAGGATGCTAAATAAAGATGCTACAGTGTTCTCTGCTGTAGGTACAGAAGCATGTCTGGCCAGATGATAATCACTTGGTCATGAATGTGCTGAGTTAACTTAAGCAGGTGTACAAGCAGTGGATAATTAGAAGGATGCTTTGAGGTGTGGGACAAACACTGCAGTATTGGAGGATGAACTCAGTAACCAAGGTCATGGACAGGGGCCTGTTGGCATCTGGAGGGGGTTCCTGACTGGATTTGTGACCAAGCCTAATTTAGCCTGACCTGCCAACACATCTGTTGAATGCAGCCCCAAGACAGGTGGCAAGACAGACAAAAACACATACATTGCACTGCAAACTAAAGATTGCTTGAGACAGTACTGAAGCCTAGATTTCCTTAAAATATGTATTTCTATGCCTGTATGTATATTTGATATGTCGTGAGTACCCCGTATCTTTGCCGCCTTAATGTGAGTTCAGCAGGCGCTGAGAGGACTGGTGTTTGTTGTTTAAATTGCAAGATTGCCTGAACCACCACTGTCGAATCTTCCACTCGATCATGGATCAATTATTATTCAAAATTATGGATGTCAAGTCGGTACATCTCATTTATTTCAATATCTAGCAGTAGGCGAGAGATTATGGAAACAGCTGGTTTAACAATATAGAGAAAATAAGTGAGGACTGTAAATGCATTTCGTTGTTGCATCGTTGAGGAGTACATGTTTGGGACCCGGACTATCTATATTTTATTTTACAGAGTTTTATATAACACAAACTTTACCCGAATCGGGTATGAGAGAGCTTTACATAGCACCAGTTGTATTACATGAGGACACATTCATTGTTTTTTTTTGTTTTTTAAGGCACATGGAGATTACGTGATTTGCCCAGAATCACATGATGTTCAGCGTCATTGCCGAGACTCGTCATTGCCAAGACTCGAAACCACCACCCAGTTCCCCGGGTTCAAGGTCGGCCGCCCTAGCTCTAGGCCAACTCCTCTCCCCAAAATATTCGGTGAATTGGGCATTGAAGCCTATCAAAATATTGCATTATGAGTAGTAACCAGTGTGACTACAACCCCAATATAGCAGCCATGATGATATAATATTCCAGAGAAAAGGTCGCAGACCTTGTATTTTCAATCACGAGTGAGAACTGACCAATGACTTCTTTTTTAACCCCGTCACAGTGGGCGTGTGCGGAGGACGGCCGGGGGCCGTCCGAACCACGCCCACGCTATAAATCACCCGCACCGCGGCGGAATTTCCGCCGTGGTTCAAGGGTTAAACGAACTGCAAGCTGTGTGTTGTTTCATCCAGAATGGGCTTTTTAATGGATTTTGTGGGCTGTCTTGCTCTATCCTTCCACACTGTGCCTTCCACTATGGAAATATACATATATAAAAAAATATGCATGCAGGCTTCTGTTTTTTTTTTATTTGGGGCCTGTTGTGTGCCTAATTCTCTCCCCTCCCCTTCCATGCCATCATCTCAAAACCACTCCTAAAGATGCCACTAAGGGCACCCGAATGAGACCCTAATTGCCAGGCTTCTAAGCTCTTCACCACTATGTGTTCACAAAGTGGAAGACACCGTGTGGAAGGATAGAGCAAGTAAGCCCACAAAATCCATTAAATGAGCCCATTATACTGTAGTTACTTGATGTGGTAGAGAGCGGATTACAACATCTCAGACTCGGAGCCACCACAATTTTTTTAATGGTTCTCATGTAGAGACTAGTGATGAGGCTTGTAGATGCTGAGGGACTTTCACAAAGAAACAACCTCGATGTTCTTGGATTCCAGGAAGAGGCACAGTTGTGGTCAGCAGAACTCTTTCTGGAAAGATGGATTCAAATGACCCTGAAAACTAAATTATTGTCACTATTCTTCCTGATAGAAATGGTGCATATCTACCTGAAGCTGTTATTATTGGTTTGCTCATTTTCTGCAGTAGTCATGCCATACCCACCATTGAGATGATGAATATGACACTATTTGAAAACTGTAAACTCCTGATCTTTCAAAGCTATTCTCTTAGCAGTAAAGATTCCCCACGAGTGGGAGCTAAAAAGAAGTCACAGAGCTTCAAATGTAAGCGGATGTGGAACATGATGTCTCCATCACAAAAATAATGCTCACTACTGGTTGGATTGAGTTAGCATAACCTGGATTCACTACACTGCATTAATGAGAGCGCTTGTTTAAATATTGTGCACAAGCACAGCTTTTCATTTGCTTTTAAGAAAATCATCAAAATTCAGCTGCAGCCGTGGTGCCTGTGTCAGTATGTGCAAAAATATAATTTTTACCTTTCTTAGCTGGGGAGAGGTATTTGATATATAGGGATGGTTAATGTGCTAAACAACGTTTGTTGTTGTGAATGTGCAGAACAGTCCATTGAGTTAAATTAAGTTTTATTTCTCATGTTTATGTGCAGAGAAAATTATTTGCAATCAGGTGGTTTAGAAATTGAATGATGAATTGGTTTTCCTGTGCAACTAACATTATAGTACCACCTCTATTCGTAACGTAATGTCATTTTATGAATCTGTATTTGCCTATATTTAAAACATTATGAAAGATCTGCTAACGTTATGTCATTATGGTTTTTCCTTTAGACATTTTGCCTTAGAACATTCACACATTGAAAACTTTTGATATTTTTACATTTTGCATTGCACATTTTAGAAGTTCTGCTTTTATTTTAGAGAGGAATTGCTCACGTTATTATTCTATTCTGCTAGCTCTGTTCAGAACAGAGAACTGCAATAGATGCAGTCTTTTGTCGTTAGGGTTTAACAGTAAAATTGACTCATAGCTATTCACTGATTATGATTAATGTTTGCTTTCTATAATGATAATTTTGATATTTTAAATAATCGGCAAAAATCGAGGACTGGAGAAACCTCGTGGTGCACATTTTGCTTTAATTGTCTTAGCTAAGGAAGTGAGCACTGTATTCTCCCTATCCTGCAAACTGACCCACCATAATGTTAATTGGGTTGGAGTGTCAACACTGATACTTCCAGTAAAGTTGATGGTTGCTAGGATTGCTAAACACCTGGGACTGGCATGGAATGCTGGTAGAAGTTGCAACGAAGGAGCAGAAGGGTGATATCCTACACAAACCTAGAACACTGGACTAAAGACAATGATGCACAAGTGGATAGGCTGAGAACAAACATGAGAACTCTTAAAGATCGACAGTGTTGTAGTGTAGTTCCTATATTCCCAATAGGCTCTGCGCGTTGGAATAATATATCCTATAGATTAGACGTAGGACTGAGGACGACTAGGTCTCTATCGAATATACTAGACTTAATTGTGTGTGCCAGCTAGCTCAGAGGTCACTAGAAACTTTCTCGAATTCACAAGAAGGGATTAGTCCCTGACAACCGCATAAACATGACAACTTTGTTTCCCCTAGATAAAATGTATCTTCAAGGTCGTGGAAACAATAGATAGATATTTCACAAAGTCAATCGTGCATGCTTCGTTTCACTAGAGGTGCAGAGAAAGTAGAAAGACGGGCGTTTTCAATAAAAGGGTTTATTGGACAGTCTTCTTTCTCAAGCATAAGAAATTAACTGCTACAATCGTAAAACTGGTTGTAAAATATAATGCATGCAGTATAAATAGTAGAATAAAATAATACTGTAAGAGCATTGTATGGTTCCTAAACCATAGATAAATACATACATAAATAACAAAGGCTAAAAGTACTCAACTGGTGCTTCTAAAATACGCCTACCCCGATGTACCTAACCTAAGCTGAGTACGAGGGAAGAAGTAAGTGAGGTGTAGCATAAAAGTAGTATTCTTTTGCCAAGAATCTGCCCAAGATTTCTCTAAGGGTCTAATCAGCTCCGTACCTTAGTTTAGAATAAAGAAAGTCAGGCTCAGGACTCGATTTCCCAACAACCCGCAAGCGTAGCTTGGAAACACTGGAGCTGGATTTCTCGGAAGGAGAAAAGACAGCGTCTCTCTCAGTGCGTCTGCTGGATGGTCGGCTTCCTTCGGCACTTGCTGTAGCAGGGCGCGTCAGGCAAGTAGATAGTCGAACTGCTCCAAACCACTGTGTGTTTGCTAAGGGAAGTGTGGGCATATTTATACCTTAAAGTTGCCGAGTTTGACGTAAAGGTGGACATAATAACATCTGACTTGCCAGCCCCTTAGCAAGAAAGGACCCGTCTCTCTGCTGCCATATCCCAGGCATTAGCTGGTTTGAGACGGATGTACCCGCCCGTCTCTAAGTCCACAGTGACTCACTATCGCTGATTCTTTCAACCCAGACCCCAGACGCCGGGTCGGAAATATCACCGGCTATACGGACCGTTACCCCATTTGTGCTTACAGCCCTGAAGAGTCACAGGCTCCTTGCCCGCTTGACGAAACACGTGTTGGCTGGTCATTTGCTTTTGAAGTTACCTTTCAACAAAGGAAGGTCAAATACAATCCTTTGAAGAACAAAAAGACGTTCTATCGTGTCCACTTTGTTTCATTTACTACCTATTGTGTTCTTTTGATTAAGCATGATACATGTCTACACCTTGCTTAACGTGTGCAAAGGATTCTTGTCATAATTACCGAGTGGGCCCTGGCCACTCTCTGCAGAGGTTTAGGGGTCTCCTCTGACCTTGCTGCACCGTCTTCATTATTGTTGCTTTTTACCTAACACACACCGCTACAAGTTAAGGCGCCACACTTCCTGTACACGTCAAAACCCTCCACAGAACCCATAATAACCGCATCAAAGAGTCTCAGGTCTTTGAAAACTCCATGAGTTCTTGGACAAGTCAGTTCTCGAGCAAAGGAAAGTCCCTAGCTGCTGAAGCCGAGTTTTCCAAGAAATCGTTGTAGATTTTCAGAACTAGTGGAAGTAGCCCTGCCGTATTTGGACTGCATGAGCTATGCCTAATATGGTTATGATTTCTATGCCTATATAAGGATATGGTGATTTATACCTATTTAAAGGCATGAATCGGGAAACTTACAGTAGGGTCATAAAATAATACATAACAGTGTGGTGGTGCTAGCGGGTTGTACGTTGGGTAATGTGATCAGGATTAGACCATGGGATGAATGTCAGTAACGAACCACTGTGCACAAGTGGGAGCAATATCAAACAGTGGACAAAGCTATCACTAGCAAATGAGGTATGGATAGAAGGCTGGGACACATGACCCTGCATGGAATGTGCTAGCTTACCCATCAGAAGATTACATGATGTAAGTGGGGGGTTGTGCATAATGTTTGGACTGAAGATTGAGAGTATACGTCACAAATTGTCTTTGTAGATTTATTAGACTGGAGTGAGTTGTGAAATTTGCCGGCCCTATTGGCTTCGCTTATGTTGGAATTAGCTACTATAAGGCATAGAAGTTGGGTGATCCACTCTCTCAACTTGAAGTCACAGTCTACTGGCTCAGCTGAGGAGGAATACTATCTTCTAATTGAGGACAGTTAATGTTTTGTGTTATCGAGTTGCTATAGTCACAATATTATAGAAGTTGAGTAGCAAAGAGAGCAGGGGTGAAGAAGGCAGAAGCTTGGGTATACCTGCAGTGTGAATAGGTATACAAGTTTATGTTCTCATGTTATGTTTTTACTCTTGTTATTCATTCCACATTCTGCAATGGAATGGGGGCATTGATGTCTTCCAGCAGCCTTCATTCAGTTACTGTTGGCTTACGAGTGCTGCCAGACCTGCTCCAGTCGTATTACTTATGAAGAATAAAGCGTTTTAACCATCTTATCGGCTCCTTCTTGATATTCAACATAAATTGTTGACTCCTCCCTCACCATGACCCGCCAGATCAACTCTGTCGCCTCAACCAGCTTCAACTGCCTCTGCATCCTTTGCAAGACCTTCAAATGGACCCCCCCCGATGTAGAAAGACCATCACCCACGCTCTCATAACCAGCAGACTAGGGTATGGCAACGCCCTCTACGCCGAAATCAACAAAACTCTCCCTACACAAGCTCCAAACCATCCAGAACACCGCAGCCAGGCTCATCTTCGGAACACCTCAGCACAAACACATGACCCAACACCTGCAAAACCTCCATTGGCTCCCAGTTGAGAAGAGAGTAACCTTCAAACTACTCACCCATGCCTACAAATCCCTCCACAACATCGGACCCAAATACCTCAAAGAGAGAGTCTCCTTCCACATACCCAAAAGGAACCTCCGCTCCTCCGACCTCACCCTCACAGAAATGCCTTGCATCTGCAGAAACAGAGCAGGCGGTAGAGCCTTCTCCTACTTCGCAGTCAAGGCCTGGAACAAGCTCCCAGTCAACATTAGACGCTCCCCTACCCTGCACAACTTCAGAAAAAACCTCAAGACCTGACTCTTCGACTGAACTGGAGCTGCACCCCCCGCAGCCCAGCGCCTTGAGACCCTCACGGGTGAGTAGCGTGCTTTATAAACCTCAAATTGATTTATTGATTGACTACTGCTGTAAAGTGGCTGCTTATTGATCCTCATTCTGAATACCGCTCTCATCCTAAGAATTTCAGGCAGCGATATTCGCTCTGCATCAAGAGCACATGCTACTCCAGTTGAGAAGCGGAAGAATAGGGACACTGCTAGACCCAAACCGGGACCCCGCAGGTACTGTAAAGCGCATGTGGAGAGGCAAGCGGGTCTTGTATTCAGCTGTAAAGAGCACATGGAGAGACACGTGGATTGTTTTTGCAGGCGTTAAGATCCTTAAAGCATGTGGGCTGCTTGTGTGCTGGCGCATGAGCCGTGGTAGCTGAAGGCTCACGCTAGAACATCTCGTGGAATGTTCTGCACATCAGGACGTGCGCTGACCTTACTACGCTTGTAAGTTACGCAACAAATGCAGAGTTCAAGCACCCTTCTCGCTTTAGGCAGCCTAGCAACGCTGTAATTCAACAGTGTTGTTTCCTAGGCTAAAAAGTTCTGAAACTGCAGTGACACTTGTTTATTCTTGTAGGCACTTGAGCGCATAGCCGCAGATATTATTCTGCAAGCTAGGTTTTATTCTTTAAAAAGTAAAACAAAGAACGAGCTTGTTAACTTCTGTGGCATGGCATATTTTAAAAAATATAAAAGCGAATATGTACACCAGGCGCATGACCAACGTTTATTCCTCATATTTACTACCAAGTAAGCGCAGCATTTATTTTGAAAGCTTTTTTTTACATGTTGTAACAATTTCATTCTGTTTACTTGTTATGGTACCATTTCAACACATAGCACAACTATCCCCATTCTTGCAACAACCTGGCAAACCAACTATAAAGTGGCAACATTGATTGTGGATTTTTGAAAACTATTTGGTTGCCATAGATGCAGTGACATTTAGACCTGAACTCAAACTGGCAATTTTGTTTAGCCACATTGATTTTGCTGCGCAACAGGTGTTTGAAGA
This sequence comes from Lissotriton helveticus, assembly GCF_964261635.1. Taxonomy (NCBI): domain Eukaryota; kingdom Metazoa; phylum Chordata; class Amphibia; order Caudata; family Salamandridae; genus Lissotriton; species Lissotriton helveticus. Next base: position 476,504,252 of record NC_136061.1, on the reverse strand, counting down.
TCTGCCTGTCATTGGCTCATCTTATGGAGACTCAAACAAGGATGGTGAATGGGATCAATACAAGGTGGCGGTAGCAAGTCATGGAAAGCAGTACTCAGACCACCCAAGCATAATACTCTAGAGACATAATTTTTTCCAAAGAAAACAAAACATGTATGACGTGTAGATGAATACGTATCAATGAGAGTCTTAGCGCAAATTGTGAGTTTGGAGCGAATAATGACACGTATATAAGAGACTACATTGTATTTAGTCGTCACTCACAGAAAATACAAGCTGCAGGAATACCATGTTAATTGAAACTATTTACTTATCCAAAGGGAATGAACGTTCCATGATATTATCAAAAGCAATACCTGATGAGCACTCTGGTAACACTTTGTCCACAAACACTAATGACATTGAAACTACTGTGAAGGTTGTGAATACAATACTGGGGTTAAAACATGGAAACAACCCAGAAAAAAAACTGAGTGGTATTGTTTCAGGTGTATGTCTAAAACTCGCATTGGGAACAATACCAATTGCCCAGCAAGAGGAATGTTATGCACATTATGCAAAAAAGTGAGACACGTTCAAGCAGGTTGCACAAGTAGTAACAGGAAACCTGTAAAAATCAATAGCATAGAAATCTCAGAAGGAAATGTTGATACGTGTGCTGAGAGATTGAGTAATGTTGTTGTTACAGTTGAGTGCAATAGCATAATCAACTCAAATAGGCTGAAGGGTCTATTAGGTGATGCTAAAATTGGAGAGGTTGATTTGAAAGTAATGGCTGATTTTGGTTTGCCAAAAGCGATTATATCAGATGGGGCATTTTACAAGAAATGGGCGGATAAAAGTTTCACTAATCCAAGCTGATATCAAAACCAAGACATTTGGGGAAAAGGCTATAGATATGGCTGGGTTCTTCACATCCAAAGTAGCATGCCTAGGTAGAAACATTTTGACAAGGTATATGTAGCCATCAAGGGAAGAAACATAATTAGATGGCAAGACCTGGCTAGAATGGGTCTGTACTTTATACTTTGAGCAGAGAATCCAGTAGTCCTGGGGGAATACTGATAGCATTTGTAGAAGAAGACCAACACTTAGCAGACATTGAGAGCATCTTGGCTTTACACAAAAAAAAATGTGTGCTCACGTAGGGACAGTTGACGAACTATTCTGAATACATACACACACCCTCTGATTCGTCCTAGTGGGCATCAGTCCTGGTGGTAGCCAGAAAAAAAATCAGTTGAGGTCAGGCTCTGTACTGATTTGCACTCTTTAAATAAAAATATACTAGTGGATTGCCATCCCCTCCCAAAAAATCAGGCACTGCTAGCTAATTTGGGAGGGGCAAATATTTTTTCTGTCATAGACTTATGCTCTGTCTACCACCACATACTGCTTGAAGTTGAGTCGCATGAACGTACAGCATTTATGACTCCTTTTGGAGCTTTCAAATAAATGAAAATGCCAATTGGTCTCGCTTCAGTGGGCAATGTCTGTTAGAAGCTCATAGATAAATTTGTCTGGGGGGTTTGCAAGGAGTTCAAACGTATCAGGACAATATATTGATCTTTGATGTAAATTGGAAAATACACAACAAGATCTTGAGTGATGCGTTACCCACACTCTTCTATGCTGGGTTGATGGTAAGACGTACAAGTGCAAATTTACATGCAGGAATTTGAACACTTAGAGCACATGATTTCCTCACAGGGTTCATGCCAAAATGTTCTCTTGTTAAAGCTGTTCATGAAACTACTCCACTAAACGATACAGATGCTCTCCACTCCTTTTTAGGGTTGGCTGAGTACTATACTCGCTTTGTCTCTGGATATGCATAGATAGTAGAACTTTTAGGAGCCCAGTTGCGGAAAGGTGTAAAATACATGTGGACAGAGGACCTAAATAATATCTTTGAAAATGTAAATAATTGATTTAAAGAAGCTCCTGTGTTAAGTCCATTTCAGGATAATTGTAAATGTGTGATTACTGTAATACCAGTCTATCAGGTCTGGGGGCTATTCTTGGACAGTGTATGTCCAGAAGGGAGTGTACCATAGCTTTTGCCTCCAGGACATTCAGATACGCAGAGACACATTGCAGCACAATAGAGCGGAGTTGCTTGAATGTGTATGGGCTGTACAAAAATTCAAAAACTAATTTGGGGACATGAATCTAACATGTAGACAGACTACAACCCTCTAGTGCATACTCTCAATGGTGGTGGTTCTCACAAACATCAGTAAAAATGTGCACTCTTGCTTTCCAAAATGCAAGTGGTTCACTTTGCGGTTAAACGTTTATGTGATGGCAAAAACTTTAGGGCTGATTATCTGTCACAAATGGCAAAGGCAGATGAAACTGTGGCTAATGAGGTGGATGATACAGATTGTGCGAATGCTGTGGTGGATGTCATTGACGATTATACTTGAGAAAGAACAGATGTGGCGAAGTGCTTACTCTAATGATCAGAAACTCGCTCGTCAAATATTTTATAATCAATGGTTGGCCAGACTGTCGAAATGTTTCAGGTAAACTCAAACATTTTGCACAAGTAGCCACTGAGGAATCAATCGTCAATGATATAATCGTGTGCCATGATCTGTTTGTTCCTCCTGAAGGATTAAGGAACAACATAATTCACATAGCTCAACGGGTCATCTGGGCATTACTAAAAACTGTACAAGTGTAAAGCAATTTTACTGGTGGATTTCCATAGATGCACAAGTAAAATTCATTATTAATGGTTGTACTGAATGTCTCCTTTCAGACAAACACTAGAGGCATTTGGAAACACCTCTTCATCTAGTGCCTTTTCCTGATATTCACTGAAAAAAAGGTTGGCTTGGACTTTTCAGGATTATATCCATCAAGTCACCTTAGTGTGACTAACAAACCAAAACGAGCTCTTGCTTTAAGTGTCTATGCCTTAAAAGAACCTCAGGTCACTCCAAGGGTTGGCATCTGTGCAGGGCTGGTTTTAGCTCTGGTGGCACCCAGAATAACAGGGTTTTTTTGCTGCCTCCCCACTGCCCTTCTTCTCCATGGTTTCTTTCACCACCGTCAACCAACATTGCTCTCATTGCTCCATAGACCCTATCTCACATGCATTTAGTTTGCTTATAGCACTACACACACTAGTGTAAAGTGGCAGACACACATTATACAGAGACAAAGATTCATATGTGTAAATCCGTCTATAGGAAATGTTATAAGAGAAAATGAGGGTTACAAAGTGTAGAACTCATTTGTCGTCTACACTAGTAGATCATCTATTAATCAATCAGGGGTTTGTAAAGACCGCTACTCACCTGTGAGGGTTTCAAGGCACTGGGGAGGGGGGGGGGGGGGGGGCTGCTGATCTGTCTTGGTGAGGAGGTTCAGTCAAAGAGGTCTTTCTTGAACTGGGTCAACTGCACTGATTGCCTGAGGTAGAGGGGCAGGGTGTTCCAGGTCTTGGCGGTGGGGTAGGAGAAGGATCTTCCCTCAGTTCTGGACTTGTGGATACATGTGACAGAGGCCAGGTCAATGTGGGCGGGACAGACTTGTCTAGGGGGTGTGAGGAAAGCAAGGCAGTGGTTCAGATATTCTGGTTCTGCGTCATGGAGGGCCTTGTAGGCATGTATGAGGAGCTTGAAGGAGATTCTCTGGTTGATAGGGAGCCAATGGAGTTGTCTGCGGTGTTGTGTCATGTGGCTGTGGCAGGTAATGTCGAGGACCAGTCTGGCTGTGGTTTTTTGGGCGTTATGTACCACTTTGTTCGCCATACGTTGGCAGGGTATGCTCAGACGAGAGTCACTTGCTCACTTTACCACTGGATTCAAGCAAGCCGGGCTGAAGATGGCTGAAATGCCAGAAACCAGTCCTCAGAAGCTTGTTTCCGGTCCAGGGAAGGCATGGCTTGGCAGTTCGGGCTGGACTGTTCCCATGAGGAACAGGGTCAGACTGATTTGCATATGGCCATGTCTGAACTGTGGTGGCAGAGTGGGCTAAAGAACGGTGATGGATTAAACTCAGATCTGTTGACTGGGTGTGAGTGTTTGATTGGTTCAGATGCTCCAGCCATCACCACCCCCTTTTGTACCACTTTGTTCGCCATAAGTTGGCAAGGTATGCTCAGACGTGAGCCCCTTGCTCACTTTGCCACTGGATTCAAGCAAGCCGGGCTGAAGACGGCTGAAATGCCAGAAACCGGTCCTCAGAAGCTTGTTTCCGGTCCAGGGAAGGCATGGCTTGGCAGTTCGGGCTGGACTGTTCCCATGAGTCACCGGGTCAGACTGATTTGCATATGGCCATGTCTGAACTGGGGTGGCAGAGTGGGCTAAAGAACGGTGATGGATTAAACCCACATCTGTTGACTGGGTGTGAGTGTTTGATTGATTCAGAAGCTCCAGCCATCACCACCCCGCCCCCTTTTGTAGCACTCCATAGGATTAAATGGCAATTACCGAATCGGTGAATACCGATTCGGTAATTTTTACCGAATATTTACCTACATAGCATTTACCGATTTGTAAATACCGAATCGGTAAAATTCGGTATTTACGAATCGGTAAATACCTTTTACCTACATCTAGCCCAAAATCATTCTAATATTAAAAGGTCAATGTGTGTGCTTACAATTATTTTAAAGCTTATTTTAAAGCGTCATCATCACTGAGCTGAACCTGTTCAGCTGTGTTCACTGTTTGCCTTTCTTTGTAGTAATGGATGCACTGATTAGGCCCAGCCACAGTGCCCAGTGCCCATCCAGTTCGGTGTGGGCAGGACTCCTAGCCTAGGCAGAAAAGAAAGTCTTTAGAAAAGCCCTTCATCCGCCGTTGTCTAGCTCACACAGTGCTTTTCTATCTACGGCGCCCAAAGCCAGAATGCAGCCGCTGGTGCCTCTCAGGTCGGTCGGGTCCTCACTTTTCAAGGTAGTTAGGATTGCGAGCATTGGAAAAATATACCGGATATTAACATGTGTTCATGTACACATTAAGCCATTTGTATTCACATTTAACATTACTTTTATGTTTTTGTTTATTTTACGTATCAGTCAGGGATCATTACGTGCATCTCTAAAGCACGTTTAGAGTGATTTCTATATTATACCTGCTGCTTGTAGTATGAACTAATGATGGAGAAAATACAAGCATTTTGTGATTTTCTTTTTCTAATTTTCTACCGACTGGTACAGTAAAGTGTGAGTTTTTGGTTGCAGAAATGGGTGTAAATTCTGATCTTTATATGTTTCCCTGGTCTTCATTGGTTTATTTTTCTCGCGAGAAAGTGTCACTCGTAGTTGTTGAATGTCACTCATAAGTACACTGAAAAAATGAAAATGTCACTCATAAGCAAGCTGAAACCTTGGCAGCTGTGGGCAAGCTCTTCGGAGAGGTGTATTAAGCGCTATATAATAGTTAAGTACAATAAGAAAGCCAGGTTCTGATAGCCCCTCGAAAGGTTTTCAGGCGCTTAACAGTACCAGCCTCTACTGGTAGAGCAGAGGATATTTGCGGCGCCTTCATTTCTTTTCGTTGAGTAAATGGATGCGAATAGAAACACCGGGCTGTTTATGTTCACAGACACAAGCAGTAACTTTGGCGTCACTGTATTTCCGCTGGGATTCTAACAATGTCTGGCTGGCTCGGGTGTGTGTTCTGTCAGCGAACCGCATATCACGGTGCCTTTCAGTCTCAGGAAGCTTTCTCGTGCTCCTGGGGAGCAGAAAAAGGCGCGCGGAAGAGAGAATGCGGCTGGCTCTTGAAATCTACAACATGACAAAGTTCAGATGGGGGTTGTAGCAGGTAGCTTTGTTTAGGCCAGACTTCCAGTGCAGGCAGACGGCTGCAAGTAAGGAGTTCTCGCCCTTAATGATAATTAGAGGCAATAGGTATACCCATGTTAATTTTTGACCTTTTTTTTTTTCTACAACGAAATTTTTTTCGGTCTCATATATCAGTAGTTGTACACCTTAACCCGACCATAAACTAAAAAGCTTCCACTCCTGCTTGCCAACTGAAAAGGATAAATGTCTGCATTACAGAATATTTCTCTTTTATTGAAAGAAGCACAAACATTTCATGGAAAGATTCCCTGAAGGACTGCCAGTATACCAGTTCAGCTAGAAATACGCATGTGCAGATACATCCATTTGAGATGTTTTTTTAAGGAGATAACAACTGAAATTTTGCGATACACCTTTTAATCACCTTTAGTAAACTGTTTAGTGTGAACTGCCAAAGTGCACGCCGGCTATGTGCTCAGGAAGTAGGATTATGAAAAACAAAACAGTTATGTTATGTTATTCAGACTTATAAAGCGCACTATCACCCCACGGGTATCCTGGCGCTGAATTACAATAGCCCTACTGTTCACATATGTTACTGTGAGGTTTATCAATTACTAAGGATGACGCCTGATCTGAACTAAACTTTTGGGAAGAGCCAAAAGGGTGTAATGCTTAAATACATCCCAGCCACTAGTAATTACTAGATGTGCTCTCCAGTCCACTGTGCCACTGAGGAAAAGAACCACTAGTATGTAAAGTAGCCTTGTCCCAGTAGGAACCATCTATCTCAAGCTGTCTTGCCCCATCTCCTAGGCATCGGAACACCAGCAACCCCACACAGGCTCTGGCCTCTCTGGGTCTCGTCAGTGAGATGGAGTTGGACAATGTGGTACAGTCCATGTCTGGACATAGCTGTCACACATTTCATCTCACTTAGAAAAGCAAAGCATTGATGGGTGGAATGCTTGTATTAGCTCAGCAACAACTAATAATATAATGATGTGTTTTTGGGAAGTGCACAGTCACCCATGATTTGGGTCTCTAGACGCTGAAATGGTAGATGATTATTTGTACTCAACTCAATGTTACTCATTTTCTCAACCTCGGCAGGATGAAAGGTTGAGTGGACCCACTGTGGTACAGACCTGTGACCACGAGGTCAATCACAGATTCTTTGAGTGGATGCATTAGTCCGCTTAGATACCAACCCAACTTAGTGAACTAATGTATTCACTCAGGTGTGCAAGTTATAATTACTTTAGAGCATCAGTTATAGTTACTTGGGGTAACTATAACTGGTTAATTTCAGTGTTTTTTTTAACGTATGTTCTAGCTGAGGTTTTTCCCTAGCTATGTTTCTCTTTGCTAATTTCTACGTTTTTTTTTGTTTTAATATGAAGTAACTTTTTATAAAAATTGCTAAATATAATGTCACTTTACCCTTTGTTTTTTTTTTAGTAAAGTTCTATGGTTTTTTTTATCTTAAAGATGTCCATCGCAGTGCATGGTTTGGGTTGGGCAAAGGGCAGGGGCTGCAGCCAGACCCTGTCACCCGTCCCCGCTGGTGCCCAACCCACCGCTGCACACAGCCTTCAGCTGTGTGAGGCCTGGGGTTAAGCGCAGGTCTTGGCATGCAGATAGGCTATGCGCCCAACCTCCACAGACATGCATGACTGACTATGTGATGTAATAATATAAAGGCTGTCATTTTAAGTAAGGCAGGCCTACTGACTTTGTCAGGGGGCTAGAATACCAAAATATAAAAAGTGGGCTTATTGGCTTTATTATGGGGTCAGTACATCAACATATATAAAGCAGACCTATAATTGTAATCAAATGTATATTTTTTTAATTTACATATTGGACTGTTACAAAATTATAAAAACCACTTTTTTATGAACCTTTATTAAAAAAACATTTCATAGAGTGTAACTTTTAACATTTTTCAGGCCCCTAGTGCAGGCGTAGAACCCACCACAAGGGATCCTTTTGCTCCAGCTGAGGGCATAGAGCATGAGCTTGGAATGCTTTAAAAATATGGTGATGTATTCATTCACCCTGGGGACTTACTGTTTGTTTTATGTTGCTTGGGGGCTGCAGCACTATCTGCAGCCTCCCACAACATTAAAAAAATGGTTGATAGTTCTCCTAACACTTCTAGGGGCACGATCAGCTCCAAAAATATTTTTTTTAAGCTGTCACAGAGCATTATGGGGTGCGCCTTCTCTGAAGCAGTGAGTATTACATGAGCAGCTCCTGCAGCTCTATTATTATACAAATAAACTTTAAAAATATTTTTGGGTGCACTGGTGCCCACCCGGGGCATTTACACTTTTTTTTTAGTTGTGGCGCCTACTGGCTGCCTAGCCAGCAGCCATCATAGGTTTTTAAGAAGTGGTTACCTGAGGTACACACAATATGGTATCTGTTGGGGAGGGTGTGGAGAACCTCCGGTTCCCCACAGCTCATACTGACTCCCCTGGCAGGAAACGCCCACCTAAATTACACACCACCCGGCTCCCAGTCCAGTCCATACTGGATACTTGCTCCTGCACAGGTGGGAGCAGCTTTTTTCCTCTACTACCGTCCGGTCTAGAGTAAAGTTGTATTTTCTGCCTGAGAAAGTGCGGGCAGGCTATGCACATACTGTCCTGAGCAGAAAACAGTAGTGTCCCTGAGGATGGGGTCCCCAAGAGTGAATGAATAATGATTTGTAGAGCGCGGAGTTAGCCCTAGGGCGTCAAGGCGCTGTTTGACCAGGCTCCTAAGCTTGGGCTCCCTGGAGCTGCTCTATGACTAGGAGAGAGGGGATGTACAAAACCCTGCCCTCAAAAACAAGTGGCCCCGGAGCTGTCAGAGGCTTAGAGAAGGCCACATGCCCTCCTCCGCTTAATTTTGTCCAAACCCCACGAGCAGCCAACCCCCTGCCACATATGGCCAGTGGTCAGGCTCTCCATCAAACGCACTGGAGGATGCTAACCCCAGGCCAATATTCAGTAGTACATTAGGATCAGTACATAAATATGAAACAATCCGTTGAAACTCAATTCTAAAATAACTCAAGTGATGGGTGTTAATTCTACATTTGTTAAATATGTTACAAATCTAGAGCTTAGGCTGGACTTCTATTTTTCTTGGGCACCAAATTCAATCAGTATCTGGTGTATTGCAACCCTTTAAATGAATAGTTGTACTACAGAAATCAGTGCTCCAATGGTACCCAGACTGATGTAGGTTCAGTCTCTTTAACAGAATCTATAAATATATCCTGTGTCTAGCCAGAAGCTAGTACAGAATGCTGAAAATTGGCATTAGGCTTGCTTGCGATCATCTGTGCCTCACCATCTGACGGTATTGGTTCTAAGCCCTGCAAGGCAGAGGGCTGTTCCTAGTGTATTGTATTGAACCACTTTTATAGCTCTTTACATTCTTATGAAGCATGAAGAGGTTCTGTTTGGAAGACCAAGAAGCTACCTTAATTTTTAAGATTGGCTGTTAGACTGAGGGTGCATACAATTCTATACCTCAACATTCCAGGAAGTTACATTTCAACTGCAGAAACAGGACAGAACACGTTAATCTGCAGATAAACCCCTGATGTAAAGTACATCACATTTACAAAATGTTGTAATGTTTATTTTTGCCCTCTCCCCCAGTCTGTGTCTTAGATACAGAGTAAAGTAGGGAAACTATATTTCTTCTTCATGAATCGATCTCAACTGGTAATATTGTTAACTGCCCTATAAAGACTAGATCTGTGCAGAGTCAGACTGGTGGCATCAACAAGATCACTAGGTGCGCATGCACGAATCAAACAAACACCCGGAAGTATAAACGTGCGGTTTGTGAACGAAATCAGTGCACTGAGCACATGACACAAACAGCTTTATAACTCTCAAATTGTTAACTAACAAATGCTTTGCAGATACCACAGATGAATAGGGAAATTAAAAGTGTTGTCAAGATATTGCTCAGGAAATACACTACACTCATTGAAATAAACAGCAACTCTCTACCTGTGATGCACGACCATGAGCCAGAGGATTGAAGGACTAGTGGTGGCGCTATGGGATGTGCCTGGGAGAGGATATGATGAATATGCTTCCACGGTGAGAGGAGTTTGAGAACGGGAAGAAATAGAACATTATATGCATCGGTATTGAGGCAGGGGCTTCATGGTTTGAGATGGAAGAGAAACATGAGTCCAACAGCCACGAGAATGGACCTCTCCAGAACAATGTTTTCAGCAGAAACAGGAGCCAAGTTTAACTCTAGACCTCATCCTAGGGAGAAATCAAACTAGAAATGCTACTGTAATAAGTGTCATCTTTGAATGTCATTAATAAAGTGATGAATGTCTGAATATTATACACTTGTAGACATTATATGCCTGGATGTCCGTGGTTGCCTGGGGTAGAAGTCTGAAAGCAAAACAACGATTCCCGCACCTCATACATGCTTCACAGGTCTGAGACCTTGTAGAACCTGGTGCTTTCCTTCGGAAAACTGCCGAAGTGCAACTCAAAATACTGTCACTTCAATGTGGCGTTCCTGGAAAGAACTGAACTGCCTGAGGTGTTATCTACCATTTTAGACTGTTGTGCCCTTCACAAGCTCTCCCAGCAGTGTTTTTTTTTCTTTTTTTCCTCTCTCTCTCTCTCTCTCTCTCTCTCTCTCTCACACACTCACTCTCTCTCTCTCTCTCTCTCTCTCTCGTTTCCAACTCTTTAAGAATGCTCATGATCTACAAGCAACCATGCCGGAAAAGCCCTCATCTTTGCGGGACCCCTCGAGCTATCTTTCTCATGCATTTCAATTCAAGTTATTAAGATGTGTACCGCGAACATTTGTCAATACACTTCAGGCACTTCTCTTCGTCAATCATGGCTAATAGCATTCCAGGGGTGTAGCAAAGTCATTACTGTGTCCCTATGTGCAGGGTGGTTTTAGAAATTCATTTGCACTGTCTCTGGACTTCTGACATTTAAGTGTTTTTGTTTTAAGTAATAGTTTTCAAATTAGGTTTAGTTTGATTTGAAACAAACCATTTAAATTAATAACAAGGAGAACAACAATTCATAAAGAAATCTATATACTTCAAAGAGTTTCACATTTTTCAGAAACTTGTAATATATTTTTACGAGTCATGTTCAATACACAGCACAAAAAATTGACCTGTGAAGAATATTGTATCGGATATTGTATGTATTACGTTTAAGTGTGTTCACTGCCCTAACAGCAGAGATAAAAAGCCTATAATTCCCAGGGACCAGTGAATTATGCAAAATATTTCACAGGTTCCTGTAAAATGAGATGTATCATCATATTGAGAGCCTTTAAACACTTGTCAGCGTTTTGCTACTGTCAGTGCCACAAGGACGACCAGAAATGGAGGACCAAATAATGACGAAACGTTATCTAAATGATGCCATAGTAAAAGTCAAACTTTGTGGCATGTTGCAGCTTATTGTCTGGCAGTATTGTTTTGATACATCTGAGCTAATACACTATTTTAGATTAAGTCTGCAAAATTATGTTGCTAATTATATGGCAAAAGTGGTAAATACACATTTATGCATTAAATATCACAGTCCACAGTCACATAGTTATAGTGGCCCTAACCATTGTGCATTTTCTTTTTAAATCAACAATCTATAACAAGAAACCTAAACATTGTAATTCAAACTAGTGCCTATTTTTAGCTGCACCTTGAAAAGAAAAGCTTCGTAAGTCTCTTCATTCTACAGGTAAAATGTGTTTTTATTCAAACAAATTGTGTTGCTTTCTAAAATTCTACAACCGTAAATACTTTCTATTCTCTTCTTTTTACTAAATACAACCTAGCGGTTTAATCTGTATATTTCACTCGTTACTTTCAACAAACATTTCTCAGTTTAAAAAAAACATTTTCAAACAAACACAATAGATATGTAGTGTAAAAATTGTGTAATGTGGTTCTACATTCTTATCTTGGTGTTCTAGTGAGATTTACTACTTAATGTGTGTACCCGTGGTTCACGATTTTACAATACTGGATAATATTAAAGTGTAACTATTTTGTATCTTTCCACACTACTAATTACCAAGTGCGGGGAAGGCCTATAACTCTAGAGAGGTGTAGCCTCAAATGGGTCAGAATTCCCCTACCCTACCCTCAACAATGGTAATAAATTGAGTAGTACACTTAAAGCATCTATATGTACGGTTTATGATGTGCTGTTTTTTTCATTTGCAGTCTTTCTTACAAAAGTGTTTAACCATAATCGGAACATAGAAGATTAGTGAATGCATTCAGAATAATTTGACCTTGTGACTATGCCCCACTTATTTTACATTGATTTCAGAGAGGATTCACAACTGTATACAGCAGTATTTTATCAAGTCAGTTACGTTGAAATTGACTTTTGTGTTATAGTAATAAATATGTGATCATTAATTCACTTCTTCTGAACAATGTTTCATTTTGCCATTTTTTTTCACTAGCGTGGCATGAATGTATAGCTCAATGCAATAAAATGTTTTTAGAAAAAGAGAAGGTGGTTCACAGTTTCTGTGGCTTGTCCTGAAAAGCACCAACAATGTCTTTGTCTCTCAGCAGCGCCACCCATGCACCTATTAGCACAAAAACTGTTGTTCTAGTAGGAAAAGACAGTTGTATGTGGTCAGGGTGAAAACTACCATACAGTTATAACCAAGTTCAAACAAGCATTTGCAATGCAATAGGTCTCGCATTTGCAAGAGTTTGAGTTATTGGCATTGTAAATGACAATAGGTTTTATTTACTTGTTTTGAAAACCTGCAAGCGGTGAGTAAACATGCACTTTGTACTTATAGTTCTTTCTTGCGAGAAGCAAGGCTTGCAGTAAAAAAGGGAACAGTTACTGTCAGCCTTACTTCTCATAAGCAACGACTATAAGTATAAAGTGTGTGTTTACTCACCGCTTGCAGGTTTTCTAAACAAATAAATAAAAGGTATTGTCAATTACAATGCCAATAACTCAAACTCTTGCAAATGTGAGACCAATTGCATTGCAAATGCTTGTTGAGGTCTGAGACTGGGGTGACAGCAGTCATAGGAAGGCAGGGACCATGCCGCCAGACAGTGCGTTTCAAAAGTAGGAGGGAGGAGGAGGCAGCTGTAGCCAAAACAGACCTCGATCTTTGAATGCACAACAAATGTGGCGAGGTAAGAGCATGATTTACAGCCATGTTTACAACAGAGCTCAGTAAACTACAAGCACTGGTCTACAGTGCTCCTTCATAAAGAAAGAAATAGTGCTCACAAGCTCTAAGTAATAACACATGTAACGCAGCAGTCCTTGAAAATGGGCGGAGCTTTTAAAGCCCATATCCTGAATAAAGCATGACTGACAGTGCAAGCCCTGCGCAGGCAAGACCTAAAAAGCAAAGCAGCCTCTGCATAGGGTTTATACAATTTATCTTCAGATACACTGAATCCTGAATATGAAACCATTTGGACGCTAGTTATTTGATTAAATATTTGCACTTATTGTGAGTACATGTGCATTTCCCACAATATCTTTTACGGACAGGCAAAGAGAACTATCTCAAAAATCTCCATAAGTAGTATTACAAAAACAGTTCCTATTGAATAATGTACATCAAACAGAAACAGAAAAATACACTCAAGTGCTTGCACATTAAAGAGGTATATTCCCAGGTCCATCCTTATGGTTTGGCACCTTTATATAAATGCATTTCATTGAAGGCACAGAATACGTAGAAAGTCAGTCTCTCATATCAGCCCACACAAGAAAGTCAGTCTAAATTAGGGTTGTCTTCCAGGAGCAAGGGTACATCCCCTCTACATATACACCACGATATTCTGAACACATTTCCCGCCCTGGTACTCCCTTTGTGGCTACCCGAAGTTACAGCTACCTGGCTATTTTGGAAATATCGCTGAAGCACATTCTTGATACATCATTGACTGACTCCACTACCTTACAACGAATAGAAAGCCACACTCATTGATTAACTCTATCTTATTATTACCAACTACTGATATTTAAATGATTCCTCATTTTTTACACAGTCCAAACATTTAAACGTATCCTGATGTTGACCTCACTAAAAGTCGAAATGCCATCGACTGCACCTCAACTGGACTTTTGTACTGTTGAAAATTACTAAAGGCTCTGTATTTACAGTGAAGACAATTCATATCTCTTCTTTATTTTTACGTTTGTTAGCCGTTTGGTTTTGTCTATACATTTTTTTTAATGAGAGCACTGAGGACTGCGTCGTTTATGAGATTGTCTTTCACTAATCTAGTATAAAATATTAAACCTAAGCGTGTGACTTCAGAGTCTAACATTCACATCATTTCTAGAACTATTATGTCCATAGGTTGTATTTGTTCTAAACAAATGTATTATTTGAGTACTTGCACCTGGAGTACAGGTAGGGGCTGTTTAGGAGTTTGGCAGTATGGTGATAGGACCGCCGCACCGCCAAATCTGCGTGAGAACTGCAGGCTGCATTAGGACATTATTAGTCATTAGGCCGTAAATGAGCCCCAGGCAACCACTGTTTCTTTACTATTGGGTGCATTACCAAGGTTCATTTGAGCGTATTTGGTCACTATTGTTTCCTCTACATGCCTTTCCAGTGACATCCCACCAACAGTACTAAACCAACGGGTTCAGCCTTGCAGCTTTTTTAACTCACTGGTTCCCATGTGGGTGGTGAGGCAGGAGCACAATTTGTTATGAAGCTCTTTCCCCTCCGTCCAGTGTGTCTGGAGCACACTTACCCTGCAAATCCTCGAAAAAATATAAAGTGTTTGTGTTTACAGGAATAATAGGGGTAGGAACGAAAACCTACAGGTCTAGGCTTAAGCCACACGACTGTTGAAGAATGTTGGCCTGCTGTGTGAACGGAGTAGTTGTACTTTTCCTGTCTAAACCGCTCTTCCCCATGAATGATTCCTGCACTTGAACGGGACTTGTACAGGGAGAGAGGATACGTATTCACCACACATCGGTGTTAATCCCTGCATGTATGAAGCATGTGAGTAGATTTATGTCTGTGATGGCTCTGGCCACGATCCAAGCACACATTTCCAGTAGGAGCAGATGCACATACAGTTCATCTGGCATTGATGCATCTTAAATTGCGCATGCACAAGTTCCTTTCAAAAAAATTCCAAACATGCACATTTTGTTATTCCCACTTTATGCTAATGCACGTTCAAAGAAAGGTTTTGTGAACTGGGCTTTTAGACATTTGCAGACAATCCTGGAGAGTCATTTTCCTACTTTAATCTTCTCAATGTGTTTAGTAGTAGAGCTATTTTTTCGATCTCAATTGAATGTACTTAATGATTTATAATATATTCCTCCCATTTTACATGTAACTAATAAATATGTTTTCTTAAGGTTCACCTTTTGACCTTTTGGGTGGTATTCATGTAATACCATTTTACTGTGTTATTCCTTCGTCTATCTGTACATTACATTTGTTGTTGCTCAAATGTATTTCATTCCGTCTTAGTTCATTCAACCTGTTGGAACGATGCCTTGAATTGAGCCCATCCTACCAAAGAGCGATGAAGTGGCCCTTCTAGGAGCCCTTGGTCCGAACCTGTTGCTTATATTTAGATGTATTCCCTAGTGAAGGTCAGGCACCTGCCATCTCTCCCACCTCTACTTTACCAGAACCATCCACAGGGGCTGGCTCTTCTGGTCACGGAGTGCATAGGCAGGTGCGGGGGAGAGAGTCCACCCTTGGAATACGAATGACACACAGATGTACCCAAAAGAAATCTCAGCACCCGGAATGCATTGCAGTATCAGGTCAGAAAAAACAAAAGCTCAGAAATTTGATTTCATAAAGACTATATATCAGAGTATGAAGGGAAGGACTTAATGGACACACTGAAAAGCAGCCACCACTATACTCTGTAGAGTGAGGTGCAGGACAAGGGGGTGACTATTTGCACATCTGTCCACTGCAATGCAAGCGGTAGATAGGAAGTGCCCCTGCTGGATGGGAGATGCCAGCACACAGTATGCACTGCAGAGTCAGGAGTATGAGAGAAACACTCCTGGAAAAGGCAGCCAACCACCTAACCTCAAGCATTGCACTATCAGGATAGGGTGTGGTGCCCAGTGGGTAAAGATGGAAGGACCCACCATGCATTAACAAGTGGGAGAGATGTATCCCTTAGACAGGACTCTCAGTGCTTCACATGCACGACATCTTCAAAGAGGGATAAAAGGAACTAAATCTGGGGAAGGGCTATGAATGCACTTCATGCAAATCAGAGGTGGGAATAGTGGCTGGGATATTCTTTTTAGGGCAAAACAGTGACTGGCAGGCCTACAAAGAATAATGAATGGATTGGGTGCCTTGTTGGGCTCTCAGAAGAAAAACAGAATGAGTTGTACAGGAAGGTGCACCCAGTAGATCACTCATGCGCTCCACATTGAGTGGGAGGGCTGTGGAAGTTGTGTGGCTCATCCCTAAACTCCTGTAATTTACTGTAGGCTAGGGCGCCATGGAGGTGTTGCCTGGTTGAAAAAAAAAGTTGCCTGTAGCCCTATGTACTACAAATGAGGGTATAGAAAAGGCATATGTATTGGGCTTACCAGTGGCCCTTAATGAATTCACAATGAGCAGTAATGAGGAGGCACTCACTGGAACAGTGAGTCAGCACTCCCCTTCTACTGATTAATAAGGAGTGGAGTAGCAAGTGCCTCTTTTCACCTGCTAACACAGAGGCAGGGGCTTAGTGGAGGCATCTGCAGCCCTCGCAGTGCAGGTGTCACCAGGATTTCTTTTTTGGAAGGGGTTCTGTCACCCACTAAGCCATGCCATTGCTTGTCTTGCAGAACGAGCGCAATGGCATGGAATAAGTAGTTAAATACTCTGGAAAGCCACTCTGCTTTCCCAAGCAGTCCCCTGCAGTGAGGGGGGAGGTCAACCATTCAGGTGGCCCCCATTGAGCCCAAGACCAATTAATGTCTTAGCGATCTAAGAGATGATGGGGTCCCCATCACATTCTGCAGGGGGGGGCCATAATTTTGCGTTACACCAATGGCAGGAGCAAAGAACACAGGACAGAGTATCCTCTTTTTGAAGTGAAGCAGGGTAGGTCATACATCAGGGCAGCATTTAAGGACATAGCAACAAAATGCTGCTTCTAATGTCATACGGGGTGGACAACTCTCCCCTCCTCACATTTTACCGCTTACTTGAGGAGACACCAGGTAGAGTTCAGGGGAGGCTATGGCAATCCCACTAGTCCTGCCCACAGTGAAAAATCCCTTCCAGAGTCATCATCTGGAGGGTATGCTGGGCATGCCAAAGGCTCTGCGTGCATAGATGAATTTCTCTTTGAGAATTTCTCTTACTCTTTATTTACAGTTCTTTTGACTTGTTGAGTACTATGATTGCATCTAGTTGTTGTTTTTTTCAATATCTTTGCATTAGCTGTGGGCATTGTTATAGGGTGAGTCTAAAAAAACTGGTTAAGATCATCCAGTAGCCTCTCTGAAAGGCTATAAACGCGACCTTGGGATAAAAGAAATAGTGTGTCCAATTCCTGGCTGGAGAACTCAAATGCTAGGAAACTCAAGCCTGGCATTGTATTGCTCCTTCTCTATTTGAAGTAATATCGTCCTGTAAGGTGGGGTCCAGTAACAGGTGAAGCACAAAAAGACACCAGAGGGAAAAAATCGGATTAAAAGTATCGACTAGGGTGGGTAGTCGGTGATGGTGACCTCGTACTGACAGCCCTGGATCGCATGCAAGGAAACCCAAACCTGTTTTTAATAAACATGCAACAAAATCCTTACTTCCCACAAAAGACAACTCTGGGGGATAGTTTATTTCAAGTAATGAATTTCCATAGGGTAGTTACATGGAACTGTAGCTATAGTATAGCAACGTAAGGACTGTCTGCCTCTGGGAATGCACTTACTGTGAGGGACACATGGGGAGGTGCATGTGTGCCCTACAGTTGTCAGTCTCCCTCGGTTGTCCAGTCTGCAGGGAAGTGAAGGGCAAGGATGTCGGCTGTTGAGAGGCTGGCAGGCAGGATACACCTCCAAAAAGCTAGTCAGAGGGCACAGTCACTTGCACTTCCCACAACTACTGAGAGACCCTTACAGTTTCAAGATCAGAGAAAAACAGAAGCGCAATACGGTGTGTGCCAGTGGAGCAGACACTAGAGTCTGCACCGCTGCTTTGCTTTATCTTCAGAGAATGAATGGTATTTCATCCAGTTCAGGCCTGCAGCTGCGAGTGCGGCAGCACTGCTGTCCTGCCACATACAGTAACTGGCTTCCAGGAGTTACCCGCGGGGACTGCACAGCGTGTCCGTCTCGATCTGCTGCGAGTCCTGCCAGCAGCCAATGTCGGTGCCCCGGGCCTCAGCGAGAGGGTACTTTGAACCCGCACTTCTGATTCCTATCAGGATCCCTCGGCTGCTGCCAGCGCCTCGGCCTGGCTGTGGGTCTGGCGCGGGGCCTACACTAACAGCGCGCGGGCTGGAGAGACGCGAGAGGAAACACGCAGCAGTCCCTGCCCTCATGCTCACGGCTCAGAGCAGGACGGGCCTAGGATGCTCTGCAATTCCCGTAAGAGCAACAGCTTCGGGGGTTAACCCGCCCTGTGTGGGGGTGATAGCACTTCCATATTGCACTATAGAATAGGAGGGCTCGGTAAGTGGATTTCTGCTACCTGCTGCATAACTCTTTCAAGTAACATGGCACGCGACTGGACACGGGTGTGCGCAGCTCACCATCATGTGCAGCGGACTTGTTGTTCTACTTCCCCAATGGAGCTTTCCGCAGACATCGGAGAGGCGATTTCACCGCCAAAGGGAATTATTTACAATTTCCTGGCAAAGTACTCCAAGTGGTAATTGCCGAATAATTAAGTTAAAATATAATTTTCCACTGCAAAAAAGTGTACATTACTAGAAATAATCAAGAACGCGATGGTAATACCGAGGGATTCTCATAACATTAGGTATTGTCTTTTAAGAAGAGGAGATATTTCGGCAGACTGTCGCTGTTTATAAAGTCTTGTAATATTGACCAGCGGGTACTTTGTTTCAGCCGTTTGCCTCAAGAGCCTCGGGCTGTGTTAACAGGTGACTCGCCCACTTGCGCCGTATTTATACACGTGCGCTACAATGTGGCCCCCGTCCTGTTGTAAACATCTAGAGATCTCGAGTGTCTAGCGTTAGGCACAGTCATGGCTCCTCTCCATGTATTCCCTTATGTGTAACGGGGTCTGCTTTCAGTGTTCGATTTCCCTTGCATTCTGATAAGAGCATCCTTAATGTACATTGCATAAATGGGATGAACTACTCACGCCAGACAGGAGGCAATTGGAGATCTGACTCTGGGCACCTCTGATGTCACCTACATAGCAGGATGCAGTCACCCTCGTACACCCACTGAGCTACCTGTCTGGAGGAGGAGCCCAAACCACAACAGGGTAGTGCAGGGGCATCTGGTCCCGCCCCCATCTGCTCCAAGCCCTGCGCAGAGGGTGTGAGCACTGGCCTGGCCCCTGTCACGACTGCAGCAAGCTCCTGTCAAAGAGCGCGCACTCATCTGGTCCTAACCTGCATGCTGCATGCAACACGCGCGAGTAAGAGCACTTCATGCGTCTAGCCTGGAGCCATCTCTCCACTCATTCACTCACTAACACACACCACACACGTGGGGAAAGTGCAGGCACACCAAATACCAGCAGCCCAGGAATCGCACGCAATTAGTTCGGTCTCACTCCATTACCCCGCGCGGGCAGCCAGAGTCACGGCAGGAGCTGCTGGCCTCTCCTTGCCAAAAGCCACCACAGACACCGGACCATAACCATTAATGCTGCGAAAGAGCTGCCGACACCATATCTGTTGGGGGCAGGGGATGGGCTGGCATACTTACTGATTACAAACATGGAGCACGAGGTGTCTGGGTTCTCTCACACTGTTTTTCTTCGCAAACGGGGACTTTTACTTAGCCTGTTTTTAATTCAGCACAACAAATGGACGCAGTGAAAAACGGAACTCACTGGACACTACCTTCACACCCGATAAGGAAGATTTTCATACACTTTCTCTACGAGTACAACTATGCACTTTGCACAAATGTTATAACAGACAAACATGAGGCACATTTAGACCTCCACAGTTCCCGATATGTGAAAGCAGAGGCTAACGGAGTCTGCGATATCCCATCCACCTGGTGGGAGCTGTGCCTCACAGCGGCATGCTATGTGCGCGGACAGCACTCACCAGGACAACACAGAGGGGGAGGGGCGGGGAAGGAATGGATAACATCCCGTTAGCCAAACTCCATTTGTATCGCACAGTGGAACTTACAGTATCAGAGTCAGTCTGACACTTGTTCCATTTTATTATCTGCATTGGAAATTGAAGGCTCGGGCGGAGAGATCACAGCATTCGCCATTATTCCGTCAATGCACACATATCAAACTCGTCTCCGTGGACTCGTCTCCTGCCCACCACCAGGAGGAAGCACAGCTCTTCAATCGCAGCAGGGGGCGAAAGGCCACTCTCAGTCCGACTTATAAGGCGCGCACAGGGTGTATGGAACTCAATACACAAAGCACTCAGTGTGAATGCCTTAGCTCGCCAGCTACAAAACCACAACTGCTCAGTGCTAGGGGCAATGCCAGAAACTTTCACAACTCCTCCTGAGCTGACCCTGTGCCAGCGGAGGTCTGCGCAGATCCCCCTATGAAGAGCGCCCACCCCATCTACGACTACGACCCACTTTCACATCACATCTCACGAGACAATTATTTACAAGTTCCTCGCTTGGTTGGCAGCCGCGGTGCAGATGCGCTTGTCCGTGGGACAGTTTTTTCACTCGCCAGTGGCCACCCAACACTCCCAGGGACAGGCCCGCTAAAGTATTTTTGTGTACCTATTGAGAGAAGGCACAGGAATGAGTACCAGGTCATCGCCTACACACATATAAGTCATCCATCAACTAACCTGTCCCGAGGCAGGGGTCTTAAATGGTTCAAAGAGACCGTAGCAAAACTCCGTTTTTTTTATTGGTTTTACTTTCTGGCACTTTCCGGCATGCGTCAAGATGGGACTGTGCAAACTACACATACCAAATAAGGAGCTTGTTCCTATTCTATCATTAGAGGGATACTGCTTTCCTCCCTTAGTGGCAATTCTGTCAGCACCACCCAAGTCGGAACGCGATATATATTCTTTATTTTATTGACACAAATAACCGCACCTCTTACGTGCAGAATAAGTGTTGCCTCCTATCGGGGTTATTGCTCAGATATTCTTTCCGTGGGACATGTTATCAGCCTACGGAGGCCACTCACTTACGAGACTGTCTAGCTCAGTGGCTCCCTTAGGGGTCCGGACCTGCTCCTCTGCAAAACGAAACATAGTGAACACTCCCCGTTGAACAGGGCTCGTCACTCCCCCTCAAGCACTCAGGGTGCGCGCCCGTGGGTATGGCTGTCAACACCGCTCGCACGTTACACAGTAAGAGCCGGAGGTAGGACACGCACGCATGTCCCAGGGGCGGCAGCCAGCGCACACAGAGTACAGTGGCGAGAGCTGGGACAGGCAAGGTGACGGGGTGATGTTGCCAACCCTGTTCCAAAAGTAATTAAAAAAATAGAGGAGTGACTTACCTCGCTACAGCCCGAGGAGCGGCTGCAGCTCCTCTGCTCCCAGCTCCATCTGAATAAAAGTGTTCTCGAGTCTGGCGATGAAAACAAGCACAACTGTTTGTCACAAGAAGCCAGAAAGCAGCCCGTTCCCAGACAAAACAAACCCGAAACAAACCCAGCCCAGATAAGGGTGGGGTTTGGCTACAAAAGGCAGAAGGTAACATACTAGTGATAAATACTCATCCGCTTCGCATTTACCTGTCATTCGATCTTTGTCTGGTTTTATATCTCTGTTTATATATGGGCTCCTTGAGTGTTATTTTTACTTACTGTTTTTTTTTCAATTGTTTTCCATTCTCAGTACAAGGATACCTCCTTTAAATTTTTACTTTTTCCACAACCGATTGTCTTGTTTTGTATTGTCTTTATTTGTTTTATCGTTTGATATTTGCCTTTATCTCTTACTTTATTGCGTTGTGGTATTCTCGATGTATTGCTCCCCTTAACTTTTCTGCTGTCTTTCATGTAGTGCTTGCTTTTGACCTCACTGCACTTTTTTTCCACTTTGTTTTATTATTCCATAACTTTCACCTGATGTATTTTACAGCAATTTTTTATATTTTGGCTTGTACTTTTGCGAGCTGTTGCTTTTCCTTTTGTTACGCTAATCAGCTTTTATAACACACATAATTAACTAGTTTCTTTGATTCTTGGCGCTTTGGGTTCTTGGCAGACATGTTATGAATTTGCGCCTATCCATTCTTGGGTCCAAGTGAGCAAATTGTCAACCTCCTGTCACCTGGCTTTTATATATTTGCCTGAAGTGGTTTACAGACTGAACATTTTCACTAGGTAGTGCTTCATTGCCTTTTCCCCCCATAAGGATTGCTGCCCAACTTGGAGGGTGGAGGGGCTTCAATCCACATTCATATGCTGACACGCTAGCGCTCTGCCTGTGAACAAAGGAGTTATCAGACGCAATCTTACAATTCAAAAAGAGTTGTCTTATATATTTTGGGGCCCTGGGCGCTTCTGGGGGACAACCCAGAACATGGGCTTAAAAATTGAATCAAATGCACATACTAAATGAATAGACAGTAATGAGTGAGCACAATAAACAGAATACTTTTTGGAATGACATGCCTTTCAGGGTTCTGTTTACTGGAATTCATATAGACAATATGTTACATTGAATCTACATTTAAAAAACATTTTGTAGAGAGTGCAGGGTGAACATAATTGCTAGTTGGAACTATAGCAGCGGATGCCTCTTGGTTAAAGTGACTTGTTGATATCATGCATGTTTGCATTCATTTGGCTTTCAGTTTTTTAATCTAAAATCCAGAGAACCTAAAATTACACAACCTCTGAATTGCAACTTCCACAGTGATTTTAGAGTAGACACATAGGCATGGAATTAGATAGTCCTAACAGTGCATTTTGTAACTAGTGTGCCATGACCATTGCTGCACAAATGGGCACCCTTACAACGAAAAATACAAGAATGCCCCCGATTCAAGTTAAGTATTATAAACGAGCCACATTGTATGCAAAGTGCGTCATTCATTGCCCTGGGCCCAAGGGCCACTGCGCCTGCTGCACTACTAATAGCTTCACCCCTGTTAATAGCAGAAGGTATGGTGTTGTCCTACACAAAACAAGCCCCTAACCCCCATTTCTGTATGGAAGTGCTTGCTGTCGGAATAAGTTTAGGTCAACACAGTTGTCGGAGGCCCCAGGGTTCATAAGTACAGATATCAGCCAGTTGCACAAAACCAAATTATTTAAAGAGTCATTCTCATTTTGGTAGCCCAACGTGTGGAGCAAAGTCGCTACTCTTGCAGCTCCAGCTGTAACCAGTTTGGCATATTTAGAGAATTCAACCAGTTTGGCAGTTTTATTTCCACCCAAAGCATCTCCTTTGCCATGGGTACTCACAAACTTTCTGTCGGGGGCCAAATTTACAGTGTGGTTTGTGTCCGAGGGCCGCACCGGTGGGGGCGGGGTCAGTGGGGGCGGGGGTGGGACTAGAGCAACAAAAAAAACCTGTGACCATGAGGTTGATCACAGGTCCCTTCATCCACTGAGCCACCAGACCCGGCATACACTCATCTCTCGCTCTCTCTCTCTCTCGTTCTTTCTCTTTCTCTCTCTCTCTCTCTCTCTCTCTCTCTCTCTCTCTCTCTCTCTCTCTCTCTCCCTCCATCTCTCTCTCCCTCTCCCTCCCTCTCTCTCCCTCTCTCTCCCTCCCTCTGTCTCACTCACTCTGACTGTCTCAATCCCTCTCACTACCTCTCTCCCTGTTTCACTCACTCTGACCGTCTCACTCCCTCTCTCCCTCTGTCTCACTCACTCTAACTGTCTCACTCACTCTCTCTCTGTCTCCCTCTCTCTCTCTGTTTCCCTCTCCCTCTCTCTGTTTCCCTCTCCCTCTCTCTGTTTCCCTCTCCCTCTCTATGTTTCCCTCTCCCTCTCTCTGTTTCCCTCTCCCCCACTCTGTTTCCCTCTCCCTCACTCTGTTTCCCTCTCCCTCACTATGTCTCCCTCTCCCTCCTTCCCTCTCCCTCATTCCCTGTCTCCCTCACTCTGAGGTCTCCCTCTCTCCCCTTCCCTCTCCCTCACTCTGAGGTCTCCCTCTCTCCCCTTCCCTCTCCCTCACTCTGAGGTCTCCCTCTCTCCCCTTCCCTCTCCCTCACTCTGAGGTCTCCCTCACTCTGTCTCCCTCAATCTGTCTCTCTCCCTTCCTCTGTCTTCCTGTCCCTTTCTTCCTCTCCCTCCCTTTCCCTCCCTCCCTCTCTCTCTGTCTCCTTCTCCCTACCTTTCCCTCCCTCTCTCCATTTCCCTCCCTCTCCCGCTGTCTCCCTCTCCCTCTGTTTCCTTCTCCCTCTCCCTCTCCCTCCCCCTCCCTCTCTCTCCCTCTGTCTCCCTCTCCCCTTTCCCTCCTTCTGTCTCCCTCGCCCCTACCTCCTCCCTCCCTCTGTCTCCCTCTCCCTCCCTCTCCCTCTGTCTCCCTCCCTCCCTCTCTCTCTCCCTCTCCCTCTGTCTCCCTCTCCGTCACTCTGTTTCCCTCTTCCTCCCTCTCCCTCTGTCTCCATCTCCCTCCTTCCCTCTGTCTCCCTCTCCCACCTTCCCTCTCCCTCCTCCCCTCTCCCTCACTCTGAGGTCTCTCTCCCTCACTCTGTCTCCCTCACTCTGTCTCCCTCACTCTGTCTCCTTCACTCTGTCTCCTTCCCCCTGTCTCCCTCTCTTTGCTTCTCTCTCCTCCCCTCTGTCTGCCGCTCTCTCCTTACCTTTGTCTCCCTCACCCTGAGGTCTCCCTCTGTCTCCCTCACTCTGAGGTCTCCCTCTCTCTCCTTCCCTCACTCTGAGGTCTCCCTCACTCTGTCTCCCTCACTCTGTCTCCCCCACTCTCTCTCTCCCTCTCCCTTTCTCTGTCTCTGTCTCCCTCTCCCTTTCTTCCTCTCCCTCCCTTTCCCTCCCTCCCACTCCCTCCCTACCTCTCCCTCTGTCTCCCACTCACCCCCCCTCTATCTCCCTCTCCCTCCATCCCTCTCCCTCTGCCTCCTTCTCCCTCCATCTGTCTCCTTCCCATTCCCTCCCTCTCCCTCTGTTTCCTTCTCCCTCCCTCTGTCTCCTTCCTTTTCCCTCCCTCTCCCTCTGTCTCCTTCTCCCTCCCTCTGTCTCCTTCCCTTTCCCTCCCTCCCTCTCCCTCTGTCTCCCTCCCTCCTCCGACTCCCTCTGTCTCACTCTCCCTCCCTCTGTCTCCCTCCCTTTCCCTCCCTCCATCCCCCCTGTCTCCCTCCCTCCCCCTCCCTCACTCTGTTTCCCTCTCCCTCATTCCCTCTGTCTCCCTCTCTCTCCTTCACTCTCCCTCATTCCCTCTGTCTCCCTCTCTCTCCTTCCCTCTCCCTCCTTCCCTCTCCCTCACTCTGAGGTCTCCCTTCCTCACTCTGAGGTCTCCCTTCCTCACTCTGTCTCCCCCACTCTGTCTCCCTCACTCTGTCTCCTTCCCTCTGTCTCCCTCTCTTTCCTTCCCTCTCCTTCCCTCTCTCTCCTTCCATCTGTCTCCCTCTCTCACCTTCCCTCTGTCTCCCTCACTCTGAGGTCTCACTCTGTCTCCCTCACTCTGTCTCTCTCTCTCTCCCTTTCTCTGTCTCTCTCTCTCCCTTTCTTCCTCTCCCTCCGTTTCCCTCCCTCCCACTCCCCCTCCCTCTCCCTCTGTCTCCCTCTACTCCCTCTCCCTTCCCCTTCCTCCATCTCCCTCTACCTCCCTCTCCCTCCCTATCCCTCCCTCTGTCTCCCACCCTCCCTCTTGCTCGCTGTCTCCTTCCCTCTCCCTCCCTCTGTCTCCCTCCCTTTCCCTCCCTCCGTCTCCCTCCCTCTCCCTTTGTCTCCCTCTCTTTTCCTTTCCCTCCCTCCTTCTCTCCTTCTCTCCCTCCCTCTGTCTCCCTCCCTCCCTTTCCCTCGGTCGCCCTCTCCCTCCCCTTCCCTCCCTCTGTCTTCCTCCCTTTCCCTCTCTCCCTATCCCTCTGTCTTCCTCCCTCCCTCGTCCTTCCTCTCCCTCTGTCTCCCTCTCCCACTCCCTCCCATCCCTCCCTCTGTCTCCCTCCCTTTCCCTCCCTCCATTTCTCTAACTCCCTTTCCCTCCCTCCCTCTGCCTCCCTCCCTCTCCCTCTGTTTCCCTCACCCTCCCTTTCCCTCCCTCTCCCTCTGTCTCACTCCCTTTCCCCCATTCTTCTCCCTCTGTCTCCCTCCCTTTCCCTCCCTCCCTCTTCCTCTGTCTCCCTCCCTTTCCCTCCCTCCCTCTTCCTCTGTCTACCCCCCTTTTCCTCCCCCCTCTCCCTTCCTCTCCCTCTGTCTCCCTCTCCTCCCTCTGTCTCACTCCCTTTCCCTTTCCCTCCCTCTCCCTCACTCTGTCTCCCTCCCTACCTCTCCCTCTGTTTCCCTCACCCTCCCTTTCCCTCCCTCTGTCTCCCCCTTTCCCTCCCCCCTGTCTTCCTCCCTTTCCCTCCCTCCCTTTCTCTAACTCCCTCTGTCACCCTCTGTCATCTCACCCTGCCTGTGTGTGCCCGGGCTGAGACAGCTTCGGGGCACACACACACACACACACAGCCGCACCCGAGCACCTCAAAGGTCTTTAAAAGAAGACCATTTGCATGTTAATGAGGCTTTGTTCACCTCTTAGCGCCCCTGCAGCCCCACTCTGACTATGGCGGGAATTGCCTGCCCCCCACAGAGCAGCAGAGTCTCCGAGTCGCGCTGCCGCATGGGTGTTTGCTGACACTCTTTTAAAAAAAAAAAAGTAAAACACAGGTAGATGTCTGCACGGTCCGCAGGCCGCCAGGGAAGGCTTGCCGGGCCGTTGGCGGCCCACGGGCCGTACTATGAGTACCCTTGTCCTATGCCCTTGAGGGAGCTGTTTTGGCCAAAAAGAGTGTAATACTCCCTGCCCCCATTCCAATGGTACCATCAGGCATC
Organism: Lissotriton helveticus; assembly: GCF_964261635.1. Classification (NCBI taxonomy): domain Eukaryota; kingdom Metazoa; phylum Chordata; class Amphibia; order Caudata; family Salamandridae; genus Lissotriton; species Lissotriton helveticus. Next base: position 476,477,359 of record NC_136061.1, on the reverse strand, counting down.
TGACGGCATGTTGTGAAGGATCACACTGCAAGATTATTTCTCCTCAAGAGCTGCTTTATTAAAGCACAGGGGTCAAGCGTGACTTCCCCCTTTACCAGCTCCGCAAAGCTGTCAAAGACTGGAATGTAACTGCTCCCATGACAACAAAGGAATGTTCAGACATTCCGAAGTCCTTCAAAGGAGCACATTCAGGGCTGTATAATAACTATAACTACATTACAACAGAACACTTTTGCCGTATTTGCCATTTTCAAACCTGGTGTTTTTGATTGAAAAATAAATAAATGAATATACTTGTTAGTCTGGAAGAATTCACCCATAATATATTGGACAGTTGAGCATTTACTGTGCCCAACCAGAAGAGAGGGGTGTGTCAGAATTCCCTCCCAAGGTTGGGCATTATTTCCTATAGCAAGTTGACAGGTGAATTTGTAAGAGTTCGCTCAATTGCGGAGCTCACAGAAACTCAATGATGTAAATCTGCAACTCCCTACATTTTGAATCAATCAATCAGGGGAATTTTAAGCGTGCTGCTTACCTGAGAGGGTCTCAAGGTGTTGGGGGATGGGGGGGGCAGCTCCGGTCAGTTGAAGAGCCAGGTCTTGAGGGTGTTCCTGAAGATTTGTAGGGTTGGGGCTCATATGATGTTATTCAGCAGCTTGTTCCAGGTCTTGGCAGCGATGTAGGAGAAGGTTCTTCCACCCGTTCTTGCTCTGCGGAAGCGCAGGGGTGCAGCGTGGGCGAGTTTGGCGGATCGGAGATTCCTCTTGGGTACGTGGAAGGAGATTCTGTTGTTGTTGAGGCATTTGTAGGCGTTGGTGAGTATCTTGAAAGTCGCTCTTTTCTCGATGGGGAGCCAGTGGAGGTTAGGCAGGTGCTGGGTGATGTGTTTGTGTCAAGAAATGCAGAGGACGAATCTGGCTGCGGTGTTCTGTATGGTCTGGAGTTTGCAGAGCAAAGACTTGTTGATCCTGGTGTAGATGGTATTTCCATAGTCCAGCCTGCTGGTTATGAGTGCATGGGTGACGGTCTTCCTTGATTCGGGGGGATCCATTTGAAGGTCTTTTGGAGGATGCAGAGGGTGTTGAAGAAGGTGGAGGCGACGGCCTTGACCTGTCGAGTCATGGAGAGGGAGAAGTTGAGTACAATGCCGAGGTTTTGGCTATCGTCTTTAGGGGTGGGAGGGCTGCTGAGGGCGGTGGGCCACTACGAGTTGGCCCAAGCAGAGGGGGAGGGTATGAATCCTCTGTCTTCTCCGAGTTGAGCTTCAGACAGCAGCTGCTCATCCAGGATGCAACGTCTTTCTTTCCTTCCTGGAAGTTTAGTCTGGTGGTGATGGGGTCCTTGGTGAGGCAGATGATGAGCTGGGTGTCGTTAGCATAGGATACTATGCTGAGTCTGTGCTGTCTGACAATGGCAGTGAGGGGGGCCATGTAGATGTTGAAGAGCATGGGGCTGAGTGACGATACCTGAGGTACTCCGCAGTTGATTTCTGTGGGTTCAGAGAGGACGGGTGGAAGTCCGATTCTTTTGGTTTCTGCTGGCAAGGAAGGAGTGGAGCCAGTCAAGAGCAGTTCCCAGTTTGCCAGCGTTGTGGAGTCTCAAACCTATAACAGAACTCTTATAGGCTAAGGTCTCGGGTAGAAAAACTAATATCTCTCTCAGATAACACCACTCTCTCGGGCTTATTCGTCAGACAGCAGAGATGTACCCTGTTATGTCATCAACATTTAAGCAACTTTCTATGAATTTTAAGGCCTTTAAAGCTCTTGGAAATTCAAGGATGACTGTTGGGGTTGTTCCTATTTTTCCCACTCACGCATTATGTTAGTCTTTTACCTTACTATCAAGTTTCTGTCAAGATAGATTTGTTCAGTTTACTGCTTAGAAATGATTTCTTTTAGTTTTATGGATGAGCAAAGCTTACCTCTATTGTGTCTGGAAGGCAAAGAGTTTATGTGATGTCTGTTTTGTGTCAGAGTGAGTGTATAATATGGATTTGTGTTTTTCTTATTCTATAAAGGTGAATATTGACCTTTTTACCTGACAGGTGTGCTGAATTTTGATCTTAGGTAGCCTGATATTAACAAATAAGTGGCTCTATTGCTGTGTTGTGAGGGCATGAGTGCGGTGTACTGTCTAGTATTTTTTGTTGTGCTGGGCAGAATTGGTTCTTCTGAATAGTATGAATGCATTGTTGCTTCAAATTCCTTTTCTATCTATATAGCTTTGATATTGTGTCTCAAAGGTGCCCAAAGTTTTGTCTGGTGTGTTATGCTGTCTATTTGAATTATAATTATGTGGCAAGTGAAATCTACTGTGGGGCCACCTCTGTCAACTACTGGGCTCCTGTGAATGATTAATAATTACAGCCTCATATTACTCACACTTGTTTAACAATTAAATACCAGCATACATCACAGATGATTATATCTCACAACAACATATAACAGTCACAGACTAGCGCTCTCTCAATCAGGTTTAATAATCAAATGGCTTTCTGTATATGCCGGAGAGTTTCCTTATATAGTAGAGTGCTTTAAAGTTTCCATGGCTTGTTGGGCTTCCGAGGCAAGCCAGAAAGACCTGTTAAAGACAAAGCTGGTAAGACAATTATGAATAATGAAGGCCAACAACGGAGATGGGTGGACGTTTGACCTGGCATTTTAAGCAGGTTTATCCCAAGACATTTTGCTTGTTGATCTCCTATTTTTGACCCTGTTTTTGTTGGTTTTAGTACTCTGGGCACTTTGCTACTGCTATTTAGTGCTAAAGTGCACATGCTCTCCTCGTGAATTATGTGTATGGATTAGTGTTTCCATGTTTGGCTAATATGATTTACTACTAAGTCCCTATATAGTGTACTGTGTGTGCCCAGGCCCTGTAAATCAAATGATGCTAGTGGGCATGCAACACTGGTTGTGCCACCCACACAAGCAACCCTTCAAAGGGGTTTCAGACCAGCCACTGCAGTGTCTGCGCTCAGTTGTGACTACCATGTTGACCTGGCAAGTGCACCCACTTGTCAGGCCCTAACCTTCCCTTTTCCTACATGTAAGGCACCCCTCAGGTAGGCACAATGTACTCTCATTGGCAGGGAGAGGGCATGTGAAAGGTAAAGACATATACTGGTGTCTGAGACATGTCTTGGTATTGGAATACAGTGTATTTCCTTTTTTCACTATGGAAAGGCTAAATGTCCCATAGTATAGAATAGAAGTTTATTTATAACATCTTATGAGTATAGCTTCCCATTGGGACAAGGTAGATGTTTAGTATGCTTGGACTCGGATTATAAAAATGCATCTTTCAGTAAATATTTTTTTATATTGTGTATTTGTAAATACCACTTTTAGAAAGTGGATATTTTCTTGCTTAGCCATCATGTGTGCCTCAGCTGATTTGTGGATTGACTGTTTTGCTTTGGAATGACAGGGGCTGGGAATGTGCGTTCACCGTGGACAGCCACTGGGGGGTCGAGGTGTGTCCTGCCTTTCCTGGATGAGTCAAAACGGGGCTGATTAGACCTTGGCTGCATTTAGAGTAGTGGGAAGAGATTTCCTTGCACCTGAATAGGTCTGGTCTGCCTTACACAATGCTGTCTCCACCTCCTGGGAGGAAGCTGGGCCAAAGAGGACAGAACTGGTTTGGACTAAGCATGGAGACTCTTTGCCACAAGAGAACAAAGGGAAACATTGTATAAATATTGGGGCCCAGACCCCAGAATTTTAGTACTTGCTTGGATCAAGGAACCTGCCAAGAAAAAGAGCTGGGGAAGCTGTGAGCAAGACCACCACTTTGCGATGTGCTTTGTTGTGTTGGCCTACAGTAGCTGCTTCTGTCTTTAGCAGAGAGAGTACTGGACTGAACTTTCTGTAACTATTTCTGCTGAGTGTCTCCAAGGTCTTGAAGTAGAGCTTGCCCCCTGTTCAGGAAGTCTCAGGAACAGCAGAGACTTTACCTTCCCCTTGGTACCACCTCTGGGACAGTGCGTTCCAGTTGCCACAGAGGGAAACCGCAGTCTAATGCCATCACCGACACTGCTGCTTTCTCCGTGATCTGAAGACGGCATCGCCGCACTTCGCACTGCAAGCCCGGTCTCACCAACAATGATGACCACTGTCACCAAGCCACGGCTTGCACCGGGACCTGTGGGCACCGCACTCTGCACATCCTCCGTTCACTGCACCGCCCTGGTCTCAGGACAACAACGCTGCAAGCTGACATTGCCGCCATTGCCTAGACTATGGTTTGGTGGCACCGCTCATAAGTCACATAACACACCACCCCATCCCACACCACAGTCTGGGCCGACCGACACCAGCTCCCATCGACAGGCACCGACACCTTGACCGTGACCCATCTACTCTGGCTGATAAGGTGTGTTACCCAGAAACTGGTCCCAGGATGCTTGGCAGTTCGGGCTGGACTATTGCCATGAGGAACAGGGTCAAGACTGATTTGCATATGGCTGGGTCGGAACTAAGTGAGCTAAAGAACAATGATGGATTCAACCCAGATCTGTGACTGGGGATGAGTGTCTGAAAGATTTAGCGCTCTGCCCATCATCTCCTTGTGTTTGACCTACTGAGTAGGAAGCAAGGGTTTCAGTTGCTCATATAGAAATTGCAACAGCAGATATCAATCGGTTCTAAACAAATGGTATTTTAGCGGTGTGTTCAGAATGGGGAGATGCACCCTGCTAAAAGTTATGATCTTTGAAATTTTATTCCCTGACACAGAGTTGGATTTTAATAATGGAATATGCAGACGTGGGCATGAGCCTTAATGAATGAACCTAGATCCGCTGACCAGTCTGAGAAGGTATCACTGTTGGGCAATATGGCAGTGGGTGATCAGACCAGTGTGAGCTATTTACACTTAACTAGAGAACTTCAAACTGTGCGCACAAGGCAGCTCAGCACACCACACATGCACTTAACACTGACAACCAACTCATGTAAAGGGACCATTGATCTCCTCTTCCTCAGTGTTTGCTTTATCTAATTTTCTTCCTGTGTGTCTCCTTTACCCATTGTTCACTGGATTTCTCTTTCTGTAATATTTCTCTTTCTATTGCAAAGTCCTAATACTTTTCAGAAGCCTTCTCATCTTTCCCTTTGTCTTTCACTGGCTCTCTCTTTTAACTTTTCGCTCTCTTCGTGAGTTCCCAGTCTATCCCACCCATTTTCCTATTTGGGATCTTTTTATGCTATATTTATAGAGCTCTTTCTTTCTTTCTTTCTTTCTTTCCTTGACCCTTTTTGCCTCCCTGGGGCCCGTTATATTGCTCTCTGAGGCCCTGCTTCATTCATACCACCAAGGCTTTTCTTCGCCCCACCTCTTGATCTATTTGAAAGGATTTCTTTCACTCTCTCCTAGGGTGTCTAACATTACCGTTCTCTATTTGTTCATCCACCGCTTCTCTTTATCTATCCTCTGACACCTATCCACTCAACACAATCTACCATCTTTGGATTTTTAAAATGTTCTCTGCACAACATATGTTCATGTTGTTCAACAGAAAGAAAATGTATTGTTTTTCAGTGATCCTTACAAGACTCAAAATGTATATGCTCTCTCTCGTGGCTTATCTGGCCTTCTCCCTCTTTCTCAAGGGGGCATCATTTGCTCTTGTGGTTGTCTTTCATTCTTTATATGGCTTGCTTTTCAGGCTTTTTTTATACTTTCTCTTTGGGGCTCTCTTTCACCATTTGATCTTGTATTCTTTCATACACCAGAGTGTGTTTTATCCTCCGTGCAAATTAATACATTTTCCATAGCTCTAACCACATTCTCTTTCTCACATGCACACATTTGTGCTCTTCAAATATTACTTTTTTCTGAGGTTTGTGGTCATATATTTTCGCTGTTACTCTCGATCACTGGATACTTATTTCACTCTCATTTAGTCTTTGGAACTCTCTGATAATCTTCTTTACCTCAACGCATCTCTTATAATAACGTGTTTTTACATAGTGCTTTGTTTTGTATTCCTACAGTATCAAAGGTATTACTTCACACATTTACCAACCTCAAAAAGATGAGATTATGACTTGGCCTAGTTAAGATTTGAATTCATGAACAACAGATCACAAAACATTTCTTCTCTTTAGTCTCAATGTATCTTATCTCTCACTCTGTCTTGCTTACCTTCTGTTTTACTTTCTGTTTTTCCTCTCTCTCTTGTTCTTCACCCCTTATGCTCTGCTTCTTCTGTCACCTAATTTTTCTCTAGCTTCTCACATTTATTTCCCCTCACATTGTTAGAATTTTCAATCACATTTTTCCCTCCTGTCCTTTTCTTGCTCTGAATGATGCGCTTTCAGCTCTTATTTCATCATCCACAGTGTCCCTTATATTTCTCTCTGAGAGTTCAGACTTCTTTATGCTTAGACGTCTCACTTTGCACTTGAGAATGAAACTATAAAATAAGGCTAGAATCCTATACCTAAGAAATATGTTAAATAACTGCAAGGCTGCATCACCTCATGGATAGGCAGCATTCTAATATAACACTGCATAAAGGTTTAACAACGTAATATCATCTGAAAAATACAAATTGCAGCATTTTTTACCCTACTTTCAAAATGCACGGCCATTGCTTTGCGTGCTTGGAGACTCTGCATTGTCTACCATGGACCTCAGGTCAAGGCACCTTTCTCCAGCACAAGTGCTGCACCCAAATGGACTGCTGTGAATCTAAGCACATTTATAACATTGTGTTAATGTGTCGTGACATCTCCTAAAAAAATGGAAAAGACTTGGCACCCAGGAGGGACTGTATGTGCCGTTAACAAACTTTAGTTTAATGTGAAGTAAGTGTCTAAGTTTCTAGAACAACAACAGAAGCACTCACCTTCGTTCATCATGGCAAATCACTTTGTCTTCCTTAGATGTATTTATTTCAACTTTCTACTACTGGTTCATTTTTATATGTTCTTCTAGCTTTTAGGGGAAAATGTGTATATAGCAGTTGAGCTTGGGAGTGGGTGAGTGACGAACTGAAAGCATTGCATGTGCCGAAAGTGCTTACCCTGCTTTCTCAGCACTTCCCCTAAAGTGTCTTGATTATGAACAAGCTCTTCATTGGATGACTGATGCAGCACAACTCCTGACAAGCAACCAGACCACCATCGGAATCCAGTCTCTCAGAAATAATCATCAAATGTAGCACTGCTCATCTCTGGTGCATATTTGTGGCCGGTCTGCATTTTTTCTACTGCCCGTACAGTTTCTCTTCAGCAAGTGCGAACAGAGAGGTTGTGCAGGGGCAGATACAAGGAAAAACACTGATTTGAGCAGCCAGAGAGTAAAATAAATGCAGTCTACACAAGGCAAGGTGAGCCCCCACGCTCCTAAGTCTCAGTGTCACTGCACCGGCTGCACCACTGATAGCTCCGCCTTTGATTATGTACCTTCCAATACGCCCTGTTGCTGCAGCTGCAAACATTCTCCTGCCCCAGTTAACTCTGTGCTACCAAGTCCTTTCTCAGATGAACAGTGCCCTATGGCGAATGCTCTCTCTGAGGGCCCCCACCCCCACTCTTGCCTGGCCCTAACTGAAAAGAAACAATGTAAGTTGTTACTTTGTTTCTGTTCTGGTGTGGGTCAGCACGAGCAGCTCAGAACAGGCTGCACACTGCAGCTGCTTTAGAGCAAGACACACACAGCTCTACACAGATGAGCTAAGAGGCCCCACTTTACGTACAGGAAACTGGAGGCCCCCCGCACCGCGGAGGCTGCCAGGGTGTCTTTTACACCCCTGGATGTAGCACCTTGCCATCAATTATACTAAATGGTTAAAGGTCATATATGAGCCCCAGAAGTAACTAGAAGCATCAGTTTGTGTATGTTCATCGTTATTGTTAATTCCATAGTCTACCTACCTGTAAACAAGATCTGTTACATTTAAAATAATCAGAACTTTCCAGAAATATGGTTTATTCTTTGTGAATACTGTTTGCTACAAATTGGGTTACTGGTTGATTGGGGCATAATCCCCGGCCAAGCATCAACCCCAACCCTAAACATGGTAAGTCACCAGTAAACTCCAAATTAACCTGGGGTCAACCTCTGGTGGCTGGTAACAAAGTGCCTTAAATCCTGGTTGCAGAGCATTGTGTGGATTTGTGTTGAAGATGCTCCACGCAGCCGAGGTAATGCGTTGAATTTGAGACTTGGCAAGGTTGTGGTGCAAGGTTCTGTTGCATCGACGTTGATGATCCCATCAATGGGGCTTTGGATGTGTTAGTATCGATGAGCAGGGAATGTGCGAAGCAGAGATTTTGCATCATCGTTGAGGCTGCAGGTAATGAGAGATGCAAGGAACTATGCCAGGGAAAGTGATGTGCAGCGGTGGTTCTGAAAGCGATGCATCAGGTCCAAGAATTGGATTGCGACAGCAATGCATGTCTTTTGCCACAGGTCCAATCCACTTAGCAGCAGTGATGTGTAGGTTATGCCCGAGAATGTGCCGCTCAGCTGGGGGGATGCATGCATTCTGCTTGGGAATTCATCACTTGGCAGAGAAGATGCGTTGTTTCTGCTGCCAAGTACTTTAGGCCCACTTCCAAGGGTCCATGACTGGGGTGGCACCCCTTGGCAGAGTAGACTCACAAATAGCAGAGTCCAGGTGCTGATGTAATTAGGTTGGAAGGCTGTTATGTCCCTTGGGCTTCGGATCAAGAGGCCAGCGAACTAGCCCTTCGGAGTCACTCTGGGTTCTGAGTTCAAGAGTTGCAGGTCCAGTCCTTCTCACCCAGGTAAGAGGGCAGCAGATCAGCACAGCAAAGGAGGAGCACAGCACAGTGGCAGTATTTCAGCTGCACAGAAGTCCTTCTTACTGGCAGAGTATTCACAAGTCCATAAGTGTACTGAAGTGGGGGTTTCTGCTGTCTGAGGTCCAGTAGTTATACCCAGTGGTGCATTTGAAGTGGGGGAGATTTCAATGACATGTCTTTGAAGTGCACAGATATCATGTCTTCCCTGCACTGGCTCCAGACTTACTACGGGGGGTGTACATCCCTTTCTGTGAGGACAGGACACAGCCTATTCAGGTGTAAATGAGGCTGGGTCCAGCTCCTCCCTCCCATCCTGCCAGTGATCGCCCATTGAGTCACACATAAGCTCCCACTGCGTGTAGCTGTTCAGGAGGAATACACAAAGCCCAACTTTTAACTACACCCATTCAGGGGACCAGTCACCGAGTGCATGCACAAAATGGCAAATGGCTAAGGCAATAAAATGACAACTTTCTAAAAGTGGCATTTTCAGAATGGTAATTTAAAATACAACTTCCCCATAAATTAGGAATTTAAATTAGAATTCCAGAAATACCAAACTTGAATCAGAGTATGTCTTACCATTTGGAAATTACTCTTATAAAATGTAATAAGGTAATCATAATGTAATCCTACGGGAGATTTATGCCTTGCAGCAGTGAAAAACAACTGTGAGAAGTTTTCCCTACCAGGTCATGTATAACTTAAAAGCACATGTCCTGCTTTTTAAATACATAGCACCGTGCTGTCTGGATGCCCGGGGCCAAGAGGTGACATATGTGTTAAAAAAGAAGGTTTGGGCATTGCACAAGGTCACAATAGCCGGCTGAGACATGTTGAAAGGCCTACTGAAGTGGGTGGCACAACCGGTGCTGCAGATCCACTAGTAACATTGAATTTACAGGCCCTGGCTACATTTTACTAGGGACTTATAAGTACATTAAATATGCCAATTAGGGATAAGCAAATATTGTCATGTTTATAGTAGGGAGCATAGCATGTTTGCATTGGTTAGCAGTTGTAAAGCGTGCAAGGTCCTAATACCAGCAGAAACAAGGTCAGAAAAAGTGGAAGAGGAAGGCAAAAAGTTATGGAGAAGACCATCCAAAGGCCGTCAGGTTTAGCACTGTTCCACATTGTATCTAAGCATTTCGTTATTTGCGTGACCGTGGCCATACCATAAATGTTTACTAGAGGTTAGATGCACAAGCCAGAATAATCAAATGTTCCTGACTTGAACTGTCCAACCTAGAGAGAGGGAAAGGGCGGTGTCATCTATCCTATGAGCCAAGAAGTAGTAGATGGGACAACTGAAGGAAACAAGCTTTGGTATAACCATCAGGCATTTCTTTAGTATGCCAAGACAAGTAAATTGGGTATTTTACAAATACTATTTACATGTACCTCATGACCAAAGGTTGTTTATCACATTCAAACCAGCACCATTTGCTTTGTCGGTACTGAGAAAAAGTCACAACAAAGGTTTTCTTTCTGTACATTATACCTCTATGAAATGAATCACACAATGTGCCAACCAGTGATCTGACTTTTGACTGAGTGTAATTTTAGTTGTAAAATAGTGCACCATGCTCTCCAATTGAAGTACTTTCTAGAGGACTAATGTATCAAACAGCCAATCGAGTGATGTGAGAGTGTAGCATTCCTCAGGTGGAGTCAAAATCTATTGTATGCACATTTTAAAGTATTTTTAACATTAGGTATTGCAGACAGCTGTGATGTCAAGCCAGATAGAAAAACAGAGTTCTTTCAGTGCAGTCTCGATGTATTGCCAAGTTGTTTTTATACATCGCTTACTCAGGAGGCCACTAATAAAATCTACATACTGCACAATAATGAAACCTGTTCACAAACATCTGGGATCCATAGATGAAGTCTATGGGCCTAATTAGGAGTCTGGCAGTCGGACTCGCGGTGGCCATCGTCTGCCTACTGCATTGCAAGTTGAAATTAAAATATATATACATCAAAGATACATTTCAAGTCACTTAGTGGTTCAATATACAATGGAACTCCTATTTATTAGTAAGTAAATGTGTAAAATGTTTTTAATATTTTGCAAATACATTAAGGTAGTCGAATTTTAATTGCAAAAAAATGTTTATCATATTTGGCTAATAAAATTAAATTTCTTCTTTGTAGCTATATGATGTTTACACATAAATCAAGCACATACAAAGTTTAAATATTTGTATTGAAATATTATTAACACTGTAAATGTAATCAATTTAAAAACATTGTGAATGAGATTGATTTTATTTATGTGTATAAATTGTCTTGATTACAATTAAATACTATATATATTTATGTATACTATCATTTATAAAATAGTTTAAAAAATAACAAGAACAGGCGAAGTTCTACTAATGCAATTATAAATGAAACTTATACAAAGTGAAGTTAATTGATTGAAATTTATATAAAAAAACAAGCATAATATTTCAATAGGGTGAAACTAATTATTAAGTTAAAATTCAAGTAAATCGCTAAGGCTATCAAATATTAAACATTTACTTTACTTCTTGAAACTCTCATGTAAGAAAATGGTACTGATATATATATATATTGATAAATTGTCACTTTGGCAAAATATGTGTTTGTAAATAGATCTGTGGTTACAAAAAAGGCATAAAAAAAGTTTGTCAAAATAGATGTGAAATATGTTACCACTTGGATATGCACATCCAAATGACAAATACTTTAAAAGCCACAATAATGTATTTGAACGAAAAATAATTGTGAGCAATGTAAACATGCATTGCACTGATAAATGTTCCAGTAATCCTATTAATTGTTCAAAAAATGTTACATGATAATGGCTCCATAAATGCATTTTTACAAAAAATAGGCACACTATAGAATTTTATTAAAAAAGCGTCCCTGTCTCTCTGCTGGACCATACAACTGGCTGTAGTTTGTTAGTGCCCCATTTGCAACAATATCAAGCTCTTGAGGAGGTGTTGTTCTGTTGGCGTCTAGTAGGCAAGTGATGAAATGGCTGCAAGGATGCATGTACACCTACATGGTGGATACCTATGTAAACATACATGTAAAAGACGTATGGTGTAAAATGTCTGTCACAGAAGTATAACTTCAAAACGTAAATATTAACGGACAGAAAATAAATGCTATATTGAGGTTGGTAGTATTCCCTCAATGACTGGCATATCAATCATTACTCAAATCCATTAACAATAGTATTGTCTTTATTTTCCTGCTTCAAAATATGATGGACAATACTTTCAAGATAGATAGAAGGATCCATCATCATTAACACTAATCAATCATAAAAACACTATAACACTACACCTGGTTAAAGTGTAGTGTAAGCGCCCACAATTTCTACATTTGATGGATACATTGATTTTTCTTCATTATAGTAATGTTATAAATGTTTACATATGTGTAAAGTAGTAAATAGTGAGAAATGAAATGGATACAAAGGAATTTTAAAAACCTATTTTATTAATTAAAATTACATTTCAAATATCAATTTATGCTTAATTTGTAATTTGTATATTTATTAATTCTAAAGCACAAAAAATATGCAACTATTACTGTATATGATGACTTGTACACACACATTATAAAAATGATGACCCCAAATTTACATGAAAGTGTACTTTAATTATTATTTTGTGTGCATGTGATTAAAAGTTAACAAAATTGAAAAGCTCTTCATGATATGGATACCGTCCAAGAGAGACCTATTATGAAGACATTTTAATCAAACAGATCAACTATTAAAGTATTAAGCCACGAATTTGAAGGAGATTTGATACCAGAAATCCAATAGTTTACATTCAATTTGTGAGGATTATTTCTGTATTCTATTTTAGTGCAACTGGCTCATTCCTATATACAGTATGCAACACAAATGGAATGGTACAACCTACTTTTTGTGCTTAATTTTTGATGTCATGGTTCAACGTGTAAATGACTTCAATGGATGATATAACATTGAATTATAACAAGGCAGACTGCTATGGTTTAAGAGGCATTGCCTTTGTAGTTGGTGCTATAGAAGGAACCTACATAACATTGGTACTACCTCATGACCATGTGCAAGTGTGTTTATAATAGAATACATTTCTGCTCTATAAATGTTCAGGTTGTTTGCTTGCCAGATCTCTACATTTCATATGTGTACAACAACAAATGACAGACCTGGCAGCAATAAGGACCTGGCTTGTTGGTTAGTTTTATTGTAAGTTTAACATAAATATTTGCTTATGAAAAATATGTTTTAAAAAAATAATACAAATATTATTACTTAATGTCTTTTTTTTCCAGAGGATTCTGCATATCTCAGTCATTCATGGGTATTAACGATTCCTTGAAATCCAACAATGTCAGTGAAGTCTGCTTAAATGAGGTAAGTGTCAGGACTAGGGGGCCAAAAGAGCAGACATTTTGACTTCTGAAGGCATGATTCCATTGCCTGGATAAGTCTAACCCTCCTCGACTATCCACAGAAGGTCTGCAAAATAGTTTTGTTGTGTTGTATGCTGCAAAGCATTGCACAGTGGAGAGAAATATCCTTCATGCTTGATAATTATTATCAATGTGATGCCAGGGAGATGTTGAGGACATGTGTCAGCATGATGACGGAGACGATGAGGAGAATTAATTCAGGGGTGAAGTATTTGAGAAAATATTTGTCTGATGGTAAGTATGTATCATAAGACTAACTAATTTTGTTTTAGTATTGGTGTGCGTAACGGCCTTTGAATGTGTCATAAATTATTTACATTAAAGATACAATTATTTGAGTGGACCAAAAGAAACATGACCTAGATGACCTTACAAAGTATTAATTTGCACCCAATTGTGTTATTATAACTTATTTAGCATGAAGTTACTAGAAACAATAAGTGAAGAAAATGAGTATACATGCTATAAAGTTTTATTATCTAGTGCATGCCATTGGGCAATCCATTGAAGCACTAGCAAGTTATAGGTGTGTACATCTAATTCTTTAACACAAATGGATTATGTAGACATATGGTGCCTAATTTGCAAAAGTAAACCTACCCATTTGAATAAGTCTACACATTTTCAGTATTCACAAAACTGCATTTTAATAGTAAGTTTACGAGTGCGGAGACTCCGCAGTCGGGACAGAGAACTGCACAAAAAAATAGTAGGTTTATTAGTTTGTGGACTTTATACGTGCTAACCAGGGCTAACATGCTTGTGGTCCTTAAATCATAATTTTCACATTTCCATACTTCTACTTGCCATATTTAACTACAAAATAAATCCCTAGTTCGTTGGTGCAAAGAGTAGAGGGCCTAAAAGTTAAAAAACATTACTCTATGAACCAGGTACTTTAGCCTTGGTTTGCCAGTGAAATGTATGCAATTCAATCAATCAAAATAATGCAGTTGGACAAAATAATTACCCCTAATCGTTTTTCAAAGTCAGGGTGCATGTTTTTAGAATGTAATAAATGTTCTGAAATAATGTAAAATATGCCCTAAAAAGAGTTCTGTTTGACATAAAGCTAAAGCAAAGTGTTGTAGGGCATCACACCTGTGCGCTTGACATCTGACATGGCAAAGATGCACAATTCTTATGTGGAAGTGGTCAGCAAATGAGCTATTGCAGCTTCCTCACTCTGCTCTTCCTGAAGACGGGAAGCCGGGACGTGGGGGTGTCCAATGGGGTAGAGGCTATACAGTGCTGTGCTGTGTATGGACTACTCTGTATCAAATCTCCTGTGTCTGCAGCGGTAATGTGACCACCAGTTCTATAAGCATCCTAGCCTGGCAGTGGCTGGGGTACACCTGCTGAGCACCAAATCATTACACAGTGTAAATGATTAAAAAATAAAATATACATTTAAGGAAGCACCATGAGACATGATGTTTGAAACCACATAGCCAAAGTATGAGGGATAAATCACATACACTTAATGAGAAGATGTAATGTGACATTAATAGCAGCATATGGTAAATTGTAAACATTAAACAAAAGAAATATATATATCCACATTAGTGTTATTTGTATAAGGTTACATACCCTTAACATATCCCCATCTTGTAGAAAATGTATCCCAAAGTCTCCACTCTTCCAAGAATCCCTGTAATGCCCTGAAATACGTGAAAATAAACAAGGACCCCCTGAGAAGGATAAAATTCCTGGGTCAGGGTAAAGCAATTTGAAACAAGAATATAAACCCAGGCAAAATATAATATCTAGCAAAAATACATTAAAGCGAGAAACAACAAAGTACTACGATGGCATAATTGATTTAATTTGAATTATTTAAAAATTGACATGAACATATTCATTGACACATTTTCTAAAATTATTAAAAGAAATGTTTAAAAATATTTTTTCATTCTAATTGATGCATAAAATTCAAGGAATATTTGGACACCAATTATTCTCAAAGATGTAACGGAGGAGATGGTTTTCATCTACGCGTTTTGACACGTGCTTTGTGTCTTTATCAGGACGATACCAACATTTTTCTTAGTAGTAGGCGATAATTTGATCTCACGCTGAGGGACAAACGACAGCGTCACGGGCTTTCAAAGGATAGACTGTAGTCTTAATTCTGGTTATTCTTCCTCAGAGCGTCTTTTAGATTAAGAGAAATTGCTGCTTGAAACACCTTCAAAATCGTTTTGCTTTCCATCAAAGTTTTCTGATTTGAAACGGACAAGAAAAGCGTCCCGTCGTGGCTGAAGTTTGTCTTTGAGGCGTGACTCTGAATTTAAAAACAGGTTTGTACTCCCAGTTATCTAGGAGTGCGATAAACGAAGAGCGTTATCGGTACACGACTATCGTTTGCTTCCGTGGTGAGGCAACAAACTTGAGGGCGAATTATATGCTCTCGACTTTCTGGGGATATGTAAAGCAGGTTGCGTCAACGACATATAGCTTAGGTTTGTCTGTGTAGTATATCTTCAGACAAAACAACGGGTACACCATTCCAACTGTTTGTGATATTCTGTTTGGAAGTTCGCGAGAGTGTCGGGGATGGCGTCTGGTAGCTCGTCTAGCGCGAAAATTGCGCTGAAATATGGACATCATCTTTTTCTCCCAGGATATGAGATTGAGGGGCCTGGAAGAAGCACCACCAGTTGCCAGGGCTCCTCTGTGTGCCCTGGAAGCAAGAGAACACATTCCCCCCCTCGCAGATTATTCCAGCACTTGCAAAAGTCCTCCTGTGATTGCCAGCAGTAGGCATAGCATTAGAATTATCCATTATTCTGTCCCATGTTCACCTTCTCTGACTCATGCTTGTTGTTTGCAGTAAGGCTCCTGATAACTTTGTATGAACCCTCACAATTGTATCGACCATAATAGCTGATCAATGTTCTGAAAATCTAGTTTCTGCTGTTATTGCTCAAAATTCTGGTGTGAATAAATAAAAAGTAATGGGTAGTATGAGTAAGGCCCCCCTTTTTAAATTGATAGGAGCAGGTGATTTATTTCACTTGATGATATTCAGGTGTGCGTTAATTAATGTATATGTACACCATTTTGATGTACATGTATTTCACACTGACTGATGCGTCCATCGTTTTGTCGGACGTTTACACTGAATGTGTACTTATATGAATTTAACCTACTCTGTCATGCTGGTCTGTCTGCCCCATTATGAGAGCCTAAAACTCTAAAGATGCTGGATGGCTTTCCACTTTACTAGTGTGGCTGACTGGTGACTGTCGAGGGAGTAAAGTGGTTCGGCTGACGGGTGCAACTCAGAGACGTTTTAAGGCATGGGCAAAGTGGGCTCTGGCTCAGGGCCCTAAACTTTCAGGGATGCACCTTAATGGGGCCAGCTCTGTTTAAATGCTGGTTTTCTCTAATTTATTTTTTATGTGGGCAATGTCTGAAAGTCTATTACTGACATTTTGCAGAGAAATGTTATGTTTATGTTTCATGCAACATCCATAAAAAAGTTTCTTTTAGATCAAAACGTGACCTCACATATGAGAAATGGGAGGGGGACACAGAGATTATTTGAAGGAGCGTTAGTGAGCTGCTACTGTGTTACAATATTGAAAACACACTATCCCCTAATATTAGATGTAAGGACATTTACAATTTGGACGAGGGTGCCTGTGCACTTTCAGTGACCTGGCCACTGAGGGCTTGAAAGATCTGAAATTGGATAATAATCCAAAGCTGTTCCGAACAGGGGCCCCAAAAATATATTCGGCCCAGGGCCCCCAAAATCCTTAAAATGTCCCTGGTGCAACTCCGTTATGATGGTCGCCTTACATTAAGCATAAGCTATAAATCCAGCAGAGAGAATACTGTCAGCCTGTGGACAGATAAGGTACCACATGATGGATGAATGGCGGCCCGTACTCCGAACTCTAAATCAGGACACATTGTGTCTGAATAGGACAAGCACATTGACATTCTGTTACATAGTTAAACTTTGACCTGTAGTTTAATCCGTTATTGCAATCTGCTGCAATGTGCTGATTCTTTCTGTAGTCACAAGTTTCTTCAGTTGACGGCTGGAATTTGATGTTCATCCCCAGTGAGCTCTTGTACTGCTATTGTGCCATGGGATTGCTTATCATCCTCCCACCTGGCCCAAGGCATTGTTTTTTTTAGGAACCATAGCATTTCTGGGCACTAATGCTCTCCCTTTTAGGAGATTTAGTGTGCCTCAGTTCTATCCGTGTGTTTGGGGCAGCAGAGGTGTGCCCCTGACCTCCATGCAGCTGCCCCTGCTGTTGAGGGCACTCCATCTCAATATACAATTTTTCGTTCTATATCTAGAGTGATCATCTGCTGTTGTCCTGGTTACCTAGCAACTAGACCTTTTTTAACTGCATACAACTGCTACATTTGATGGAGCCACCTCTCTTGCTCTCTTTTTAATATGTCCCTCGATGGCATATCTCTATATCTCACATTTATATGTTGGTTCTAAGGCACATTGCAACTTATGGCTGTTTGAACATACTTTCAGTACAGACTGGTCTTTCCCTTTCACAGTTTGCATGTGCTGAGGTCCCTTATCAGTAGTCACAATACACTCTAGAGTGGATGAGGCTTAAACAGGAAGATTTCCTCAACACCATCATTTCTTAAAAACAAACAGTGTTGCTGACCTTGGTTAGGCACCTCTGTTTCAAAGTAAACTTATGAGTACTTGGTTTGTGCACAGCACATCCAGAGCTTGCCACACTTATGCCCCACTGTAGAGACAGATACAAACTTATTGAAAACAAGGATGGTGCACCAAGGAACAAAGTTAAGAGAGCTTTCAATTTTGCCAAAATTAAGTCCTTTATTCTTTTTCAATCTTTAAAAAGCCTCAGCCAACGCATTTCATTCCACTGAAACTTTGTCAGGGCTCGACAATCTCTTGTGTTCTAGAACAGAGGTCAAGGATAGAGTATTCCAAGTGTTTTCAGTTCACGTTCTCATCAATGTCCTTTTTTTCAAAATAGGCGAAAGGAACGGCTCTTAGAGTTCAAATCAAGTTCTAATGATCCAAAGTGCTTGGTCACGTACCTTGTGTACAGTCTTTATGAGGACAAAAATGGCAACCCTATTCCTCCAGGATCAGAGGAGGTTCTAGTGGCCCATAGTCTTGGCACATGTACCTCTATATTCAGGAAAACACTTGGAAAAGCTATATGTTTCGAGTTAAACCTCAGATAATTCCAATATTAAGATCATAGTAGACCCGTCATTCTTATTATTCAAAATGGCATATATAACCCACTGTCAAAGTTAGAATTGGCGATAACCGAAGTAATGTTCGGTCTGTAGTGTAGTTCCTATATTTCCAATAGGCTCAGCGCATTGGAATAACATAAACAATAGTTTAGACGTAGGACTGAGGTCTACTAGGTCTCTATTGAATATGTTAGACTTAATTATGAATGCCAGCTAGCTCAGAGGTCACTAGAAACGTTCTCGAATGAACAGGAAGGGGTTAACTGTCCTGATTAGACAAGAAGGGATTAGTTTCTGACAACCGCATAAACATGACCACTTTGCTGCCCCCAGAATAAGGAGTATATCTCCAGAGTCGTGGGAAAACAATAGACAGCTATTTCACTCAGTCAATCGTGCATGCTTAGTTTCACCAGGAGTGCAGAGAAATAGAGAGACGGGCGTTTTCAATAAAAGGTGTTATTTATTGAGTAGTTCTCGTTCTCGTGCAAGAGAAGTGAATTGCCACAATTACAATACTTGTCATAAAGTAAATTGCGTACAGTAAAAGGAGTATTATGAAGTAATACTGTAAAAGCATTGATATGGTTTCTGAGCCATATGATACTTAAAAAGGATAAAATATATACATACATAAAATCATTGACTAAACGTGCTCAACTGGTGTTTCTAAAATACGCCTACCCTGGTGTACCTGATCTAAGCCTAATACGTGGGAAGGAGTAAGTAAGTTAAGAGAGTTTTGCCAAGAATCTGCATCAAGAATTCCTAAGGATCTAATCAGCTCCGTACCTTGTTTATAGAATGAAGGACGTCTTGTATCTCTCTCTTAGGACTCGATCACCCAGCAACCCGCAAGGGTGACTGGAAACACTGGAGCTGGATTTCTCGGCAGGAGAAAAGACAGCGTCTTTCTTAGTGCGTCAAATGGGAGGGTCGGCTTCCTTCAGCACTCGCATCAGCTGGGAGTCGGGCAAGTAGATAGCCGCTCTGCTCCAAACCACTGTGTGTTTGTTTAAGGCAAATGTTTGTATATTTATACCTGGAAGGTGCCGAGTTTGACGTAAGGTTGGACATAAGACGTCACTAAGAACTTACAGTTCTTTCTGGACTCCAGGAGTTCTTGTACAAATCAAAACAAAAGCAGGAGGAATTCCCGGGCTGCTGGAGGCTTGGTTTGTTTAAAGAACGCGTTGTACTTTCTAGGAGTCCATGGGAGTAGCCTTGCCGTATTTGGACTGCATTGGCTATGACTAAATATGGATATGATTCTTATGCCTATATAAGGATATTATTTGTTATAACTACATAAGGGCATGAATCAGGATTATTTAAATAGGGTCCTAGATACGTTTACAACAGCTCGTCCTTAGAATACAATGAGGCATAAATAACCCCCGCAACAGAATAACTGAACGGCCCACCCATCAACATTCTTCCTCCCTTGGTGTAAACAACGCCACCACAATCTCCATGAGCTCCTCAACACCATCATGTTCAGTCCCACTGTAGAATATGGCAAATTACCTGGCCTGAGCATACATTTCAATGCCAATTTGAGAAAGTCACATGTTCGAAGACAGGGAGCTGCACACCTAGTAATGAATCTCGTCTTCCAATAGGTGGGGATCTCAGACTCTCATTGACATGTGTGTTCAGGCCTGGAAGGGTGCTAATTCATCGTATATGCATCTACTTTAATGGCCCTGGGATGCAGCATGTGGTGATGGCACTTTGTGGCTGTGGGGATAGGAGAAGTGTTTGTATATGTGTTTTATGTGTTTTGGGGTGTGTCATATTTTGTACAGTGGTGATAAGTGGTCTTGCTGGACAGCGAAAGCTGCCAAATTTAAAAGTAGTCTAGGAATCTGTGCACTCCCACGAAATATTCGAGTATGTTTGCAGGAGCATGGATATGATTCTTATGCCTTTATAAGGATATTATTTGTTATAACCACATAAGGGCATGAATCGGGAATATTTAAATAGGGTCCTAGATACGTTTACAACACCCACTCCACGTATAATGTCCATCATTACTAAATACTAAGCAATACTAAACATATAACAATGCATGTGTTTTCCAACCCACCCCAAAATACATAAATTGCATTTGAAATGGTATATGCTATATACACGAAAATGAGTATTTATACTGTACGTTTATCAAGCAGTCGTGTCATTCAGATAATGCATACATAAATATTGGCTGAATGAATTGCGAAAATTACATTTATGAAATGGCTCTTAATACAGAAAAGAAGGTCGAGACCATTTCATCACATATTTATACAAGACTGTACTTTTGCTATAGACTAAGTCGAAATATTGTCTCTACAGTTTCTAATGATAGAATTTCTGTTCTCTAAGAATAGTTCTACTTTAAGCAGAGTACCATGTGCCAAAAAAAGGTAAATATTTTGGAAATGGAAACATTTGTTTTCGCTTTCAGGGGAAAAAGTAGTTCCAATTATTTTCAGTAGTGTTGTTTATCAAAAACTGAAGGCCGAATTCAGAGTTCAGGGAACGCTGTGTGCTCGTTGTTTTAAAAGTTATTCTCGTCGTTAGGAGAGAACATCAAATCAGATAGGGTGGCAAAGAATTCATCTACAACAGTAGGTGAAAGTTCGACCAAGTTCGAAAAAGCTGAAATAGTGCAAATGTGAGAATCATTGCCATCATCGATGTCTGGATCAGCAATGTTCACAGAAGGTTTTACCTGTGTGGTGCTGCTTTCATCTCGTACTTCACCGCCACCTAATCGTATTGGTGAAGTCTCAACGAATGCCGTCATCAGAATAGGTAGCCGCTGGGGACAACACGGTGCATGAGCCGTTACCGAACCAAGCAAAGTATCGATATCCTTAGTTACTGCTGATGGTAGTGTAAGACAGACGTCCAACACGCATTCTTCTCCGCATAGCAGACATCGAAGCACAGGTAAGATGCAATTTTGCCAGATTGGTCTGAATGAAAGAAACCAGGTAGTACTCAGATCTCTTAGCCGAGCAAAGCCGAGGACTTTAGTGATCTGTTCTCTGTAACGTATAGCCAAGATCGTTTCTTCCATTGTAGCCTGAGTTTTGTCTGTGGCCTGGCTTGCCATATCGGAGCAGAAGGAACAAAAATACAATTCCTGCTACGAGTCCCAAAAGAAGCGGCAGGCCGATGAATACAGAATGTACAAAATTCGGGAAGATGCCAAGAACTGTTTCAAACGGTGCTAGCAGTCCCGAACAAATTGTCTTAAATACATCTGTTTCCCTCCAAATTCCTCCTTTGCTATGTGCTTAGGCCTGTGTGCTCAAACAGTGCACCCCCAGCCACCATTTTGTGTTCACAAGCCAGTGAGGCCAGCCCCCCTGCCCCCGCCCCCAGCAACAGAGATTCTCTACATCAGAGGGTGCTTCTGTGAGCTGTTTAAACTGTATTTACTGGGGCCTGTGCACTTCATTTTTTGGCCAGCAGGGGGAGTAAAGCTTTATTCAAACAGTATTGTTAGATTTCGAGTTAGTGAAGCCTTTAACTGCTGAAGTCCAAAGTTGTGGATTGAGCCTGTCTGTCTCCTAGGAGATTCTGAACAGGAGCAAGCAGCTGCCCAGACCCCACCCCCAGGCCAGCAGACCATTGGCTATTAAGCTACCAGGCAAGTCTGAGCCCTCCTCTCACACCTGCCCAGGCCCCTGAAGGCCTTGCTGGGTGCACCCCAAATCATTCTCCTCCATCTTGTGAGTTGCAGCCCACATGTGCCCCAGATTGCAGTGAGCAGAGTCCAGGAAGGGGTAAGGAAACAGACTAGTGCTGTCTCTTCCCAAGACAAAAAGTTGTTTAAAAAACGATTTTCACTTTCTGTGTTTACTGTATGTGCCTGTGGTTGTTACAGTTACAAATTGTAGTTTTAGCCTGCCTGTAATTGCATATTTTATCACTTGTGTTGTGTTTTAAATGTGTGGTTTTCCCTGCCCATGATTGCCTTCATTTAGTGTGGTGAATTGTGGGATTTGCAGTCCAACCTCTGTAGTTTGTCCCTCTCATTCCTTAGTGACAAATCTGTTTTCCCTCCAAATTTCTCCTTTGCTCTGTGCTTAGGCCTGTGTGCTCAAACAGTGCACCCCCAGCCACCATTTTGTGTTCATAAGCCAGTGAGGACAGCCCCCCTGCCCCCCCCCCCAGCAACAGGGATTTTCTGCATCAGAGGGTGCTTCTGTGAGCTGTTTAAACTGTATTTACTGGGGCCTGTGCACTTCGTTTTTTGGCCAGCAGGGGGAGTAAAGCTTTATTCAAACAGTATTGTTAGATTTCGAGTTAGTGAAGCCTTTACCTGCTGAAGTCCAAAGTTGTGGATTGAGCCTGTCTGTCTCCTAGGACAGTGGTTCCCAAACTTTTGACTCCCGAGGACCCCCATTGAGTCACCACTGGAAGCCAGGGACCCCCAAGCAATTTGTATGAGTTAAATTTCAAACATTAAAACAGTAATTCGAAAAAATACACACGTGTGCACACAAAACAAATACTCAAAGTACTAACAGCCTGATTCATGAAGCGCAATTGCGCTCGCAAAGGGCCAGATTCTGAGATTCTGGCCCTTTGCGAGTGCGATTTTTGCATTTGGGATTCATCATCCTAAATGCAAAAATCGGTAATTGCTAATTCGCTAAATTGCGAGGAATTACATTTAAGGAATCTCTATTTGAGATTCCTTAAATGCAATTCATGAAGCATTTTAAAATTGCGAAAATGCAATTTTGGGCCGCTATTTACCGAGAGGTCAGACCTCTCGCTAAATAGCAAAATCTTAGAAAAATGCTTTTAAAAGCATTTTTCTAAGTTGCATGTTGCACACACACATGTCCCTTGGACATGTGTGTGCGCAACACCTGTTTCAATTTGCATTTCAGGGGTGCTACAGGGTGTCCTTTGGATACCCCTGGCACCCTTTCAATCGCTATCTTATTTGCGAGTAGCAAATTGCTACTCGCAAATAAGGAATACTCCCCATTCATCCCTGTGGGCCTTTTGGCCCATAGGAATGAATGGGGAGTTATTCCTTATTTGCGATTGCGATTAGCAATTTGCTACTCGCAAATAAGGAATGTGTAGGAATCGCTATTTATTTAGCAACTCCTACATGAATACCGTTTTGCGAGTCCTTAATAGCGATTCGCTATGATTCGCTATTAGTTGCTCGCAAAACGGCCCGTTGATGAATAAGGATGTAAGGATTTTGGGGCCAGATGTACGACCATTTCTTTTAGCGCCTCGCAATTGGTGACACATTGCGAGTGGCAAATTGCGAGTTGCTAAATGAAATGTACAACAGTGTGTTTAACACTGTTTGGGATTCCCAATGGGGTCGCAAATTGCGAGGTTCATTAATATTAATGAGCCTCTCGCAATTTGCGAGCCCATTGGGAATGCCAGCCCTCCCAGCGATGGTGGCCTGCTGGGCTCTGCAGGCCACCATGTCTCGGACTGCTTTTAAATAAAGCAGTTTTTAAAAAAAATGCAGCCTGTTTACCATGCATTTAAAAAAAAAAAAGGAAAATGAAACGTTTTCGTTTCATTTTCTAAGGGCAGGCAGAGGTTCCTGGGACCACTGCCTGCCCTTAAAAAATAATTTTGCATGCATTTGCAAAGGGGAAGGGGTCCCCTGGGGACCCCTTCCCATTTGCGAATGCATTACCATCTTCTTGAAGTAGGTGGTAATTGTGACCGCAAAACATTTGAAGATGGTTTTGAGACTCGCTATTTGGAAGGGAATGCCCCTTCCAAATAGCAAGTTGCAAAACCTATTTAGAGAGTCGCAAACAAATTGCGACTCGCGAAATAGGCTATGTACATGGCCCAATAGGTTTTTGCATGCGCAAATAGGTTAACGAACCCGTTCGTGCATGTAAAAACAGATCATACATCTGGCCCTTAGTATTTTATATTGAAGTAATAGCCCCTCTGTCACATGTATTTCATTTGTTTTATAGCATCTCTCATACCATTGTAGAATGTCAGAGCACTGTACATCACACACATATAGAGACTTTGAATCATACATGTAAATCAGTGGGTATATAAAATGTTTAAAGAGTGCTTGGTCTGGAAAAGCACAAACTCAGGATTCAGAAAATAACACAGTGGTTAGCATTGACTTTAACATTAAAAATGTATTTCCACCCAAATATATCTTTTTAGCAGCATCAGGATAATGAATAACTGGGACAAAATATAAGTTACTAACTGGTACCATGCAGTTTGCAAGCAGCTCTTTGATGACAGTTTATGGGTCCCTCTGCTAGATTACAATTGTCACTTATGAAGTGCACAGCAACAAAAGAATCTCTGTGACAAAAGCAGTAACCACGAACCTAGGCACATAAAATACTGCTTTTTAAGATGCATGTTACACGTTCTTTGCAGTAGGCACATTAACCCTCTGCGCTACATTAGTTAAATCAAGGCTGCCACTGAACAAAACTCTCCTGCTCTCCAGCAGGTACATAAATCACTGGCATTCTCTTGACACTTTTATTGTTGCTGGAAAGCTGCTAATTATACAAGAAACGGTTCTGTGCTTTTAAAACTGCTGCCTGCGGACCCCCTGGGAATGTGTCACGGACCCCTGGGGGTCCACGGACCACAGTTTGGGAAACACTGTCCTAGGAGATTCTGAACAGGAGCAAGCAGCTGCCCAGACCCCACCCCCAGGCCAGCAGACCATTGGCTATTCAGCTACCAGGCAAGTCTGAGCCCTCCTCTCACACTTGCCCAGGCCCCTGAAGGCCTTGTTGGGTGCACCCCAAATCATTCTCCTCCATCTTTTGAGTTGCAGCCCACATGTGCCCCAGATTGCAGTGAGCAGAGTCCAGGAAGTGGTAAGGAGACAGACTAGTGCTGTCTCTTCCCGAGACAAAATGTTGTTTAAAAAACGATTTTCACTTTCTGTGTTTACTGTCTATGCCTGTGGTTGTTACAGTTAAAAATTGTAGTTTTAGCCTGCCTGTAATTGCATATTTTATCACCTGTGTTGTGTTTTAAATGTGTGGTTTTCCCTGCCCATGATTGCCTTCATTTAGTGTATTGAATTGTGGGATTTGCAGTCCAACCTCTGTAGCTTGTCCCTCTCATTCCTTGGTGACAAATCTGTTTTCCCTCCAAATTTCTCCTTTGCTCTGTGCTTAGGCCTGTGTGCTCAAACAGTGCGCCCCCAGCCACCATTTTGTGTTCACAAGCCAGTGAGGCCAGCCCCCCTGCCTCCCCAGCAACAGGTATTTTCTACATCAGAGGGTGCTTCTGTGAGCTGTTTAAACTGTATTTACTGGGGCCTGTGTACTTCATTTTTTGGCCAGCAGGGGGAGTAAAGCTTTATTCAAACAGTCTTGTTAGATTTCGAGAAAGTGAAGCCTTTACCTGCTGAAGTCCAAAGTTGTGGATTGAGCCTGTCTGTCTCCTAGGAGATTCTGAACAGGAGCAAGCAGCTACCAACTCCCTGGCCAGCAAACCTTGCCTGAGGTTGCTGGGACCTTATATGGTGTGCTAGTGGTTGGCACATGTGTACACTGATTGGTGGTTGTATCTGGTGTTTCTATTGGGTTAGGGTTAATGTCCTCATTGGTTGGGTATTTGAGGGTTCTGATTGGTTTCTCGGTCTGTGATTCGATCATTGCAGTGTTGGGACTAGGGCTAGGCTTAGGATTACTATTGGAAGTAGGGACTAGGGCTTCCTATGTTATTAGATGTTGGCAGTAGGGTGGGACTAGGGCTAGGGTTAGACCTTTAATTGGGAGTAGAGACTAGGGCTTCTGGTGTGATTGGTTGCTCGACTAGTTTTGGGACTAAGAGTAGGGTTAGGCTTTCTATTGGAAGTAGGGACTAGGGCTACCTGTACCATTGGCAGCTTGGACTTGGGTTGGGACTAGTGGTAGGGCTAAGGCCTTCATTGGACGTAGAGATCAGGGTTTTTGAACTGATTGGGTGCTTGGACTAGGGCTAAGATTGGCTCCAAGGTCCTGGTCTCCTATTGGTTCTAGATATTAGGGCTAGTGTTGTGATTGGATAGTGTTAGGGCTAGGGTTCCCATTGGCTGAAGGGTTCACCTGATTACTAGGGCTACAAAAAAAGGCCAGGCTTAGGGCGTCTCTGCCCGGGCGTCGAGGCTAAGGGTGGAGATGACAAGGGTTATTGCCTGTTTGGGCCTTTTAAGGGTGGAGAGGACAAGGGTAGTTGCCTGTGTGGGCCTGTTAAGGGTGGAGAGGACAAGGGTTATTGCCTGTTTGGGCCTGTTCGAGACTGGTCGGGACTAGGGCCGGAAATGCTGCCCTTTTTCTCATTTAACAATACCCAGCCCACACCATCCACAACCACAAACAGAGCAACACACTCACACCAAATATTCACCACGCACAACACTATGCACAGATTAATGTACCAGCATGCACCACCAACCCAACCAAACCACATTTACACACCCTACTATCCCAACTACCACACATATCCACCATCACCCACAAACAGTACACAACTCTATCCTATACCACTAACCAATACACTCATTACTAACACAACGCCAATCAACACCACAAATAACTACATCCCACTCAGACACACTCTCCCTGCTGTAATTACACCTAACAGTTCACCTTTTATCACTAACAAATATTTAATGATCCTTTCATCAGTTTACCTAAAAAAAAAAAAATTGTCCTTCACTCTTTTATCCCTCCACTATCCTTTTCCTATCAAAATTAACAGACTAACATGTTCACTTCTCAAATTCCATATTCCATATTCAACTAGACTAATATACTGCCCAAATAACTGAATAACATATCTACTACTCAAATTACTTCATATTTATACTATACTAATTTTCAACACTAATCCTTTATGGGTTGCTACTCGCCAGAAAAGCGCTTCAACACCCATCAGGGGTAACAAGTGCTATATGAATGCAAATCTTTCTTCCCCTTTTATCCATCTTATATCCTTCTCACTCCAAGTAACAGACTAATATCCACCACTGAAATTATCTCATATTTCACCATATTAATTCACCACTAATCCTTTATAGGCTCCCTGAATAGCATGCGTCAACAAGCGAGCGATAAATAAATACAAACCTTTGTCCTACTCTATCCTTCTGCTATCATTCCAAATCCAAATAACTGACTAACCTATCCACCACTTAAAATGTACTTGCATGTTTCACTATACTAATTAAACATTAATCCTCTGTGGGTCCCGGAGTAGCGTGCTACCCGCCGAAAAAGCGCTTTGACGCCTCGTCAGGGGTAGTAAGCGCTATATAAATGCAATTACAATACAATACATGTGCGATACCACTGGTATCAGACATGTTTAAGATTTGGCTTAACATTTCTACGAAATGCACTGGGCAATTTGTCGATAATATGATATGTATCTCTGCCACTGTCCTTGCAACTTACAGATCATACATTTCTCTAGACGAGGTTAAAGGCACAGTTGTCTGTAAAAGAATAGACTACATTCTGCTTAAAGTATCAATTCGAATAGAAGAGATATTCAGAGAAGGCCATATTGCTGCCTCCTTGTCTCGTTTGCTGTTTGGATACAATACTTGCATACAGCAAATGACCCTGGAAGTAACGCTCACGAGATAGGCTATTCCTGGCACCATGCCACAACAGCTGTGGTCACTTATTATAACATAGCTGCCGTTGGAAAGCTGTCTGAAAAAAGGCTCTATCTGTTTTGCAGGGCTGCCATGCAGGTGACATGAAAGGTTATTTGATGAACCCTCGCAGGCTCCATGCAAGTTAACACCTTGACACAGAAGTGTACCGCTTAGTGAATTTTTACAGTTATTACCACTAAGAAATACTTCTTTTTTCCCTTCACTATAACATTTATGTGTATAAGGTAAATTCCAGGTAGACTTGATGTACCCTTTACCCAACCTTTCATACCGGCCTGCTGGTATATACTTTTGGCAATATTGAAACTGAAAAGTTGTTATCGGAATTGTAACTGTAACATGTATTATCCATTCAATGACAGGTCTCTCTGACATTGTCAATGGTAATCTCTCAAGTTTTCCAATGGTCAGAATCGTATAGTCTGCTCCTTTTTGTGCCAAACTGATTTGTTTATCAGTAAGGTTAAAGATAGAAAATAATGACGTTATGTTTATTAGACGCCATGGCACGTAGCCTGAACACAGGTTTTGCAACGTCCAGCCTAGTTGTACAATAGAACGCAATTGGGACTGGCCATGTTGTACCATTAGCAAGTCTTGCTCTATTATATCAATAGCAGATTATACAATGCTGTCCAGTGAATAAATTCTGGAGGACAGAGTCGTTAACCCATTGTCCACTACAGAAAGTGATTTTTCCAAATGAATACGATCAATTTCTCGTATTTTTTCTGCAGTTTCAATTGCGTCACTTTCCAAGCTTCGTTGTAAGCAGCGTATATACCGGCATATATATGAAACGTTTTTGACGCTGTTTGCGAGGGCCCAATATGAAATCTCGCAAGTCAGCACCAGTCAGTGTTGCTTAATTTCAGGCAGTGTGGATTTTTGTAACCATTCAAGGCATAGTTTTCCTACACTGTATGTTGTAACTATCCCTGGATGTTGTCTCTGGGAATATCTTGGGTCTGGCCTGTTCTGTTTGAACCCCTGTGTTTTGTTCAGGAATCTATCTTGACAGTTATTAGTGTCTGTGGGCCAGATCAACCATTTTTTCCAATCAGGATTTGTTCTGTTTTGGTGTAAAATATGCGATACGTCTATCTCCACATCTGTAGTGCTATTACTATCAGGTATGGGCTTTGGAATAGACGGTTTGTTTAAGTCTTTTATTTTGGCTAAGCCAAGACAGCTTGTTTGTTGAATTGTGTCATTCAGAAATATTATCTGTTCTGGGATCATGCAGGCTCTAAATAAGGATTCTAGACCTTGTACCTGTCATTCTTTTGTACCCCAGATGGTTTTTGTCTCAATGTTGTTTTTCCAAAATTCAAAACCAAATGTAGACATTTTTTCAAAATATATTTCAGAATAAGTCAATTTAGTATTTGTCAACATTGTTTTCATTCCTGTCTTATTTAACATTTTAAAATAAAACGTTTCTGGATCACTGTTGTTAAACCCTGAGAAGTAGGGGAATTTCTCATAAAATGTTTTCGAACTTCCTTTTGGCGGAGTTGGACAATGTTCCCATTGGTTATAAATAAAAACATTTCTAGGTTGAGCAGATTTATGCAAATAGTGATGACCATAATGATTAAAACAGTACATTTCTTCATAGTTCGATGAACCCTGCAAATAATCATGTTCTATGAATTTAGCTGACATTTGTAAATCTGACATCATATTATTAATATTTTCAAAGTCCCAATCATCAGAGAAAGAACTTAATGAAACCTTGAACTGGTGTGGATATTTCAAGAGCTCAATCGGGCCATAGATTTCGTAATCAGTTTTGTCCCATGCTACACCCCCGGGTATAGGATTGGCTGTGATGTTTACTGATGACAGCTCTCTTTTTTCGATGTGTGAAGATCTGGGAGGATTTAGGACCAATTTGATGTTCTGACTTGCTGTGTCCATTGTACTATATTTTCCATCAATAAATCTACCCAAACTTAAAATCAAGATGAGCCACAGAAGGAGGAAAAGTACACCTAACACAATACATAATTCAATCCATGGTGAAATCAGATATGTTTCTTTGAGTTGATGAAAGAGTTCAGTCATTTTTTCTTTGAAAGTTTTTGTTGCTGACTTTCCTACATGTTCGTTTGGATCAAAGGAAAAGTCATCGAAATTGATGAAGTAGCCAGATGCAGTTCTGTCAATTGTTGGAATTACTTCCGTATTTTCAGTTGTCTTTGGATCTTTCTTTGTTACATTGTTATAGTATGAGGCTACATTGTTGTAGACAGGTGTTTCTTGACGAACTGTTGCAATTTGGGTTTCAAGAGGCACAAGTTCCATGGCTTTGTTGCATAGTCCTTTTTTATTCACTGCAGGTTTGTCAAATGTGATTAGTCTCTCAGTTTGAACCTCTTGTATTGTAGCAAGATTTGGTCTTCTGGTATTTCTTGGGAGTCCACTGGGCCTACTACTTATTATTGGCCACATGATTGTGGTTTTACCAGGTCGATTGATACAACTCTGTTCTCCTTTTTACCAGCAAAGGGCGGGAGTACTACTGATCTTGTTCCGCTGTCAGCTAAGACAGGTACTGCTTTTCTATAAGAAGGCCCAAATTCCTTCTTCACCGCGATCTTTTCTCTGACTAGATCCCCAATCTTTGGAATCCAGACAGGTCTTGCTGGGACAGGTGGTTTTTCTTCAGTGGCCGTTGGCTTTAGCTTTGTGTTACTTAGACTCCTTCTTGTTTCATTTAAGTCCTGTAAAACAGCCAAACGATCTTTGATATCAAAGGTTTTTGTTTCACCACTGAAGTGTGACAATCTAGATCCTGGATGATCATTCTAGTACCGAACAAAAGTTTGTATGGAGTGATACCTCCTAGAGAATTTCTTGGCAAATTATTAAGACTACGTTGGACACTTGTTAGATGTTTGACCCGCCCGTCACCCGAACCTAATACCCTCGCCGTTATAGATTGCTTTATGTCACGGTTTTTTCTCTCCACTACCGCATTTCCCTCGGGATGGAATAGACTAGAATACCGCAATGCAATGCCCATGCTGGCCATGGCCTCTTTGGAAGCCCGAGAGCTGAACGCAGGACCCTGGTCAGAATGTAGCATGCCAATTGCGTATGTGCCAATAAAGACTCGCAAATCTTTTATAACAGCCGAGCGCTGGGGCCACATCTAATTGAATCACGTCTTAATAATTATGGTATCGCATTTCTCTGTCTGGATTTCTGCGTATAGATAGCCTAATGCTTTCTAATAAAGGTGTCCTGGCAATTGTCTGGTCCGGTTCACAACTCAACTGCGATCTCGATTGCAGTTTTGACAATTTATTGCAAAATTGTAAATTTGCACACTCATCCCCGGCCACCAGTACTGTGATTGTATTTCTATTAGAGATTTCAAAATCTCTTGGTGCCTCAGACCCATTCCCATGTGTGCTTCTTGAATCAAGTAAGCTCTCCGGTTCGTGTTTGGAATTACTCTGTCCCCCACTCCAGGGATTTGAGCAAAAGGAACGGATTTTGCATCAATTATGTATTTATTTCTGAGTGGATAATTTAGAGGTAACGCCACATAGTTGCCTTTCATTGAGGCTTTTACTGCTAGTAACGTCTCACCGTCTATTTGTTTTTTAGTACGCTCTTTTGTAGCTACGGAAGCCGGTTTGACTGCTGCCGCTGTGGCACGTTTAGCCAATGAATTCCCTTCAACGTGAACGCCATCACGTTGATGACTCAGTGTATGTATCACGTGAGTTTTTCGTAGTTCTTTCTGCAAAAGAACTACCTGTTCCCAAAGTTTTTTATGCTTTATTGTGGCACCTGTCTCATTTTTGTAACCGTTTTGAATCCAGGTCTGCATGTTTTTATTGTAAGACTGGACGCAGTAATGCGAATCGTACACTATAAGTGTCGGGAATTCGCGATCGGCATTTTCAAGCGCCATCTTTAAAGATCTTATTTCAGCTCGCTGAGCTGTACAGTTTCTGAGTGATTCAGTTTTAGTGATTATCGGTCTGAATTTACCTAAGCGCCAGCGACCTTTAACAATTGCGCACGCAGCATTGTAAGATTCTTTATCCACAACGTAGTGTTGTGCAAATCTGTCTGTGTAGATTACACAGGTGTATTATCCGAGAGGCAGAATTTCGATCGGCAGAGGATATTCATGTTCGTATTCTAGATCTTCTAGTTTTTTCATTTTCGTATCAAAAGCGTGTTTCACGTCTTCTGCAGCAAGAGAATTTTCCCATTGTATCCATTTTGGATCTAATGCCACAGCATTTGGAATGCGTGGTCTTGTTACTGCCTCAAGGGCTGATACTGCTGTTAAAACAGATATGCTCTTGCCTTGGGCTAGGTCTCTTTCTTTTGCTACAGCAGTTTGAACCGCAGTCAGAATATTTTCAGTTGAACTGAATTTTAGTTTAGCTTGTGTGTACAAGTGTGATTTGTACGCTATTGGTACAGTTTCTCCCTCATTAGAGGTCAGGTATGTGAATCCGCATCTTCCTGGGATGACTCGGATTACAAGGTTGCGTACGTTTACGGGTGTTTGCAGTTTTGTTTGTAATGATCTTAAAGTTTCTGTGTGTTTCTGAGTCCAATTGATTGGTTTGAAATCAGGATTTATTAATTCGTATAGAGGTTTAACCCTCTCTGCATAATTTAGAATGTATGTTCTTCCGAAATTCAGGAAACCTAGTATTGATTGTAAGTTCTTCAGCGTTTTTGGAGCTTGGAGTACTGCACACATCTCTAAGAAGTTGTCTGCTAGGCTTTTGCCTTCACTTGATAATTCATATTCTAAAAATATGACAGTTAGATGGGCAATTCGTGACTTTTTAAAGTTGAATTTGTACCCTTCAGCTGCGAACCCAAGTATTATGGTGTTCACTCTTTTTAAGTGAGTCTCCAGGTCATCGTCTGTGAGATAGATGTCGTCGACATAAGATAATGCCTCATCATCATATATTTGTAAAAACTCCGTTTCCCTTGCTGAGAATAATCCTGGGCTATTCTTGAATCCCTGTGGGAGACGGCAACATTGTTTTTGCGCCCCCATTGTTTAGAAAGCGGTCAAATACCTGCTTTCAGGTGCAATGTTTTGACAAAAGAAACCATTTGAAATGTCTAATGTCGTTTTATATTTTTTGCGCACGATATTAATCATTAGTGCTGCACTGTGTGAGTTTTGTACTGCAAATGTTTTGCAACAAGAGTTTAGGTGTCTGTAGTCCAAAACTAGACGATATGAATTTTTATGGCTTGGAGACAGGAAACAAAGGAT
Organism: Lissotriton helveticus; assembly: GCF_964261635.1. Taxonomy (NCBI): domain Eukaryota; kingdom Metazoa; phylum Chordata; class Amphibia; order Caudata; family Salamandridae; genus Lissotriton; species Lissotriton helveticus. The sequence goes on along the minus strand of NC_136061.1, from coordinate 476,443,953 downwards.
TGTTCATTTGTGGGGTGCATGTTTCAATCACCCCCTGATATTCAAGTTGATCTAAGATCTCCCTGACTTGTTTTTTAGCTTCTTGCTTAACAGGATACTGCCTCTGTGCAGTAGGTTGATTTTTTTAAATTAATTTTATGGTGAGGAGAATCCTCATCCCATCCTACATGACTTTTATATAATGCAGGAGCTTGGGCTACTGCCCATTTTCTAGCAAATGTGTATTTTTTATGAATTGGAATGTGATTTGAGAAGGCAGGCATAATCATTTCTTCGCCATGTGGGCACTCCCTGACAAACTCTGGTGGCCATTCTTTTTCTGCTAGAAGGATATCATAGCCTTTCGAAAGGTTATCCCAAAAGAGACCCCTTATTTTCCTAGTTTTGTCCCCTTCTATACGCAATGTTATTTCATATTGTTTATGGGGCACGCTAACTCTGGTGTCTGCAGTTTCCACTTGAATGTATTCATTCGTGTCCACTGTCTCCAGAAGATTCATCAGGATCTTGCGAGCTATGGTTACTTCTGCTGCGCTGTCTAGCATTGTCTGGGCCCATTCTCCGTTTTTCAGTTGTGTCCTCAGAATCCTCGGCATGTTTTATTTTAATACTAGCTACCTTCTTCTTTGGATATTGTAATTTTCTCAGAATCCTCGGCATGTTTTATTTTAATACTAGCTACCTTCTTCTTTGGATATTGTAATGTTTTACTTTGATGAGCAGGTTCCTTGTTTTTGGACTTGACGTGCTCTTCTTTGTGTTTTGACCGTCCTCTTCTTTCCGATTTCTGTGAGAAAGTCTGAAAAGATCGAGAGGGGCATGTATCAATATCTTGATATCTGTCAGGTTTTCTCAATTTATCCCTATTTCTAAGGTTGTATCTTTTTTCAGAGGGCTCCCTGTGGGGAGACTTGCTTCCTCGTTCTGGAGACCTATTTCTTCCTCTGGACTGAAACTGTTTTTCTCTGGGAGTGGTTTGTTTATTACGCTCCCACCTCTTTTTTGGAGTATTGAGATTATTTTTAATAAACGTTTTTTCAGGATTTTCAGTTAGTTGGGGTTTTAGTGGTTTCCCACCCAAACTATCTTTACCCAGTTCTTCATAGGATTTTTCCATGATTCTGGCAAGTTCAAAAGGTTGTTCTGCTATATCTGTTTCTTTCAATTTCTGGCGGATCGCCACAGATGCTGCTTCTCCTTTTATGTTGGCTAATAGTACAGCCGAGACCTGCTTGAAGTCTTTCAGTAATTTCATACCTAGAGTTAAAGCAGGTTCTGGACCGTATTCATTTTGAATCTGTCTTAGTACGTCTGGTATAACCGCCATAGACGGAACACCATGTGTTTTTTGTGTATATCGAACCAAAGACTGTGCCCCAAGTGTCACAGTCCTCCACATGTGGTGCTATCCCCATTGGAAGACAGATAGTCAGAATTCTGTGTTTCTCATGAGGTGTAGTATCAGGAAATACTGCCTCTATTTGAGTGATTTTTTGAGCTAACCAGAATGGAATTTGTTCCCGTTTTGCGGGTATTTTGCCAATGGCTGATTGTATATTCTGTGGTGTGATTTTATTTGTGTTCCCCTGGTGAGGGGTGTGCTGTTGTCAGATTTGTTAACACAAAAGGATACTTCTTGTAGCTGCACAGGAACAGAGATGCTGGTTTCCGAATCCCCCTAGAGTAACTACCCAGAGCTAGTATTCACCAGTCTCCAAAGTCATTACTCGAAAGGGAAGGGGAAATTGGATAAAATAATAAACAACAAGAGAAGAGACTTTCTTGGTAGGTTCCTCTCGTCAGTCCGACCCGCAGACCGTCTTTCACCAGGACCCTGGAAATGAGAAGCACAATTATGTCTTACTCTAATTTCTACTCTTCCCTATCTAAACTCCCTCTTTAACTCTCACCTACCATTTATTACCAAGAACCTTGCCTTCTTTTCTTAGCTTCTTAACTAGGCGGGAATTGGCAGAACTTCTATCTTTTCCTCCTGTAATATAGAAATGTGTGTTTTCCTTATTAATATGTACCTATTCTAGACTCATGACTTATGACTCCTAATTTCTCTATTCTCTTTACTCACTTAAGCTCTGCTCTCCTCCTCCTTATCCCAGATTCTCTTTGTCTTAATAACCGTCTAGTTTTTTATCTGAAAAATGTAACAATACGGGTATTAATATTCTGACTCTCTTGGCAGGGGCCTCCTATTTAATGTCTTAGTTATCCTGACTTACTGCATACTGAGTTTGCTTTCTCTTTGCTTTTGTGAATTGTCTTTCTTTTAATCCTTAACTGTTTTCTTGTCTTTCTTTCTTTTAAGTGCACATATTTCAACTTCTCTCCTGTTCCAATTATACAATTTCAAGTTTGTTTGCCAACCTTTCAAAGTAAGTAACGATGTACAGTGTAAAAGCTCAATCTCTATTGATAAACATATGTTTTCTTTTTCACTTATCGTATTCTTCTTTTCTAGGGCTTCAAACTCGACGACTTCCAACTGCACGTCGACTCCTTCAACCTTGACGTCGTTGGCTCTGTACAAGTGCTACAGGGAAGGATTGATTTTCTAGGAAAAGGCCCAGGACGTAACTAGGTATTGTTCGTTCTCTCTAAGGCGTTAGCCCTTAATTATGAACTGTAAAGGCAACCGCGTTTCTTTATTCGTGGCCGCCTGAAAACTGACTGACAGAAATAACGAGCAAGTATAAACACTCAAACTCGTTCCTTTAATACACTCCGGACATGAATCTAACTAGTTCACTCTCTCTAGACTATAATGTGAACGGGATTTACTGAACTACGGGTTTCCTCAAACGTTTCTCTCAGGGGACTTAAAATATCGTTCTTAGCTCTGTGCGTTCTCAGGTGAAGTGCGCAGGATTCTATCAGCGCGCGCTCCACCGGAACTCGGCTGATGATGTCAGCCTGAAACACTAGACTGCGAACCTCCGCTCCAGCCTAACGGCCTTTTTGGAGCTCCATGTTCGTACTCTTTGTGACCACGTTCTTCCTTTTGAAATCAGTCTTGGCCTATTATCATCCTGGTGTGAGATTACAGCCACTTGTGATCCTAGATTCCTGACAGCTGTGGAATTTTTATTGCTGGTTGGACTGTTGAAGTCCGCATGACATATTGGACCAATTGTCTATGTATTTTAATTAGTTGTTTTAGCTGAGGTAAAAGTTCTCGGTCTGACATTTTTTCAATGTCGGGATGTGGTGTGTAGCTTGCTAGAACCGGCCATGTGGCTCCTGGTCTACCTAGTGGACCGAGCCTGGTGATGTGATTTTGATGTTTTAGGGTGCCATTAAACCAGAGCAGGTGCTCTTGGTATGTTAGTGGAATTTCAACGTCCTCGAAAGGGGTGTATTCCTCTGGTGATTCCTCTATTTTGTAATAGTGAAAATCATGTGTCACAGCATGTGCTGCTGGAAAATGTATCCATGAATAGAATACCTCTGTCTGCCGATATTCATGGGCCTCTACCACAAATATGACTGTACCACCTCTTGATGATAGTCCATTTTCTATAAGTGTAATAGTTATAGTTTTTCTTACATTTACCGGAATGATTATAGCATTCGGGTCTTCATTTTGGAGACTTGTGTCATCCGCTAGAAGTTGGGCTACTATTCTAGCTCTCTCCCTTTCGTCGTCACTTTCCCCCATTTTACTGACAGAAAGTTTTTTGTTGCAGAGCAAGTTTCAAGGAAACAAAGATTAGGTGCACAATATTTTGGAACACTGTATCCTTCAATGTTGACTAAACCAAAAACTAATACATAGGAATCTCTTCCTACTAAGTTCCGGCGGATATTAACCCTTTACCCACTCCAGACGTCTATTGGAGTTTTTACGGGAAAAGGGGTCTGTGTGAAAAGCACGACTGAGTTACTCTAGTATCTTGCGTTAGATTATCGCCATACCAAACGTTGGGCGCCATGTAGTGTAGTTCCTATATTCCCAATAGGCTCTGCGCATTGGAATAACATAAACGATAGTTTAGACGTAGGACTGAGGTCTACTAGGTCTCTATTGAATATGTTAGACTTAATTATGAATGCCAGCTAGCTCAAAGGTCACTAGAAACATTCTCGAATTAACAGGAAGGGGTTAACTTTCCTGATTAGACAAGAAGGGATTAGTTTCTGACAACCGCATAAACATGACAACTTTGCTCCCCCCCAGAATAAGGAGTACATCTCCAGAGTCGTGTGAAAACAATAGACAGCTATTTCACTCAGTCAATCGTGCATGCTTAGTTTCACCAGGAGTGCAGAGAAATAGAGAGACGGGCGTTTTCAATAAAAGGTGTTATTTATTGAGCAGTCCTCTTTTTCGTGCAAGAGAAGTGAATTGCCACAATTGCAATACTTGACATAAAGTAAAGTGCGTACAGTAAAAGGAGTATTATGAAATAATACTGTAAAAGCATTGATATGGTTTCTGAGCCATATGATACTTAAAATGGATAAAATATATACATACATAAAATCATTGACTAAACATGCTCAACTGGTGTTTCTAAAATACGCCTACCCCGGTGTACCTGACCTAAGCCTAATACGTGGGAAGGAGTAAGTAAGTTAAGATAGTTTTGCCAAGAATATGCATCAAGAATTCCTAAGGATCTAATCAGCTCCGTACCTTGTTTATAGAATGAAGGAGGTCTTGTATCTCTCTCTCAGGACTCGATCTCCCAGCAACCCGCAAGGGTGACTAGAAACACTGGAGCTGGATTTCTCGGCAGGAGAAAAGACAGCGTCTCTCTCAGTGCGTCAAATGGGAGGGTCGGCTTCCTTCAGCACTCGCATCAGCTGGGCGTCGGGCAAGTAGATAGCTGCTCTGCTCCAAACCACCGTGTGTTTGCTTAAGGCAAATGTTGGTATATTTATACCTGGAAGGTGCAGAGTTTGACGTAAGGTTGGACATAAGACGTCACTAAGAACTTACAGTTCTTTCTGGACTCCAGGAGTTCTTGTACAAATCAAAACAAAAGCAGGGGGAATTCCCGGGCTGCTGGAGGCTTGGTTTGTTTAAAGAACGCGTTGTACTTTCTAGGAGTCTATGGGAGTAGCCTTGCCGTATTTGGACTGCATTGGCTATGACTAAATATGGATATGATTCTTATGCCTATATAAGGATATTATTTGTTATAACCACATAAGGGCATGAATCAGGATTATTTAAATAGGGTCCTAGATACGTTTACAACAGCTCGTCCTTAGAATACAATGAGGCATAAATAACCCCCGCAACAGAATAACTGAATGGCCCACCCATCTACATTCTTCCTCCCTTGGTGTAAATAACGCCACCACAATCTCCATGAGCTCCTCAACACCATCATGTTCAGTCCCACTGTAGAATATGGCAAATTACCTTGCCTGAGCATACATTTCAATGCCAATTTGAGAAAGTCTCCTGTTCGAAGACAGGGAGCTGCACACCTAGTAATGAATCTCGTCTTCCAATAGGTGGGGATCTCAGACTCTCATTGACATGTGTGTTCAGGCCTGGAAGGGTGCTAATTCATCGTATATGCATCTACTTTAATGGCCCTGGGATGCAGCATGTGGTGATGGCACTTTGTGGCTGTGGGGATAGGAGAAGTGTTTGTATATGTGTTTTATGTGTTTTGGGGTGTGTCATATTTTGTACAGTGGTGATAAGTGGTCTTGCTGCACAGCGAAAGCTGCCAAATTTAAAAGTAGTCTAGGAATCTGTCCTTGTGTAAACCCTTCTATAATTTACATTACCTGTGCCTTGGTTTTGGTCTCTTCTGACAGCTAAGATATGTATAGATACCTCCTTAAATCACAGTGCTTCTGTAAAAAAGAACACATCTCAACTAATAGCCATAGTGGTAAAAGGAGTGAGGCCTCACAGGTCAGAGCTAAGGTTATGTACACCAGGATGAGCTTTTAATTGTAGGTGGCTGTAACTAATATGTCTGATAGATGTCTCCTCAAAGCCAGTTGAATTGGGCAACTTTCAATGTCTGTGCAGAATAATACAAGTGAACAAGACGGCAGTGGACACTCTTTAAAGCTGAGAGTACATATTCCTCCTGTGCCTGGCTGTGTGCTGTATGGGTGCGAAAAAAGTAACTCATCCAATGGACCTGCAGTGTGCCTGTGCTTGATTATTGAGGCTCAACCTGAGATAGATAGCCCTAACTCATCTTCACATGCCAGCAGCGGTATTAAACTTCTATTCCAAGATTTTGAGTTCTGTGGCCTCTGAGCTGCCTCCTAAAACGGTACTGTCTATAAATAAATCAGCAGAATCCCAAGCACTGCCTAAACTCACCCACTGTGAAGTACCCACCCTAACTTTATCCTTGTTTTGCCATAGAACTGTGTTAATGCCAGCAGGGTGGCAGTCAGGGATTGGATGGAAGGTAGGGGTGTTGATGTTAAGGTGATGTAGGGGAAGAGAAGAATTTATTTATCTAGTGGCCGAATTGAACATGAGAAACCAGAAAACCTGGAATTATTCACAGTTTCTCCACTTAACCAAATTGTGTGATCCTAGGCAATTGGTTTATTTAGCTTTCCCTCCTTTCTCTTCACTACCACATATAAGAGGACTGTAAAATTCATGACTTTGAGATGAGCACTGTTCATAACCTTCTCCTGTGTTTAATTGTATAAACTATAATGTTGTTCATGTATAATATCAACCCAGGCTACTCAAAGAGTGCACATGGAACTGACTAGCCTCATATTTCACTATTGGCATTGTTGTCAGGGTGGGGAGTGTGGGAGGGAGGAATGTTTTTAAACCTATGACTGTAAAAAAAATGACTTCTCAATGCACTGATAAATTCTGATGCACTAATGGAAAACACTTCTCATGTTAATGAAATACGCTTTTTGTATTTTTAAGAGACATTATTATACGTTTCTGCAACGTGTCTATAAAAATTAAGGTGTTTCTAATGTTAAGCGGTGTAGGACACCCTAGTTACTTCCTTACTTTAACTTTAAATAACCTTTAAATACCTGTGTGCCTGCTTCTTTTTAAAGTTAGTGCTGAGTCGAGTAAACATCAGCCCAGTGCTGCTGTTGAGCAGTGGCCGCATGTAAAGGTCAGGAGGGCCGCATGAGGCCCCTGGGCCATACTTTGATTATCAGTGGCCGAAGCCATGCCCTGCACCCTTACCTTAACATGGATAGCCTGAAATTTCTCCGTGGCGTAGCCGAACTAAGTTGCCTGTTGTGGATAAGGAGAATTCTGTGGGTGCCCATACTTCAGGAAGATGTCATTTCCAGGCTTCTGTTTATGCCAACCTTAAATGGTGAAGTTGCTGAGAATTTGATTATATTCTGATGAATAATTTCACCAACTATTAAAGGGACCAAAAATATATATCAATGAGCTTTACCAGTACTTACTATTTTGATACAATTTACACTTCAAGATGCATTCAGCTTTTGCTTCTATTAAGGATCTAATTTTGGTTCAGTCATCATTGTGTTTATTGCACATCCCCAATCAGCCACCACGTTGTCTCCCCCTGCAAAACAACTATGAAACAAGATTATTTTAAATCTTTTAAACAATTCACAGTAAACCGCTATTTATAAGCCCTGGCGATTTATTAGGCGTGAAGTGGTCTATATGTGTATTTTTACACATATCTCTAAACCTACGGTGTAGACTAATTAATTACTAATGGCAATAACATGTGTTGCATATAGTAAACCCAGGAAATCAAGAGTTAAGTATACTTTTGAACACTCTGTTGCAATGTGCACTCTTTTATCAGTCCTGTAGTGTTGGATGAATGCACTGAGAGTCCGAGTCTTGCCATCTTGGTTTGTGAAGGTATATGCCAGAGCATTTTAAGTCATATTGACTGTTTTTTCATTTGTGTTTGTTATGAATGTTACCATCTTGGATTGTGAAGGCATATGCCTGAGCCTTTTAAGTCATACGTAACAGTTTTTGTCATTTGTGTCATTTCTCACATCTATATGTGTGATATTTATGCAAATAAATTATGTAATACAGTCTATTGGACAACATATATAAGCATCATTGTATCCCTATTATATTATTATTGCTGTATGTTTTGATGAAGGACCACTGTTCCTTCATAATCAGGCCCACTAGTAGCTTTTAAGTTACAGGCAGTGGATACATGTAGTAACACTTTACTAGGGACTTTTAACTAAATGAAATATGCCAATTGCGTGTAAGCCAGTTTGACCATGTTTAGAGTAGTGAAGCACAAGCACTTTAGCACTGGTCAGCAGGGGTAAAGTGCACAGGGTGCCAAGGTCAACAAAAACCTATTCAGTAAATGTAAGAGGACTGAAGGCAAAACATTTAGGGATGCCCATACAAAAAGGGCCAGGTTCAACATACGGACATCTAGTCGCTCAAGACTGGGTCACAGTCAAAAGATATGGCCAACTGCAGTGGAGCACGAGTCCGATAAAATAAAAAAATGGGTTGTACTTCATTGGGCGCTTTCCTTCAGACTGAAGAAATTTTAGGAAAAAGTCTCTGAGAAGATAGAAGTTCACTGGTACAAGGCTGGAGATGGTGCCTGAGAAAGAGGCCTCATTGTTAGGGAGCTACTGGAAAAGGTTGCAGTGATGTTTTCCATGTTTGACCTTCTCCAGCGTGACAAGGCTGAAATCTATAGCCAACGAGAGTTCCATGAGGCTGGATACCCCTTTGGCAAAGGACCTCTGAAGCCAAAAACTTTATAAGTCCCAAGTTTTGTAATTTGGCTATTTGGGCACCTTTAACACCATCACCATGGTTCCAGGCCTAAGGGATCACTATTTGGGGGGTTGGGACTCACTCATGCGGGGTTCATGTGTGTGTTTTACATGGTTGAAGCCTTTTCTGTTCCTGAGGCTCTAAACAGGAGACCAGACAACTAGTCCTTGAAATCACTCTGCTAGACCTGTGTTCAAGCAGTGGAATAGGGCTTATGCAACTGGGCAGGCCTCAAGGGGTACACAACAGGCACCAGGTGGCAAAGGAGTCTTCTGAGGTACACAGCAACAGGCAATACTCTGAGAGCCTTTTTACAGATCCAGAAAGTGAACTGAAGAGTGCGTCTGAGGGTCCTATTTTTATACCTGATGTTTTCTTTGAAGTAGGCGACGTTTTTAGAGAATTCCCTTTGAAGTTCTTGAAGTTTTCCCCTCCTCTGCCCTAGCTCCAAGATGACTGCATGAACAATGCAGTGGTGACAGGCAGTGAAGGCATGGAACAGCCTATTGATTTGCAAGTGGGGCTATGCCCAGCTCTGCCCTCCCATCCTGCCAGTGATGGCCCATCTAGGCACACCTAATCCCTCTATTATGTGGCTGTCTGGGAGAAATAAACAAATCCGACTGCCCACTACACCTAGTCATGTGACCCAGGAACATGGTGCAGGAGCCAAAAGCCAGGGCAGGAAAATGGCAACTTTCTAAAAGCTTGTACAACAAAATAATGACCGAACAGATTATTCCAAATTACTCATAAATGCGCTTAGAAAACTATTGTAAGTTCATGTGATTTATTTCACATCATTTGTGACTTATTTGTACACATATAGATTAAAAACACTCATTAATGTCATGAAATAGACAGCACCTTATTCAGTATACCATACTTATTGACATAACACATTCAACATTAAAACCAATACACATAAATGTGACGTATAAGAAAAAACATGAGCCCCAATACAATTATTAATGTCCTATATATGTCCAGCAAATAACCAGTCACTATGTGATGTATAAATATCACAGGTGGATCCTTAACTATTCCAAAAATCCTGCCTGTGTTATGGGCGAAGGACTATACAGTTTTTTAAGCGGTTAGTACATCGACTAGGAACAACATTTCTTTAAACAGATTCCCATACAGTACCCCCAAAGGAGTTGATTCAACTTTGCCCAGTTGGCGACACGTTTCAAACCCAAGTCATTCTAGGGTTTTCCTCAGGACTTGGACTGTGGGTTAATGACTGTTGTTAAAAATGCCCTTACACTTGTGTGCTGGGGCGTCAGTTGTGCGTCTGATCGTTTTTAGGACAGAGGCTTCTACTCATTTCCCGGATAGTATCCCATGTCCGTGTCATCATGCCTGTGTGTGCGTGGTAATTTGTATCAACGGTATTCAAGGTTTCTGCAGTTTTTCAAGGGTATTCCAAACTCAAAGGTTTTTGAGTGCCAGCTTCTTCCTCTGCGTCTCCAACTCATGAAGTATGTGTAAAAATAAGTCGCAAATGATGTGAAATAAATCACATGAACTTAGAATGGTCTTCTAGGTGCATTTATGTGTAATTTGGAATAACCTGTCCCGTCATTATTTAGTTGCACAATATTGGTGTGGTCCAGGCCAGATAGTGATAGGACCCTAGCCTTTCCTGCTTTCCCAACTTTCTTAAAAGCAGCATTTTCAATATTGTAACTTAAAATGTGACTTTACCATTAAAGAGGTGTTTAAATTACAATTTCTCAGACACAACATGTTCACCTGTTCCCAAACACAAGTTAGGCAAGATAAAATTATCGGACCACCAACAAATAATGAAGCTGCGGTGGTTTTCTGCACCTATCTTATCCTTTCTTGTCCTAGAAATGATTAAATTATCCTTTGAAGTCCCAAAAAACAGACAATCATCACAGCTAAAAAGAGAAACATACTAAATAGTTTGTGAAAATATAGAAGTATAATTTTGAAAGGAACAGATGAGGGATGCTGACCAAATGAAAGTAGATAAGTGTAAGGTGAAGAACACCTAAATGATCAAGTACATACAAGAGTATGACCGAATGGTGAGTTTTAAAGTAGGTCTGAAATGTGTATTGTAAAGTGCATTGAGTAAAGGATGCATTTTAGATTTTCATTCTAAGTGGCAACCACAAGTGCCACTTAAATTAATCTATGGATTATCCACAGTTTACACCAACAGAATCTTCAGTGGAGGCCATATTGCAAATCTCTGACGTATTTCTACAATTAATAGTAAGAAGTATGTAACCATATATAAGAATGCTAGACATTTCCTTTTGAGATTAGAAACACTTATACTGGATACAGAAGGAAGACTAATGTGTTCTTTAAATGACATCTGTCAAGGGGAAGGCATTAAAGCCTGTAAATGGATTGTGATCCGGAAAACAGTTGAAGAGGCAAATCAGACTTTCAAATTACGATTGATGCAGCTGACACAAAAGAACAATCACTTTAGATGGAAGAAACCTTTCTTACATCAAAATGGCACTTCAATAGCATATGGATATAATGCAATCATATTTTATGCAAAATGATACATGTATTGCTTTGAACATACATTTATTCTTTCAAAAGAAGAATAGCCGAGAAGAAGGTCATTGCATATCAGGTACATCAAGTATAAAATCATTCTGTTGGTTGGAAAAATTAAACTAGAAGAATGCATGAATAAATTCAATGCAGTACACGAACAGGGCAGGTTCACATCTACTTTTCATGACAACATCATTCGTTTTTAGGTGTGAAAATGTAGATCACAGTAAAAATGTGACTCCAACACTGTTCACCAAGAAAAGGGATAGAAACTCTTTTGTTCACCTTTCTTTGGAGAGTCATCTTACATATTCATCATCGATAAGTGTAAAAGTATTTGTTTTGTTTAACTGCATATATGCCCCATCTTGTGCATTAGGATCAATGTGGCTTCATTCTTGGTTATAAGACCAGGGTGAGAATTTGAGGCTACTGTCCTATTTACTACTCGAGGGCCAACAGAAGGAAGAGGAAATGGCGCAGGTCTCCATCGACATGGAGAAGGGGTTTGACCCTATGGACTGGGGATAGTTACTCGAAGTCTTGCCTGTTATGGTTTTTAGCTCTCAGTTCTGTGGGTGAGTGCTCTTACTCTACACTGAGCCCCGAGCCAGAGTGCGGGTGGGACGTTTTTGCTCAGACTCATGGTTATTAGGTCAGGGAACGCGTCAAGGTTGCCCACTTTCCCTGCTCTAGTTCTCATTGAAGATTTAGCCACTGGCATTTTGGGTGCATAGGGAATTATGGGAGAGGGGGATCTGATCGGGCAACATATGCCGCGTAATATCCCTATATGCATACAATGCCTTGTTTTATTTGACCTCTCCGCGTGAAGCAGTCTCTAAGCTGCTTTACATGCTAGAGGTATTCAGGAACATATAGGACTTAACATGGCCAAATCATTGGTGTTCCCCCACGCTTCTCTGGCAGGGACACCAATTGAGCAGTTACCAGCCGTGGACCTGATATGAGAGATGGAACAGTTTTGCTACTTGGGAATAAAAGTCATGCACACCCAGAATAATCAGGTATACATATAATAGGGGTCATGCCCAGATTACCCTCATCTACCTGAGCAATAAACAGTAACAATGTAGAATCAAAAATAAACGGTATAAAGGGATCAATCAAAACATTTATTTTCAGCCATAGTACAATTAGTTGCCCTGCTAGTCCCAATTCTTATTTATGGCAAATTAATTTCTACTATTACAGCTTGTCTACGTTTCAAGTGATGGGAAAAAACACAGTATATCAAAGTTTTAGGATGTGCACAGCCTGAGGTTTAACACCGTTATCCGTGCCTCCTAGGGTATCACTCTCCTCCCAGAGTGTAATCGAATAATCAAATGGTCGCAGGACTATTGCCTCATAGCCCTCTCACCCTGGGCACCAGAAAATTGCTGGATCTCCAGCTGTTGCAATTCAAACATAACTTCGTTGTGTGTTCATACATTTAAATTTATTTTTCATCATGTTCAAGTATTTTCATGTTGAGTTCACATGTTAATTATCTCCTTCTACATCATTTGTTTGTTGTTCCCAAATAAATCACATCCAATGCATTTCGGTGCTTATAGCACCTTCATCAGGGAAACCTGTTAATTAATGAAACAAAACTTGCTTTAGCCTGCCCTATTTTATATCATTCATGTTATACACGTACATAACAATTTAATATGGTGACAGTGTTATAGCGCGAATGCAATGGCTTAGCATGGTACCTGCTCACGTGGTGAAACAGAAGCTATACATAGTGTTTAGCGAAGTTCAAATTGTCTAGTGGACATCTGTATAATTATTAGTGGTTCACTATGGCTATGAAGCGCGCTTACTGGTGGCTATCCTGAATGTTACAGCGTGGTTATGGGGCCGCTCAATCGCTTGCATATACTTCGTTGTCATCCAGCTACGCTAGGCTTGTGGAATGCGTCTTGCATTTACCGCTCATACACACTCTGGGCGCTCACCTCTCAAACGTTGTAAGCTGCTAGGTTATTCCGCCTACGCGAACTCCGCGTTGCTTCTCCTAGTGACGCCGGGGTCAAATGTGTGCATTTTACTACCGGCGGGTTAACGCATGCGCACTCCTGCTCGAGCCGCTTTTTTTCAACTAACTTTGTTGACACAATCAGTGCGCGGCTCAGACAATCTAGAAAATTCAATGTAATGCTGGCTGCCTGCCCTTACCATGTTATGCACCTATTCCTAATCGGTTATGAATTACATAAAGCGCTGTATCTAACATAATTACAACATAGAGCGTTTAACAATAACGGATACCAGTTCATAAATAGCACAAACATTCTGTCCGATCATTTAGCCCTTTGGGCTTCAGACTGTTCAAATGGTAAATCCAATGATTCTCTCTTTTGAGTAAGTTTTTCTTGTTTACTGAACCCTCAGTTTTGGGCACTATTTCCAAAATGCAAGCCCGCAGTTGTCTGATATGGTGGTGTTTCTCTTTGAAATGGACGGCCACCGTTGATTTCGCAGATTCTGTTCTGATATTGCTTTTATGTTCTGTAAGGCGTGTTTTTAGTTTTCGTTCAGTGTGGCCTACATACACTGAACCACAGGGGCATTTTAGCATGTATATTATGTTCATAGTATCGCATGTCCCACTGACTCTTAACGGTATTTTAAACCCTTTCATGGGATGGGTTATCTCATTCCCCTTCATAATGTTGTGGCAGCTGCTACAATTCATACATGGGATGGTTCCACGGTAGGTGCTCTGTGGGGGTCGCTCAATGGGGTATTTCAACATTTCCCCTAGATTCTTTCCTCTAGTGAACGCGAACAGTGGTTCTTCTGAAAAAATGCCTTTGAAATCAACTTCCAATTTCAGTATTTGCCAATGTCTTTTAACGATATTCTTAAATTGGGTACTCACATTAGAATATTTACTCACACATGTCATCTCTGGTAGGTTTTTGTGCTCTTATCATTCTATCCTGAAACCTCTTAGCCATAATTGTTGAAGACAAGAATGTCAAGCGCAACTAACAATTATGGCTAAGAGGTTTCAGGATAGAGGATATCCTGAACAAACAATTCAACCAGCATTGATAAGAGCGCAAAAACCTACCAGAGATGAATTACTAAGGAACAAAATGAAACCGTCTACCAAAAGAATAACATGTGTGAGTAAATATTCTAATGTGAGTACCCAATTTAAGAATATCGTTAAAAGACATTGGCAAATACTGAAATTGGAAGTTGATTTCAAAGGCATTTTTTCAGAAGAACCACTGTTCGCGTTCACTAGAGGAAAGAATCTAGGGGAAATGTTGAAATACCCCATTGAGCGACCCCCACAGAGCACCTACCGTGGAACCATCCCATGTATGAATTGTAGCAGCTGCCACAACATTATGAAGGGGAATGATATAACCCATCCCATGAAAGGGTTTAAAATACTGTTAAGAGTCAGTGGGACATGCGATATTATGAACATAATATACATGCTAAAATGCCCCTGTGGTTCAGTGTATGTAGGCCACACTGAACAAAAACTAAAACACGCCTTACAGAACATAAAAGCAATATCAGAACAGAATCTGCGAAATCAACGGTGGCCGTCCATTTCAAAGAGAAACACCACCATATCAGCCAACTGCGGGCTTGCATTTTGGAAATAGTGCCCAAAACTGAGGGTTCAGTAAACAAGAAAAACTTACTCAAAAGAGAGAATCATTGGATTTACCATTTGAACAGTCTGAAGCCCAAAGGGCTAAATGATCGGACAGAATTTTTGTGCTATTTATGAACTGGTATCCGTTATTGTTAAACGCTCTATGTTGTAATTATGTTAGATACAGCGCTTTATGTAATTCATAACCGATTAGGAATAGGTGCATGACATGGTAAGGGCAGGCAGCCAGCATTAGATAGAATTTTCTAGATTGTCAGAGCCGCGCACTGATTGTGTCAACAAAGTTAGTTGAAAAAAAGCAGCTCGAGCAGAAGTGCGCATGCGTTAATCCGCCGGTAGTAAAATGCACACATTTGACCCCGGCGTCACTAGGAGAAGCAACGCGGAGTTCGCGTAGGCGGAATAACCTAGCAGCTTACAACGTTTGAGAGGTGAACACTATGTATAGCTTCTGTTTCACCACGTGAGCAGGTACCACGCTAAGCCATTGCATTCGCGCTAATAACACTGTCACCATATTAAATTGTTATGTACGTGTATAACATGAATGATATAAAATAGGGCAGGCTAAAGCAAGTTTTGTTTTATTAATTAACAGGTTTCCCTGATGAAGGTGCTATAAGCACCGAAATGCATTGGATGTGATTTATTTGGGAACAACAAACAAACGATGTAGAAGGAGATAGTTAACATGTGAACTCAACATGAAAATACTTGAACATGATGAAAAATGTATTTAAATGTATGAACACACAACGAAGTTACGTTTGAATTGCAACAGCTGGAGATCCAGCAATTTTCTGGTGCCCAGGGTGAGAGGGCTATGAGGCAATAGTCCTGCGACCATTTGAAAAAACACAGTATAGTCACAACAAACTAATACATATAAAATGTTCAAATATACAAAATATACACTTCATTACACAAACATTTAAATCACACTCATATATATGATACACTACATATATACAATATATACAACATATACAACATATATCAAACATATACAGATATCAAAAACCAGTAGATCAATAATTAGTTCCCCTACTGAGAACAAAACAAACAGAGTGTACACTCTTAATTCAGAGTAATACACAATAAGGTAGTCCCTATTGCGCCTGAGGAATAACACCTCAAAAACTATTAAAGTGGCGCTTTACTTCATTCACACAACTCTAAGTGGTGGGACTCCTGTGTAAATGTCGACGCTGGCGCAGTCACGTTTCAGCCAGAGATTCCTTTTGGCTTCATCAGGACAGGGGATTTAATATTTCTACAATAACAATAATAAATAATATATTCTCCATCTCATCAAATTTGACCAATTATCCAAACTCAACTCACCCTTCAGTGACTGTGCAGTGCCAGAAAGGGTTACACGCTGTGCTCTGTGATGCACTAGAAAAAACAACACGAAAGTGCCCCAAACTCTCAACTAAAAGAAACCAAAGAAGAACAACAAAAACATCTCACCAAGTCAGGCATGCTCTCCGGATGTAAGTGAAAGAAAAAGTCATCGCCACACACGGAAAAACCAACCCCAAGGCAGCAAGGCAATAACACACAAGTAGAAGACTAAAACTTCTACTACCTGAATGGAGTGTTAGCTCTCTTGGAAAAACACACGGCTGGCAGGGACCTATCCCACTGCCGCCTTGCCGACAATGGCCAATGAGCCCTAATACATGAAAAAAACAACAGCATACACTATTCAGTACTATGCAAAGGCTACGCTGGGATACTATCAGTATTTCAAAGTACCAGCTACAGGTGAAAAAAACAACCTCCTACCTTGCAATGCTGTATTCCACTCTTAAATGTAAGGTAACGTCAAAGATCCACCAAGTTTAAAGTTGCGAGGATACACAGGTACTCAATACCTAATGGACCAAATGAAAAGAGAAAGCGGGCGAATAAGGAGATTCTCTTCTCATTCTCCAACGAACCACATTGAATCTCATGGGCTCGCAACAAATACCAGATGTTAAGCACCTCCCGGGTGAATTACCTGCAGCCACGAGGTCCCGTCACGAACACAAAGTTACAGTCCACTCGGAACAAGAAGTTTCCAAACAGCGAGTGCACGTGCCTCGTCAACCGCTGCTTACATGGCGTACACGCGCTTACGTCATGTTCTGCCGGCCACTAACATAGAGAAGGGACCACCAAAAGAGGCCTCGTCTAGTAATACCCATCCCAGCCTGCCACGCTCGAAAAAAACGGAGCGGGGCCTCTGCACAATAGAAGCGGGGGTAGCCAAAAATAAATAAATACTAAAGAAATACTACTGCACAAAATATGGAAACACGTGTCCCACTGCTATGTTCCAGCAGGAGTACAGGCGCTCTCACGCGCTACCCCATCAAGTGGTAACCCTATCACAGAATGCACATATCTAAAACAGCACTGGGGTCATATTAACACAGCCTAACGGCGCATAGCGAATGTAAAGATACTCGGATCATATATTCAGTGGACACATCCATACTATAGGCAATGTAAACCTATCAAACACTGCACGGTCACCTACGAGCTTACACACTACAAAATTGAAAGGAGTGTACCTAAAGAAATAGAAATAGAAGCTTATGTTGAAATGGAACCACACTACCAAAGGATGGAGGGGACAACAAGAGAACCCCACTCAACCTTAAGCAATCTTTATAACAGCAATATCAGCAACATAGTATAAAACATCACAGCAAGAATTGAAAACAATTGAAAAAGCCAATTGAAAGAAATACCACTCTGCATATGTAGTACACACGAAAGGCATAGACAGCATAGGGATGTCTCTAAGAAAACGAACAGTTCATACAATAATCCCCCTCTAATACTCGAACCTGAAACATCATGGTCATTTAAATCAATGCCCATATCTCGTCTCTGTCATTCAAGCCTTTCGTCGTGGTATGATATTTTTCTATTAGATGCGCTTCTATACGGTTCAATTTGGTTTCTAATTCTTTCTTGTTATTGGCTTTAATCACAGCTAACACTGACCAAACTAACTCATCTTCACTGTGTCCACATTCCCTATAATGTAGAACTAACGGTGCACCTGACGTCCTACAACTAATGCGTGACTTATGTTGGCCAATACGCATTTTGACAGCTTGCGTAGTTTGACCAATGTAGGCGAGCCCACAAGAGCACATCACCACGTACACCACATTCTTGGTGTTACAATTCGAAAAGGATTGCATCATATGTGTCTTATTATTGATCAAGATGGGTTTTGTGTCTGTCATGCTATTACACGCAATGCAGTTGGTTCATCTAAAGTGTCCCACCACTGCCGGCAGACCCAACAAACTCCTAGTGTCCTTTTTCGCTACAGTAGGATCCCTACTAGCTCGAACAAGATGTTGTCTGAGATTCCTCCCTTTTCTAAAGGCAAACAAAGGCTTGGGAATTTTTAGATGTTCAATCAATCTCCAGTTTTTTGTAATAATCTGTCTGACTTTATTAGATTTGGGATTAAAAGTCTGGACACATGTCATTTGCGCTACATCCTTTTTAGCCTTGGGTGTCAACAAGGTTTCACGCAGAGTGTACCATGCCCTTTTCAGTGCGGCCCTAACCAATTTTCTCAGGTAACCTCTCATGCACAGTTTATTAAGCAGGGTTTCAGCATTGTCAAAGTAATCGCTCTTATTCGAGCAATTACGGCGAATCCGTAAAAATTGCCCGTAGTGCAGATTTTCTTTGAGGCCCCTAGGATGTCCACTTGAGAACTCCAGGAGCGTATTCCTGTCTGTAGGCTTAGTGTAGAGGCTCACCTCCAGCTTCCCATTATTGTTAAAGATCCACAGATCCAGATCCAAAAAAAGGAATCCTAGTATTACTAAAGGTCTTGGTAAACCTCAAATCGGGGTGCAAGCATTCAGCCATAGATGGAACTGCTCAAGTTCAACTTCATTACCATTCCATATAAGAAATATGTCATCGATGAAGTGCACCCACCTCGACACCTGGTGCCGGAATGGGGTCGCCTCATCGAACACATATCTCTTCTCAAATTGATCCATAACAAGGTTGGCAATCTCTGGGGCAAAACAACACCCCATCGCCACCCCTTTTATTTGCAGGAATAGCTCGCCTTTGAACGTAAAAAAACTGTTCTTTAAACAAATTCTAGCTAGATCCAAAAGGAACCCAGTAGGAACCTGATGTGGTCTTGCCCTTTGTTCAAGGACCACATCCATCAGAAGCAAAGCCTCATCTTGAGAAATGTTCGTGTACAGACTCTCGATGTCGAAGGAGACCAACAGCTGGTGGTCTCCTTTGAACATCGAGTGTTCAATCTTATGGATAAAATCCACACTGTCTCTCACTTACGCTTGTGTGGCACTCACAAAAGGCTTTAAGAAGGTGTAAATATATTTGGCCAAAGGTGCAAGTAAAGAACCACATGCAGCGATAATAGGGCGCCCTGGTGGTTTCTCGGAGTCCTTGTGTACTTTTGGCAGTACATACAGGCTAGGTACCCTTTGCATCGTAAAATTAAGATAATCATACTCGTTTTTGCTTAACTATCCACAATCAAGGGCCTGTGTAGTTAAGTACAGGATTTTAGCTTTAAGGATAGCCGCGGGGCTATCTGCAATTTTACGGTAATACGTAAGGTTACCCAATTGTCTCAGCACTTCGTTCTCATACTCATTGCTGTCCCATAGGACAATTCCACCGCTCTTGTCCGCCGGTTTTATCACCGTCAAGGGATTATTTGCCAGATTTTTTAAGGCTATATGTTCCTGATTCGTAAAATTTGATTTATAAGAGATGTTTTTCCTATTCAGTGAATCAATTTCCTTCAGAATTTAATTTTCGAAGAATATAATCTCATCAGGCATGCTAGCACTATCCGGACAGAAATATGATTTCTTCTTTAGCCCACTAACATTCAGCTCAGAGGTTTCATCTTGATCTAAGAAAAAGGTTTCCAATTGGACTTTTTTTACAAATTGTAAGACCTCGGTCTTAGTATCGACTGGATCTTGTGTCACTAAAGGAACAAAATGAAAGACCCTTTTGTAAAACCGTCATTTCCCATGGTGTCAATACATGTTTAGACAGGTTGTATTTAGGCAATGGTTCAATATGATCACCCATACCTGTTGTAGCAGCATGTGGTAATATTCCAACAACATCCGGCCTAATGATGCCTACCGCCTGTCTGGTTCGGAACAGGTTCTGATCTTGTGGTGCTTGGAACATTGGAGGCATCCATCCTCTTCTGAATTCTCTGCCCCTGCGCCCCCCTCTGTCTAAAAAAGTTAGTGGAGCATTGGGATATTGGTAAAAAGGTTGATAGGGTTGGAAATATGTTCCTACTCCTTGATCATAGACTGAGGAGAAATCAGAGAAAGTCAAAAATCTTGTCCTTGATCCGGAAAAATCAGCTTCCCTTTAATGTTAACCATGTAATTGAGGGTCTTAAGTCATCTGTCCTCTTTTGGAACACAATACCTATCTCATTCATAGGCCATTTGGCTATAGCCAAGATGGTTCTGCTCCCCAGATGTCTGTACGTACTGCAGAATTTCTTGTCACCTATACCATCTAGGGTTTTCCGGCAATTAGACTCAATCATTATATCTCAATCAATCAGTGTTCTTGTAAAGCTTGACTACTTACCAATCAGGGTCTAAAGGCACTGAGGGAGGGTAGATCTGCTGCTGAGTCATAGAGAAAAGTCTTGAGGTCCACCCTGAATTGAGGCAGAGATGGAGATTGCAGCAAGGTAGGAGAAGGATGTTGCTCCAGCAGTGGTCCTGTGGGATGGTGGCCAGGGCCTGCTGGTGGAGCGGAGATGTCTGGTGGCAGTGTGGAAGAAGAGGCAGTGGTTGGGGTATGCTGGTCTGGCATTATGGAGGTCTTTGTAGGAGTTTTTGAGGAGTTTGTAGGTGATCCTTTTGTTGACCGGATGCCAGTGAAGATCTCTCATGTGGCCGGTGATGTACAGAATGAGTCTGGCAGAGGCATTTTGGATGTATTGCAGCTTCCTTTGGAGTTTGTGCGTGGTGCCGGCGTGGCGTGCATTGCGGTAGTCAAGTACTTAAGTCTGCTGCTGAGGAGTGCGTGTGTGACCGTTTTTCTGGACTCAGCAGGGATCGATTTTAAGATTTTCCAGAGCAAGTGGAGCGTTTGGAAGCAGGAGGATGAGATAGCTTTGATCTGGCAGTTAACTGAGAGCGAGAAGTCCAGGACCATGGCGAGGATTTGTACATGGCCCATGGGTGTGGGGGGCTCAGAGTGCTGCTGTCCACCCGGAGTCATTCCATGTGGTATAGGTGGGGCCCAGGATGAAGACTTTGGTCTGTCTGCATTGAGCTTGAGGCAAACGTCCTTCATTTAGGTGGCAATTGCCTTCTATCTGATGTTTTTTTATTTAAAAAATAAATTAACCCATCCTCTCCATACATAAAGAACATTTTGCGTTTCAAATCATATATTTCACTAGTAACAAGTATTACATTTGAGAAAGGGCCAGATTTGTTGTATAAAGTCTTCCTCTGTCGACCTATGAAAAGCACTGCTGAAGGGAGTTGGCAGTCCTCTGGGTCGTCCAAAGAGCTACATTTTTTCAGGGAACCATTTTGAGACTTTGTGCTGAAAAGCACTTCATGTTCTCCTATCAGAGGATGTTGATGCATATCTGTAGGAGTACAACTTGTTGTCGGCCCCACCACTCAGCAGCAACCCTGCCTCTGTCCAGTCCACACACAAAACCTTATACTCATGGGCTGCCAAGTCATAGAGAGGAGCCTTGCAACTTCTTGTGTCCCAAAGTTTGACAATGTTGTCCAGAGAGCCCGATATAAGCTGATGTTCATGCACTGGAGACCATTTCACAACGGTCACCCAGCCAGTGTGAGAGGTCAGCGAGAGGAGCACCAATGAACCATCTTTGGTGCGTGGGTCCCAGAGCCGGATATGCCTGTCGGTGCTTCCTGATGCTAGGCGTTGACATATGGGTGAATAGGATACACAGTTGAAAACTTTGCTACCTGTCAATGTGGATTTTGATCCCCCTGTCTCGACATCCCACACTTTGATTGTATGATCCCAGGATGCACTGCAGATTTCAGACCAGAGTACAGAGGAAACTGCCTCACTGTGACCAGACAGGGTGACAACTGGTGTCCTTGTTAAGCCCAATTGCTCTGTCTTCTGTTTCTTCCTAGGGCTGTCTGTGCTTTCTTCCACAAGATCTTCTTCGTCTGTCGGAACTGAGGACCAGATCTTTAACATTTTGTCCCAAGACCCACTGCAAAATTTGGTTCTTGAGCCGTCCACTGCAATGGCATCTATGCTCCCGCCGTGGCCACGGCAACAGTGGAGTGCTTTTACCTTGTTTCTCTCCGCGTTCCACTCCCAGAGCAGAATAGTTTGGTCCATGGAGGCTGTGAGCAACAGGCACGAGAGGCTGTCTTTTTTCACCCAAGCTACGTCTTTTACAACTTCTGTATGTCCAGCGAGGGTCATGATGGGCTTCCCCTCGAGGGACCATATGCGAGCAGTTTTGTCGTAGGAGCCAGTCAGGATCCATTCTTCTGTGGCTTCCACCGAGCTGATCCAATCATCATGAAACATGCATTCCTCTGGCTGTGGTGCGTTGCATTTCTCCACATACTCTATTTCCACCACATTTTCCGTTGAAATGCCCTCACTATCCATATGCTTGGCCAGCGACATCCGCAGGAACTGGCCATTGATGAGGAAGTCGAATTCGACATGCTTGTGGTCCGCATTTTGTGCTTCCAGGAGTTTGTTGATGACGTTGCTGAGATCAATGATGTCTGAGACTGCCGGGATGGAAAAGGGAACATCATCTATCGCATACCTCTGGTTCTGGGTGAAGAAGCGGGCCTGGAGTTGTGCCATGCTTGGGCAGGAGACTGAAGGTACCAGGCTACGGGGTAAGGTAACAGGGACCGATGTGAAAGTTGTTCTTGATGGCTGTGGGTTCGTTGGTGAGGAAGAGAATCAGCTGGGTGTCGTTATTGTAGGAGACGATGGTGAGACTGTGGTTTCTGATCATGGATGCAAGCGGGCCATGTAGATCTCTTCTTTGGGTGGGAGGGCATAGTAGGGTGGCCCTGGTGACACTGACCAGACATTACGAAGTGGGAGGTCTGGAGAACCCACAACTTGATTTATATTATTTTGCCACCCAACTGCCGCATGTGGCTCATTGGCTAGACCCCGCAGACAATTGGAAAAATTGATTACTGGCTGGTAGATTAGAGACAGACCACTTGCCTGAACTCATAATGGTGGTTGCAGGACTCGCAAAGGACGTCCCTGAAATAGTCAGACATACAGCAACACTCTGGCATAAATTTGTCATGGCTGTACTAAAATGTACCCCCTTCCAATGAGAACTCTCACTTTGGATCCTGAAACCTGCACACCAAGTGATGGACAATATGTCCTTTCAAATGTGGTGGGATAGTGGATGTGAACTCCTTGGGGACTTGTACTTAACTGAGAATTTCCTCCCATTCGTGAAGGCATGCCTTGCCTTCTCCCTTAGGCCAGGCCAATTCTTACAACATGTTGGATTGGCGAATGTAGCCAGGGAAGCCTGGCAGTCCTTTCTGGCTGCTCTACCACCCTCACAGACTCTGGGGGCCTACTGACGTATGGCGCAGGCCGCTACCTGATCACAATGTTATATAAGGCCATGCGCTCTGATTTGGTAAGCCCTCCCTCATGCTTGCGGCTTGCCTGGGACATTTACTTGGACACTACACTTGCTGAGGCAGACTGGGTTAGAGTTAACAGCTTCACTTGGACGGTCTCCTGTACTGCCAGATTTAAGCTAGTGCATTTTAATTTTCTGAACAGGACCTGCCTCACCCCAAGGGTTTATACCGCATACCCACTCCCGTGCAGACACTTGCCCCAGCTGTGGTGTTAGAAGGGGTTATTTCATGCACTTTGCCTGGCAGTGTTGGGAGGTGCAGGGATTATGGACCCAGTTGATAGGAAAGAAACACACAAATACCATTTAGCCACACACTTTAGTGCTGTCTATTAGGCAATATTAGACTACCTAAGGGCAAGAAAATGTCATATTGATTTTTGCATATGGCATTAGTACTGGCTAGGTGCTAAATTTTAATTACCTGGATGGGACAGAGAGTGCATGATTTTAATTGTTGCCAAAAAGATGAATTGGAATGTGCCGTAGCTGAAGAGTCTCATATGAGGCTGAGTAGACAATATGACATACGTAGTAGAAGACCTTGCTATTTGGAGTGATCTATGTGATGCCTTTCTAGATCCAGAGGCTACAGGGACTTCCTCTGCCAGTGAACATTTTTAAACTGAAGAGAGTGATGGGAAAGGAGCGATTGCATTCAGTGAGCCCATTGAGGGCAATTCAAGAATTTGATGAGTTTAGGTGCAACTCTAGTAGATTGCGGGTTTGGGGCCACATTGAATACATAGGGCCATATTGGCTATTGTATTCTTGTTTTTCTGCCTCATTGACGCTGTCCTGTTCATCTTGGTTTTACCCAATACTGCTGTAATGTTTTTGTTAAATCTGACAAATAAAACATAAATAAAATAACAAGTAAAACAACGGCTGCAGTCCCAAATCTATATGCCATTTGATTACCTAAAATCATTGCATTAAATGGAGTCAAACAACCAATTCAAAAAATAATTCTCATAAAAAGATTAATGATATTTTAGTCCACAAAAACATAACTTATTGAACAATTAAATCAGTTTGACAAGACCCTTGAATTGCAATGCAGGATTCCCTCCAATTATTAGTCGTAACATTTCTCTTTGCATACGATCAGGGACCAAGCTCATATATAGTTCCTTGCTCCCCAACATAGATAAAAATGGGGTGATGGAACCTTTCTCTTCTACCTAGCACACATCTTCTTGTGTAGTTTTTGTCTTAACTATAATCCTTATCATCTCTTTTTGCTTTATTCTGGTGATTGTTGCCCTGTTTTCACAAACTACTCTAATGTAAACAACTTCTTTATTTGGACCCTACATTTTATAGCTAGAAGATAAGAACCTATATTTAATGCCTGACAACAAATACAAGACAATTATCCTAACTAGTTTGGTTATTTGAGCAGATAAAAACAATTGACAGCATGCTTTAGCTAATAAATTCCATTCTATAAATTGTAGTTCCAGTCTTAAAGCATAAAACATCAAAGTGGACAATTTTGATGTTGAATGGCCACTCTGTGGGCCATTCTAGATTACCAGCATCCATAGAGAACCGTCCTCCTGCTTTCCATGTAGAGTTTACAGACTAGGCACACAACTGTGTTCGGCGGCACTCTTGCATGGCTCTACGCAAAATTCATTCCTGCTGACCATGACCCTATGAAATTTCTTCGAACCATGCGCTTCCCGAGAACTTTATTTGCACGATTTAATTCTACCGGCAGCTTGAGAGAGTACCTGCATCCAGAGACATTCTCTAAGTGACTATAAGTGGCTGCATTACATGGGACTTCACAGTATGGATTCACTCCTAATCCAGGTACTTTTCTATATTTCACTCGCAATGTTCACCACACCTAATACAAAGGCATGAAAACCAAAAGTGATCTAACCTTTTCAGGTCTTTACCCCGATGTTGGCCTTCATACCTATCAATTGAGTTCTGAGAAACCAATACCATAATGATTGGTTGGCATTTTTACCTCCCACTTTTACCTGTTGTCAGTTCCTCTGGGGTATTTACAACCATTTCTTACTTTCTCTTTTCTCCAATATATAACTCCTCTGGCCTACACTTTATGAAATAATTTATGCTTTCGGTCCCATTGACATGCAGTAGTCACTA
Source organism: Lissotriton helveticus (assembly GCF_964261635.1). NCBI lineage: Eukaryota > Metazoa > Chordata > Amphibia > Caudata > Salamandridae > Lissotriton > Lissotriton helveticus. Next base: position 476,418,159 of record NC_136061.1, on the reverse strand, counting down.
GTTTCTATTATCTTACTCTCTCTAGAAAATTCTTCAAAGGCAAGCATTCACCGGGCCAATTCACTTCTTATATCTGACACGCGCTCTATCGGGGTTGGCCATATTTTTCAACTTTAACCTGGTCTCGGACGACCAAATACCTGAGGTTGGCATTTTGATCTTTTAGGTGCTATTTTTTTACAAAAAATGTTAACTTGTCATTCCACCAGTTCTACTGATTGGATTTTGGTCATTTTCGTGTAAATAATTTATTAAAATGTAATCTATTGTTCTAAATTGGTGTGGGACTTCTCTTGTCTTGTGTTATGTTGTGTTTTCACTTTATTAATATTTGTGTGCTTTCATAAATACATTACACATTGCCTCTAGTTAAGCCTGCAAGCTTTTTGTGCCCAGCTACCCAGGGTTAAGCACAGGTAAATTTAGTTACTTTTTGTGGTTCACCCTGCCAGGGATTTTGGCTGTTGCTTGAGCAGGGCTCTCACCCCAGTCAACCAACCATACCATTTCTCACACTTTGTCATTTTATCACTATCAGCCCTGGAAGGGCAGTTTGGGTGAACTCAGGAACTTCATTGACTTCAAAAGGACAGAGGCAAGAACTGCTAATTTCATAGTTTAATATAAGGAGAGACCTGAAAAAGGGAAAGCTTTTGTCTCCAAGGCCCATACTTCTGAGGCTAGCTCCGCACCTAGGGGTCCATTAGGATGTCGGGTGGTGCTGGCAGTGCGGAAAAATGCATTTTTACACCTGAGAGCAGCGGTACTTATGTCCGCCATATTAGTATGGCCAAACATACACCATTTCCCATCCACCGCAGTGCGACGCGCACCGCCATCAAAGTGCGCCCACCACCGCAGCAGTGGGAGCCAATGGACACTCACCCCCGTGCGGAATGACATCCGCCCCGCTCCACAAAGTAGGATGCTCCAAACAACCAGTCGCACCGCAGCAGAGAAACCGCCCAACAAGAGACGGCGGAAGCTCGACAGCGGAGCGTGAAACCAGTGTCCCGGTCCACATCACCCGGTCACGACCGCCATGGATCCAGCTCTACACATTTTTCCGGTGCTGTACCTGACACATCACCAGCAACTTGTGGACAACAGCGGACGCCGCCGTAGGTACACATTAACACAAACACAACACACAACACATGGGCTGACACAGGGTCCAAATCCACATCAAACCCTTATTGGGGACAGACACACATCCACAAGGGCACTCATACCTGACCCACCTGCCACCAAGTCACCCCTCTACATCCTGGACACACATGTCCGCAATCATGCAGCAATGTCCCAGTCACTTCACCACAGCGTTGAACACAAGGGAATACATGCGCACAACGCAGAAGGCAGGGCCAGAGCCAGTCATGGGCAGTGCAGAAAGACCACAGGGCCACACCTCCTCCCACCACACATTAGCACACCCCTCCTGTGCAGCCCCATGCACACCAACAAGCCAGGTCAATCCACGCCCTGCACCACACAACAAACAACCAGGGAGAGAAGAACACACAACGCACAGCACAGTAGCACAGGGCCAGGAAAATACACACACCACAACACCACACTCAGGAAAACAAAAATGAGTAGAAACACCAAATGAACACATACATGGAACAAACATCCAAATGGACTGTCAGCCTGCATAGTCACGCATACATACCACAGACTGACACACAGACACATACACACCCCACATGCCAACAGCAATGGAGCACAACAAATAGGAAAGACAAAGTGGGCTGCACACAAATGGATGGCCATGGAGACACACAACAATCATGTGTACAACACATGCAAGAAAAGGAGCACAGACCAACACCCTCAGACCATCAAAGCACACATGGCTGGTACAGTCAGCGAAGTCATACCACAGACATCACAGTGCAACAACACAGGGAGACAGCAAGGCAACCCATGTACAGGCATAAGGCCTTGAAGTCAAACTGTGAACAGCCACACATGTATACAACTACTTCACAGGAGTACACCAGCAGCCCAACACACAGGGCCCATTGACACACTCCATGACTGCCAAACACCAGTAGGAATGTACACACAGAGACCCCTCACACCAGCAGCACACACCAGTGTCAAACACACTGAAGGCTGGCAGTACTTGCCAGTCTACGCACACACAAACGATCACACACCCTGGGGGTAGCCACAAACAGCACACACACACACAGGGACGCCAGAACACATGTCTGCACAAAAACAACAGACAAACACATAACCCAAAAGAAACACACACAGAACCACAAGAACAGACATGCTCCGTGCAACTAAACAGGAGTGCACAACCTCATCACTCAGGAACGAATCTATGACATAATATCGACAGACAGAATATCTACATACAAAAATATCGAAGTTATATCTACATAATGGTAAGTACAAAAATATCGAAAAAATAATATTGTTGTAAAAAAAATCGAAATTAAAAATATCGTTTTTTTAATGTATTATTAATAATTTAAAATTAATTTAAAAATACATATAATTTTACAAATATTAAATAAAAACATTAAAACATATTTTAAAAATTATAACTAATACCTATACATTTAAAATAAATTTAAAATTCTACATATCCATTTATAAATATACTTACTCCACATATTATAACAGTAGAAAAAGCGTTGGATAGCGTAAGGGTTTAAATTACTATTTCCACTCCAGAGGGTGCAACAGTAGGGAAAGCGTTGGATAGCGTAGGGATTTAAATTACTATTCCCACTCCAGAGAGTGCAACAGTAGGGAAAGCGTTGGATAGCGTAGGGGTTTAACTTACTATTCCCACTCCAGAGGGTGCAACAGTAGGGAAAGCGTTGGATAGCGTAGGGGTAAAAATTACTATTCCCACTCCAGAGGGTGCAACAGTAGGGAAAGCGTTGGATAGCGTAGGGGTAAAAATTACTATTTCCACTCCAGAGGGTGCAACAGTAGGGAAAGCGTTGGATAGCGTAGGGGTTTTAATTACTATTCCCACTCCAGAGAGTGCAACAGTAGGGAAAGCGTTGGATAGCGTAGGGGTTTAAATTACTATTCCAACTCCAGAGGGTGCAACAGTAGGGAAAGCGTTGGATAGCGTAGGGGTAAAAATTACTATTCCCACTCCAGAGAGTGCAACAGTAGGGAAAGCGTTGGATAGCGTAGGGGTAAAAATTACTATTCCCACTCCAGAGGGTGCAACAGTAGGGAAAGCGTTGGATAGCGTAGGGGTAAAAATTACTATTCCCACTCCAGAGAGTGCAACAGTAGGGAAAACGTTAGATAGCGTAGGGGTTTAAATTACTATTCCCACTCCAGAGGGTGCAACAGTAGGGAAAGCGTTGGATAGCGTAGGGGTAACAATTACTATTCCCACTCCAGAGAGTGCAACAGTAGAGAAAGCGTTGGATAGCGTAGGGGTAAAAATTACTATTCCCACTCCAGAGGATGCAACAGTAGGGAAAGCGTTGGATAGCGTAGGGGTAAAAATTACTATTCCCACTCCAGAGGGTGCAACAGTAGGGAAAGCGTTGGATAGCGTAGAGATAAAAATTACTATTCCCACTCCAGAGGGTACAACTGTAGGGAAAACATTGGATAGCGTAGGGGTTTAAATTACTATTCCCACTCCAGAGGGTGCAACAGTAGGTAAAGCGTTGGATAGCGTAGGGGTAAAAATTACTATTCCCACTCCAGAGGGTGCAACAGGAGGGAAAGCGTTGGATAGCGTAGGGGTAATAATTACTATTCCCACTCCAGAGGGTGCAACAGTAGGGAAAGCGTTGGATAGCGTAGGGGTAAAAATTACTATTCCCACTCCAGAGGGTGCAAAAGTAGGGAAAGCGTTGGATTGCGTAGGGTTTAAATTACTTCCCACACTACTCCCCCTGTAACACACAACACACTAAACATTTTAAAAAAACACAATTAATAAAAATTTCAATTAATCAATTAATAACAATAAATATTATTAAATTAATGTAAGTATAAATGAACTAATTAACACTTATTAATGACCAATTATTTAACAATAAATACTAATAAATAAATACAATCTCTTTAATCAATTACATGTAACTATATAACACCCTACTCCCCTATAAACACACAACCCACTGCACATAAATAAATCAAATCATTTAATCACTTATAATTATTAACTACCAATTAATTATTAATTAACAATATCAAAAACTGCACAATCAAAACAACAGGCATATAACACCTGGATGACATGAGTGTAGTTGAAAATGCAGGGGCATGCACACATCAACACTTCTGACAAACTCATCCCCTGTACACTGCACACTTCCTGACCATCCAAGAGCACACATGGAAAGTAAGCCATGGGACTAGGATGACTGGCCATCACACGAAGTCCATGTCACCCCTGTAAAAAATTGAGTAAGTGAGCCAAAATATATACTATGTTGAAGTGTGACACAGGCCATGTGGCATAGTAAACTACATACCCATAGAAAAATAACTTTATTAAGTACGGGCACTGACAAAATAGACAACAGGGGGAACTGTCATTATTGACATATTGCACAGATAGGCACAATGAGAAGAGCAAGGCACAAAATGCAGTGTATGTCCCTGAGAAGCTGCACAGGCAAGGGCAAAACAGCAGCGACGGACAAGGCCAGTTTCCAGGGCAAAGTGCAGAGTGAGTACATGAGAAGTTGCACATGCAGGGGCAAAACATCAGATAACAACAATGCCAGTGGTCAGGGCTAAGTGCAGAGTATGAGCATGAGAAGCTGCACAGGCAGGGGCACAAAAGCAGAGAACAACAAGGGCAGTGGCCAGTTCAGGGTGCAGAGTATGTCTATGAGAAGCTGAACAGGCAGGGGCAAAACAGCAGTGATCAACAAGGCCAGTGACCAGGGCTAAGTTCAGACTATGTCCATGAGAAGCTGCACAGGCAGTGGCAAAACAGCAGAGAACAACAAGGCTAGTGGCCAGTACAGGGTGCAGAGTATTGTTAAAGATCAATTTACAATGGTCAGGCGATTTCAGTAGTTGTTTCCTAAGTTAAATTTGCCCGGCGTAAAACGCCTCTAATACCATACGAAGTTATTCAATAAAGAGGCAGGCGCTGGAGACTGGAAGACAGGAAACAAGTTTTATTCCGACGGAGTAGAACACGTCAGATCGGACAACAAGTCTCGAGGTGCTCTCTCTACCTCTCTGAGACCTGGTCTTTTATACACTGGTTCAAGACATGTGGATGCTCTTTATTACAATAAGGGCATTTATGAAGCATGAGAATGACATCAGAACGATATCCTCGACACCCCCCAGTTCCAGCCCATTCCAACACATGACAACAGTAGAGACCCTTTCCCCTCATATGATTGGGAGGGGCTATCACGCAGCTGAGTGTTCTGCCGATCTCTTTGGAATGTGGGCGCCTGATCGAATCTCCGGGGGTGGGGATGTCATGATCAATAGTGGCCTCTTTCAGGAGAGGCGAGTGCATATAGTAATGGGCAATAAACTGTATCCTCGGGCTAAAGGATGACCAGCAGTCAGTGCTGACGTTCAGGCTCAGAGGAAGGGGTCATCAAAGGAGGGGTATTCATGGACGGAAAGGAGGTGTTGGTCAGGCGCGGGGTGCGATTCCCTGGGACAGAGTCATGGGAGGGGAGGGTTCATGACTTGTGCATGCGAGTGCGGGGGCAGCCAGGGTGCGCCGGGAAGGCTTGCATGGTCAGGGAAGTGTGCTGACGGGCGATCGTGAACAGGGAGACCATGGTATCTAAAATGGCTGTCGTGTATGCTCGTACGTGGGTCTGCAAGATGGCGTAGATGATGTTCAATACACGAACTAAAATTCCACAGTCCTCCCTTTAACATGTCTCGCCAGCTTGTCAGTTCGGATCGATCCCCATGAGACCACGCACCTCTACCTCGTATAGGGGACTCATGTGCTCAGGTTTAAAGTTCAAAGTCTTCGGGCACATACAGTTGGAAATGAGTGCACATAAAGATGGTAAACATTGAATACCTAAACAACACCCACATAGTATCATGATTGTTATTAGTAAAAACGTGAACAGTCTCCATCCCCAGTTCTTTAAAGTGTCCCAGAACCAGCCTCCAAGCGACCATCCTTCCTGTTCCTGGTGAACCTCCGAGGACAGTCTGTGAAGGTGTTCGATTGCTTTGTAGACTGAAGGTGAGTTATCTGGCACGTAGGTGCAAAGCTGGAGCCGAAGATACGGCATGCACCTCCACGGTCGGCCAGAACCACATCTAGAACAAGACGGTTTTGAAGAGCCACCAGGCGGACTGCCTGAAGTTCAGCCGTGTTGTTGGCGAGGATGCCAGCGGTGATATTAATGGTTGTTTCTAATGCCTGAGTTAGGTGTCGGATTGCGCGGCTATTGGCCATTGGTCCCCACAGAGGAACAAGTCCCTTTGCTGCATCCAGGAACTGTGCTCCGGTGGAGTCGGCTTGTTCAACATCTCCAGCGCGCTTTTGCCGGTGGTGGTTGGCTGGAGCCACATACGTGGGAGGAAGAATGAAGGCGATGTAGCACGTACCCTTCCAGCCTTTTGGGAGCCACGTGTAAGCTTTGGTGCCACAAACAAAGTACATATTCGGGGAAGCAACAAAGGAGGGGGGGTCAGCTGAGGCCAATGTTTTGGTGATGCGGCAAGAACTGTGACCCACCAGCTGCGTTCCTTGTCCTTCGAGGCATACGAGTCCTGTGACATTGATGACAGACAGGGCCGCAGTCAGGGTGGCAGCCGTTTGTTTCCGCAGGTGGGAGAAGGTGGATCTGGCTGGATTGTGGAGCACCTGCATTTCGACCCTTTCTTTGGCAGGGATGTTCGTAAGGAAGGTTGAACCTGAAATTGCGGGACAAAAGGGCTTTCCTGTGTTGTTCAGCCAGAACCCATAGTAGAAGTGCGACACTGTCTGACCAGAAGCGGCGTTGTCCTTGTGGCTTTCTTGCATGAGGATCAACCAGGCGAGGCAAGAGCCGTGAACTGAGAAAGGTGAAGGAATAAAGGGGATGGAGTGTCCGGTAGCATGTGGGAGCAACCCACAGATCCAGCAGTTTGTGGCATTTGCAGCAAGGTTGTGCTGGTGCAACAGTTGTACAAAGGAATTGTTCCAGAATTCCCTACGCCTTTCTCGAAGCTGAGGTGAAAGGGTGATCAGGTGGTGCTCTTTCACGGTGGTTGGCTGGACAGTGGTTGGCAACATTTGGTGAGCGGGTGTGCTTTCCTCCAGGATCCAGAAGGAAGTCATGAGGAGGAGGCAGAACAGGGAGATAATGAAGAAGGCGATTGTCTTTGATTTGTGCAAATTGTCAGTTTTTGGATTCCTATAGTGGGTATTTCCTGTTGCTTTCGACGTCTTCTTATCTGGCGCTTCCATCATCTTCTTATCTGGCGCTTCCATCATCTTCATCTTCAAGGTGCTCGGTAGTGGGCAGAACCACAGACTTAGTTTAGCTTCTCTCCAGGTAACCCTTGGTTGCTTTGGGTCACCGTTCTGAGATTTTTTACTTAGTCAGTGGCCTACTTAGCCGAAGCTCCCTCCTTTTGACGCAGGAAATACCCTTCTCGAGATGGCACAGTGGGATCAGAGTGTTTTGCAAGTTCAAGTGCCTCGGTATCAGGATAGCAGTTCAATGATGGTCGGTCTTTGTTCAGGAGCTCTTCCTGGGTGCTGACGTTGTCTGTCGTGGCCAGGGTCGAGGAAATCTTCTTGCAGTGGTGCGCATGCAGCCAGTTCTTTTTCCCCTCCACTCGAAGAGCCGTCCGAGTGGTGATCAGTACTTGCCAGGGGCCCGTCCACCGGGGTTCCAGACTCTTCGCTCGTTGAAAGTTCCGGATCAGGATATAGTCCCCCGGTTGGATATTGTGACCGGGACCCCTGGAAGTATCAGGGATGGCCTGCTGCACCTGTTGATGAATGACAGACAATGTCTTAGTTAACTTGTACAAATAATCTGACAGCAGGACGTCGGGGACGTCATGAATGGAGGTTGGTTTGGGGGCAGTCCAGAGGTTCATAGGCCGTCCAAACACAACTTCGTAGGGGGTCAAGTGATGCTTAGTGGGGGTGGAGCGCATCGATAGTAATGCCAGTGGAAGGGCATCTGGCCACTTAAGCCCTGTGGTGGCCACTATTTTTGACAGTTTCAGTTTCAGTGTAGCGTTGTGTCGTTCAACCAGGCCAGCGGTTTTGGGGTGGAAGACCGCATGGAACCTTTGTTTGACCCCCAACCCCTTCAGGATAAGTTGGATAACTTCAGCTATGAAGTGGGGGCCATTGTCGCTCCATAAAATTCGACAAAGGCCGTAGCGAGGGAAAAACTCCTTCAGTAGTACTTTGGCAGTAGTCATGGCAGTGTTATCACGAGTCGGATAGGCTTCCACCCATTTGCTGAAGGCACATACAATGACTAATACGTACTTCAAGCCTTGGCACCTCTCTAATTGGATGTAATCCATCTGGAGGACCTCAAAGGGGTGGTCGGGGATCCCAAACCCTCCCCGGGGTACCACAGTTCCTTTCCCGGGGTTGTGTTGTAAGCAGATAAGGCACTGTTGGACTAGGCGTTTGGCTGAGTCGGGGATCTTGCCGTTGTGCCAGACTTTGGAAATGAGTTCGATCACGGGGGCAGAACCTATGTGTGCAGGGGAATGTGCCATTGTCAGTATGGGGATCAAGTATGCATCAGGCAGCAACCATTTGTTTGTGTCCTTTGTCCGCCAGCAGCCTTCATCGTCCCTTAGACCCACCCGTGCCCACTCAGTCAGTTCGTGTGGTGTGCTGGTCGATTGGATATCCCTGATCGTTTCCCTAGCGTTGGTCCATTTTTCTGCTTGTGACCTGGTCACATACATGCGTGTCGTGGCCCTATTCTCAGCTGTGGTTCGGGCAGTGATGTCGGCTAGTGCGTTTCCCTGTCCAACTAAATCTGTCACCTTCTTGTGTGCCTGACATTTGATCACTGCTAATCGTGTGGGGAGAAGGACTGCTTCAATCAGGGCGGAGACTAAATCTCCGTGAAGGATGGGTGTACCATGGGACGTCAGGAATCCCCTTTCCCTCCACAGGATCCCAAAATGATGAACTACCCCGAAGGCGTACTGGCTGTCCGTTTAAATGTTCGCCGTGGTTCCTGCTGCTATGATACATGCGCGTGTGAGGGCAATTAGTTCTGCTGCCTGTGCGGATCGTTGTGTGATGCAAGCAGTTTCAACTACTGTTCGAGCAGTCGTTACCGCATAGGCAGCAGAAGTGGTGCCGTCTGGGATTTTGATGCAAGAGCCATCTACCCATAGTTCTCCGTCAGGATCTGTGAAAGCAACGTCTCGGAGGTCAATTCTACTCCTAGTCTGCTCGTCTGTAAGAGTCACGCAGTCGTGTATAGGGGGCACATCGGGGTCATTTTCGGGCAAGGGTAACAGTGTAGCAGGATTTAATGTCGTGCATCTCTTCAGAGTGATGTGGGGCGCAAGCAAAGTCAATTCGTATCCTGTCAGTCGTGCACTAGTCAGATGTTGAGTCCTTGTCTGGTTCAAAAGCGTGTCAACTGCATGGGGTACTAATACTGTGAGAGAGTTCGAAAGTACAATTCCCTCACTCTGTCGGATAGAGACAGCAGCAGCGGCTACTGCTCGAAGGCAGGCTGGTAGAGCTCTGGCGACTGGATCAAGAGTGGCAGAGAAGTAGGCACAAGGGCGCTGTTTGGTGCCGATGGGCTGGGTTAGAACGGACAATGCGCATCCCTCCCTTTCGTGAGTGTAGAGGGAGAAGGGCTTGGAGTAATCTGGTGTTCCTAGAACGGGTGCCGAGCAAAGGGCATCTCGCAACTCCTTAAAGGATGCTTGGCATTCGGGGGTCCACGGGAGTGGGAACGGAACATCTTTGGCCAACAGGGAAAGTAGGGGTTTTATAATGAGACTGAAATTTGGTAGCCATTGTCGGCAGAAAGAAGTAAGGCCTACTAATGAACGGACTTGCTTCTGTGTTTTTGGAATAGGGGTGTCTAGGATGGTTTGGATTCGGTCGGGTGTAAGTTTTCTCCCTTCTTTGGACAGGAGATGACCTAGGTATGTTACTTGGGACTGACAGAACTGCAGTTTCTTTTTGGAGACTTTGTGGCCATTCTCCGCGAGAAAGTGCAAGAGTTGGATAGTGGCTGTGATTGCAAGTGGAGTGGTGTCGGCCGCCAAAAGGATATCATCGACATATTGGATCAACACCACTCCATCTGGTAGCTGGACGGCGTCCAGCTGCCTTTTTAGGGCCTGGCTGTAAATGCTGGGACTTTCAGTGTAGCCCTGGGGAGCTCTACAAAATCGGTATGAACGGTTTTTTAAAGTGAAGCCGAAGAGATAACGGCTGCCTGGATGGATGGGGATAGAGAAAAATGCATTTTTAAGATCTATAACGGTGAAGGTGGTGGCCGTGGACGGGATGAGGGTCAGAATGGTGGCGATGTCTGAGACTACGGGGTACTGTGGCACCACCACTTTGTTGACTTCTCGCAGGTCGATGATGAAGCGGTACGCTTTCTCATCCCCCTCACCTTGCTTCTTAACAATGGGTAGGATAGGACTATTGCAGACATTACTAACCACTTCCTCTACCACTCCTGCATTTACCAAGGACTGAATAATCGCTACCAATGCCTTCTCGCCTTCGGGCGATATCCGGTACTGTGGGAGTTTCGGGAGTATTGCATCTGGTCGAACAGTTATGTGTACAGGATCGATCATCATTCGTCCTACATCTGAGTCGTTTCTGGCCCATAGGTGCGGGGGTAGCGAATCGAGCAAGGATAGGTCAGCATCTGTTAAAGTGTACATATGTCGTGCGGGGTAGGGTCCGGACATGTTCGGGTTGTCGTACAGGATAACTCGGACTCCTTCCGGGGAACACCTAATAGTAGCTCGGAAATGTTTCAGTAAATCAATACCCATAATAGCGTCAGGGGAGTTGGAGGAGAGCAGAAACGTCGTGTCAGTGGGATTGTTTCCTAGGTCAAAGGAGATAGGCACAGACAGGGGATTAGTGGAGGGCGTCCCATCGAAACCTATTGAGGTAATGTGTGAGCCAGACAAGGGTGCCCTTGGAATCAGTCGTTTTGATAACACACTACGTGTCGCTCCAGTGTCTACCAAAAATGGAGACTTTGTACCCAGGACCTTAGCAGTGACATAAGGACCTTGCTGGTCAACACAGAGCTCGACTGGATCCCTCCCTTGCCCCTGGCAGTCCTATGCAGAGTCGTGATCATTGTAGCCATCGGACTGTTGGCACTGATTCTGTCGGGGGCGGTCAAATGTGTTTGGTCTACCAGACCGGTCATTGGTGGTGTCATGGGTCTGTCCTCGTCCCTGCCCTCCAGTTTTGGGGCCATTTGCCATGTCCCTTGTCTCTTTATTTTTAATCAGTTCCCGAAGGGCTAGGCATTGAGACTTCCAATGTCCAAATTCTTTACAAAATGCACATTGGTTCTCATCAAGGTCGGTTCGTGGAGCGCCAGGGGTGGGGTTGCGGTCTCTAGGGGTCGAATTCCTAGGGGCATTTGACTGGTAGTTTCCCCTATACCGTTCCCTCCCTGTGGTCACTCCCTGTAGTTGTGCAATCATTACTCGTTCCTTTAGGTCCTTTTTCTTTCTCTCAGTTGCCCTTTCGTTCTCGTTCTTTTGGTGTTCGTAATACTGAGCCATCTGAAGGATAGCTGCAGGTTTAGAGGCTCCCCAACTACTTTCGCTAGTCTGTAACTTTTGGGAGACCTCTTGCGATAGCCCCTTTACGTAGTTCTGCACGAATAGGTGTTGTCCGGTTGCGGTGGTCATGTCTTGGCCACTGTAGTCGGAGAACACTGTTTCAAATCGTGAGAAGTATTCTGATACGTCCTCCTGAGGTTTCTGGCGGCAGGCCGTGACTATCGACCAGTCTACCTTCTTTTCTGGGATCAACGTTTTTAGCTTCTGCACTATTTTGTCGGGGAGTTCCAATATGTCTTTTACAGGTTTCTTTCCGGGCTCTCGCTGCCTATCTAGTTCATCGAGTTTTGTCCAGGTGTGTCCGAACAGATCTGTGTGGTCGGCTCTCCGGATTTGCTTCCACACATCAGCCGGCAGACACAACCCGAAAAACAAATCCATGTCCGCTAGAGTCATTATGGTTGAGCCCAAGGCTGTGCCTAATTCGGTATAGAATGCTGTAGGGTTCTTTCTTAAATCGGGCAGGGTTTGTCTAAAAGTTAAAATATCTTGCCGATCCCATGGTTGGTAAACCCAGTTGTACACAAACCTCCCTTTGGCATCTGCATGGTTGATATCATCGTTTGTTCCCTGACCTCTTGGGGGAACCCAATAGGGGGCGGCTTCTCTGATAGGCATCGTGGTGTTGGCCGCTTCTAATGAGGGCTCAATCGTCTCAGGGACTGTGATCTTGACCTCTGGTTTCTGTTCCGCGAGGTGGCGGAAGACCTCAAGCGTTTGCATGAAGAGGTCCGTTACATCGCTTTCAGCCCCATCTCCGACATCAACCCTTCTATATAGAGCCGTCACTTTAGCAGGACCCTTAGTCTGGTACCTATCCTCATACGCGTTCAGGGTGTGGTAGCTGAACCGTAAAATAAAATGCTGTCTGTGACTACCGGCATGCGAGTTGTGCATATTCATCGTATATTCTTCGCTCTCCTTTCGTTCTACCAGGGTTTTTGCTATTTGGTCGATTCCATCCCGCTCATCTTTGCTCAACCTGTTTGGTCTGGCTGTTAGATGCCTGCTGATCTCATGCTCATCTGCTGTTGTTACCAATGCGGTTGGTGCGAAGGCCATAAGAGCCGGGGCACTAGCGCTAGGGTTACTCACACCTGCATTTTGAACTGGTGAGTGTTGTGCTAGAGGTTGGCTGGGAGCATAAGGAGGAGGCATGTAGATAATTGGAGGACCGAGCAGTAACTCGTCATTTGCTCGCTGTTTGGAGGGAATCTCCGGGTAGAGCGCAGCGGTGGTCCTGACAGGGCATTGACCTGTCAGTCCTGATTCTTGCGTTTGTTTAACTTTCTCTCTTCTTCTTATTTCTTTATCTAGTTCTTCTGCGGCTAGATGGGCTGCTTTTCGTAATTCTTTCACTGTTTTTACTTCCTCTCTTTTCCTGCGATGGTCTGCTTCTTTGCGCCACATGCCAATACTAACGAGCATAGTGGGCGTTACCTTATTTATTTTTACAGCTGCTTCTAGTGTTTTTATTTTATTTTCATCAAAAGAACCTATCAGTGGCCACTGGTTTTTAGGATCCCTTTTTGTATATTTATGCCATAACTTACTATAAGCTATAGCGACTAGTCCTTGCTTAGTAAACATGTCCTTATTAGGGGTGCCCTCCAGTGGAGCCGGATGGTTCATCTCTAATAAGCGGTCCGGGTTGACCCAACTATGAGCCAATGGGGAGAAGATAGGCATGACGGATTACAATGGGGGGCAAAAGCCTGCACTACCTATCTTTTCACTATTTGCAAAGACTGGACAGAATAGTCTATTCTACGCTATTTGCAAACAGAGAATACCTCCAGAAAGAACCAATTCCAAACAGTCAATGTTTGGGCAAACAATCAATCAATGAGGAACGAAATAGGTACGACGTGTTAAAGGTTTGCGTTACCTACCCTTCACTCTCTGCAAAGGGAGAGAGAATATTCCTATTCTTCCCCGTTTGCAGGCAGAGAAGATCCCTAAGAGAACCAACTTCGAACAATTCAATGCTCGATTCAATCAATCAATCAATGGGGAGAAAAAAAGAATAGGCACGACGTGTTAAAGTTTTGCGTTGCCTACCCTTCACTATCTGCAAAGACTAAACAGAGTATGGCGATTCTGTGTTTGTTTGCAAATAGAGAATTTCTCAGAAACGGTTAATAAGTAATACTAGTATTTTCAAACAATCAATCAATCAATTTCGCAATTTGTCGTGTGTCACGACCTTACCCGGACCGCATGGACAGTTTCTCGTCTTCCGCTTCCAGCGCCCGATCGTCCTCTATTCTCTGTTGCTATCGCGGCACTCCTGGTGGTTCCCAGTCAGGACCGTAGATCACTCGGGAGAGGTCTGCTCGGAATCAGTGAAGTTCAGATGATCGGCTGTCAGACGAGGGTCTATCGGACAGGAGCTCTTCCGATCGTTGCAGTCGTTCACTCTGTCGTCGGGACCTCTCTCACTGGATCCACGTGTCGCTGATGGGCCCCGCGTTTGGGACGCCAATTGATAAAGATCAATTTACAATGGTCAGGCGATTTCAGTAGTTGTTTCCTAAGTTAAATTTGCCCGGCGTAAAACGCCTCTAATACCATACGAAGTTATTCAATAAAGAGGCAGGCGCTGGAGACTGGAAGACAGGAAACAAGTTTTATTCCGACGGAGTAGAACACGTCAGATCGGACAACAAGGTATCGTCTCGAGGTGCTCTCTCTACCTCTCTGAGACCTGGTCTTTTATACACTGGTTCAAGACATGTGGACGCTCTTTATTACAATAAGGGCATTTATGAAGCATGAGAATGACATCAGAACGATATCCTCGACACCCCCCAGTTCCAGCCCATTCCAACACATGACAACAGTAGAGACCCTTTCCCCTCATATGATTGGGAGGGGCTATCACGCAGCTGAGTGTTCTGCCGATCTCTTTGGAATGTGGGCGCCTGATCGAATCTCCGGGGGTGGGGATGTCATGATCAATAGTGGCCTCTTTCAGGAGAGGCGAGTGCATACAGTAATGGGCAATAAACTGTATCCTCGGGCTAAAGGATGACCAGCAGTCAGTGCTGACGTTCAGGCTCAGAGGAAGGGGTCATCAAAGGAGGGGTATTCATGGACGGAAAGGAGGTGTTGGTCAGGCGCGGGGTGCGATTCCCTGGGACAGAGTCATGGGAGGGGAGGGTTCATGACTTGTGCATGCGAGTGCGGGGGCAGCCAGGGTGCGCGGGGAAGGCTTGCATGGTCAGGGAAGTGTGCTGACGGGCGATCGTGAACAGGGAGACCATGGTACCTAAAATGGCTGTCGTGTATGCTCGTACGTGGGTCTGCAAGATGGCGTAGATGATGTTCAATACACGAACTAAAATTCCACAGTATGTCCATGAGAAGCTGCACAGGCACGGGTAAAACAGCAATGAAGGTCAAGGTCAGTGTCCAGGGCAAAGTGCAGAGTGAGTACATGAGAATCTACACAGGCAGGGCAAAACAGCAGAGAAAAGCAAGGCCAGTGGGGCCAGGGCTAAGTGCAGAGTATGTCCATGAGAAGCTGCACAGGCAGGGACAAAACCGCAGAGAACAACAAGGCCAGTGGCCAGTTCAGGGTGCAGACTATGTCCATGAGAAGTTGCACAGACAAGGGAAAAACAGCAGTGAAGGGCAGGGCCAGTGTCCACGGCAAAGTGGAGAGTGAGTACATGAGAAGCTGCACAGGCAGGGGCAAAACAGTAGTGAATAACAAGGCCAGTGGCCAGGGCTAAGTGCAGAGTATGTATATGAGAAGCTGCACAGGCAGGGGCAAAACAGCAGAGAACAACAAGGCCAGTACCCAGTTCAGGGTGCAGTGTATGTCCATGAGAAGCTGCACAGGCAAGGGAAAAACAGCAGTGAAGGACAAGGCCAGTGGCCATTGCAAAGTGCATAGTGATTACATAGAAAGCTGCTCAGGCAGGGGCAAAACAGCAGAGAACAACAAGGCCTGTGGCCAGCTCAGGGTGCAGAATATGTCCATGAGAAGCAGCACAGTCAGGGACAAAACAGCAGAGAACAACAAGGCCAGTGGCCAGGGCTAAGTGCTGAGTATGTCCATGAGAAGCTGCACAGGCCAGGGCAAAACAGCAGTGAACAACAAGTCCAGTGACCAGGGCTAAGTGCAGAGTATGTCCATGAGAAGCTGCACGTGCAGGGGCAAAACAGCAGAGAACAACAAGGCCAGTGGCCAGGGCTAAGTGCAGAGTATGTCCATGAGAAGCTGCACAGGCAGGGGCAAAACAGCAGAGAACAACAAGGCCAGTTCAGGGTGCAGAGTATGTCCATGAGAAGCTGCACAGGCAAGGGCAAAACAGCAGTGAAGAACAAGGCCTGTGTCCAGGGCAAAGTGCAGAGTGAGTACATGAGAAGCTGCACAGGCAGGGGCAAAACAGCAGTGAACAAACAGGCCAGTGGCCAGGGCTAAGTGCAGAGTATGTCCATGAGAAGCTGCACAGGCAGGAGCAAAACAGAAGAGAACAACACGGCCAGTTCAGGGTGCAGAGTATGTTCATGAGAAGCTGCACAGGCAGGGGGAAACCAGAAGGGAACAACAAGGCCAGTGGCCATTTCAGGGTGTAGAGTATGTCCATGAGAAGCTGCACAGGCAAGGGCAAAACAGCAGTGAAGGACAAGGCCAGTGGCCAGGGCAAAGTGTAGAGTATGTCCATGGGAAACTTCACAGGCAGGGGCAAAACAGTAGAGAACAACAAGGCCAGTGGCCCGTTCAGGGTGCAAAGTATGTCCATGAGAAGCTGCACAGGCAGGGGCAAAACAGCAGTGAAGGACACGGCCAGTGGCCAGGGCAAAGTGCAGAGTGAGTACATGAGAAGCTGCACAGGCAGGAGCAAAACAGCAGTGAACAACAAGGCCAGTGGCCAGGGCTAAGTGCAGAGTATGACCATGTGAAGCTACACAGGCAGGGGCAAAACAGCAGAGAACATCTAGGCCAGTGGCCAGTTCAGGGTGCAGAGTATGTCCATGAGAAGCTGCACAGGCAGGGGCAAACCAGAAAAGAACAACAAGGCCAGTGGCCAGTTCAGGGTGCAGAGTATGTCCATGAGAAGCTGCAAAGGCAAGGGCAAAACAGCAGTGAACGACAAGGCCAGTGGCCAGGCCAAAGTGCAGAGTGAGTATATGAGAAGCTGCACAGGCAGGGGCAAAACAGCAGTGAACAACAAGGCCAGTTGCCAGGGCTAAGGGCAGAGTATGTCCATAAGAAGCTGCACAGTCTGGGGCAAACAAAGGAGAACAACCAGGCCAGTGGCCAGTTCAGGGTGCAGGGTATGTCCATGAGAAGCTGCACAGGCAGGGGCAAAACGGCAGAGAACAACAAGGCCAGTTGCCAGGGCTAAGGGCTGAGTATGTCCATGAGAAGCTGCACAGGCAGGGGGAAAACAGCAGAGAACAACAAGGCCAGTGGCCAGTTCAGGGTGCAGAGTATGTCCATGAGAAGCTGCACAGGCAAGGGTAAAACAGCAATGAAGGACACGCCCAGTGGCCAGTGCAAAGTGCAGAGTGAGTACATGAGAAGCTGCACAGGCAGGGGCAAAGCAGCAGTGAACAACAAGGCCCGTGGCCAGGGCAAGGAACAGAGTATGTCCATGAGAAGCTGCACAGGCTGGGGCAAAACAGCAGAGAACAACCAGGCCAGTGGCCAGTTCAGGGTGCAGGGTATGTCCATGAGAAGCTGCACAGGCAGAGGCAAAACGGCAGAGAACAACAAGGCCAGTGACCAGGGCTAAGTGCTGAGTATGTCCATGAGAAGCTGCACAGGTACGAGCAGAACAGCAGTGAAGGACACGGCCAGTGTCCAGGGCAAAGTGCAGAGTGAGTACATGAAAAGCTGCACAGGCAGGGGCAAAACAGCAGTGAACAGCAAGGCCAGTGTCCAGGGCTAAGTGCAGAGTATGTCCATGAGAAGCTGCACAGGCAGGGGCAAAACAGCAGAGAACAACAAGGCCAGTGGCCAGTTCAGGGTGCAGAGTATGTCCATGAGAAGCTGCACATGCAGGAGCAAAACAGCAGTGATCAGCAAGGCCAGTAGCCAGGGCTAAGAGCAGAGTATGTCTATGAGAAGCTGCACAGGGAATACTTGAACACAGCAAAGAGCAACAAGGCCAGTGGCAGAAACGAAGTGCAGGGTATGTCCAGGAGAGGCTGCACAGGAATATGTGCGACTTTACCTTTCCATGGTCAGCAACACAGTCGGGGTAACAATGTGCAGTACCGGCACATCTGTGTCAGAGACAGGTGTGTCAGGGTGAGTACCACTCAGACTTGGCTCTCAGGTGGACTGGGAGCTGGCTGTGTCTCGGGG
Organism: Lissotriton helveticus; assembly: GCF_964261635.1. Classification (NCBI taxonomy): domain Eukaryota; kingdom Metazoa; phylum Chordata; class Amphibia; order Caudata; family Salamandridae; genus Lissotriton; species Lissotriton helveticus. The sequence continues at coordinate 476,400,059 of NC_136061.1, read as the reverse complement.
ACTGTTGGGGCACTTGACCGGGGGGAGAGCGGCCCAGCTGAGGTAGAGCTATCAGTGGCTTGGCAAGGTGGTGTAGTGGCACGTGGAGGCGGAGTCATGAAGACGGGAGACACGGTGTGGCTGGGAGATTGTGCAGGAGTGCCTTTCCACTTCTTGGGGAGTCTACATGGCTTGGCTGACCCTGTATCAATGGGAAGTGGTGTGGACACAACAGGAACACTCACCACCAAAGCTGCATTAGGTGCAGACGCTGGCACCCCCTCTGGTCATGTGCTGGACCCAGGGGTACGCTTTGCCTGGCTTCGTATCTGCCCCCTCTTCCCCTGTTTACTAGGTGTCACCCCTACAGTGCCCTCCTTCCCCTGCTTCACTGGGCTTGGAATGGGAGTCGAGGTGGTGGGGGATTCTGCCCTGGAGCCCTTCCAAGGTGTACTCTTTGCATGCGCCACCTCCTTGGTGGTCACAGAAACTGTATGCTTCTCTTTGCGAGATGCTTTATGGACAGGAGAGTCCTTGGCTGGGCATGCCTCTGAGGCACATGTGCCTGAGGTCTGCTGCTTTGCTTTTTGTCCCCTGGTGTCGCCTGACGGGCTTTTCTCTCTGCACTCAGGGGTGGCTTTGGTCTTCTGTGGGGATGGTGTCTGTGCCTGTGAATGCTTGGGTTGCTGCTGCTGTGTGCGTCATGTGCCGTATTGTGACTTTGATGTATGTGGAATGTGGTCACTATCGTCAGACGTGGCCACTGCCTTGGGGGGGTAGACAAAGGGACCAGAGCTGGACTGTGAGTATGTGCCTGTTGAAGAGCAGATGTCACTGTGGAGGACAAAGCCTGGACAGTCCGGTGCAGCCCACCCACGTCTGAAAGTGTGCCCTCCATGAAAGCAACTACCTGGGCCAATTTATTGTCGTGGTCAATGAAGGCATTGAGGAGAGCTGTCTGGCCTACACATAGCTGAAGCAAAAGGTCCACAGACTCAGCACTGATGGCAGCAGGGGGGACAGATGCAGGGGCAGCCGTGCCAGCAGTGAAGGACACTCTTCCCCTCTTACTGAGGTGGACACGGGCAGCACCAGAGGAAGTGGCTGGGAGGGTAGGCACTGTCCGCTTTGTGGTGTAAGATGATGCAGAGTCCCTGTTCCCTGTGCCCACCAACATGGATGCATCCCTGCTGGCATCAGATGATGTGGTACATTGCCTCTTAGGCTGGGATTCCTCCAGCAGACTCCTGTCCCCCTCTGAGGCACTGGTCACATCTGTGTCACTGGGCTCCTGTGTAGCTGTTGTGCTAGTGATGAAGCAAAGCTTCGCATATTTTGCGGCTTGCCGAAATCAAGAACCTCATTTATGTGTAACAAGGTAACCCGTGTACGTCTTACTAACATTTATATTAAGTTTGAGTAAAAGTTTAAGACGCTTGCCTATGTGTATTTCTAATGAATTTAATCTGTGTCCTCTAAAATGGCCGCCGCTTGTATTTTAGTTACTGCGCATGCGTCAGCCACACTCACGTGTCCTGACGCGTCTGCAGAAGTGGAGGGAAAGTTATGCGCATGCGTAATTCATAGCTGTGCTTATCATGTGGTACTGCTCGTGCCACTGCTCTTGTGCCCGTGTCAATGTAGCTAACATTTAATGCAATTAAGTTTATTTCTGGATGATGAGTTAAAAGTATAAACCCTGTGATGTGTTTTCATAATGACATTATTATGTATTAATTTGTTTTCGCTTACTTTTCATGTACCGCGGGAAATGGGGGTCTGAGTGAGAGGAGAGCCATATTGGAGGTCCCTTCTGCGCCTGTGCGACATTCGGCAGCACGAGGGACCTTGGCTGATGGAACGTAGCCAGCTGGCAGTGATGGGCGAGATGCTCCTGAGAAAGTCACCTCTGCCCTGCAAGAACAGCGAATGTGGCTCCTTATATGATACATTGTTATATTGCGCTACTGTTAGCTCATGGGAACCCCAAATCTGCTAGGCGGTACCCAAATATGTTAATGAAGGCTTCAATTCGCGTATTGTGATTGGTGTGTTACCCAAACCCTACCTTAGGACCAATCGAAATTGAGGGATTCTGACACTTTGCAACATTGGGGGGTGGTACACTGTCCCAAAACTGTATATCTACCCTGGGTTCACCTAGTGAACCGTCCGACTTGTCTGGTTTAGCTGACCTGTCACTGACCCAACGCACTCAATAGGTGACTGAAGATACAGAGCGCTGCGGAGCACTCTGTCCGAATTTGACCATAGACTAAGGTTCTACTGAACCTTAAAGTGCTGGCAAAGCACTTAGCTGGGAGTTCGCTGACCCAATCGGGGTCTTGATCGATAGCTGCAGAGCGGGTGGAGCGCAGGCGTTGCTTCCGAATTGTGGGTTCCGGTCCTGTCCTGAAGAGGGTCCTGTCCTGAGGGTTTGCTGTCCTGTCCTGAGGGTCCTGTCCTGATTCCTATTCCGAGGGTATCCAGTCCTGTCCTGGGTGTTCATTCTGCACCTGCTGTCCTTTGAGGGGTATCCTTCCTTGAGGGTTTCCTGTCCTTAACTGACCCGTGGCCAGGGTTTGGTTTCCACACCTTTTCTAGGTAAATATTACTCTGAACCTCTTGAAATTCTTGCACCTTCTGAATTTCTAACTTTTGCTTAAATAAAGTTCAACATTGCATATGTTATATTTCCATGCCTTTCCGCAACTATTGAACAGTCATTTATAATTTTGCGAAGTTATTCCTATGTCTTCTCATTTGTTAGAAATCATATTTTGCATAGCAGTGTGTCATTTTCTGATATGGTCTAGAATTTCGTTGCCTAGGTTGTTCAAAGGCCCTTTCACCTTAAGTGAAGCGTGTTATTCATTATAAGCTCTTCTATAGTCACACACACTTAGTCTTTCCCTGTCTAGATAATACTGACTTATATAGTATTTTCTCGTTACATTTTATTTTGTACTTTGATGATTATTCTGTCATTATTTCTTCCTGCCTATGTGATTTACGTTATCTTGGTTATTGATTGCCTTATTTTACTGTACCTCATGCAAGAAAATATTGAACTTTAGATAAACATTTTAAAACTTCCAGTTGTCCGTGGTCATTTAAACAGTATTTGAAGGTTATTGGTTGGGTTTGTATTTTGCTGCCTTTCCTTTACAGCTAGCTCCCTGATTCATTGTGGTCATTAGGCACCCGCATCGGTGGATGGTAAGTCGGGTGCACCGAAATTTGGTAGCAGGGAACACACACACACCAACTTGATAGAGCTCGTGAAGTCACCTGATCGATGTATATGGTGGTTTGAAAAGTATATGGGCCCTGAAGCCGGAAACGGCGAAAACTGTTGGTCGGGTGGCCTCGCGCGCTCTATCAGTTTTCTGGTAGCTAGAGGATGGTTAGGGACTAGTTGAGAGTAAGGCAGGGATTAGTTGGACTAGTTAGGTCGGAAGCTGCTATTATATTAATGCTGCTATAAGAGCGGCTGTTCTGAGGGAACTGATCACTCTCTTGTGAATACGCTGCTGAAACTCATGAATTTTTGTATTGTTATTTTTCTTGTTCTTATATTGTTATATGTACTAATCCATGCAATTGTCAATTGTTTAGTTAAGTGTTGTCCGAACTCCCCGGGGAATTGAAAGGGCAAGTGGTGAATAGAATCCATTGTCCTGAGGTCACAGGTTCGAGGAAAGTTAGGTGCAGGTTAGGATAACCGGGAAGCACTAACTAGGGTTTTCTGAATACATGTGTGAATAAATGACAGTAACGGGGTTCATTGGCAAAATTCCCATAGTGGCGTAACCTAGTAAGGGTCACATCGGAAGAGTAGCAGGTTCCTCGGAGCTAGCGTGAAAGCAGAGGGGTCCGCTGAGAAACCTTAAACTCGGAACATATCCCGGAAAGAAGTGGATGAGTTTAGGGGAATAACAGGTTCACCGATGCTAGAGTGAAGGGTAGGCGGAAGAGATCTGCCCGCAGCGAGTGAAAAGTAAATGGAAGTAGTTTACTTGCAGTAATAGAATTCTTTCTCTGTCTAGACACTTGAGCACTGTGGCGAATGTGTATTTGTTGTAAAATAACCAAGCACTGAGCACTTTAAAAGAAAGAAAGTTTTCCGTTACCTTGTGAAAGGAGGGAGTCAGTCGCGAAGCGCCTCTGACGTCACTCTGTGCCGCGCTGGGATTGGTAGACACAGCGGGCGGGTAGCGGAGCTGAAATTGTAAAGGAGGGGTGAGCGCCGGAGCGTGGGAACTATCTCACGAAGGGGCCGCGCACCCATTGGCGGAGCTTATTTTGTGTCGCGCACCCATTGGTTGCACGAATTTTCTGAAGCGCATTCTGATTGGAGGTAGTTTGTAAACAAAGTTAGCGCAGAAGTCGTATGTGGCACTCGCGGACTACAGAGACGCGACCTGATCCAAGGCATCTAGGGTTTGAAAGGGATCAGTGGAAGGCTAACAGATACGATATTATGTACGGAACCAAGAGAAAAATGTCCCTTGTAAATAAGGTGAAAAATTATTTTAAAACGGACAAACCGATTAAATCTAGGGAAGGTGTTCTTGTCCCAGCACCCAATACTCCCGCCTCATTCATGATGTTTGACCGAGGGTACAATACCTGTGTGTGGCTGGAGAATTGGGTGAAGTACACAAAAGATGACGGAGTATTGGCTTTTCCGTTAGATGGTACTTTCAATGGTAGAATCTTATTTAATTTAAGAACCCGAATGAATGAACTGCATCCCAGACCGAGACTAACGCAGTATGAGGCATTAGAGGAATGGGAGATTGAGGCTTTTGAAAGAGAAAGACCCCGAATGGACAAGGGTTTGACCAAGTGGTACCCCAGGCAGAAACAGGAGTCCAGGGATAAAAGGATGAAACAGTGGAGACAGAGCATGATTGTTGAGGGTCTGTTTCCCATGATGCCGGCATGTCATAACGTTGGAGCGGGTGAGAAAAGTACTGAAAAATGTAAGCATTGGGGGGCCCTGGGGGATTCAGATGATGAATTAATAGATGACATCTGTACCAGAAGTCCGCCACCTTACAATGAGGGAACCCGACCTTCCAGTGTAGGAGATGTTCCCCGACGCCACTTCCTAAAGGAAGAAGACAGGTCCCTGGGACTGGGAGGGGGTGGTCAAGTATTACCCTATCCTGAGAAACCCGAACTGGCGGAAACAAGGGATATATATCCCAAAGTGCCCGCAAGTCAGGAAGAAAAATATCCACGTACGAAAACTTTTTTCCCCAGACCCTTGTATGAAAGCGAAGAGAAACCTTCGAATTCGGGACTGCCTTTTGTTCAACCTCCATATGGGGAAGAGCGCAGGTCCTTTAATACTGGAACTTTATTCCCGAAACCTAATTATGGGGGAGGACCAAGTGAAACGCATCCTACTGCCCCGAGTTTTACTCCTCCATTGACCCCACAGATATTACATGACACAACTCTAAGAAGGGTACTAGTGGAAAAGGAGCAAGAGGCTCTAGCTAGACAAAGAACAGAAATAATTCAGAAAATTTCTCAGATAAATACCAGTCCTGAGGCATTGACTATTCCAGTAACTATTGGACCGGTGGTCCCGTTATACGGAAATGGTCAGGGAAATCCGATTACTCCAGTCATGACCCCAGTCATAGCAACCCCGAGACAGGAACCAATCATCACAGATGATCAGTCCAGTGAGTGCGAGTCTGAAGTTGCATTCTTGGAATTGCCAAACAAACAGACTGGAAAGGGAATACAGCAGAGGTATAACCCTTTTAATACAAAAGAAATTAAATTAGAGACAGCAACAGGTACTAGGAATGTCTCTCTGGTAACTCCGGATGAAATTGAGAGTTGGAGTCGTGAATTAGATAAGCAGACTCCGCAAACAAAGCCTTTAGACCTCTACAAGCTGAGGGTTGAAATAGAAGAATTAATGGCAGGAAATGTGGGGTTGGATCGATTGAATACCTACTCTGAGGAAGAATTGTCGTTCATATGTAAAAGCTTTACAAGGAACACCAGAGTGCTCCACGAAAAACTGACCGAAACAGCAGTTAGTATGGGGGTAGATATCTCAAAATCCAAGCCCTTACAGAAACCGTACAGAGCAGACTTCTCAGACAAAGATATAGAACACCTGAATGTGGCAGGGAAGAAGTTGCAGATTAAAGAACTAATGGGGGTACTGCAGAAATGGGGAGATGTGGAAAAATGGAGAAGCAGGTGGGCGAAAAAGAGGGAAGAGGTTCGCTCCCGACAAGTGACTCCCGAGTTTGCTTTAAGAGAGGTAGAAAAACCTGAGCAGTTATGCCCCATGCGCGAAGTTCCAGGGGGAAAATATGTGCATGTCCCCTGGTCTAGGCAGGATATTGTGTCCTTCACGAACGATTTTCCAAAATTACGAGAGAAACCAGTTGACTGGTACCGGCAGGTGGAGAGGTTCGTGAAGGTACAGAAATGTCTGTGGAAAGACCTGGATGGGTTTTTCGACATTGTGGTTCCAGTAGATTTATGGACCCAGTGTAAAATAAACATAAATTGGCCCAGTGAAGAGTATCCCAGAAACAAGGAAACAGGGGAGCCGTCAAAGGAAGTCATGCGAAAATATGAGCAGGTAATTCAGCACTTGAAAGAAAAGGTGCCCGCTAAGGAAACTGATTGGACAAAAATAGATAGAACAACACAGGAAAGGGACGAGACAGTGCACTCCTTCTATGAGAGGTTATTGCAGGTATTTAAGACATACAGTGGTATTGACAACATCGACCTGAAGGATATGACGCACTTTATTTACAGGTTTGTAAATGGTTTAAGACCTGAAATTTGTCAGTGGATAAAAGACAATAAAATCTGTTGGCATACTAAGAAAATGGATGAGGTCCTGCGGTACGCTAAGTACTGCGAGGACGAGATGGCAGAAAAGAAAAAGGCCCTTAAGGAGAAGGTTATGTGGGCTCAGGTGAAGCTCGCAGAACAACAGGAAAAACAATTGAGTAACATGGTTAAAAATGCTGAGAACAAAAGTCCTGGGGGAGGGGGTGGAGGAAAGCCCCGGCCCAAATTTACCAGGGAAGAGGCTATGAAAAAATTTCCCTGCCATCAGTGCGGCGAAATTGGACACTGGCGAAACGAGTGTCCCCAATTAGTCGATGTTAATGAGAAAACTCCTGATTTAATTCCACAGACGCAGAAAGAAAGACCAAGAAAGACTCAACCCCAGGTAAAAACAGTTCAGGTGCCTCGAGCACCCAAGCAGGTATACAGGGGAAGACAGGCAGAAAATGAAGAGATAGAGGTTTGGGAAAGCGGGGAGAACAGAAATACAGCAACTTCGCAGTATCTACTGAATGATACCTTCCTTTGTAATGATCAGGACTGACGGGGCCTGAGAGGGGAGGACGAGGAGTGCGTACTTGGCGCTTCCTTGCCGGTAGACCAGTCTGGACCATATATTGAAGGAAAGGTTGACGGAAATGAGGTCACCTTTCTGTTGGACACTGGCGCTACCCGTTCTACTGTAAGAACAGTGGACGTTCCAAACCTACCCCTCTCGGGAGAAAATATCCAAGTAGTAGGTGTATCTAATCAATTGATTAGTACTCCTGTTACCGAACCAATGGAGATTTCAATTGGAAATTTTAAACAGATGCATAGATTTGTCGTCTGTGACACCAGTCCAGTAAATTTACTGGGACGTGATTTGCTGTGCAAAATGAACTGTACCATCTTTTGCACACCAAAGGGTGTTGAAATACAGACCCCAGATGAAGACGGCATTTATAAATTATTGTTGCTTAGACCTGACTCAGAAATTAAAAGATTGACCCTACAGGACTTGCCCCAAGAACTACAGGAAGCCGTAAAGCCAGAGGTGTGGGATTTCACTGGAAAGGATGTGGGGTTGATGAAAGATGTGGACCCCATACAAATAGCCATCAAGGACAATGCAGTATATCCTAACACTAGGCCCTACCGAATGAATGCTGAAGTGAAAGCAGGTGTCACTCTGGAAATACAAAAATTATTGGAAGGAAACATCATACAGGAAGTGATGAGCAGCCCGTGCAACTCACCGATTATGGGCATCAAAAAGCCTAGTGGCAAGTATAGGGTAGTGCAGGACCTGAGAAAGGTTAACAAAATTGTAGTTCCTTGCTGCCCTATTGTCCCGAACCCTGCAGTAATTCTGTACCAGATTCCTTGGGATGCTGAGTGGTTCACTGTGATTGATTTGTGTCATGCATTCTTTTCGATACCCCTGCACCCCAACAGCAAATTTCTTTTCTCATTTGCTTTCGAGGGTCACGTGTATTGTTGGAACAGGGTCCCTCAAGGGTATACAGAGAGTCCCTCTATCTTTAATCAGATCTTGAAGAAATGTCTAGAGACTCTGACCTTACCTGGGAACTCTGTGTTAGTGCAGTACATAGACGACCTTCTACTGGCGTCTAAAAGTCACAGGGACTGTGTAGTTGACACCATTGCCCTCCTAAATCATCTGTGTGAGAAAGGGCATAAAGTGGCCCCTGACAAATTACAGTTCTGTGCAAAATCAGTGAAATATCTAGGACACCAGATAGAAAAGGGTGTCAGAAAAGTCACTTCAGAAAGAGTGAGAATAATTCAAAAAATGCAGTTGCCCCGTACTCAAAAAGAAGTCAGAATGTTCCTGGGTGTATTAGGGTACTGCAGGCAGTGGATTCTGGGATTTGCAGCCTTAGCCAGGCCCTTGATAAAAATGACCACGAGAGGAATGCCAGATGTTGTACAGTGGGACGATGAAAGTCTAATGGCTTTCACAAGACTGAAAAACTGTCTGTGTACAGCCCCTGCGTTGGGAATGCCAGATTATTCCAAAGAGTTTGCCCTTTTCTGTGACACTCGCGATAATTGCGCATTGTCTGTCCTGACTCAAGAACATGGCACGACCAGGAGGCCTGTGGCCTATTTCTCTGCCACACTGGACCCAGTAGCCGCTGGGTTACCAGGCTGTCTGAAAGCAGTAGCTGCTACCTGTGCAAGTTTGGAGCAGAGTGAGTCCATTGTCATGGGGCATCCTGTGACTGTGTATGTTTCACATGGAGTGGTAATTCTATTGACCAGAACTAAAACACAGTATCTCACCCCTAGTCGGCTGACTAAATACGAGAGGATTCTTGTGGGTGCAGCAAATGTGAGCATTGTTAGGTGCGGTATTCTGAACCCTGCCACCTTACTCCCCGACCCCTTGGAAATGGAAGGTGGGGATGATGATGAACATGATTGTATTGACCTGACAGAGTTCAGTACCAAGCCACGCCCAGACATAAAAGAAGTACCATTGCCTGAGCATGATAAAGAACTATTTGTGGATGGTTCCTGCCTAAGACATGAACTAGGAGGCTTGAGTGCTGCTTATGCAGTAGTGTCTTTCACCAAAATTGAACAAGCAGGTTACCTATATAACATCAAGTCTGCACAAGTAGCCGAATTGATAGCCATGATAATGGCTTGCAAAATTGGGAAGGATTTACGCATAACAGTGTATACTGACAGTCAGTACTGTTATGGCGTTGTGCATGACTTTGGCCAATTATGGCTGCAGAGGGAATTCATGACTTCCTCAGGTACTCCCATTCGGAATGCAAAAGTTGTTCATGACCTTTTAGAGGCCATCCAGTTGCCCAAAGAACTGGCAGTGGTAAAATGTACTGCTCATCAAAAGAGCATGGACAGAGTATCAATGGGAAACGATTATGCTGATCGAGTGGCTCAATGGTGTGCCAAAGATCGGTATATTGTAAATCCAAAACGAGGGGGGCCAGGAACCAGCTGCCAGCTTCAGGTGTTTGAGGAAGTGCCTACATGGGATGAGGTGAGAGAGTGGCAGGAGTCGGCTCCTTGGCAAGAAAGAGAGAAATGGAAGGAGGATGGATGTAGACCGAGACGTGTGGATGGTGTCATCATAGGTCCAACTGGTATGCCTGTGTTACCCCGACACTTGCTTGGCACAATGGCAAGATTAATACATGAAGGATCACACATTGGTAGGGATGCCATGATTCTGGTATTTCAACAGACTTGGTACAGTAAAAAGTTCAGGAAGGTAGCAGAGTCCCTCTGCCAGAGGTGCCTGTCATGTCAACAGATGAACCCAGGCAAGAGGACAATGGTTGAACTGAGCAAGATTGGGAGGTCAGGGGGTCCCTTTATAAAAATACAGATTGATTTCATCACCATGCCCCATTGTGAAGGAAAGCGATATGTCCTTGTCATTGTGTGCGTATTTTCGAAATGGGTAGAAGCTTACCCTACTCCCAAAAGTGACGCACTGACAGTAGCGAAGTGTTTACTAAAAGAACTGATACCTAGGTTCGGAATACCATGCATTATTGAATCAGATAAGGGTGGACATTTCCAGAATGACATACTGGCTGAACTCTGTAAGGCCTTTGGAATAAGGCAGAAACTCCATTGTGCATACCACCCAGAGGCTTCTGGAATAGTGGAACAAGTAAATGGAACTATCAAAAACAGACTAGCAAAACTGACAGATGCTACTGGCATGAACTGGGTGAAGGCCCTGCCCCTGGTCCTGATGGGACTGAGAAGTGTTCCAGACCGCAAGACAGGCCTAAGTCCCCATGAAATCATAATGGGAAGAGTGATGAGACAAGCATGGGTGCCAGGAAGCAAATTGTTGAGCATTACTGATGATTTGGTTCTTGAATACTGCAGAAGATTGGGTGACCAAGTGCGTTCTATCTCTCGCCAGATTGGAGACGACGGCATCCTTAATCCAACGACTCCTCTCCACAACTTGGTTCCAGGAGACTGGGTCAAAATAAAGAAGCACACTCGATCAAGCTGTCTGGCACCAAGGTGGGGAAAGAAACGCCAAGTAATCCTGGTGACAACCACTGCAGTAAAAGTCGCAGGTGTTCCCCAGTGGATCCACGCCGGACACACTCAGAAGGTATTGCCAGACAAAGGATTTGAAGAACCAGGGCAACCAGCAGAGGACCCTGAAGGAGCCAGACCAGTAGCAACTGACAACGAGCAGCCCAGCACCAGTCAGGTTGCAGGAACAGCAGACGTTGGCCCAGGAGTAGTTGACTGCGAACTGCCAAGAAACCAGCCTGCTGAAGAGGTCCAGGAAACTGAGCCAGGAGTAGCTGAAGACGAGCTGCCAAGCATATGGCCAGAAGAATGGATACCGATGATTGATCTGACCGAAGATCCTATCAGAACAAGAGAACGACTTAGTGAAGGTAGAGAGTGGACTAGTCAGGAAAAGCAAGGCACAGGCGAAGAACCTCAGCCACTTGAGATTCAAATCAAAACTGAGGAAGGAGAAGGTCAGACAGGGACAGAGCACGTGATTGATACAGAACAAGTGAATAAGACTGAACAAATACCCGAGACTGAACAAATACCCGATACTGAACAAGTGCAGGATACAGAGCAAGTGTTTGATACTCCTCCATTAACTCCTGATGTGGATAAGGGACAGACTAGACATAGAGTAATAGTTCGAGCAGAAGAAAATCAAGAGATCGAAGTGCTTGAACAGGATCAGATAGGGTTAGAAAAACGGGTTCAGGAAACAGAAACAGAAACAGAGACAATCGAAAGCCAAAAACAAAATATTCCTGAACAAGGCCAGATTAGCAACCAGGCAGAAGAATTTGATGCTAGCCCTGGAACTAGTCAGATAAGGGAAGTAGGAGAAGAAAGTGGAGAAGAATTACCACAAGATAAAGAGAACAAGAGAAGAAGAAAAGAAAGTGAAGTCCAAGTACCGACTAAGAGACTAAAGAAAAGAAACAACCTTGAGCCTAGGTTTGTAAAAAGACTGAGACTAAGGATAAAGACAGTGGAAGAAAAACGTGCAGAAGCAAGAAGAAGTGCTCGAATAGCAGAGCAAGAAGAAGACTCTTCCAAAAGAAGGAGTGAGCGAATAAAAAGACAAAACAAAAAGTACAAATCTCCTGAATGGACACTGGTTTTGGAAGAACTTGAAGATCTTGATATAACTGACGTGAGCGACGGAGAACCTGTCCCAGAGTACTCAGCTGAAGAGGAAGACGAGCCACCGTGAATTTGCACAAAGTAAGCTAGTTGTGTAAAAAGTAAAAAAAGAGGGGTGAGAACACTCCTACTGAGCTAAAATGTCTGATTCAACAGTGAATGGTAGTCCTAGTTGCAGCCGTTTTAAGACGTGTTGCAAGGTGTGTATATGTAGTGTAGTAGTACTGATAGTTATCTGGATAGGATTAACAATTTTCATTCCCTTTGCTGTCAGTAAAGATACTAACATTGTCCCTACTGAAGTTGTAAATACTGACAATGAGGAGCCGACAACACAGAGTGTAGAAAGACATGAGAGAGCATTGAGACAAACTAAACGAGACTTAGAAGCATCAGATGAGGGAGGACTACATTATCATGGAATGAAAAACAGGACACATTTGAATGTTTTCGCAAACTTGTTAATACACTATGTAGAAACTATGGAAATTGAAGATTGCTATGTCTGCATGAAGCTACCTACTTCGGTGGCTGAAGGCGTGACATACCATCATCTGCCATTAACCTATGGAATTTCCTGTAGCATTTTAGCTAGTTTATTTTACAAAAGGGGACCGTTACAGTATTATTACTCTAACAATGACGTGATCTTTTCTGAACTGCCTATACGTGGGAACTTGAATCCTGTACATACCAAAACTGACACCATAAGATATATGGGAGACTACTTTCTGACTATAGGGAACATTGACATAGCAGACGCACACAGAGATAACTTGACTTGTTCTTTGCGTGAGCAGGAAAAGATGTTCCTGAACATGGCAGAGAAAAGGAGAATTAAAATTCAGAAGAAGGCTAATGACGAAAGTCAGAAAAAGCCAAAGTGGGCAGAAAACATGGAAGGCACCTCATCTGGTGGAGCGGGTCCTGCTCTGTTGCTGGATTTTGAAAAGAAAGGCAAGCTATGTCTTCACCGCGAGAAGACTAGCTATTATAATAATGTTTTCATTGGTTCCAGTGAATGCGAACATAATTACAAGGTAATTGGAGGTTGGGGTTTCAAAAATGGGTCAGAGCCTGTGTTTCCTGGAATTTATTATATTTGTGGGGACAAGGCTTATTTCAAATTGCCGGATCACTGGTATGGGAGCTGCTACTTTGGCATTGTTTTCCCGAAAATATACCATGTGAATGGAAAAGCTGGAAGCAATGAAGATACTAACGGCTTAGTGCGTAGTAAAAGAGAAAGTATAGGTGAAATTATGGGTAGTATTTTCAGTGCACTGATACCTGGAGTGGGAGTGGTTCTGAACACTCACAGAATTTGCAAATTGTCTACTATAGTGGATGTGCTGTCTACTGAAACAGCTCATGGATTTCTGCTGGTCAATACTGAAATGGTTGCGATCAGATCAATGGTTTTACAAAATCGACTTGCTCTTGACACCTTATTAGCGAAAGAGGGCGGAGTCTGCCGGATGTTGAAGGCGCAACATTGTTGCACTTATATTCCGGATAAAAGTGTACAGATCAAAAGATATGTGAAAAACATTACTAATTTGGCAAAGGAACTTAAACCACTCGAGGTTGATAGTGCCTGGAAGAGACTGGTAGATGGTCTCTCAAATGTGGGTCATTGGCTTGCTAGCATAGGTAAAAGCTTATTATTCAAAATTCTGATGCCAATTGGTATTATAGGTCTTATTATACTTTCCATTTTCTTATGCTGTAAATACCGCAAGCGCACCAAAAAGCACGAGGTAAATGCAAGAGGAGTGAAACGAAGTGTGGATGAGATTGAATTAGAGGAAGTGAATGATCAGATATACAAAAAGGTGAAAACTTCTCACCCTGCTAAAACTGAAAGAGAAAAGTTAGAGCGGTTGCTGGAAGAAATAGAACTTTATAAAGTGTGAAAGAAAGTTGGCATCTGGTTCCATTATAATTTGTGATGATAGTAAATATCATCAAAGAGGGGATTGATGAAGCAAAGCTTCGCATATTTTGCGGCTTGCCGAAATCAAGAACCTCATTTATGTGTAACAAGGTAACCCGTGTACGTCTTACTAACATTTATATTAAGTTTGAGTAAAAGTTTAAGACGCTTGCCTATGTGTATTTCTAATGAATTTAATCTGTGTCCTCTAAAATGGCCGCCGCTTGTATTTTAGTTACTGCGCATGCGTCAGCCACACTCACGTGTCCTGACGCGTCTGCAGAAGTGGAGGGAAAGTTATGCGCATGCGTAATTCATAGCTGTGCTTATCATGTGGTACTGCTCGTGCCACTGCTCTTGTGCCCGTGTCAATGTAGCTAACATTTAATGCAATTAAGTTTATTTCTGGATGATGAGTTAAAAGTATAAACCCTGTGATGTGTTTTCATAATGACATTATTATGTATTATTTGTTTTCGCTTACTTTTCATGTACCGCGGGAAATGGGGGTCTGAGTGAGAGGAGAGCCATATTGGAGGTCCCTTCTGCGCCTGTGCGACATTCGGCAGCACGAGGGACCTTGGCTGATGGAACGTAGCCAGCTGGCAGTGATGGGCGAGATGCTCCTGAGAAAGTCACCTCTGCCCTGCAAGAACAGCGAATGTGGCTCCTTATATGATACATTGTTATATTGCGCTACTGTTAGCTCATGGGAACCCCAAATCTGCTAGGCGGTACCCAAATATGTTAATGAAGGCTTCAATTCGCGTATTGTGATTGGTGTGTTACCCAAACCCTACCTTAGGACCAATCGAAATTGAGGGATTCTGACACTTTGCAACATTGGGGGGTGGTACACTGTCCCAAAACTGTATATCTACCCTGGGTTCACCTAGTGAACCGTCCGACTTGTCTGGTTTAGCTGACCTGTCACTGACCCAACGCACTCAATAGGTGACTGAAGATACAGAGCGCTGCGGAGCACTCTGTCCGAATTTGACCATAGACTAAGGTTCTACTGAACCTTAAAGTGCTGGCAAAGCACTTAGCTGGGAGTTCGCTGACCCAATCGGGGTCTTGATCGATAGCTGCAGAGCGGGTGGAGCGCAGGCGTTGCTTCCGAATTGTGGGTTCCGGTCCTGTCCTGAAGAGGGTCCTGTCCTGAGGGTTTGCTGTCCTGTCCTGAGGGTCCTGTCCTGATTCCTATTCCGAGGGTATCCAGTCCTGTCCTGGGTGTTCATTCTGCACCTGCTGTCCTTTGAGGGGTATCCTTCCTTGAGGGTTTCCTGTCCTTAACTGACCCGTGGCCAGGGTTTGGTTTTCACACCTTTTCTAGGTAAATATTACTCTGAACCTCTTGAAATTCTTGCACCTTCTGAATTTCTAACTTTTGCTTAAATAAAGTTCAACATTGCATATGTTATATTTCCATGCCTTTCCGCAACTATTGAACAGTCATTTATAATTTTGCGAAGTTATTCCTATGTCTTCTCATTTGTTAGAAATCATATTTTGCATAGCAGTGTGTCATTTTCTGATATGGTCTAGAATTTCGTTGCCTAGGTTGTTCAAAGGCCCTTTCACCTTAAGTGAAGCGTGTTATTCATTATAAGCTCTTCTATAGTCACACACACTTAGTCTTTCCCTGTCTAGATAATACTGACTTATATAGTATTTTCTCGTTACATTTTATTTTGTACTTTGATGATTATTCTGTCATTATTTCTTCCTGCCTATGTGATTTACGTTATCTTGGTTATTGATTGCCTTATTTTACTGTACCTCATGCAAGAAAATATTGAACTTTAGATAAACATTTTAAAACTTCCAGTTGTCCGTGGTCATTTAAACAGTATTTGAAGGTTATTGGTTGGGTTTGTATTTTGCTGCCTTTCCTTTACAGCTAGCTCCCTGATTCATTGTGGTCATTAGGCACCCGCATCGGTGGATGGTAAGTCGGGTGCACCGAAATTTGGTAGCAGGGAACACACACACACCAACTTGATAGAGCTCGTGAAGTCACCTGATCGATGTATATGGTGGTTTGGAAAGTATATGGGCCCTGAAGCCGGAAACGGCGAAAACTGTTGGTCGGGTGGCCTCGCGCGCTCTATCAGTTTTCACCCCAACTGGTGTCCGTCTCCTGTCCCTCCGTGACCACTGGAGATGCTGCATGAGAGAGAGAGATGTAGGGTCAGGTCAGTGGCAGCAACAGAACAAACATATGCAAGCAATGCATTACAAAAGATGACCAAATCTACATGTTGCACACCACCCTGTGCAATCACATCGTGCCAACTCACTATATAGGCTCAAACAGTGTGTGGAATCCGGAATTTCAGGCATCATTGAGCCATGTCCCGGCCACACAGCACAACACCCTGCTTGGGGCGCTATTCAACCAGACACACAACTAGCTCTGTGCACACCTAGAGACATGATGGGGGCACACTACTTGTTTCCACTGACAGATCTGAATGGAACAGGAGGGGACAACACCGACACAGACTACAATATGACAGTCCACAATGGCGATGACCCCATGCCACCCACCATGTCGTACTTTGGGGCCCAAAGACTGGTGCACATTGTTGTCAGATGTCTAGGCCTCCCAAATCTTGGTGCATGCAATGGACGCATTGATGATGATGAAGGCACACTCAGATCGTAAACACTGCCGTTCCCTCCCATAGTGATTCTCCAGACTACCCCAAAAAAGAAGAAACCTGAAAAGCACAACTCAGACTTCAATGGAAATGCACAGCATTCAAATTACCTTCGTAAGTACAGGTAGGGCAAATGCGTGACACCGGCACCCAGGCCAGCAGCCACTCACATGCCACTGCATCACACTCCCAACATCACATAGGCCAGCACCGGCACAGGCTCGGTACACATGCAGCCACTCCCAGACAAAGTCACCCTCCCCAATTACTCACCCCTGGCTTGCTGCTGATGATCCTTCAAACGTGCATCCAGCTCAGGCTGAGTCACAGCCAAGATGCGGCCCATTAGATTACCATCTGCTACCTACCTACCATTTCCCTCCTGAGGCGGAAGCCGGGAGGTCTCCTTACTTTTCTTTTGGCTTTTAAACTTAGCGTGTGAAAATTCATTGCTGCTATTCTTATTGTGTGCCCTTTACAGCTCGTGCTCGCGCTTGTGTTATAAGCGTGTAGGAGCACTGCGCTGCCTGCCATTAGACTTCCCAGCGCTTGTAAGCGCTTTGCTTTCTCCCCTCCTTTGCCTGGGACTCTGAGACCGCCCTCGGCTGAGTGTTGACGCCGAGGGCTGGGATCTCACTTTGGCCGCCATCTTGGGGGTAGGACTCTTCACCCTCGCGCTCTAGCAGCGCTATAAAAGGGAATCGAATCATTCAGCAAGTGATTACCATCTGCTACCTACCTACCATTTCCCTCCTGAGGCGGAAGCCGGGAGGTCTCCTTACTTTTCTTTTGGCTTTTAAACTTAGCGTGTGAAAATTCATTGCTGCTATTCTTATTGTGTGCCCTTTACAGCTCGTGCTCGCGCTTGTGTTATAAGCGTGTAGGAGCACTGCGCTGCCTGCCATTAGACTTCCCAGCGCTTGTAAGCGCTTTGCTTTCTCCCCTCCTTTGCCTGGGACTCTGAGACCGCCCTCGGCTGAGTGTTGACGCCGAGGGCTGGGATCTCACTTTGGCCGCCATCTTGGGGGTAGGACTCTTCACCCTCGCGCTCTAGCAGCGCTATAAAAAGCTAACCCCTCCCTCCACGCAGTGGACGCGATCAGTGGGCGCGCCGGATCTGCGCCGGAGTCGTGCCAGAGTCCTGCCCGTCTGCGCCCGTCAGCGTCCCGGAGGCGTTTGGCGTGGCAGGTATCTCTGGCCATCATGCTTTCCTACTCCGCTCAGGAGCTTTACTCTTTGCGCAAATGTAATGCGTCGTGTCATTCGGTTTTTCCTGGCCGATATAGGGGTAAGCATAAGTGCCCTGCTTGTCTTTGGCACCCTGTCCGCTCCCTCC
This sequence comes from Lissotriton helveticus, assembly GCF_964261635.1. NCBI lineage: Eukaryota > Metazoa > Chordata > Amphibia > Caudata > Salamandridae > Lissotriton > Lissotriton helveticus. The sequence continues at coordinate 476,382,121 of NC_136061.1, read as the reverse complement.
CTTCCCCTATCCCTGCTAAGGAGAGTAGCATAAATCACCTTTGCCTACTCCTCAATACGAGGTCGTTGCATCGTCACACTCAAGAGATCTTTGATCTCCTTTCGACGACTAGTCCCACCTGTCTGATGCTCACTGAGACATGGCTTAATGATTCCTCCTACCCGGACATAGTGGCAGCCATTCCCACTGACTATAACATCCATCGTCAGGACAGAGACAAGGGCAGGGGAGGAGGAGTTGCCTTGGTTGTGAAAAAATCTCTTCCGTGCACGGTCACGCATACTCACACCATCGCTGGGGCTGACTCCCTAGCCTTTACCATCTCCCTATCGCCGCAACAAGCATTGAAGGGTCTGATTGTTTACAGACCTCCGGGCCCAGTGGGATCCTTTTTTGATGATCTCCAGCAGGTCATGTCGGTCCTTGTCCTTAGGTCGGAGCGCTGCCTTCTGGCAGGAGATTTCAATTTCCACATGGACGACCACAATGACCAGAATGCCATTAAATTGCTTGATATCGCATCCACCTTAGGCCTTTCCCCCTTTCTCTTTGGTCCGACACACGACAAAGGCCACACACTTGATCAGGTTTTTTCCACCACACCTATCATGGCTGTAATACTTCTGCCTGTCGTTTGGTCAGATCATTTTCTCGCCCATTTTGAAATACCATCTACTGTGGCTTCTCCGGCCAGCGCTACGAGACAGCAGGGCAGCAGTTATAGGGCACTTCATCGGGTGACCCCAGATATGCTCATGCATGCTCTGGTAGATCACCCTGTGTCCTGTATGGGTGACCTAGAGAACGATCTGGAGAGCCTGCAATCCTGGCTTCTTGCCAGACTAAATGAGCTCGCTCCTTTACAGCCACCCAGGTCCGCTGCCCTGCGGGTCTCTGCCCCCTGGTTTACGGAGGAACTAGCCCACGCCCGTAGGCATTGCAAAGTTGCTGAGCGGGCTTGGAGAGCCCAGTACGAGCCGGAGGCTAAACAACGATATAGAATCATGATGAAGTCATACCATGATCTATTCCCTCAGAGCAAGAAATGTTATTTTGCCAAAAGGATTGACGACGCAGCTAATTCCTGTAAAGAGATTTTCTCAATTGTGCGTGAATTCACCAGCCCCCGGTCCATCTCTACTCAGGGTGCTCCTGTGGAGACCTGGGCTAATACTATTGCCAACTTTTTTACCACCAAAATCAGGCAAATCCAGGTTTCGTTCCCGTTGAGAGCGCCAGATGTTGTGTCTGCGGTGCCGACTGAGACAACCGCTCTGTCTCCTCCAGGTCCAACTTTGCTAGACTTTCCTCCCATTGCGGCTGCTACATCCTTAGCCTTGATGAGGAACCTTAAATCGGGCTCACCGTTAGATCCGTGCCCAGCAAAATTTCTAGCAAAAATGGCAGACGCCATCAACCCCATAGCCAATCCCATCCTTAATCTGTCCCTGAGTCAGGGCTTTCTGCCCCAGGCCTGGAAGCAAGCCATGGTTATTCCCCTGATCAAGAAGTCCAATCTTGACCCAGAGGCACCTTCTAACTATAGGCCGATCTCGCTCCTTCCAGCACTGACTAAGATCCTGGAGAAACACGTGCACAGCGTGCTCTCCAACTTCCTGGAGTCTAATGAATTACTTCATGATTCCCAATCGGGCTTTCGCTCCAACTTAAGCACCGAGACGGCGCTCCTGGAAGTCTCGGAGATCGTTAAAGAGGTGCTGGACACGGGAGGCAGGGTGATGTTAGTTATGTTAGACCTGTCGGCGGCGTTTGACACCGTCCCCCATGAGGATCTCCTCACTAGGCTCCATGACATCGGGCTAGGGGGGACGGTGCTCAACTGGTTTTGTTCCTTTCTGGCCAACCGCCGCCAGACGGTCTGGGTCCCACCCGGATCCGCCGAGATGCCGCCACTGGGAGTCGGAGTGCCTCAGGGCTCTGTATTGAGCCCCACTCTATTTAACATCCTTATGACCCCTCTGGCGACACTGGCGGAGTCCTATGGGGCCCGGATCGTCTCTTATGCTGACGACACCCAGCTCCTTTTCACCTGTCGTAAGAGCGAAGATTTCGATGGAGAAAGGATCCGCGAGTGCCTTGGGGCTGTTTTTAGCTGGTTCTCGCACAACAGCCTAAAGTGCAACTCGGACAAATCTGAAATACTATTCTTCGGATGCCCATCGGAACCAGATTGGCAGGGATGGTGGCCTGCTGACATGTTCCCTCCCACTCAGTCCTCTAAGTGGGCTAAGAACCTGGGAGTTAAAATTGACAACGAGCTCTCGCTCAAATCCCAGGTTTCTACTCTCACGGGAACATGTTTTGGGATTCTTAGAATGCTGCGCAAGTTCTTTCCCCTTCTCTCGGAGCAACATCGGAGGATCACTGTTCAGGCACTCATAGGGTCCAGATTGGACTATGCAAATGTCCTATATCTGGGCTTGCCTGAATACCTCCTCCAGCGTTTGCAGGTCACTCAGAACGCTGCTGCGCGTGCAATTTTTGGTCTGCACGGCCGCACTAGTGCCTCCAATCTTCTTGTATCCCTTCACTGGCTTCCGGTGCGGAAAAGGATACTGTTCAAGGCCATGACTCTTGCCCATAAAGCCTTGCATGGCAATGGTGCCAAATATCTTCAGAGGAGGCTGGACTTTTATCGACCTGCGCGATCCCTCAGGTCAGAAGCTCTGGCGTTGGCTCGGGTGCCACGCATCAAAAAGGCTCGGCTAGGCGGCCGGTCCTTTAGTTTCCTTGCTCCTCAGCTATGGAATTCTCTACCGGTGTCCCTGCGAAACACCGCAAATCTGCTTGTCTTCAGGAAAGACTTAAAAACCTGGTTGTTCGCTGGATAATTTGTCCCCTCTTTTAGGCCCCTGCTCTTTTACTGTTATGTTATCTAGTTTTGTTTTTAGGTCTGGAGCTCAAAGCGCCGGGACACTCCTTTGGAGTAGCCGTTGCGCTATATAAGTCCCATTTTAACATAACATAACATAACATAACAGTGTAGTCCTGCATGCTACGTGCTAAACGCCCAGTGTGAGGAAGCAGCCCCAAGGTCATCTCCGCCACGTTTTTTGCCAGCTGGCTGATGTCGTCTCACCTCTTGTGGCAGTGGGTGCTTCGTCGATTTGATACGCCCAGAGATCACACCTTGGCTGCAATGGCCCTCCACACGGACTTACTCTGGTGTTCCTTGAGCTGCAGGCATGGGAGACAAGAGCGGGAAATGATCAGTGACACAGTGTTACGTACCAACATCTATCAGTATAGCAGCAAGATACAAACTCAGCACCATTGCAACAATATGTCTATTGGGGACTAGATACATCTCACATGGTACATCTGCATGGGAAAAGCTGATGTAAATGCATGCAGGTGTGAGGGGGAACACTGTCCCTTCACATCTCACACACACATACAGGATGCCAGCACTTAAAACCCTATGTAGCTTGCCCACATCTCCAATCCATTGTTGGGTTGAGCAACACATACATCACATATCAACCTGTGTTTGGGAGCGGACTCACTGTGACCAAGACAGCGCAGCCCTCGATGTCCCTGCCCTGTGAATAGATAACTGTGTCATGGATGTCGCAATGAGAGACATGAACTCACAAAGCAAAAATCTTCATCACAAGGCCGGTTGAGTGCAATCTAAAGCAGTGCTGAGATGGGGCATAGCTGGAGTGCAATGAGAAAAGACAGACGTAATACTCTGTAAGTTAAGTGGTGCGTCCTTGTCTTTGTGGGCGGGCACTGTGATGGCCAGCTGGGCTCACCCTGAGATGAACAACAGGGACACACAGCCATTCATCTAAGCAATCACTGTCCTGACTCCTGCATGAATAACCTTCATCACTGTCTGGCTGACAACACAACACAGGTCACTCATACATACATGTGCAGGCAGGGAAACCTGTGGCATTGGGTACACACACCTTCCCCCTGGAGACTGCATGTTGGGCAGTGCATGACACAACCCCACACTCTCAGGCACATACTGCATCAGTCCAACTACATGTGTGCCCCCCCCGGGCAACACCCCCACTTTTGAGGACTTACCATTTTATTTGGGGCACCATATAGCCTTGTGTACTGTGTGAGTACCTCGTCGACTAGGACCTCCAGCTCCTCGCTCGTGAAGTGACTGGCACGGATCTTCTCTGTCCTTGCCATCACTGTGGACATGAGACAACAGCGACGGAATTGGGTGGTGAGTGGTCTCAGGCAGCAGTCCCTGGAGACAGCCGTGGGTGAGGGGTCACAGGCAGCAGTCCCTGGAGGCAGCAGTAGGTGAGGGGTCTCTGGCAGCAGGCCCTGGAGGCAGCAGCAGATCAGGGGTCTCGGGCAGCAGTCCCTGGAGGCAGCAGCAGGTCAGGGGTCTCAGGCAGCAGTCCCTGGAGGCAGCAGCAGGTGAGGGGTCTCTGGCAGCAGGCTCTGGGAGCAGTGGAAATATGAGGCTACCTCCCACACATATATAGCCCCCTGGGGTCGTTTAAAAGGTGCCAAGCTGCAGCAATTGGTGGTCCAGGTCTGCCTCATTCAAATGCATCCAATGACCGCCTCTGCGGTGGTGGAGCACGCCTACTGCAATTTTCAAAATTGCTTCATGCCACCGCAATCAAAGTTCTCATTGGCTCTATGGCATGCTCCATGGCGGTGACACACTGCAGGGGCCCGGTGTGCGCTACCGTGATGGTGCATCTTTCAAATGCATCGAATGACTGCCTCCGCGGTGGCGGAGCACGCCTACCGCGATTTTCAAATTGCATCATGCCACCGCAATCAAGGTTCCCATTGGCTCTAGGGCATGCTCCATGGTGGTGACACACCACTGGGAACAGGTGGTAGCTACCGCAATTTGGGTGGCAGATCATGCCAACCACCATTTTCCCATGTCTCCATGGCTATCACTACTGCACTTGTGTGAATGGGGGGTGCTGGTGACACACCGCTGGGGCCAGGCGGTTGCTACCACGAATTGGGTGCTGGAGCATGCCAACCTGGTGGGTGCTGGTGACACACCGCTGGGGCCAGGCGATAGCTACCGCGATTTGGGTGGCAGAGCATGCCAACCACCATTTTCCCATGTCTTTCTGCCTATCACTACCACACTTGTGAGAATGGGGGTGCTGGTGACACACCGCTGACGCCAGGCAATAGCTACCGGGATTTGGGTGGCAGAGCATGCCAACCACCATTTTCCAATGTCTCCATGCCTATCACTACCACACTTGTGAGAATGGGGGGTGCTGGTGACACACCGCTGGGGCCGGCGGTAGCTACTGTGATTTCTGGCAAGCATCAACAGTGCACAGTGCCCATATGGTCAATGGCACATCATTGTGCACACGATGCCAATGTTCCATTGACTCCACTGGTGACTACACATGCCATGCTTGTGTATGTGATTTCGTAGATTGGCCTATACTTCCTCACATTTCACTTATGAATTTGATGGTCGTGTAGGCAGGACAGTGTTGTTCTGGACTCTACAATATGTACACATGTCAATGTGTATAGGTGCAGTGACAATCACAGCAATGCTCGTCTCAATGAATGATGTACTTTTTTGCATGGCCTCTTATGTCGGCTCATGCACACAATCTTCATTTACGCGGCAACTGTGGTCGTTGTGTTGTGGATGTGTGCCAGGTTGAAATGATGCATTAAGGTGTGACAGGTACAGCAGCTAGGTATGAGACAGTGGGGTTGATTTGTTACACATATGCTGGATGTGATGCTCCCAGGCATGCCCATGTGATATGTGGCCATATCCCTACGTGCATTTTCATTGACCAAGGTGGTGTTGGAGGTACTTTTTTTGTGTAAGATGACTGGTGTGCCCTTTGTGTAGCTGAAGGTGTCCCTACATGTAAGCTGGTCTGTAATCCAGAACATGAGATGCTGTGCCCATCTCATGATGTATTGCATTGACATGTGTCCACTTTCATCTCAACTACGAGGAGGCCAAGTCTGCTTCGTCACTTGACAGTGCTGGAGGACATGGAGGATATGGCGATCATCCGGAAATTCCATCTGGAAAGAGCCACCCTAAAAACCCTTTCTGATATGTTGGAGCCCCACTTGCCGCCTCGCCAGACATATCCAACAGCTTACACCCCAACTTATAAGGTGATGCAGCCATGCATTTTTTTGCCATTGGATCATTCCAGCAGACAGTGGCCAGTGCTGGTGGGATGTCACAACCAATGTTAAGCATGGTACTGCGTGATGTTCTGTCCACAATGATGATATACAAGGACAGATATATCAATTTCCCCAGGGGAGCTGAATTGGCAGCTGTGAAGGGAGATTTCTATTTCCTTGCGCACATCTCCCATGTTGTTGGTGCCATTGATTGCACCCATGTCGGTTTTGTGCCACTACAGGCAAGTGCGAAAAACGGGGAGACAGGTCCCGGGACACAGGGTCGGCTGGACCATAGAATAATTTTTAGAAAAAGAAATGCCGGCCCTGCAGTTTTTTAATGGCTACTTAATTAAAGCAACAAACCAAACCTTTGTTTTGATTTGTATGGTCTGATTTATTTAAACCATTTACTTTTTTTTATAAATCTCATCAACTTAAGACATTAATTGCATGAGAAAAACACTACATCTACACAGTACAACATATACATATTTGACAAAAAAAATGTGACAAAAAAACATTTGACAAAAAAACATTCGATCATTCAATGTACATAAAAGTGTAAATACATTAATACGAGAAGCGTTAGTCTTTATATGATGTTTGCAAAACTAAATTTTGAAAGTAAAGCTATTAGCAGTAAGGAAAGAGAGACAAATTGGTTGTAACAAATACAGATTTCTCAGTGGTCTGGTTAATGCACAGATCAGTTAAATCCTTCCTGCTTTTGCCGACGCGTTTCAAACTTGCTTTGTCATTCAACAAGTTCTCATCAGGGCTTTCTCGTTTTAATCATCTTTATTTTCGGGTTGACAGCGAGTTTCCAAAAATTCATGTATTCTTTTTCAGTCAGAACTGCTAATAGCTTTACTTTCAAAATTTAGTTTTGCAAACATCATATAAAGACTAACGCTTCTCGTATTAATGTATTTACACTTTTATCGAATGTTTTTTTGTCAAATGTTTTTTTGTCAAATGTTTTTTTGTCAAATATGTATATGTTGTACTGTGTAGATGTAGTGTTTTTCTCATGCAATTAATGTCTTAAGTTGATGAGATTTATAAAAAAAAGTAAATGGTTTAAATAAATCAGACCATACAAATCAAAACAAAGGTTTGGTTTGTTGCTTTAATTAAGTAGCCATTAAAACACTGCAGGGCCGGCATTTCTTTTTCTAAAAACTACAGGCAAGTGAGCACATTTACAGGAATTGACATTGCAATGCTTATTTGTGTTTGTCATACCTAGGTGACTCTGCATATCCCAACCGTCCCTGGTTGCTGAGCCCACTGCGGAATCCCAGGACCCCGGCTGAAGTCCGCTACAATGATGCCCATGGGAGGACATGTTGTGTGGTGGGGCGTACTTTTGGTCTGCTGAAGACACATTTCCGCTACCTGGACAAGACCGGAAGTGCACTGTCATACTCGCCCGGGAAGGTGTGTCAGATTGTAGTGGCATGCTGCATGCTCCACAACCTAGCCATTCGCAATGACATTCCTCTGCTCCTGGATGATGATGAGGACCCAAGGCCCCCACCTGCAAACGAACCCATGTCCAGTGATGAGGACAATGGAGAGGAGGAAGGTGTTGACCTGCGTCAACAGCTCATCACCCACTACTTTACTTGAAGGTGTGTGACAATGTACAACGAACCCATTGTCTGATGATATTGCTGTTGTCGTGAAGGGGTATGTGAGAATTGTAACAGCAGCCAGTTGTAGACTCAGCAGTGGTTGGCAATGTTTCTGGGACAGGTCATTTGGGACCATCTACAGGACGTGTATTTTGACACTTGTTTCTCATTGTGACGTGTGCATGTTGACTTATCTTGATGGTGGGTTTTGTGTGATGTCTGTGATGCCACACCCAGACTAGTGAATGTTATTCTGTTGTGTTTCCCTAGGTGCCTTCAACTTCTCCTTGCCTACATACAGTCCATACTCCTGGTACATTGTGGTCATGTTGTAGACTGTACATCATGCACTAAAGACGGAGCAGACACAACAACATGTGTGTAAGGTATTTTTTATTTACAATGGTGACATGTGAGAGTGGTGTACATTTCCATTGTAGAGGTGGTGGAGCAGTGAGTTGAAAGTTATATTAAATGAGATAATCGAGGAGTCACAACCCAGTCCAACAGACAGATGCCATTCACAAGGCAGTGTGAGGAAGGACAGTCCAAAAAGTCAATGCAGTGGTGAAGAGGGTTGGCATCAGGGCTTGCTCCGTGACTGGCATTTGGCAGGTGCTTTGTCTCCAGATACTCCCAGGGTCTTCTTAGGACGGCCCCTTCGTTGCTTGGGAGGGGGGGCCTGCTGCAGGGCTATTGGGGTCTGAGGACTCACCCCTCTCTGTGGGCGCAGGGGAGGATGGTGAACTGTCATCCTGCCGCCCACCAGAGGGAGGTGTTGTTTGTGGCGCAGGCCTGTCACTCAGGACCGCCACTGGCTGCCTCAAAAGTTCCAAAATTTGTCCCATGCCGGTGCCGATGGACCTCATCAGCAGGATGAACTCATGTGACAGTTCGTCCGACCGGCCCGTTTGTCCCTTGGCCTGTTCATAGGTGCCAAGGACTCTGGTGATGTGGTCCAGGGATTGGGTCCCAGCCGCACTGGTGTCTGTGGGTAAATGTAAATGTAAATGTAAATGTGCTGGACTTGTAAAGCGCACAGCTGCCCGTGAGCGTCCCGGCGCTTGCTTAGGGAACCCGTCCTGGTATTCCCCTGTGAGAAACCCCAGCAGGGTGTCCACAAGGTGAAAGCCAGGCATCCCACCGCGAGGGGCCATAGTGGAGATTAAGCAAGCTATTGCCCAGAGTCGCAGAGTGTGACCCCGTGAGTTGAGTAGGCACCAGAGCGAGAATTGTCGAGTCTGTGGAATTTTTGAGCCCGAGACCCGCTGAGGCGGGGAATCGAACCCTGGTCCACGGTCGATCTCAGCTTCCGGGTCTGCCGCCTCTAACCACTGAGCCACGCTTCTCCACGCTGGGTGACCCTGCCCCTCCCATCTACCCTGCTGCCACAGACCTGTTGCCTCACCATTGTGGGCACCCGCATCCTCTCCCTGCTGTCCTCAGTTGGTGGTGTGGGTTGGTCATCCTTTGGGACAGGGAGGGTGTTGCAGGTAGCACTGTTGGTGATGGTGGTTGTGGTGGTGGCGGTGGACGCACAGGCCGTAACAGCAGGGGTCTGCAGTGCAGTTGTTATAGCAGCAGATGTGGTGGGGGGGACGATGGGGTCCTGGGAACTGTTGCTCTTTGGCACACCAGATGGGCCGGCTTCAAGCTCATCGTCCAGAGGATCCTGGGAGTCAACATCTGAGAGTCCATGTACCGGCGGGGGGAGACTGGCTCTGCAGGTTGCTGGTGTTGTCCTCTACAGTGAGCTCTTAGTCACCTGTGGATCAGATGGGAAATGGTCATTGTAGTGCACCACGCAAGCTTTGTGTTAGCTCTGTGTCATTCACTGTTTGTATACTACACAATTGACTGATCATCACATTGTTTTCTATGTTCACTACTGTGCCTCCTGCCATGATGCAGTGGTACATGCATTACTTGTCTATGGTGTGAGGTGCAAATGCATACCATGCGGCCCGTGCATAATTTATGATCACAGGGACCTGTTGCCATCTAGGGACTGGCACAACACGTTTCTCACTGAGGGCTCTTTGTTGATTTGTCTGACCTGGCAGACATCACATCTGGGCATGGACTGGCCATTGCCATCTCCTGCATACCTTTGTCATGTCATGTGCATATCTTGATTTGTACCAACACACATGCTTTCTTATTTTTTGAATGGTCCTTGTTGCTCTGGCCCCATGGCGATGGACATGTCCGTGGGTGCTGTGCATGTTTGTGGCCAGACTTTATTCTACATATGCATTGGTGTCTCACACTTTGGTAACTGTGACAGTTTCCTTTGCTTACCTGTGTGCACACTGTGCATGGCAATTGGATCGGTGTGCATATTTGTGCAATGAGAGGGCGGGTGTTGCCAAATGGCACCATTTCTTTTGTGACATATGTGTGAGTGCACGTACTGGCTACTTACCTGTTACGTGCTCACATTTGGCTTTGTAATGTGACACATCTGTGTGTGCATGGTGGAGGCTTACATCCTGCTCAGTGGTATCATAAGACAGAATAAGATGTCTACCTACCTGTAAGTTTGTTTGGTGTACTGCAATGGCTCCCAACAGCTTCTGAGTGGTGTGGGGAGAGGGGTCCATCTTGCTAGGCTGTGGGGCAGGGGGATTGGTGGGAGTAGTGGTACAGGCCTCCCACCCACAAACACTCTCCCAAGGAAGATGGCTACCTACCTGTAAGTTTGTATGGTGTACTGCAATGGCTTCCAACTGCTTCTGGGTGGGCTGGGGGAGGGGTCCATCTTGTTAGGCTGTGGGGCAGGGGGCATGGTGGGAGTAGTGGTACAGGCCTCTCGCCCACATACACCCTTCCAGGGAAGATGGCTACCTACCTGTTAGTTTGATGTGGGTTGCATAACCCCTCCCGTGCAGACACTTGCCCTAGATGTGGAGTTAGAAGAGGTGATTTCATGCACTTAGCCTGGCAGTGTCGGGAGGTGCAGGGATTATGGACCCAGTTGATAGGAGAGAAACATATATATATACCATTTAGCCACACACTTTAGTGCTGTCTATTAGGCAATATTAGACTACCTAAGGGCAAGAACATGTCATATCGATTTTTGCGTCTGGAATTAGTCCTGGCTAGGTGCTGAATTTTAATTACCTGGATGGGACAGAGAGTGCCTGATTTTAATTGTTCAGAAGAAACAAGGGTGGCTGGGCCCAAAGGGAAAAGAGGGTAGGCAGGGCCACACTAATATAGACAGAAACAATTGCCTATGCCTCGGAGCTAATTAGAGTACACAATGATTTATGTACAAGTAAACCACAGTTTATTAGTTTACCCAAGAACAATTTATGTTTTCATTTGTTGCTCAATTTACAAAAAAGCGAGAATATTCAAAACAGACAGAAAAAAGGCCACTATCAACCTCAAGTCTTAGCCATACACGAGTTCAAAACAACAGTTTGTGCATATATACAGTGGACACATTTTTTTGCATATATACAGTGACAAAACATGTATTGGACATTAAACAACAAGAAAACTTTTGTACCAACATGTGTCAAACATTAAGACAAAAAACAGGGGGTACTTTTACCATGAGAAGAAATTACCATAAATACATTTACAGAGCATGGACCACAAGACCGTACACATTTAGAAATGATTTGGCCAACCAATATTAATGGAAAGGAAAACGAATGTTTTCAACCAGTTCAACTACCATGACCTGAATAAGAGGTAATCGGTTAAATATCAGGAACATTGCCCATTTCTGCATCAATAACATTGGCCAACTGGCCAGTGAGCGAAAAAAACAATGGGGGGGGTTGCCAACGCGTTTCGAATCCTGATAAAAGACTTGCAGGATTCTCGTCAGGGCAGTGTGAATCTAGTCCATGGGAACTGTTTAGAAAAAAAGAACAAAACAGTTTGTTTACTAACAAGTGGGTCCTCAAGCCACTACTCTCCGAACAATCCGAGAAACGGAATACTGCGTACCTTGTATAATTCCTGCCCACAGTTACTCCTATGTTATATGGAATGTCGTCTATGTTGAAGAGTTTACGCTGCAACAGAGTAAAAAGCAAGTCAAATCAAGCGGGGTGGAGGGGGGACCCTACACACTCGTCGTGATTGTACTTAAATTGGTTACCTGCGTTTTGCGTGGGTCTTTGCCAACCTGCGCGGTGTTCTAAAACACTTAAAATTCCGCTTCATTTAATATCTGAAAATGAGTAAAGAGGGCGGGATTTAAACAGCTGCTCAGTCGGTGACACACTTGTGGAACACTAATGGTCATCCCAACAAGTAATCGACTTACTTGGACACCAGTCCGCGGTGGCCGCAGAGGGGGTTCTGACTTCTAGCTCGAATATTATCAGCCTGTGCGTTTTCATTAGACGTTTGCAAATCAGGTCATTGATTTTCTAAAACAAGTAGACAAAGCGCATTTTAGTTTGCTTCTACTGCGGTGACACTCTGGCGCACCGATAGTAATCACTTCCCCGCAAGCTTCACTTACTTGGACACCGGTCCGCGGTGGCCGCACACAGGGGGATTCTGATTCTAAGGCCAAGTTTTTCACACAGTATGACGTTAAGTTAATCTGTGGAGGCGAAAAACCAGGACAGATTAGCGCGTTATTGCGCTGTCATGTGTATTGAGAATCAGCGCTGATAGCGGTTCCAAATCTCAGGGGGTTCAATCTTACCTCAAAATGTTTCATAAACCTCCGCAAAAACAGCTTGCTCCAGACCGGCAAACACAGGGATGTGAATGTCCCTGGCAGTCGCCGGTTTGGATCATGTGATTCGTAAACGGCCAATCAGAATTAAGCATCAGGGTAAAGTGCCTTCTGGGATCTGTAGTTTTATCATACAAGGCAGGTATTTTTAAGAAAAGTTACAATGCATTCTGGGGCATGGAGTTATTGGAAATACAGGGAGATGTTTAAGCCCTGTTTATTTCACTCAAACTGTTCAGTCCCTTGTTGACGCTATCAAACTTGAGGATTAAATATGCCTCCTTCCGCAGCAGCATTGCGTCTACATCTTGAAAGTGTTTGGGGTCAATCCATGCCAATGCGGTCCATTTGAAGTCATTCTCAGAATGGCCATTACTGATGAAATGTTCCACCATAGGGGCGGTCACGACTTTTTTCTTTAGACGCGATCGGTGCTGGGTAATCCGGACATTAATAGGCTGATTTGTTTTGCCTATATACACTCTGTTGCAGGGGCAAACCACCGCATAGACGACATTGCGAGTTTTGCAATTCGTGAAGCATTCATGCTTCCATCTGATGCCATTATTCGTGAATGTGTCGCCTTCCAGCGTACTGGAGCACGACACACAATTACCACATTTGTGGTGCCCGCATATCGGTTTCAGCTTCCACTGTGCGACAAGGTCACTCTTGGGTGCTGGAATGTGACTGTCCGCCTTGATCAATTGTTGCCCTATGCTTCTGTTCTTACGCATAGCGAAGATGGGTTTAGAGAGGGGGTGCTCCAAAGTCTCGAGTAAATGCCAATTCTTCCGAATTATATTCTTAAATTGGTTCGTGTGTTGGCCAAATGTTGTAACGCAAACCAATTGTTCCAAATCTTTCTTTTCTTTCTTTTTGAATAGTGTCTCTCTTGGAGTGAATTTGGCCCTGTTTCTCGAGTGCTTCAACAGTTTCTTCGGGTATCCTCTCTCCGCCATCTCACTGCAAAATCTTGCGGCGTGGCAGTCAAAATCACATAAATTAGTACAATTACGCCTGATCCTCAATAATTGCCCGTAAGGCAGATTGTTTTTTAATGATTGAGGATGTGAACTAGTGTAATGCAAAATTGTATTACGGTCAGTTTCCTTCTTCTGCAAGGAGGTTGTTAGCTTAGCTTCACTGGAGCCTACAGTGACGTCAAGGAAAGTCATTTCTTTTGGACTGTGGTTCAGCGTGAATTGGATGTCTGGGTGCCTAGAGTTCAGCCATACATGGAACTGCTCGAGTTCCGCCTGGCTCCCCTGCCACAGGAGCCAGACGTCATCGATATATCTTAGCCACTGAGTGATATGGCCTGAGAATGGGTTGCCATTCAAGACAAATCTCTCCTCGTATTGTGCCATATAAAGCACTGCCAGCTCCGGCGCATAGGGACAACCCATGGCTGTCCCTTTGATTTGAATGAAGAAGTTATTCTCGAATTTAAAATAGTTGCTGCGAAGAGTAATCTCAGCCAGTGCCACAATGAAGTTTGTTGGCACCCGATGGGGCCTCTCCCTTTGTTCTAAGTAGAGTTCAATGACCTCTAAGGCTTCATCCTGTGGTATTTGAGTATAGAGTGAGGCGACATCCAATGTCACCATCAACTCTGTCTGATCATTGAATGCGAGCCCCTCGATCTTTTTGATGAAGGCTGTTGTATCACTGAGATGCGAACGGACTTGTGCTATACATGGTTTTAGAAAAAAATCGATGTATTTCGATATAGGTTCAAGCACAGAGTCGCACCCCGAGACTCTATACTCAAATACCACAGGATGAAGCCTTAGAGGTCATTGAACTCTACTTAGAACAAAGGGAGAGGCCCCATCGGGTGCCAACAAACTTCATTGTGGCACTGGCTGAGATTACTCTTCGCAGCAACTATTTTAAATTCGAGAATAACTTCTTCATTCAAATCAAAGGGACAGCCATGGGTTGTCCCTATGCGCCGGAGCTGGCAGTGCTTTATATGGCACAATACGAGGAGAGATTTGTCTTGAATGGCAACCCATTCTCAGGCCATATCACTCAGTGGCTAAGATATATCGATGACGTCTGGCTCCTGTGGCAGGGGAGCCAGGCGGAACTCGAGCAGTTCCATGTATGGCTGAACTCTAGGCACCCAGACATCCAATTCACGCTGAACCACAGTCCAAAAGAAATGACTTTCCTTGACGTCACTGTAGGCTCCAGTGAAGCTAAGCTAACAACCTCCTTGCATAAGAAGGAAACTGACCGTAATACAATTTTGCATTACACTAGTTCACATCCTCAATCATTAAAAAACAATCTGCCTTACGGGCAATTATTGAGGATCAGGCGTAATTGTACTAATTTATGTGATTTTGACTGCCACGCCGCAAGATTTTGCAGTGAGATGGCGGAGAGAGGATACCCGAAGAAACTGTTGAAGCACTCGAGAAACAGGGCCAAATTCACTCCAAGAGAGACACTATTCAAAAAGAAAGAAAAGAAAGATTTGGAACAATTGGTTTGCGTTACAACATTTGGCCAACACACGAACCAATTTAAGAATATAATTCGGAAGAATTGGCATTTACTCGAGACTTTGGAGCACCCCCTCTCTAAACCCATCTTCGCTATGCGTAAGAACAGAAGCATAGGGCAACAATTGATCAAGGCGGACAGTCACATTCCAGCACCCAAGAGTGACCTTGTCGCACAGTGGAAGCTGAAACCGATATGCGGGCACCACAAATGTGGTAATTGTGTGTCGTGCTCCAGTACGCTGGAAGGCGACACATTCACGAATAATGGCATCAGATGGAAGCATGAATGCTTCACGAATTGCAAAACTCGCAATGTCGTCTATGTGGTGGTTTGCCCCTGCAACAGAGTGTATATAGGCAAAACAAATCAGCCTATTAATGTCCGGATTACCCAGCACCGATCGCGTCTAAAGAAAAAAGTCGTGACCGCCCCTATGGTGGAACATTTCATCAGTAATGGCCATTCTGAGAATGACTTCAAATGGACCGCATTGGCATGGATTGACCCCAAACACTTTCAAGATGTAGACGCAATGCTGCTGCGGAAGGAGGCATATTTAATCCTCAAGTTTGATAGCGTCAACAAGGGACTGAACAGTTTGAGTGAAATAAACAGGGCTTAAACATCTCCCTGTATTTCCAATAACTCCATGCCCCAGAATGCATTGTAACTTTTCTTAAAAATACCTGCCTTGTATGATAAAACTACAGATCCCAGAAGGCACTTTACCCTGATGCTTAATTCTGATTGGCCGTTTACGAATCACATGATCCAAACCGGCGACTGCCAGGGACATTCACATCCCTGTGTTTGCCGGTCTGGAGCAAGCTGTTTTTGCGGAGGTTTATGAAACATTTTGAGGTAAGATTGAACCCCCTGAGATTTGGAACCGCTATCAGCGCTGATTCTCAATACACATGACAGCGCAATAACGCGCTAATCTGTCCTGGTTTTTCGCCTCCACAGATTAACTTAACGTCATACTGTGTGAAAAACTTGGCCTTAGAATCAGAATCCCCCTGTGTGCGGCCACCGCGGACCGGTGTCCAAGTAAGTGAAGCTTGCGGGGAAGTGATTACTATCGGTGCGCCAGAGTGTCACCGCAGTAGAAGCAAACTAAAATGCGCTTTGTCTACTTGTTTTAGAAAATCAATGACCTGATTTGCAAACGTCTAATGAAAACGCACAGGCTGATAATATTCGGGCTAGAAGTCAGAACCCCCTCTGCGGCCACCGCGGACTGGTGTCCAAGTAAGTCGATTACTTGTTGGGATGACCATTAGTGTTCCACAAGTGTGTCACCGACTGAGCAGCTGTTTAAATCCCGCCCTCTTTACTCATTTTCAGATATTAAATGAAGCGGAATTTTAAGTGTTTTAGAACACCGCGCAGGTTGGCAAAGACCCACGCAAAACGCAGGTAACCAATTTAAGTACAATCACGACGAGTGTGTAGGGTCCCCCCTCCACCCCGCTTGATTTGACTTGCTTTTTACTCTGTTGCAGCGTAAACTCTTCAACATAGACGACATTCCATATAACATAGGAGTAACTGTGGGCAGGAATTATACAAGGTACGCAGTATTCCGTTTCTCGGATTGTTCGGAGAGTAGTGGCTTGAGGACCCACTTGTTAGTAAACAAACTGTTTTGTTCTTTTTTCTAAACAGTTCCCATGGACTAGATTCACACTGCCCTGACGAGAATCCTGCAAGTCTTTTATCAGGATTCGAAACGCGTCGGCAACCCCCCCCATTGTTTTTTTCGCTCACTGGCCAGTTGGCCAATGTTATTGATGCAGAAATGGGCAATGTTCCTGATATTTAACCGATTACCTCTTATTCAGGTCATGGTAGTTGAACTGGTTGAAAACATTCGTTTTCCTTTCCATTAATATTGGTTGGCCAAATCATTTCTAAATGTGTAAGGTCTTGTGGTCCATGCTCTGTAAATGTATTTATGGTAATTTCTTCTCATGGTAAAAGTACCCCCTGTTTTTTGTCTTAATGTTTGACACATGTTGGTACAAAAGTTTTCTTGTTGTTTAATGTCCAATACATGTTTTGTCACTGTATATATGCAAAAAAATGTGTCCACTGTATATATGCACAAACTGTTGTTTTGAACTCGTGTATGGCTAAGACTTGAGGTTGATAGTGGCCTTTTTTCTGTCTGTTTTGAATATTCTCGCTTTTTTGTAAATTGAGCAACAAATGAAAACATAAATTGTTCTTGGGTAAACTAATAAACTGTGGTTTACTTGTACATAAATCATTGTGTACTCTAATTAGCTCCGAGGCATAGGCAATTGTTTCTGTCTATATTAGTGTGGCCCTGCCTACCCTCTTTTCCCTTTGGGCCCAGCCACCCTTGTTTCTTCTGATTAATTGTGCGGGCATTTGCCCGAGTGGCTTGGGAACGACACTTAAAAGGTGTCCCTTGATTTTTCCCGTGAGCATTAATTGCTCTGCAAGAGTGTTCACTCTTGCAAATTATGGCAGAGAAAGACACGCTGTCCTTCATGGAAAGCCATATTGAAAAACTCATTGCGTCCTCGCCCTTCTCTTCGATCACTTTGAGTGCCTCAGCTAAGCAACAAAACGAGGCGGATAAACTTATGAGGCTTCAAAAGAAGCATATTAGAACGGAACTTCACGGGCACTTTCTACTCAGGCATCTAAAAGCAGGCACTATTCCCTGGGGCCTGCAGGTTAAGAACATTCCGGTTATTTTCATAGAGGACACCGAGTACAAGAAAAGGGTTCAGTCAAATCAATACTAAATGCAGTAGAGATTTAATGGTACATACCATTGAAACTGCCCAACGCATTTGCAGCCAGGAGGAAAAGGAGATAGAGGATTTGATTAAAACCATTAATGATAACCAGACCACGACTGAAGCTAAGGCATTACTTGACAAAATTGAAAAGGAAATTGCCACCTTCAAGGATTTTACTTTAAATACAAAATCAGCTCAGTTTGATAAAGATTCTAAATCCTTCCAGCTAGATCGGGTTTATCCTTTTCTAAAAGAGGATTTCTACACTTCTGGTGAGTCACGAGGGGCCCTAAATACGTTCCAGGGCAGATCTAAAAATAGGTTTTTGACCTTTTCAGACACTACTTCCTCTGATTCCTCCACAGACTCCAGGCAGTCCAACTTCAACAAACGAGGCGCTACTAGTGGGCCGGCTCCTTTTTTATCCAGGGGCGGCCAGACGCGACCTCGCTTCAAGCAACCATGGCAAATGCGAACTCGCAACAAAAATTACAACAACAACTGAATTTGTCCACCATAGTAAACCTCTCCAACAAGGAACTATCTAGGGATGAGGAAATGCTTCTTAACCTGGGCCTTAAGTTTGTCCCCGCTACAAGAACTGATTTCACGAAACTAAAATTAGAAGCACTTGACTTCTGCCGCAAGGTAAGGTTGAAAGCTTATTTCGCAGGAGCCGAAATGACGTCACCACAGGAAACTACTGGACTCAGAGTGAAGTCACGGTTTACTCCAACCTCAAACATCCCCAAACAGATCATTGCTTTTGAGCAAGCTGTACTGTCTTCCCTGACTAAACTTGAGAAGCAAAATAGGTTTGTCAATAAAAACATTAGCAAAGGTGTACAAAAAGCTATTGGTGATTTGAAATCTGACACGTCAATAGTTATTAAACAAGCGGATAAGGGCGGGGCAGTGGTGCTTTGGCCGCGCCCTATGTACCTTGCTGAAGGTCTAGCACATGTTAACAACAGGGATTGGTACAGACCGTCAAAAGAAGATCCCATCCACGCAATTCAGGACAAAATATCCAGAATTACAAAGGAAGGTTTGGAGAAAGGTTTTTTAGGGTCCAAAGAGCATGAATTTTTGAATAAAAAAATGCCGAGAACTCCTATTCTCTACTTCTTGCCGAAGATTCATAAAAACGAAAAGGCACCCCCTGGCAGACCCATTGTCTCGGGGTGCGACTCTGTGCTTGAACCTATATCGAAATACATCGATTTTTTTCTAAAACCATGTATAGCACAAGTCCGTTCGCATCTCAGTGATACAACAGCCTTCATCAAAAAGATCGAGGGGCTCGCATTCAATGATCAGACAGAGTTGATGGTGACATTGGATGTCGCCTCACTCTATACTCAAATACCACAGGATGAAGCCTTAGAGGTCATTGAACTCTACTTAGAACAAAGGGAGAGGCCCCATCGGGTGCCAACAAACTTCATTGTGGCACTGGCTGAGATTACTCTTCGCAGCAACTATTTTAAATTCGAGAATAACTTCTTCATTCAAATCAAAGGGACAGCCATGGGTTGTCCCTATGCGCCGGAGCTGGCAGTGCTTTATATGGCACAATACGAGGAGAGATTTGTCTTGAATGGCAACCCATTCTCAGGCCATATCACTCAGTGGCTAAGATATATCGATGACGTCTGGCTCCTGTGGCAGGGGAGCCAGGCGGAACTCGAGCAGTTCCATGTATGGCTGAACTCTAGGCACCCAGACATCCAATTCACGCTGAACCACAGTCCAAAAGAAATGACTTTCCTTGACGTCACTGTAGGCTCCAGTGAAGCTAAGCTAACAACCTCCTTGCATAAGAAGGAAACTGACCGTAATACAATTTTGCATTACACTAGTTCACATCCTCAATCATTAAAAAACAATCTGCCTTACGGGCAATTATTGAGGATCAGGCGTAATTGTACTAATTTATGTGATTTTGACTGCCACGCCGCAAGATTTTGCAGTGAGATGGCGGAGAGAGGATACCCGAAGAAACTGTTGAAGCACTCGAGAAACAGGGCCAAATTCACTCCAAGAGAGACACTATTCAAAAAGAAAGAAAAGAAAGATTTGGAACAATTGGTTTGCGTTACAACATTTGGCCAACACACGAACCAATTTAAGAATATAATTCGGAAGAATTGGCATTTACTCGAGACTTTGGAGCACCCCCTCTCTAAACCCATCTTCGCTATGCGTAAGAACAGAAGCATAGGGCAACAATTGATCAAGGCGGACAGTCACATTCCAGCACCCAAGAGTGACCTTGTCGCACAGTGGAAGCTGAAACCGATATGCGGGCACCACAAATGTGGTAATTGTGTGTCGTGCTCCAGTACGCTGGAAGGCGACACATTCACGAATAATGGCATCAGATGGAAGCATGAATGCTTCACGAATTGCAAAACTCGCAATGTCGTCTATGCGGTGGTTTGCCCCTGCAACAGAGTGTATATAGGCAAAACAAATCAGCCTATTAATGTCCGGATTACCCAGCACCGATCGCGTCTAAAGAAAAAAGTCGTGACCGCCCCTATGGTGGAACATTTCATCAGTAATGGCCATTCTGAGAATGACTTCAAATGGACCACATTGGCATGGATTGACCCCAAACACTTTCAAGATGTAGACGCAATGCTGCTGCGGAAGGAGGCATATTTAATCCTCAAGTTTGATAGCGTCAACAAGGGACTGAACAGTTTGAGTGAAATAAACAGGGCTTAAACATCTCCCTGTATTTCCAATAACTCCATGCCCCAGAATGCATTGTAACTTTTCTTAAAAATACCTGCCTTGTATGATAAAACTACAGATCCCAGAAGGCACTTTACCCTGATGCTTAATTCTGATTGGCCGTTTACGAATCACATGATCCAAACCGGCGACTGCCAGGGACATTCACATCCCTGTGTTTGCCGGTCTGGAGCAAGCTGTTTTTGCGGAGGTTTATGAAACATTTTGAGGTAAGATTGAACCCCCTGAGATTTGGAACCGCTATCAGCGCTGATTCTCAATACACATGACAGCGCAATAACGCGCTAACCTGTCCTGGTTTTTCGCCTCCACAGATTAACTTAACGTCATACTGTGTGAAAAACTTGGCCTTAGAATCAGAATCCCCCTGTGTGCGGCCACCGCGGACCGGTGTCCAAGTAAGTGAAGCTTGCGGGGAAGTGATTACTATCGGTGCGCCAGAGTGTCACCGCAGTAGAAGCAAACTAAAATGCGCTTTGTCTACTTGTTTTAGAAAATCAATGACCTGATTTGCAAACGTCTAATGAAAACGCACAGGCTGATAATATTCGGGCTAGAAGTCAGAACCCCCTCTGCGGCCACCGCGGACTGGTGTCCAAGTAAGTCGATTACTTGTTGGGATGACCATTAGTGTTCCACAAGTGTGTCACCGACTGAGCAGCTGTTTAAATCCCGCCCTCTTTACTCATTTTCAGATATTAAATGAAGCGGAATTTTAAGTGTTTTAGAACACCGCGCAGGTTGGCAAAGACCCACGCAAAACGCAGGTAACCAATTTAAGTACAATCACGACGAGTGTGTAGGGTCCCCCCTCCACCCCGCTTGATTTGACTTGCTTTTTACTCTGTTGCAGCGTAAACTCTTCAACATAGACGACATTCCATATAACATAGGAGTAACTGTGGGCAGGAATTATACAAGGTACGCAGTATTCCGTTTCTCGGATTGTTCGGAGAGTAGTGGCTTGAGGACCCACTTGTTAGTAAACAAACTGTTTTGTTCTTTTTTTCTAAACAGTTCCCATGGACTAGATTCACACTGCCCTGACGAGAATCCTGCAAGTCTTTTATCAGGATTCGAAACGCGTCGGCAACCCCCCCCATTGTTTTTTTCGCTCACTGGCCAGTTGGCCAATGTTATTGATGCAGAAATGGGCAATGTTCCTGATATTTAACCGATTACCTCTTATTCAGGTCATGGTAGTTGAACTGGTTGAAAACATTCGTTTTCCTTTCCATTAATATTGGTTGGCCAAATCATTTCTAAATGTGTAAGGTCTTGTGGTCCATGCTCTGTAAATGTATTTATGGTAATTTCTTCTCATGGTAAAAGTACCCCCTGTTTTTTGTCTTAATGTTTGACACATGTTGGTACAAAAGTTTTCTTGTTGTTTAATGTCCAATACATGTTTTGTCACTGTATATATGCAAAAAAATGTGTCCACTGTATATATGCACAAACTGTTGTTTTGAACTCGTGTATGGCTAAGACTTGAGGTTGATAGTGGCCTTTTTTCTGTCTGTTTTGAATATTCTCGCTTTTTTGTAAATTGAGCAACAAATGAAAACATAAATTGTTCTTGGGTAAACTAATAAACTGTGGTTTACTTGTACATAAATCATTGTGTACTCTAATTAGCTCCGAGGCATAGGCAATTGTTTCTGTCTGATTTTAATTGTTGGCACAGAGATGTGTTTGAATGGTCCATAGCTGAAGAGTCTCATATGAGGCTGAGTAGACAAGATGACAAAGTAGTAGAAGACCTTACTATTTGGAGTGATCTGTGTGATGCCTTTCTAGATACAGGCGGGGATTCCGCAAATTAGGAAGGAGAGACGCATCTGATACATTCATCATAAGAGCAATTATACATTGGTAGACCATATCAGTGCATGAGAGAAAATAGCGGTGGATGGAGCAGAAGGGACCAGGTGGAGTGCCGAGGAAAGAAATAGCACAGGCAGATGATGGCCTTAGAGAGCCAGTACTGAGCAGGGAAGGGGAATCAATCCTTTACGAGCAAGCACCAGCGGCCGCCGCGGGCAAGTAGCCACCAGGGATTGTGGGAGAGATTGCAGAGGGCGGGGTGCTCTGCGTTGGAGGTATGAAACAAGGGGACCCCAGATGTCAAACGGACAGCTAGTCGCTGGCGTCAAGTCTCAGAATTCGGACAGAAACATCTGACAATGCGCTGTATCCTCAAGCCAAGCGCCAACCTTAGGCTCGGGTCTTTGTCCCCAATGCTTTTCAACCCTGCGTCGTACGAGGACAAGCAGCATAGCGGTGAGCCGATGGGAGGCATCAGAACATTGTTTCACAAAGCCTAAAAGGCATAGCAACTGGTCAGGTTAGACAGGGGTGGAAGTAATCTCAGTGATGGCGGTGCACACATCACACCAATATGCAGAGACCCTAGGGCACAGCCAGCCCTGCAAGATAAGAAAAGTTGGCTGCGGGGGCAGAGCAGCGGAGACAACTATTGCTGGGATTGAGGCCTATTTTATACAGCTGGGCAGGGGAGCGGTACAGTCTATGCAAATATAAAAATGTATGAGGTGCAGGGAGTAGTTAGGGGACAGCCGTTTAGTCTGCTTGCAACAGTACAGCCAGATCTCCTGAGAGAGTTCGGTGCCCAGGTCTTCAATCCACGCAATGCGGGCCCTATCAGCGGATATTACGGAAGCTGCCAGTGTTAGGGCATAAAGTCTGGAGACCAGCTTACGGGGAAAGCGGAAGTTTATGTAAGATCGAGGGCAGCCATCGAAAGAGGGGGCTGTGGAAACGTGTGGTGCAGCTCCCGGCAGACCGCTCTAAGTTGGTAGTCGAGCAGGGTGTCCATGGGGCCGGATTCTGCTGGAAGAGAAAAAAGTCGCCGGCAGGGTAGAAGTGACAGAGCGCCACTTCCTCAGAGTCTGGACGTTGCTCTATGGGCCCACCTCTCGGTACCTCCAATTTAGGATGCTATTACAGCACTGAAAGTTAGAGTGACCAAGTGAGGGGAAGGGTTTGAGGAAGGGAACAGCTGTAAAACAAACAGATAAACATACAAACAGTAACGATCAGTATAAATAATTCTCAGGTACCTGACTCTGCAACGGGGAGTCTTATTGCTAATGAGTCTCTACTTTATCATGAGCCTGTGATACAAGTTATACAGAAAATACACTTCCAAGGAATGTGTTACAATCACACCTTCCTAACAGTAAAGTTCAAAATTATACAGAGCATATACTCATAATTATGACACAGTACACAAATGAGCCCCTGTGCAAGCTTGCCCGAGTGCTTAAAACATCAACATAGCAAAAGTACCAAAGGGCTAATCCGAAAGTTTCACATACACTATGCCAAATGGATCCAGAGCAGTAGTCCCTATGTTCACCAACTCAATATGCAAAAATGAGCCAGAGCTCTAAATCGTAATGCTGGACCTAATGCTTGACAACACAATGTTTCAATGAATTCAAAAACGCGTAATCAACAGATTGAGTGTAATCATACAATAGTCAAAATAAACTCCAGAGCGCACAGTTGAATGCTTGCCAAAATGTTGTTGGCAAAATGGGCCCCAAAGCACACAATAGTGTGCTACCAAAACACTGAATGCAGCAAATTAGCTCCAAAGCGCACCAAATCTCAACAAGGAATTGAAGTTACTCTGTTGCCTTCAAACAACAGAGGCTTACCTGCAGGCGCAAAGTGAATTGGAATGTACTCACGAGTCAGCAGAAGAGAGAGGCTGCTTCCACACAGGATCCAGAATAGTGAGCCACGCCCAATGGGTATGGCTCCTTTTATAGGCAGACCACACCCATAGGCAACCACACCCAAAGTGACTGCTGTGTGGGGATTCTGGGATATGACCACACCCATAGACAACCACACCCAAAATGACTGCTGTGTGGGGATTCTGGAATATGTAGTCCCCTATAGTTACATCCAGCAGGGGAAAAGGAGAACATATAAAGGAAAATTAACAATGAAAGGGAAATACAAAGAAACCATATTGCAGTGTTTAATGTACATTTACAGGACACTGCAGCCACCATTAAGCAACAGGAAAATGTAGTTTCCCACATCATACCAGATGGGGGCAGGCCCTAGAACGCACGCCACAGAGGTGACGCTAATAGTACTCCCCCCTCCCAAGCGCGTTCTAGGGCCCGGCTTTGAAGGATGGAGGAGATGAAAGCGTCGAAGAAGACGAGGTGCATGCACATCCCGAGCAGGCACCCAAGAGTCATTTTCCGGACCATAACCTTTCCAGAATACTAAATACCGAACTAGAGTTGTTTCGCCGTTTAGCGTCTAGGATGGCTTTCACCTCATTCTCACAGTCTCCGCGAGCCAATAGCGGGGAAGGACAAGGGCGACAGCACTGAGGGCCCTTCCTTAACAAGGAAGTGTGAAATACAGGGTGAATACGTAAAGTGTGTAGTAAGGCCAACTTGTAAGTGACTGGATTCACCTGTTTAATCACACGATAAGGGCCTATGAACTTAGGATGAAACATGTGCTTATGTTTGAAGGCGAAATGTTTGGTAGAGTGTCACACCTTCTCACCTGGTTGATATATTGGACCAACACTATGACGTTTGTCATACTGCTGTTTATATTTTGTCTTGGCTTTCTCCAGATGTCTATATATTTGCGATTGAGTCCGTTGAATGTCCTGCAATGCAGTCTGTACGGCAGGAGTACTGTCCATTGTAGTAGGTATAGTGATCGGCAAGGTATGTGGATGATAACCATATAGACCAAAAAAAGGAGTAATATTTGTGGATGAATGATATGCATTATTATAGGCTAATTCCGCTAACCAAAGAAGATTCAGCCAAGAGTTAACTGCTACAGCAGCATAGCAATGGAGATATTGTTTTAGCGCCAGATTCAAATGCTCCGTTTGACCAGCAGTTTGTGGGTGATGACTTGTGGACAATGTGGATGAAACTTTAAGTGCCTTACACCACGTCTGCCAAAATTAGGAGGTGAACTGCGACACCCTATCGGAAAGGATGATTTTTGGAAGGCCGTGTAAACGTACCACATGTTGCAACAAAAGGGTTTCTAATTGGCCAGACGTAGGTAAACCTGGAAAAGCGATGAAATGTGCGTATTTTGTTAGACTATCCACTACAACCAGAATGACTGTACAACGTTGCACCTTTGGGAGACCAACAATGAAATCGAGAGTGCTATGTTCCCATGGTTTCGTGGGAGTCTGAAGTGGTTACAATAGCCCTCCAGGTCTTGAGTGATCTGCTTTATTTCTAGCACATGTATCACAGGCAGTCACCAGAGTTTTGATGTCTTACCAAGATTTGGCCACCAAAAATATCTCTTTACCAACTTCACAGTTTTTGGAACTCCGAGTCATCCGGATACAGGATTATCATGCAACCATTGAAAAACCTTTTTCTGTAATTTTAGAGTGGGAATGTATAAACAATCCTGATGTAAAGGTAATCCCTGTTTGATTGCACGCTTAGGGTTATCCTTGAGCCATTTTTGCCACTCTGTTATCTTAAAAGCATCTCGAACCAGATCAAAAAAGAGTTCTGTTTCTGTCACACAAATCACATTTGAGGGCGTTATAATGGCTTGAGGAGGTCCAGTATTGGGCACAAGCGAAGAGTCTTGTCGTGAGAGGGTATCAGCTTTTCGGTTATCGGATCCAGGTCTAAAAGTTACTACAAAATCAAACTCTGCAAAAAAGAGCATCCATCGCAATTGCCTAGGTGTAAGAAGTCCTTCTGATCTCATGAATTGTAGATTACGATGGACTGTGAAAACAGTTATTGTATGTCTTGCCCCTATCAAATAGTGAGGCCACTCTTTAAAAGCATCTCATATTGCTTATAATTATTTTTCAGCAATTACATAATTTTGTTCACTGTCATTTAACTTGCAGGACATGAATACTACGGGATGTAATTGTCCAGTAGCGGGATTTCTTTGAGAAAGTACTGCTCCTATAGCAATATCGGAGGCGTCCGCCTCTACGAGGAATGTTTGTTCCATATTTGGATGTGTCAGAAGCTGAAGTAAAAGCCTTTTTAAGAGTGGCAAAGGCTGTGTCTGTTTCTTTTGACCAGTGAAACACATCTTTATTCCTTAGTAGTGTTGTGGTAGGTGCCACAGTATTGGAAAATTGGTCAATAAACCTTCGGTAAAAATTGGCGAAAACAAGGAAACATTGCACATCTTTTACTGAAGTAGGTGTAGGCCAGTCTGTAACTGCTTTAATTTTCCGTTCCGCCATTTGCATTCCCAATGGAGATAGCGTTACCCCTAGAAATTCAACAGTGGTAACATGGAACTCACACTTAGTTATTTTACAATAGAGATGATTCTTTTGTAAAGCTAACAAAATTGTCTTTACATGCTGCTCATGTTCTGGTACGCTATTGGAATACATGAGTATATCATCTATATAGACGATTGCGAATAAGTCCAGATAAGCTCTTAGGAAGATGTTGAAAATAAATTGAAATGCGGCAGGCGCATTACAAAGTCCAAATGGCATCACAGTGTATTCATATAACCCATATCTGGATTTAAAAGCTGTTTTCCATTCGTCGCAGGAACGGATGCGCACCAAATGTTATGCTCCTCGTAGATCTAATTTTGTATGGATTACAGCTTTTTTAACTTGATCCAAAAGAACTGGAATCAGAGGTAAGGGGTATCTATTTTTGACAGTGATCTTATTCAATGCCCTGTAATCTATACAAGCCTTCAGATCACCATTTGCTTTTGGAATAATAAAAAGTGGCGACGCTGCAGGGGATTTAGAGGGTCGAATGAATCCGTTAGCTAAGTAACGGTCCAGGTATTCTGTCAGATATTGATTCTCCTGCTCAGTGAGAGCATAAATCCGACAGCTTGAGACGATGGTGCCTGGTACTAAATCAATTGGACAGTCATACTGTCGATGAGGTGGTAAAAAGTCTACTTCTTGCTCATCAAATACGTCTGCGAACGTTGCATACTGCCAGGGTAAATCAGTGTCTTTTTCTGCCGCAGTTGCTATGTCTAGAGTAAATGGCATGGTGATCTTTTCCTTTATTCAGTGTTAATGGCAAAAGGATGAGGTAAAATGCATAATTCTTTTGGACCAATTGATGTGAGGATTATGAAGCGTTAGCCATGGTATTCCTAAAATAAGAACATACTGTGGTGCCTAAATTATGTCGAATAGGATTTCCTCTGAATGTTTTTCATCTTTGACATGATCATGGCAAATTAACTGTATTAATGTTGTTTGCAACAACACAGGGCCTCCTGACAGTATACTGCCATCTACTGCTTACACAATTTCACGAGTTAACTTCTTCTAGCAAGGAATCTGCAGTTGTTTTGCTGTGGAGTCATCCATGAAATTTCCGGTTGTGCCAGAGTCTATTAAAGCCCTCATCGTATGTTTTTTCGCCTGAAAACAAATTTCTACTTCAATTCGGAAATGTGCTGTCTTAGGAATGTTTAACATGGTACTCATAGTCTGTAACGACACCCAACTGCAACCCTTCCTTACTTCTTGGGTGTGTCAGTTCTCCTGACTGTGTTCCAAACTGACTTAGTGAAGCTGGTCCCTTACCTTTTGGTTTTACTGGACATTCTTTTACAAAGTGTCATTTGCGACCACGATATAAACATTGTCTTTTATTCCTACGTAACTCTTTTTCCTCTTTGCATTTGAGTGATTACTCACCAGGTCGTCTAAAGTGGCCAAGATAAAGCCTCATACAGACCAGGAGGAATTAGATTTGTGGGCTCACTATTCTGTCAGAGTGCCACTTCCTCAGAGTATGGACGTTGCTCTATGGGCCCACCTCTCGGTACCTCCAATTTAGGATGCTATTACAGCGCTGAAAGTTAGAGTGTCCACGTGAGGGGAAGGGTGTGCTGGGAGGGAGACCTGTAAAACAAACAGATAAACATGCAAACAGTAATGATCAGTATAAATAATTCTCAGGTACCTGACTCTGCAACGGGGAGTCTTATTGCTAATGAGTCTTTACTTTATCACAAGCCTGTGATACAAGTTATACAGAAAATACACTTCCAAGGAATGTGTTACAATCACACCCTCTTATCAGTAAAGTTCAAAATTATACACAGCATATACTCATAATTATGACACAGTACACAAATGAGCCCTTGTGCAAGCTTGCCCAAGCGCTTGAAATATCAACATACCAAAAGTACCAAAGGGCTAATCTGAAAGTTCCACATACACTATGCCAAATGGACCCAGAGCACTAGTCCCTATGTTCACCAACTCAATATGCAAAAATAAGCCAGAGCTCTAAATCGTAATGCTGGACTTAATGCTCGACAACACAAAGTTTTAATGAATTAAAAAACGCGCAATCAACAGTGTGAGTCTAATCATACAATAGTCAAAATAAACTCCAGAGCGCACAGTTGTATGCTTGCCAAAATGTGGTAAAAAGTCTACTTCTTGCTCATCAAATACGTCTGCGAACGTTGCATACTGCCAGGGTAATTCAGTGTCTTTTTCTGCCGCTGTAATGTACTACTGTAATGGCAGACGAGGGTTCCCCTTTTCCAGGTGGAAGGTCGCCGGAGGTTGTTGAATGTGTCATCAAAGTGTGTGAGAGGTTCACAGGCTCAGTGCCTAATGGTGATGCATGGGGGAGGAGGAAGGATTCCATAAATAGATGTCTCTCTCCCAATTCAATTTCATGAGTGAGGATACTCACTGCTCTGTTCAAAAACGCATAGAGTGTAGATACAGCCCCACCATTCCCATTCTCCTTAGTCATTTTCCGTTTCACCATATTGGGATAGAACTAATAAACAAAGAAGTCGCAACAGTACCTTAGATCTAGTGCAGGACATTAGAGGGGGGGCCCAGCCTCGTACCAGCTCTGAAAGGCATGGATGGCCCGCCCTTGGCCCGGGTTTCTACAGGTGCATCTCTGTGCGTGTCCGGCGATGCGGGCCGGCGTTCCTTCTATGTGCACGACCGCGCGCTGGGGAGGTCGGTAGTTGAATTCCCCCTCAGACGTTGGTGTCTTCGATGCCCAGAAGTGAAAGGAAGCGGCTGTAAGGCTACGAGGTGCTGCAGCCTGTCGTTTCCTCTATGAGCGCGATGGCGCTCTGTGGAGGTCTGGAGTTGAAGTCCCCTTCAGACGTTGGTGTCCGCTGTGCCCAGGAGTACAAGGAAGCGGCTGTAAGGCTACCCAAATAACACAATATACAACAACAAAAATATAAACAATATAACCAACACACACAACATATTAAATAAATAAAATTAAAGTTAAATACATTATTATAAAAAAAATACCTTTAACATAATCAAATTCACCAAATGAATTACTCCTTACGAACAGAATATATAAAATAAATAATGTTATTATACATTCAATACAATATAAATTACAAATTATATTCTGTTATTCTTTTAAATAAAGTAAGAATGAAAAAAAGTTTAACTAAACATTAATTAGTGTTTCCCATATAAGGAAACAACTGCCAATTTAATTGAAAACATTAGTACAAACCAATGAAAAGCACCTACAACTTAAATAACCCAATAAGATTTAAAGCACAATGAAACAAACACTATATAAACTAAAGAAAATGTAACAAAACAACAAAACAAAGAATAAGGAGAATCTCTGCTGGATTGCTTCTACAACATTGGACTTCCACATTGAAAGCTCTGGTTACAACTTTGCAAAATAAGTAAAATATCAATTTAATATTACAACTATATCAAATAAAGCACTTTTTACAATAATTAAATAATTAATGTAAATGGTTTTAAATTATATCTCCTCAACAGAAACTCCAAAACAAACTCAACTAACTCCAAACATCCTCAAAAAAACAACTTGCCAAAAACAGTAAGTATAAATCTCAATTAAACTAATAAAACAACTGAAAATCCCAACCCAAAGCGCCCACTAACCATACAAACCGCAACATACAGAAAATGCTGTTAAACTCCAACAGAAACACATCAGCGTCAAAAAAAGGTCAACCTATTCAAGCATGTCAGTATGATTTTGTATATAAAAATCTATATTTCAATAAAAACAATTACAATACATTTAATATTTTTTATATACACTTTTCATAGCATTTGAAAGATCAGAGTGACTGAAGGTGCAATATGTCTACACCCAAGAAAAACAGACCGGTGGCAAAATTAATTGAAATGCAGCAAATATTATTCAAATGCATGTTATGGGAGGGCTACAACAAAATAAACTACTGTTTTAAATGTTAAGGAATATAACCACCCCCACAAAGCTGAATTTGAAGTGAGAGACGCTTTAGAGACTCTGAAAGAAGCTAACACTAGCTCTCCAAACCCTACTACTGAAATACTAAAAGACGTATTCCACAGAGTCCCAGAACATGTAACTTGCCAATTACCCTCTGTCTCAACGTTAATAGCAAGAACAAAGACATAAACTGCTACTATCCCACCTACCCCAGAACTTTCAGTGAAATTTAAATACCACCTGAACTCACTGTAACTCATAATGAAGAGCAATTTCTACTTTATTACAATAAATCTAACAACAAAAGGATTATAATATATGCAACTCCCACAAACTTACTTAAACTACAGAATTGTGAGACATGGATGATGGAATGAACTTTTTAAAATATGTCCAAAACCATTTTACCAAATATACACAATCCATGGACTATATCACAATACCAACATCCCCTTTATATATGCCTTGTTACTAAACAAACAAACCTCTACCAATGTAGAACTCAACAAAAGTAAAGCGAAAAACTAATAATTACTATCCTCAAATTATCATGGACTTTGAACAGTCATTGATACAAGCCATCCTGAAAAACTACCCTCACACAGCAATACAAGGTTGCTATTACCACTTTTATCAATGCATATGGAGACACCTTCAAAACATCTTTTAGTGTAGAATATGCAACTAATAGCAATTTCGCATGTAAAATTAAAAAGCTAATTGCACTAGCATATGACCCAATAACTGATGTAGCAGAACACTACAATATATTAATTGAAAGCCCCTTCTACCAAACAAAATGAAAATAAACTAAGGGGCCTATTACGGTGGCGGACGGACTGGAGTCCGTCTGCCATCGTGGTGGTGACCAGGACCGTCCGCAATATATGCGGCGGTCCCGCACACCCAATTGGGATGCTACCGCCACCATGGCGGTCGCATTTTGCATTTTAATATTGCAGTCAGCAGCACCCGCCACAATGTTCAAAATGCATGTTGTGCATTTTACTGCACTACATGGCAGGCACCAAAAGGTGCCTGCCACTTGATGCAGTGAAATGTTGGGGGTACCATGGGTACCCCCTCAGTGTACCCACACCTCCCCAACACACCGGGGGCCCGCAACGGGCCCCCAAAGCAAATCTCCACCAGCCTTTCAAGGGTGGTTTCTCTGCCACGGAAAGGCTGGCTGAAGACAGCATCCTAATTTGGCAGACCGTGCCTTCAAGGCACCTCCGCCATTTTATGGATTCAGACCACTCTGACAGGCAATCGGTACAATTGCCTGTGGTAGTTCAGTGGCGGACGGTCTTTGTGTCCACCATGGTCGCAGTCTGGATTCCCCCTCCATCGTAATGTGGTGGGGGAAATCGCGTTCGGATGGCGAAGGACCGCCACCGCCAGCCATGCGGTGGCGGTCCTTCTGTCATCGTAATCGGCCCCTTTGTCCCCCCCTCCACTATTTTGAAGATACCTGGGTGGGAAGGCTACACAGATCTAAACACAGAAGACAGCCCGAATACCACATTCCATGGTGGAACAGTACCCTAAACAAAGAAGCAAAAACTAATAACGCTGTGGAAGGATGGCACAATGCTTTTCAAGCCACAACAGGCAGAACCCAACATAAATTACTACAACCAATACAAAAAGAACAAAGCTATCAACAACTGAGGGGCACATTAGGATGGCGGGCTGAGGCACATCTGCAGTGCTGGTGGAAAATGTATTTTTCCGCACTCCAGAAGCGGTCCTCGCGCCCACCATATTACAATGGGCAAACATAGCCCATTTTCCGTCCGCTGCAGAGTTATGTGCATTGCTAGAAATTTGCGCCCACCACCGTGGCGGAGGCAGCCAATAGAGACCGACCGCCATGCAGAATGACGTCCTGTCTGCCGTACAAATCACGATGCAGCAGACAACCCATCACACCGCAGTGGAGAATCCACCCACCCGGAAATGGTGGAAGCACGAAAGCGGAGCATGAAACCATACTCCCGGTCCCCTCCACTCTGTTCTGACTGCAATGGATCCAGCTCTTCAAGCCTTTCCGCTGCTGCACCTCATCCACTACAAGCAAATAATGCACTGTCGTGGACAACGCCGCAGGTACGCAATACACAACTCTGCACACAACCACAACATACAACTCTTTTGCTGATATATGGTTCCTGTCCACATCAGACACTCTGCTGGGGACAGGAACGTATCCCACAGTGTACCCACACATGTCCTACCTGTCAGAAACTCACCCCTCTGCATCCGGGTCACCCATCACCCACGAAATCACTGCAATGTCCCAGCCACGTCACCGCAGCGGTGATAACGTGGGAAAAACTGTGCACAATGTACTAGGCAGGGCCTGCGCCAGGCATTGGCAGGCTGCCAAGATTCCAAGGACTCCACCTTCACCCTTCCCACACTATGCTTCCCACACCCATTTGGGAACATGCTGTGTGCTCATCCTGTGCCCCCGGCACATTTAATCTGGAAGGTGTAGCCAGATCTCGCACCTCAAAGATCAAAGGACAGGGGAGATTGACCGGGAAGGTGGGGGTGAAGTGGAACACCATGCACAGAAGCTTAGGGGCTGGACAACCCTCCTCCTCGCACCAACCTTCCACTCACATGAAGCAAACTGAGTATGATCACAAAATGAAGACTCACACTGCATTAAACATCCACTGACCTGTTCACACTGCCTGTCAAGTTACTCTCAAACACCCAACACTGATACACAGCCATATACTTAGACCATAGGTAAGCAGCAATGGAGGACAATAAATAGGCCAGCTAAAAGTGAAGTGGACAGTGATGGAAAACCATGGAGTAAGCCACATAGCATCTGTATATTGCATGCCAAGAGAAGGGACATATCACACTGCCCGTAGGCCATCAAACAGACATGGGTGGAACAGTGAGTGAAATAAAACCAAAGTGACCTCTGTGCAACAACTCAGGGAGACAGCAAGGCAAGATATGCATAGGCACAGGAATGATAGGAAGTGTCAGAAGTCATACAGTGACCAGCCACACATCTGTGTCAACCTAATTTATCATGTTTATGTCATCAGCACAAGACACATGGCTCATTGTCACCCTCCCTGACTATTAAACACAAGTAGGACCTTCACACATACCCCTACTCTACCCACCTCACACCTGCAACACTGTGAAAAACACACAAAATGATGTCCTGTGAGTTCAATAACAACCAACCACACTCCCTGGGGTGCATCCACAAACATCACACTCACAGTCAGGGATGCCTGAACCAATGCGGACACAAAAAAAATAGCCAAACACAAAGTTCAACATCCACAGAAGTCCAACAAGCCCAGACATGTGCAGCCAAACAGTGGAGAGGCAAAGTGACCCTAGACAGGACAGGAGTACACAACATTGCCACTCAGGGCCAATGCAAAGACACCATACCCCAACACAAACAAGAATTGCATCCTCAAAAAACAATCATGAACACCAACTGGGATCAATGGGACAATCAACTAACACAGACAGATATACCACACCACTCATCAAGTGAACATGGTGTCATAGTGTACCACAAGCATATACACGCACAATCCTGACAAGAGACAGGTCAAAAATAGGAGGACAAACCACCAATGAGAAGTTCTGAGGGAATTGTTCACTTAGCAGGTGCCAAGCCACTGCGCCAGATGCAATTGCACTTTGCCATTAAAATATTTTTAAACTTAAACATTGTCTACAATACTGTGTTGAGGCAGCTGTGTTTAATGCTCCGAGGGGGGAGAGTTATGCTTTACATTGCACGCACACTCATGAGTAGCCTCTCCCAAGTAGCTGTCTAGTTGCTGAACCCCGGCTCTCTTTTCTGGCTTCATAAACGCTGGATGACGAGACCGTTCAGCAGTTCTGAGGGAATTGTTCACTTGGCAAGTGCCAAGCCACTTCTCCAGACGCACTTGCACTTTGCTTTAAAAATCTTTTTAAACTTAAAAACTGTCATTAATACTGTGTTGGGGGAGCTGTGTTTAATGCTCTGAGGGGGGAAGTTGTGCTTTACATTGCACGCACACTCATGAATAGCCTCTCCTGGGTCAGCGGTCTAGTTTCTGAACCCCGGCTCTCTCTTCTGGCTTTATAAAAGCCGGATGATGTGACCACAGTCGGTGTGCCGCTGGCCAGTCCCCCTGATTATCTCCCCAAAATAATTTGCAATACATTGCTGAGCAGGCGAGACAGCTAAATGGAACTTTAGGAGGGAACCGTCCCCTTGATGAGTCTGCCTTAGGCTGCTCCCACTGTTCGATCAAACTCTTGCCCTCTCTTCCCACCCCCCACCCGCCCCGAAAGTATATAATATGCTGTTACTAAACTGCAGGTCTCTGCCATGGCACACGGTGGAGATCTCTCTTCTTCTAAAAGATTATGGCCCCAAAGTATTGTTTCTCTCACAGAAACATGGCTTAATATAGCATCAGAGCGGATATTGTGCAAGCTCTCCCCCCACGATATCTGATTCAGAGACTGGACAGATCAACAGGCAAGAGCGGCGGTACTGCTATCATTTATGAACAGAACCTTACTTGCCGCTTGTTTGGCAGTTTGGTAGAAGACTGTGAGAATCTCCATTTTTCTATTTGGTTCACCCCACTTGTTGTCTCTCAGATATTCTTATTTACCGCCCACCCGGACCTAATGGCCAATTCTGTAAATCTCTACTGGAAGTAGCTGTAAATCTTGCCAGTACTGGAGCAAATCTTACCTTGCTAGGAGATTTTAATTTGCATTTTGACGACCTCACCTCTCTAGCTGCAACCGAATTGTCTCAGGATCTTGCTGCATATCAGCTCTATCAGAAGGTCTTGTCTGCGACTCATGTTAAAGGACACCTCCTTTGACCCTATATTTTCCAATCTAGAGGATATGTCTGGGAAAGTGCCCATTCAATTACCCTGGTCGGATCACTCCTTGATCCCAGATCAAGGAGTGATCATAGATTCAACAATCCACACTCGACCAACGCAAGTTATGTCCCGTCTTTGGACTAAACTCCCTGTAGAGAAGTGGGTCAGTGAATTTGAAAGGTCAAAGCCAACCTTCAACATCAATCCGGCTGTTAACAATGACAGTTTCAACAACTGGATAGAGGGTACCCTAGATTGCGTCCTTCTAAAAAAGCTGGTTCAGGTCAAAGGAGGGCCTAATAAGATGGTCTGGTATTCCCCCAAACTTCGGGAGTTAAAACAAAATTGTAAAAAACTCAAAAGAGCATGGAGGAAAGATTTTTCCTCCAGCAAGAAAGTGGATTATAGGGAGGCAGTTAGAAACTATAAAGCAGAAATCAAACGGGCTCAGGCCTTGCTTTATGAGGAGAGGATTTCCCTGGCTTTCAACTCCCCACGGAAAACCTTTTAATTGCGAAAAAACTACGTAATGCCCCTCTCCCTCCAGACATTCCGGACGTGTCAGGCCGGCGATGCAATGAACATGCCGATTATTTTTAACATAAAATCCAATCCATATCCTCCTTCTTGCCCCCGGTTGATAATCTCCTTAACCATCATCTGGAGGATATTGGTCTGCCGGATCAGGGACACTAATTAGGGGTTTTCTCCCCTATTAACCAGGTATCGTTCCAGGCTTTTTTAACACTGGTCCAGAGCGGATCACCATGTGATCCATCAACTCCCAATATTCTGAAGCAGGTAGCTAATATAGTTGCCCCAACAATAATTGACATGATTAACGCCTCAGTCTCCAGTGGTATAGTCCATCACCAGTGGAAAAAGGCTATGGTAAAATCTCTCCTGAAGAAACTAATTAGGACCCAGACTGCTTGAGCAACTACCATCCTATTTCACTTCTTCCAGGGATTAGCAAGATTGTGGAGAAACATATTAACCTCACACTCTCTACTTACCTGGAATTGCATAAACTCCTTCACCCCTCTTAAACTGGCCTTCGATGCGCCAAGGTACGGAGATTGAATTACTATCAAGATCCTTGATGCAGGAGGATCCTCTGCTGGGATCCTCCTAGATTTGAGCGCAGCATTCAACACGATTAACCTACAAATCTTGGTTCACAGACTTAGAGGTTTGGGGGAACTGGTACTGCACTGTTGTTCAAGGTCCGCCATGAGAACCCTGCATTGGCTTCCTGTTCAGGAGAAAATACGCTTCAAGGCTGTGTGCGTTGCTCACAGGTCGCTTGGAGGGAATGGCCCTCCAATTAATTTTTCCTTGGTCCAGCCCTATCGGGCCAATAAGCAACTGCATTCAGACGATCTTTCTCTAGCAGTTGTTCCCAAGATCAAAAAGGCCAGAAGGGTCAGGTCGCTTTTCCCTTATAATTTTATTTTCATTTATTTATTTATTTATTTATTTTAAAGGTTTTATATAGCGCTGGCTAGACCCGGAGGTATCAGAGAGCTTAACTTGAGCATCAGATCAAAGTTACAAGTTACATCGTTGCAAAGGTTGCACAGTGATTAGAGCATGGCAACATAGTTACTTGTATGGTCGAGATAAACAATATGCACAAATACGAAAGGGGAAAAGCAGGCATTGGGAAAGGTTCAGGTGAGGGGTAAGGAGCTGGGAAAGGAGTCAGGTAATGAAGGCGGGAAAGAGGAGGTGAGGGTGAAGGTCACCGCATGGAAAGAGGAGGGGAAGGGCGACGGGGAACACACCAGTAGACGAGTCAATACAACGTCCAAAATCCAGTAAGCTGTGATACCAGGGGAAGTGGTATCACTTCCCTATCTCAGTTGCGGGAGGCTCCCTTTACGCAGTGGACTCTCTCAGAGGGGTCTGTGAGACTCCAAGGCCTACATTCTGGATTCTTCCCCAAAAAGGGGAGAGGGAGTGCTTTGGCAGGGGTGCCATACCATACCTCAGCTATGAGTGGTTCCCTTGGCCCAGTGGACTGTCTCAGCGGGTTCGCTGAGACTCCAGATTATAAATATTGAATCTTTCCCCAACAATGGGAGAAGGAGTGCTTAGTCAAAGGGCACAAATGACAGGGGGCTAGGCAGACTAGCAAGCAAGATGAGCGATTCAGGGGAGAGGGGGTAGGAGCTAGGAGCTAGGGATGTAGACAAAGAGAGAAAGAGTACTAAATGGGAACAAATTTAACTAATGAGTTATTATATAGCGCTGGCTAGATCCGAGGGAATCAGAGCACCTTACATGAGGAACAATAATGTTGCAATTTACATCAGTTAAAAGTTACATAAGTATCAAGAAAGGTATTTAAAGAACATAGGGGACAAGGTGAATGGAGCAAGGAAGGGTAAGGGGATAGGGTAAAGGGGTAGGGGGGAGATAGGATGTGGAGACGCGGGGAAAATCTGCCCAAGGTCCGTCTGGGTAGGTGATGGCAGGGGGGGCATTCCACAACCCATCTCCTCATTAGCTATATGGTAGCTACACCGGGCATCAGCCAAATCGCTAGGTCTCCACAGTCTGGGGTAAGTTCCGCAGGTTCCAAGTCCTGATGAGTAGGCAGGTTAGGGGATAGGTTCAAGGTCTGTTCAATTGTTATCCTGGGGAAGTAAAACATCGTGTTGGGGGCCATTATGGAAGCCATCTTGGGGTCAGGCAGGGGACTGTACTGTACACTGGTGGCCATCCTAAGGACAGGCATCTGGCAGTTAAAATCAATATCCAGGACAGCGGCCGCCCAAGAATAACAAATCTAGCGTGCACACACCATCACACACACAGACATGCACAAGCACACACAAATGTGAGCAAACACTCTCATATGCGCACTGACACACACACAATGACATAGACAAAAAACATCCTAAAACACAAGCACACATAAAATCTCATTCTCTAATACAAAAACACCCAAATACCTGCACACACAAACATCGTCACATGCACAGACATGCACCAGCACACACAAATGCACTCACACTCTCATACACGCAGACGCGCACACACACATACAGAAACTATCAAACACACAGGCACACATACAATCACATGCTCCAGGACAGAAATATA
This sequence comes from Lissotriton helveticus, assembly GCF_964261635.1. Taxonomy (NCBI): domain Eukaryota; kingdom Metazoa; phylum Chordata; class Amphibia; order Caudata; family Salamandridae; genus Lissotriton; species Lissotriton helveticus. Next base: position 476,343,289 of record NC_136061.1, on the reverse strand, counting down.
CTAATCAGTTCTGGGAAAGAGATGCACACCTAGTCGTCTGTATTTCGTCTTATTCGTTGTCTGTTAGCTTTTCTTCAGCGTGCATACACCTGCTAAGCGCTTCATCTCGGTGCACTGTTTCAAAATGTCTTTCACAAGGAAGGAATCTCTCTGTCTGATTCCATCAGGTTGCACAGCTCCTTTCTTTATTGAATCAAGTGAATCAATATTTTCTCCGCTTTTCTCTTACTTTTTCAACGTAATTTAAACTCTTAAAGTTCATTTTGTCTCTTGTATGATCGATTCATGTTACTCAATGATTGCTTTGAACGAAACAATTTCAAAAAATGCTCGTGAATCCAAAGAGGGTTCCACATCCCGTGCTGTTTATTAAAATGGCCCAATGCATTTCGGAAAGTACATTCCTTCTTCAGGGGAATCTACGAGTAAAAGCCAAATTTTAGCTAAACAATTCTATATCATGCTTCTTCAAAAACATCATTCCTTTTATAAACATGTGCTAAATACCGAACAATTTCAACACTTATATCTCCCGTGTTTAAAAACCTTCCCTCTTTACTTTCCTCTCTAGTATTCAGCACTAAGTGACCCTGTAATTTTACCCCTCTATGTGCTACACTTCATTGTATACTGCTTTACGCTTACCATGATGAATGGGTCCCTAGGGTACTTAAAATCACGCTCTGCTTCACATTTTCACAGCGTGAACAAACGCTTCTCCTGCTAATGAATTTCCTAACTTCGAAGCTCCTTACGTAAAGTTGTCCCGCCCATACTTAACGTTAACAGATTGTAAATTTCTTACGTGTGTGCACCTCCCGAGTTTCTATGTAAACATTAACAACGGACTGATTAAACGGTCACTCGTTGTAGCATTAAGCCACTACATTTCCCAGAATACCACAAATCATAATGTTATGTTTTATACAGGTTACTCTATTTACAATTTATTTTGGGAAAGTTTAGTATGTTTTACAATATTCGGATAACAGTCTGGTGTCCCAAAAACGGAACGGCTTACAACAATGAAAGCACTTTGTTTAGATCTATGTATCAGCATGGGGGGGAGCCCCGGTTCCGTGCACGTCGTTCTTGATGATTTTCCTTCAGTTATTTTTTCTTTCATGTCAATTTCATCAAGTGTTGTGTTCTCACTTGCCGTTTTGGGTGCAATCTCAATTTGAGACGAAAGTGAATTATACTAATCAGTTCTGGGAAAGAGATGCACACCTAGTCGTCTGTATTTCGTCTTATTCGTTGTCTGTTAGCTTTTCTTCAGCGTGCATACACCTGCTAAGCGCTTCGTCTCGGTGCACTGTTTCAAAATGTCTCTCACAAGGAAGGAATCTTTCTGTCTGATTTCGTTGTTAATGTTTACATAGAAACTCGGAAGGTGCACACACGTAAGAAATTTACAATCTGTTAACGTTAAGTATGGGCGGGACAACTTTACGTAAGGAGCTTCGAAGTTAGGAAATTCATTAGCAGCAGAAGCGTTTGTTCACGCTGTGAAAATGTGAAGCAGAGCGTGATTTTAAGTACCCTGGGGACCCATTCATCATGGTAAGCGTAAAGCAGTATACAATGAAGTGTAGCACATAGCGGGGTAAAATTACAGGGTCACTTAGTGCTGAATACTAGAGAGGAAAGTAAAGAGGGAAGGTTTTTAAACACGGGAGCTATAAGTGTTGAAATTGTTCGGTATTTAGCACATGGTTATAAAAGGAATGATGTTTTTGTGAAATCATGATATAGAATTATTTAGCTAAAATTTGGTTTTTTACTCGTAGATGCCCCTGAAGAAGGAATGTACTTTCCGAAATGCATTGGGTCATTTTAATAAACATCACGGGATGTGGAACCCTCTTTGGATTCACAAGCATTTTTTGAAATTGTTTCGTTCAAAGTAATCGTTGAGTAAAATGAATCGATCATACAAGAGACAAAATGAACTTAAAGAGTTGAAATCACGTTGAAAAAGTAAGAGAAAAGCGGAGAAAATATTGATTCACTTGATTCAATTAAGAAAGGAGCTGGGCAACCTGATGGAATCAGACAGAGAGATTCCTTCCTTGTGCCTGGACAGAAATACCCAAGGACGTACACACAACATACATGCACACACACACTCCATCACGTGCACCGACATGCACAAGCACACATAAATGTGCGCACACATCTCTGGGTTTCCCGGCTTCAAAGCATAGACTACCTGCAGGGCTCCGCTTCACATCTCCCCTTCTGGCCTCCTGGAGACACCCACCTTGTCCTGGGCTGCGTGTACGCTCAGGGGTCCATCGAATTTCCCCACAGCCCGACAGCCTTACTTGTATTTCTAAGTCATCCGGGGCAGGCACACGTCTACTATGCTCCTCGGTTTAGCTCCTCTTGACCGGGCGTGTCCTGCTCTCCAGTATTCCTCCTCGCGATCCGCCGGCACCACGGTCCACCTCTGTCTCTGCAACTGCAGGGCCTAGACGATGCTGGCACCCTCACACTCACAAGCCGGCCTACTAAGGATCAGCTCCGCTCATCCATGAAGCCTCCAGGCCGCCCGCTGCTCTTCCTTCGCTGCGTGTCCTGCACCTCCCGGGATCGCGATTTCCACTTCCTAACTCCTCCGCTGGGCTCCGGCCAGGAACAAAATTGTATGCACATCTAGTAAGACGTGCGAAGACGTTTCATTTCAACCGCCGAGCGCACCACATTCATCTTCCTCCAAGCTGCCCTTTTAACCACGACGATACATCAGGCGTTACGTGGCTCAGTTTAAAACATCTTACGAAACCGAGTGGTGATCGCACCACGAGTTAAGGAACTGCACTCTTTGTACTATCCTCCCTTCAGAAGACACACGTGGCACAGCTTAAAATACCTGTCAACAGCTAGCGCCGGCTACAGAACGAATCAAGGCAAAGCAACGGGCCTGATACTCAAACTACGTAGAACGTCATTACAAACAGGAGAATAGTCGATGCCCTCTCTCCTTGTCTTCCTCTACTGATATGCATCCTGTCATTTCAGTGCAATATGACGGTGACCTGCTGAAGGCGTTAACGCCGAAACGCGCGTAGTCTTTCTACCGCCATTGCCTCCATCAATTGTCTCGGTTCCTATTATTCTGTGTTTTATGAACTGTTTTCTAATGTATATAATTTTGAGAAATATACTAAAAATAGAAAAAAATCTTTGACAAGTGAAGTTAATAATAATAAAGACTTTCATAAAGATACCTAATCCATGTGGAATGTATATCCTGCATGTATAACTAACTGCATATGGTATGATAGAACTATCCATAGGATGACCTGTCCTTAGTTTTTCTTGTCAATTTTATGACTGACTGAGATATACAACTTTTCATATTGTGCACATCTAGTAAACACAGGGCCTGGACCGGGCGGTGCTGGCCTAAGGGGTCAGAGGTGACCTCTTCTACAGGGACATTGATGCTTCAGTAGAGCCCCTTCTTCCCTTACAGGCCCCCCCCTGCCCATCACTTTCCTATGCTAAAGGCACATCCTGCAAGGAGCAGGGCAGCCAGTGTGACTGATAGATTGAAGCCTGATAATGAAGGTAAGGCGCACCCCAGCTTGAGGTATCAGAGGAAGAGGACATAGGGTACAGTTTTACTGCCAGAGTAAACGAGGACAAAAACCTTCAGATATGCTGCAAATCAAGATACCAGCGCTCACATAGGCTTAGAGACCTTGACAAAGGCTATTATTTACAAGTAGATAGTCGTTCTGCAAAATGCTTCATCTAAATAGCAGAACCGGGACCACAGGCACAGAGCACACACCAGATAAACATTGTTCGGCATCCCCAGTATCCGGTCCCCATCGACATCACAAGGCCGCTGTAGCAGGGTCAGGCAACAATCAGCTGAAACACAACATAAGGCTAAGATCGTCCCCGCTCCAGAATGCTTCACACATCCGCCCGCTCTGATGTCACATCAATTGAAATATTTTCACGCTTGCACATCTCCACACCGCTCATCATCCTCGAAATCGGTACTACGATCACCGCAATACTTTCTTGCCACCATTTTAGGGTCAGGCCACAGTAGTTAAGAGATCGCCACACAGAGCAGATCTTGTCTAAAAAGGTAAAAATACCTCAGCAGAAGGTTCGATCGGTTGAAAGTTCCGGAATCTGATGTTGAGAAGTAACCTGGGACATAGATGGGTTGTTAGGGACTTCCAAAAGCAGACGCACAAAATCCACCATTTTGATAATTCGGGTTACGATCTCCACATGATTGCTTACGATAATTTCTTCAAAGTCCGCATCCCAAAATTCACGGTGACGACACCTACAGGAGCAGCGCTCCAACAGGAACCGAAGCTTGTTTCATTGATGCGACGACGATTCCAAATACTCTGGAATTTGTTCATTCCGTCTCCGCAGGCGACAGAGTGACTGAGCTCTGGGCGCACACCTCTAGCTCGCCCGAGGCGCCCAAGGCCCCGCTCGCCTTCTCTCTGCCCCTCAGCTCTCCTGTGCCATATCTCGGCAATGGAGGCACTTCTTGGCCTCGGAGTCAGCACGCTGTGTACCGGGCGGCTTCAGCCCTCCGGCGCTATCGAGTATGTGGCATTTGAAGAATGTAGCTCCGGGGATAATTTCTCAGAGCTGGCCCGGTAGACGGAGCTTCAGCAACAAGCGGCCATGACGCCTCTTCCTCTTTCGTGTTCGTGTACTGTACACCGCCAGACTGTGGATTTCACTCCCTCTGCCCTTGCTGAAGGAACCCAATCATCTGGCTTTTCCCCTAGGTGTTCTCTTCTACCTCTATGAACTACCTCAGCGCTGGGATGCCTTTGGGTAGCTACGCGCTTTCATTCATTCATTCATGCGCACTCAAAACAAGCTCAGGAACAAGATTCCTCCTTGCTGCATGTGACAGACACACAAGTAATGCACACTACACTTACAACACACATCTGAACGTATCACACATCAACAACTACTCACACACAATGTAATGCAAATAGGACACCACACACACATCACATCTGTCAGTAGAAAGAGCCAACACAAGCTAAACACTGCATACATCCATAAAAAAACACAACAGATGCACATACTAATTTATCACATTGCAAACTCAGCTGGACATCAGCGGGATGCACATCAGTCAAGTACAATGCAACATTCACTGACAGCACTGCATGCACAGCAAGCAGTGTGTGCACACTAACCAAACCAGTAACACATATCTGAGTGCCACACCATGAATTCACACAACACAAATCATCACAGCACAAAGAGATCATCACACTCAGTAAGGGTAGCAGTACCTCAGCAAACACACATACAGCTTAACCATCACCCACAGATGCACAACTAAGGGAAACCCAGATGCAAGCAACATGACCAGAGGACGGTGCTGCTTAAACATATGCACTGCACATGAGCAACCATGACAGCCAACCAGTAGAAGAAAATAACACATAACTAAGTGGGAAACTGTCCTGAGTGTCACATTGGTCCTGTACACAGTTCAGCCTCACACAGCATAGTGTCACTATGAAGTGGTGGGGAGGCTCACACCCTGGCAAGCCATGGGGTGGAAGACATGTGAATGAAGTGGCGGGTACTTCAGTAGTGGATAGGTGATGAGTGTACATTACACTAACACAAGGAGGAGTTACTTACAATGTGTAGGCATAAGAAGCACATATAGGGGATGGCATGACTCCACATACCATATACTGGAGCCAAAAATGGGTCAAGTGACAGCAATGCATGAGAAAACTCACAAATAGTGTCAGTGTGGCTGAGCAGGTCTGCACAGTGAGCACAAACAGGAACAAGACACATGGCTGATCAACAAAAAAACACAGACTTGACAGTCACACATTCTGCATACTCACAAGTGGCAGCAACAACAAGTAGGTGTCCCCCAGGAGCGCAAGGACACACAACACACTGCACAGTACCCAACCTACAACTCCTAGATGTGCCCACAATCTTAAGCACATGGCAGACAATTGAAACAAAAAGGCACTAATTACCTGGATCATACATGTGTGCAGTTGGGATTGCAGGGGCACACACACATCAACACTTTCAAATGTACCCATGTGACTTGGAAAACAGGCCTACACAAGATGAACACACATCAACACTGCTGTTCACACATCAAGAAAGATCAGACAGATATGGTGGACCCTGGCCACCCCGCACGTAATCCTGTGGATAGACACCTCTGTTCTGGTATTGCATCCTAACAAGATGTGTACAATTTAGCAAACCTGACCTTGGAATGATTAGGATAAGAGTAGATCATCACAAACAACCATCATTGCACCATCACGCCTCAGAGTCAAGAAGAACTAAAGGGCCTGTCACCTCTGGCAAACTCTTAAAAAGTAAAACAAGCAATTGGCAATGTTAAAGTGTCATACGGAGCATGTGTCACATGAAACCATACCCATACATAAAACCTTTTATTTATTTAGCAAGGACATTGACAAAACAGACAACAGGAGTAACTGTCTTTATTACATATTACCCAGATAGGCATCAAAATTAGAAAACAGCAAGGCCATTGGCCAGTCCATAGTTCAAAGTATGTGTTAGACCTGGCACCATTGGCGTGGGTCTCCCTTCCATTTTTTTGCTGTTGCCTCATGCATTTTTGCTGGTGTTAGATGTTTTGGGCACTGTGCCACTGCTATCCAGTGCCACAGTGCAAGTGCTCCCTACTGTAAATTGATGTATTAATCAGTGGTTCCATGTTTGGCTATTTGGTTTACTTACAACACAAAAATCCATATATGATGGATCGTAGGAACGTAGCCAGGGAGAGTTTTTAGGTTTACCCAATTTGGGTGCGCCTTATCAAAAAAGAAAAATTATTTTCTTTAGTCCCCTCACTCACCCAAGGTTGCCCCTAGGTGACATGCTTCATCATTGGGGCCATCCCAAGCATCTACTGTTTGGGGCGTTCTGCGACTTGCGAGGGATACGTAGGAGCACTGGTTTTGTGAATCTATGTGTAGTGCAGTGTATGGTGGAGTGGTGATTTGTGCTAGTTAAAAGTACCTAACTGGTAAGCTAAAGCTTTATTCCTGTTCCTAGTTGACACGATAAAAAGGGGTAGATAAAGGAAAAATAACTGTTATGTGGTCATAATCCCTAATATCCTGTCAACATGTTTCAAGGTGTCCCCTACACCTTTTCTTCAGGACAACACGAGGGCCAGCCCCATGTGTACCACTCCTGTGAATAAACCTAAATTTAAGGTGAAAAAAGAGGTAGAAAACACACCTAATATGTGTGCATTTCACTTATACATAAGGTTAACGGTGTACATGCAAGTATTTCTTAATTAGCAATATTATGCCCCATGGTCTGCTTGGGTGGAGGGGCCTGTAGACCTTGTCTCGGCTGTCCTCTGTCTGATAAAGCGGTAAGTCCCAGGCTCGACCGCATCATATTAGGTCAGTTTTCTACCCCTTTTTTCACCTTAAATTTAGGTTTATTCACAGGAGTGGTACACAGTCCCTAAACCTTCCTTTCTATTCATATCAGTCACCCCTATGGTAGGCCCAAGGGCAGGATGCATTGTAAGTATAAGGTAGGACAAGCCCTGATGTGTGTGGCATGTCCTAATAGTGAATTACAGCCATTTTCGTTTTCTACTATTGCAAGGCTACCTGTTCTCCATAGGCCAGAATGGGCTGTTAGATTCTTACATGTTTATAATCCTAACTGACTCAGAGAACATAGTAGAAATATGAGTTTAGTATGCCTGAACTCAGAATGATAAAATACATCTTTTAGTGAAGTTGGTTTTAACATTCTGTGTTTGCAAATACCACTTTTAGAAAGTAGGTATTTTCTTACCTAACCTTTCATACCTGCCTCTGCTAGGTTGTGTATTCCTTTGTCTGGTTTTGTGAGTGACAGGGCAGGTGGATTTCAAGAGATAGGATGAGTCAGTTCAGTGTTGAATAGAGAGATCTGCATTGAGATGGGAGGGAGGAGTTGCACCTGAACCTTGAATAGGGCTGTGCCTGCCTTCCACAATGCTGGCTCCACCTCCTGTATGTGTTCACAAATGCTTTACACACTGCCTCTGAGATAAGCCAGTCTGCTCGTGCCAAGCTACCAAGGGGGGGAGCAGGGGTTATTTTAGGAGTGTAATTCCCTTATCCTGACTAGAGGCAAGGGTCCCTATTTGTCACAAGTACCTACCTGTGTAAACTAGAGACCCCCAAATCTGACAGTATGTACATGTGTGCATGAGAAACTGAACAGGGAATGGGCATCCAAAGTGACAAACAGCAAGGCCATTGGCCAGTCCATAGTTCAAAGTATGTACATGTGTGATTGAGAAACTGCACAGGGAATGGGCATCCAAAGTGATAAATAGCAAGGGCATTGGCCAGTCCATAGTTCAAAGTATGTACATGTGTGCATGAGAAACTGCACAGGGAATGGGCATCCAAAGTGACAAACAGCAAGGCCATTGGCCAGTCCATAGTGCAAAGTATGTACATGTGTGCATAAGAAACTGCACAGGGAATGGGTAACACCATACACTGCCATGGGAATCACCACAGCTCCGGGAATACAAATGGGCAGTCCAGGCACTGCTGTGGGGGAGATGGGTTTGGGAGAGAGACTTTCCTCAGACTTGGCTGTCAGTTGAACTGTGAGGTGGTTGATTGTCGGGGCCAGTTGGAGGACTGGATCTGGGAGAGAGAGGACCAGCTCAGTTAGAGGCATCAGTGGCTGTGGGAGCCGTAGGGTTGCTTGGACCGGGTAGCATGGTGACACGGGGAGGGGGAGACATGCTGCGGTGAGACACAGTGTATGAGGTGAATGTGGAGAACTGAGTCTACACTTCTTGGGGATTCGATAGCCAAGAATTGTCTTGGTAGGCGTGGGAAGCGTGCGGGCACAACAGCCTCACTCACCACCAAAGGTGTGTCAGGTGCAGGTGGCTCTCCCTGAGGGGATTTGCTGGATCTGGTGGTACGCTTGGGCTGACCGTGCCTTTTCTCCTCCATCCCCTGTTGACCAGAAAAACTTCCCAGACTACTCTCCTGTCCCAGCTTCACAGAGGTGTAGGTGGGAGTTGAGGTTGTGGGCGAATCTGCCTTAGAGAGCTGTTTGTGTGGTCTCTTTGCAGGCACCAGCTTCACAGCAGGCAGGGCAACTGTTTGCTTGTCTTTGGGAGCAGGTATGGGGATGGGAGTGTCCTTGGATGGGGTGATTTGGATGCATGTGAGCCTGAGGCCTGCTTCTTGGCCTGATGCACCTGTGTGACATATGAAGGGCTTTTGCCCCTGCGCTCCTGTGTGTCTGTTTTTTGTTTTGGGGATGGTGTCTGTGCTCTGGGGCGCTTGGAGTGCTGCTGTTGTGTGCAGAGTGTGGAGTACTTGGATCCTGAGGGCTGTGGTGTGTGGTCACTCTCATTAGATGTTGCCACTGGCTGGGTGGATGCTGAAGGGACTGGAGCTGACCTCTGAGCCTGTTACAGCTGAATGGCTGCCGTCACTGTGAAGGACAAAGACTGGACAGTTCTGTGTAGCCTACCCACGTCATAATGAATGCCCTCCATGAAGGCAACTACCTGGCCAACCTCCTTGTCATGATCCTGAAAGGCATTCGGGAGAGTAGTCTGACCCACACATAGCTGGTGCAAAAGGGCAGCAGGGGAGACAGGGGCAGGGGCAGCGGTGCCCGGGGGGAAGGGCACTCTACCCTGCTGCTAGTAGCCGGGAGGGTGGGCACTGGATGATATGTGGTGGAAGAAGAGGCAGATTTGCCACTCCCTGTGCCCGCCATCATCGATGAGTCACCGCTGGAGTCAGATGATGTTGAGGTTGGTGTTTCCGGGCGTGATTCCTCCAAGGCACTCCTGTCCCCCTACGAGGTGCTTGTCACATCAGTGTCAGTGAGCTCATGTGTAGCAGTCGTGCCAGAAGCCTCACCACTGGTGTACGTCCCCCGGTACTTCTGTGCCCTCTGTAGATGCTACAATAGACAGAGGCATAGGTTCAGTATAATGCCATACTCACAAACATCATATGCAAGCAAAGCACAAAACTAGAATATGATATTCCTATGTTACCCACAACCCTGTGCCATCTGCAAGTGCAACCTTAAAGCAAAACTCAGACAATGAATGGAAACATGCATAGTTGGCATTAATGACCCATGTGACGTTCACACAGCCAAAAAGCTGGCCGGTGCCTCCTTGTAACTTTTTTTTTGTACAAACTTTACTGATGACTCCAATGTCCAACACTACACACCCCTCAATGTCCTTGGCCTGTGAATGGCTCACTGTGTCATGGAGGTCACATTTAGGGACATGATCTTACATTCTCACATCCTTCTCACAAGGTCTGTCTTGTGCAATCCTCAGGCCTAAGATAGCTCATTGACAAATAGGGTGGCAGACAACACGTATGTCTCACTCTGTCCATTTACTGATGGGTCCCTGTCAAATTGGGCAGTATCTTTGCAGACCAGTGGGACTCGCACTGAGGTTAAATGGGGGGCATCAGAACATTAAATAATAAAACCAAGCGAAACCGCTTGCCCTCTGTGCACTGTTGCCAAATCCCAATTGGGAATTAATGAACAGAATTAATCAAATGTATTTCGTAATATGATGCAAAATACTCAGCAAATGACTTTGTTCAATGCCTTTTTACTGAAAAATTCATAATCCATCAGAACATTATTACGTTTCATAATATTCAATATGCATATACAATACAATCCTTAGTCACTCCACTACTTCTTTCAAGTCATGCCCAATGCATTTCGGGCATCAGAACATTCACATGCATGTACAATATGAGAGGGCAAACAGTGCCTACACATGCAAGTCAGTACACATAATGAAAACAATGGAAGGAGGATGTTTCAGAAGTACATCCATCTGATCTGTCATAGGTGATTTTCCACCAAGAGTGTCACCCTCAGGCATTTCAATCTCATGTATAATGCTTACATATCCATGGTGGCAATATGAAAAGTGTACACACATCCTTCAGTACCCTCTGGACGAAACACATTTTTAATGTCACAAATGGGCATGTGAAAACCTCATGGACTCTGACATCCATTAGCACAGGCAATCTTTGTTCTGACTTCCACTTTCCAAACCAGCAGTGTTACTATATGGCTGCAAAAACACTGCATGTCCCTCCCATCCTGAAATGCTGCCATGGATCTGTGGAAATTAGACTTCAAACCCCATTGACATGAAGTCAGCATGCTAGGCAGAGTATCACACAAACTTGTACTCACAGGCACATACTCCACAGGATTAACTTCATGTGTGCAGTCTCCTACTTTCACTCTGAAACACTTACCATCGGGAGCACCATATAGCCTCCCATACTGTGAAAGCACCTTTTCTACCAGGACCTTCGGCTCCTCTGTGGTAAAGGGAAAGGCCCTGATGTTCTCAGTTCTCACCAACACTGGGTCCAGGAGACAGGAACAGCAGCAGTTGGTGTTGAAGAATGTCAGGCAGCAATGTCTGGATGCAGTTGAAATGTGTGGCTCTCTCCCAGACATATATAGCCCCTTGGGTTTGTTACAGTGATACTCAGCTGCTGCAATTTGTATGCCATGTCAGCTTTTTTCAAATGTGACCAATGACCGGCCCGCGGTGGCGAAGAACGCCTACCGTAATTTTCAAAAGTGGATTTTACTACCGGATTGGGGTTCTCATTGGCTGAAGGGGCATGAGCATTAGCGGTGTTACACCGCGGGTCCCAGGCGATCGCTACAGCAAAAGTGTATCTTTCAATTGCAACCAATGACCGCCCCCGCGTTAGCAGAGCACTCCTACCACGATTTTCGAAAGTGTATTTCACTACTGCGATTGCGGTTCACATTGGCTGAAAGGGCATGGGCATTGGTCCTGTCACAACGCGGGGCCCTTGCGGTCGCTAACGCAATCATGCATCTTTCAATTGTATCCAATAATCGGCCCGCGGTAGCAGAGCATGCCCACCGTGAATCTCAAAAGTGTATTTCACTACCGCGATTGCGTTTCTCATTGGCTGTCGGGGCATGGGCATTGGCAGTGTCACACAGCGGGGCCCAGTGTGAAAGATGTGGAGGTACCTCACGGAACCACCACCAAGCGAGCTACTGATAGGTTCTCATCAGTGTGCTCCGCTTATCAACTTTGGCAGCCTCCACACCACAAAAAATATGCGAAAAGATGTGCACAAATAAATTGTAGTGAATGTGTGAAAAAAGGTAAAATACACACCCCGAAATATATTTGTGTGCCTATCAACTCTGACCCCCTACTATAAGAGCCGTAAAACAAGATTTTTTCATGCTCCTACAATATAAAAATGAGCTAAACAGTCACTGGCACTATTTCCAATTTTAATCACTGCTGCGTGTTTGCTCACTTTAAAAACACGACATACTGTCATGCTCCATCAGTTTGTAAAGTGAAGCCAACATGTTTCATTGCCTTTTAATGCTTTCCTGCAATTTATTCAGGGCTAGGGGTTAAACCTCACCCCACTGTGAAATGCAATCATGTGATTATTAATCAATATGTGTGTAGGGGCCTAACATGTATTCCATGGTCATAGTATGGGTCCGTTTGCATGAATCACTTATGTATACACTTAACAACCAACATAGAAATTGATGTACATAACAGCAATTTGTTATTTGAATGTTACAATATATCAATGTGAATAGTGGGGAAGGATCTCTGATCAGATTTCCCCGTTGTGTATACAGCATGAGTGACTCACTTAAAATTTTGACTTGTTGTCTTAACCCCTTCGACGCTCATGACGAGCCCAGCTCGTCATGGAGTTTCCATTGACTTCAATGGAAATTACATGGGAAGCCATAAAACACCTTAGCATCCAAGTGGTTAAGGTCCTAAACACGCAGCTTTGAAACTCAAATTCTTCACTGTAGTTTCTTCTGGCCCTGATGAATTCCCCATATGGAATAGATTTGTTTTGGTGTGTGGGATTGTGGCAGTCTGCATGCAATACAGAGATGCAGGAAGTACTTTTGCGAAAGAGACGACAATTGAATTTGTCATCTTTGATATACACTTCAATATCTAAAAAGTTGATTTCAGTGGTGCTATGCTCCATTGTGAATTGCATGCCAAAGTTGTTCGTATTGCGATAGGTACTGAACTGTTCTAATTCTAATTGTGTGCCTGACCATAATAGCAAGCAATCATCAATATAACGACCCCAAAAGATGATGGAATCAATTTATGGTGCACCCTTGGTTCCCCAGATCCAATCATTTTCTAGACAGCCCATAAACAGATTGGCAAAAGAGGGTGAAAATTTTGACCCCATTGCCACTCCTCTGATTTGTTTGTACCACTTGTTCTCAAAAAGAAAGAAGTTGTTGTTGAGAATAAGGTGCATCATAGTGATCAGCATCTCATTGTGTAACCATAGTGTTGCTGGTCTGTTATTAAGTTGTCACGTAACTGCTTGTAAACCTAGTTCAGGTTGAATATTAGTATATAAGGATACCACATCCAGGGTTGCTAGGATCATACCGGGTTGCCAATGTAAGTCAGAGATTACACTCAGGATATGTTTATTGTTCTGAATGTAAGAGGCCAAATTGCTTACTAGCGGACCTATAAACAGATCCACATCTGGGACAGAGACAATTTCTCAGTGGGGCCCTCCATGCCCGAAACAATAGGTCTGCCTGGTGGAAAAGGAAGATGTCTGTGAATTTTGACTAGCTTGTATAAGCAAGGATAGGTAGGTCTGAACACCTTCAAGTAGGCATATTCGTCATCATCTAGAAGGCCCTTGGTATGCCACTCAGACAGGTATTTGTTTATCAAGATAGTGAGGGGTCCCAATGGATTGTGAGTCATTAATTCATAGCATGTATCATCATTGAGTTGGGAAATGATATCATTGTTGTCGTTGGCCCGATTCATGATCACAACATTCCCTCCCTTATCTGCTTCCCTGGTAAGTATGTCATTGTCATTGGCTAGTGTTCTCAGGGCAATTTGTTCTACTTGTCCAAGGATGTCATGATAAAATGTCATTGTCATGGTTTTCTTACAGTCATGGTTGTCCAGGTCCTCTAGAACCCGTTTGTCCTGGCCGTTTCGCATACCTATTTAAGGTGAGAGTCGTGTCTGCTCACAGTTTAACTTTGATAGTGGACCGTTTGCTTAACCCCGATTACAACTATTAGCAGGGTGAGTTAGAGATCTCCTTTCTCTCATTTCCCTACAGATTTTTAATGACACCAGCTACTCACAATTGAGCTAGATTGAGCTTTACTGGGTCGGAAGTATAACCGGCATTCCGGTGAGGATACTTTATTTTCTATTTTTACTTTATTTTGGTCCTTCCACCCAAATCACTCCCTTTTCTGAGCTCCCTCCTGATTTAGATTTTTGTTCTTTGGTCTACAGATCACGCCACATTGCTGATACTCCTTCCAGGTAGTGCATAGTTTTTTGCATTTTATCTACCCACACCACTTTATGATTCATGCTCTTACCGATTTTTTTTCTACACCTCTACAGACACCTTTCTCCTTTTCATTTTGGAATCCGAAATAGTTTTTGTACCTGTGCCCGGGTTGGAATTATCACCGGCCAAGGGGTAAGAATTAATTTTGTATGTGTGCACAGACTCAGACACAATAGCGTACCATCAGCCACCTTCCTGGGGTTTGTGTATGCGCCCACAGTACCTGGTGTACTTATTACGGTTGCTCTTCGTCAACCTGAAGGTAAAATATGTATGTACACCTTAGTTGTCAATCAGAGAGTCACAGGTGTTCAGGTTACAGTGCGATCGATAAATCATTCAATTCTCACATGCACCGCTCGAAACGGGACACTAACATCTCTCACCCCCACAACGGTCTGCCTATATCACACACTTGTTATTCCCGCTTACCCGTGGTTCGTTAGCTTCTGGCTTACTCACTCCGCACTCATCCGTACTGAGCATACGTGGCATATTTAAACGCCCAAGTACGGGCGTGCAGACACGCCCTCTACCTTCCGATAGATGCTGATCACACGGCCTTTGCTTTGGGCGCCATCTTGGAGTGGTATACTCCTCTATCGACCCAATTATCCTGTGCGCATAGTTCCTTGCATCAAACGTTTCTTCGGGCAGCAACATATTGTTCCATATTTTCAAAGTAAAAATTAGGCATTAAAAACTACATTTAATGCTCATATTTCGCAAAAAATTAATTAAATCTTGGTCAAACATTCGATACGTCCTGATGTTAACCCTTCATTCCCTCATATTTTCTCTGTTGTTTACACAGTGACGAGTCTTCTTTTCATGCGACTGTCACCCCATCTCCTTGGTTACCAATTAAAGCAAAAAAAAAATTTCAGTTACAAGAATTGGATGGAATTGCAATATCTCCTTGCATTATACATGGCATCAAAAGGTTCACTCCACCATCATACACCTGGGTGTAAGCAGTCTTCAATATACCTCATAACTGTTGGCAGACACTTGATCCTTGCATCTAGGTACTACCTGCAACCGTATTCCATTCAATTACATCGTTCTCTTTTGTGGCCAATCTGTTTTCAATCTTGAATGCGTCTCCACACACCTTCTCTAGTACAACCCACTTGATATCTTTGTAGTAGTAATTCAGTTCATGAAAATGCCCCACAAAGCGAGTAGTCAGTTTGCCAGGCTTGAAGGTGCTAAGGTGTTCTTGAATTCTGATCTTAAACTTCCAGGTTGTTAATCCAATAAAATGCAAACCACAAGGGCATGTCAATCTATATATAACATTTGTTGTGTTACAATTGGTAAATTTGTTTAGATACCACATTCTCCCATTCGCCAATTAAACACTTTTAATCGCCCCTGTGAGTTCACACACAGTACACCCACCACATGGATGGTGACCTGCGGGGAGCCCTGATTTATTCGGCTCCTGCCTACGGCGGGTATGTACCAATTGATCACGTAGGTTTCTAGATCTTTTAAAAGCAAACCTCGGGTGGCATTACAAAACCGTTTGTACTCAGCAGAGGCCAATGTTTCCTGATAATCTGCCGTATTCTTGTGGATAAGGGGTCGAATGTGGTGACCACCGGTAGGCAGTCACCTTTCTCCTTGGCATTTCTTTCTAGCAAGCCTGCTCTAGGTGTATTTAATGACCTCTTCCTTGCTCTATTAACAATTTTCTTTGGATATGACAGATTCTCGAGTTTACCTGCCAATTCTGCGGGCTGCAGTTCCTGCAATAACGCAAGAACTGTCCTAAAGGGAAATTATCCCGAAGTGCTCGAGGTTGAAATGACCTGTAGTGCAGGAGAAAGTTTTCTCCATTGGTTTCTGATGTACATTTGTACATAGTTGATTACCCACTGCATAAATGTCCAGATCAAGATAAGTGGCTGTGTCTCTACTGACATTCCATGTGAACTTGAGACATTCATCACGTCCATTTGTAGTTCTGAAATTCTGGACCCTACTGTCATCCCAGTATCGAGATCCAATGCCCGTGCCACAAAATATCAACATCCCATGACGAATTTGGTGTCAACGGACCGGTAATGATTATGACATCATCCCTGTATATTTGCGTCATGATCGAGGAATGCCAACACCCCTAAATCGTAGTTTCCGTTCCGACCCCTCAGACTCCATTTTGTAAACGGCATCCATCTTGTGTCTTGCCCTCATGATAAGTCAATTGAGTAAGGTCGAGCTTGATCTAAAAGGACACGTCCACCTCTCCCTGACTCCCCCCTGACCTGTCCCAACTGACTCCCTTGCCTCCAGCCAAACCTGTTTGAGCAGCTTCTCGCCCAGTGGCCGAATACGATAGCATCAATGCATAACATACCATAAACCATTCACCGCGTACAGATCATGTTTTCTACACACACACACACCTGTCCGCGTTCCTTGTTTATGGCCAGTTTTATGACTAGGAGGTGCCCTTCTTTATTGGGGTTTCATCGATATCTGATGGGAGTTCCGGGACTGGCTGGGTAATCTATCACGAACGGGACGTCCAAAATATGGGCTTGCCTACATGACTTCGCTCTTTGTATTGTTGTAGAAATATGTGTACAGCCATATCATAAACTCAAGAATTCTTGCTTGCAGCTATTATTTCTGTATATAAGGAGAAGGCTTGTTCTGTAAAAACGAACAGTCTCCTGAGAACACACGATCCCCGTTGTCGTGCTTCTAGGACACATGTTACTTGGTAGCTGCCAATAAAACTTGATCTCTGACTGCGACTAGAAGACTCCGTGTTTCTGTGGTCCGGAACAAGGGAGAACTCAGAGGTCTTCGGGTGTTATTCCCTGGCACCACCGGGTTCTTAAAAACCCGGCACCTCAGTTGGCGCCCAACTCGGGCGGTATCAAGCGGCGACGGTCCAAGCCAGATGTTCGTGAGGAGCTTCGTGTGAAAATTCCAGAGGACGGCCAGCCACTTCAGCGACCCCTGTATGTCGACGTGGTTCCGAAGGTCTTTGCTGCGAGGTTCCCCACGTCCCGACGGCTACGAAGGACTGCTGCCCTGACTATCGCCTTGTTTTGGACCCAGTGATCCTTGGTAGAGCGAAACGATAGACGAGTCTTCTAGCGACGTCATCGATCTTCAAATACTTCAGTTAAGTATAAGTGGAGCGTCTCCCAGTCCTTAGTTTGATCCTTAGTTTTTGGTATCCTTGAGATACGCTTTGATTTGGTACTTGCAAGCCCCAAAGCCGAAGGACTCGTGTTTTCACGAGAAATATCGTAATCGATAATCCTTTGAAGTTTGAAGCTAAACGAGTGAGCAAAGATGCCTTGCTTTAGCGGACTTGGAAACTTGTTTTGTCTTGGTTGTAGTAAGGACTCCCGATTAGAGGATTCTTGCCCGGTTCCTCCGATTGGAACTCCAACGTATGAGCTCTATGTGAAGCATGGCGTAGGTCCTATCACATATAATGAAGTGTGGATAAAATACACCCGCAAGGATGGTGTTTTAAAGTGGCCCCAATATGGTAGTTTTGACCCAGAAATCTTAGACAACCCAGAGGTCAAATTGTTCAAGAACAAAGCCCGGCCGGCGATGTTTGACTCTTTTCGCTTATGGCGCAAAGAAGCCAAACAGAAAGAAATAAAATTAGCAAAAAGGAATAAAAGAGGTATGTCAATGGTGCAAGCTGCCGTTGCATACAGGGATAACGAGGAAGAGCAAGAAAGCGAACAAATACTTAGGAGCAAGAAACTAGCAGTAGATAAATGCTACCCGATGTTACCAAATGAGGGACGAGGTCAAGAGGAAAGATCCGAGAAAGATCCGTTAATGTCCCAATTATTGAGCTCACCTCCACCGTATGCGTTAGACGCTACCGCACCACCAAAGCATTTTACTATACCGCGCCCCGGCGCACGTAACCCAGCTCTTGCACGAACGCCAGCTCCTCTTCAGCTGGTTTCTACTTCTCCGGCGCAGCCTTCTCAAGGGCCGCCATCTTTGCTACATACTCCATCTACTTCTACCACTTTGCCTACAGCTCCAACTGTTCCCTATGATACTACGTCTGCCACTGTTTCAACTTCCTCTGCTATGGCCTCGATTTCTTCTTCGCCTCAGCCTGTCTTTTCTGATGCATTTGCCCCTCCGCAAGCTTCTCCTTCTATTAGACAAAGAGTGACAGGTACCGTCACTGGTCTGCTTTCACCTTTCTTCGGGTCGCCTAAAACGACCCCTAAAACAGAAGATAGACAGTTACGTAGTCAACTGCCTGATTACGAGGAAAGAAAAGTGCTGAATGAACTAGCACGCCAATGGATTGGGGATACTGTTAGATATGATGTTCAGTCTGTTATGGAAGTTTTCCGTCAATGGAATGCACCCACTCAGAGATACGTATTCGAAGAGATGTGTGTATATCTGTGCGAAGATTTGGAGACGAATGATCCCAAATACACAATGGACGAACTATGGCGTACGCGTTTTAAGTTCCATGAAGGTATGATTACAGGTGCAGATGTTGAGAAAGCGATAGAGTTGTTGTTCTCTTATAGGAGTAAGGGAAACGTCTCTAGATCATTGTACCAAGACGACGTATCAGGTAGGAAAAGAGCGAGACAGTACCCCATGAGAGAGGTTCCTCCGGTTTGGAGGGAAGGCGATGCGAATGTAGTACCGCCAATTCTGCCACATTTCCAGCGTGTATGGGTACATGTCCCCTGGAAAAGATCAGAAGTTTTAGCGCTCAAGCAGACACTACCTGATCCCCGTAAAAACCCGACTGGGTATTATAAGGAGTTATCGCAGACTGCAAACTCATGCATAATGAATTTAGCAGATGTAGACATGTTGTTTGGGAATGTTGTCCCACATCCTTTATGGAGTAAAATTTGTCATACGGACCATGACCAAGAACTAGGTGATTCATGGGCTAATATTACCGCTATAGATGCTAGACAAATTGGTGGTTCTAAACCTGAGCCGTTAATAGCCGAACTTCCCGGTAGAATTATCACGTACATGAAAACATTAATGCCTGAGTTACGGGTAAACTGGGACAAGCTATCTGCGTGCAAGCAGAAGAAGGATGAGAATGTGTCTGACTTTTGCACGAGATTTGAGGAGACTTTCACCGATCATAGTGGTCAAGATATGGCTACCGAGGGTGGTCAAAGATTGTTTGTAGACAAATTCGTACATAATTTGCTTCCTGAACTGTGTACTAAACTAAAAGATTCAGAGAGTGCTTGGGCTGTCTATACGCAGATTTTAGCTACAGCCCAGTACTATGAAAATAGGCGCAAAGACGAGCTAGATAAGGTAGACAAAAAGACTAAAGATTTGAAAACTAAGGTTCTTCTCCAGCAGGCCTATCCGCCTCGCACGGCTAGTCAGCCCAATTATCAACCACAACAGCAGTATTCGAGAAACGCGCAAGGAAACGAGTTTACCCATCAGCGTCTTCCGTATGGCCCGAATCAATGTGCGTATTGCAAGGAAGAGGGTCATTTTAAAGGTAATTGTCCGGCTCTTGCGCGACGTTTAAACGGTGTTTCAGGTATAAGGGGTAGAGGTGTTCAAAATGTTCATAAGGGTAGGGGCCGTGGAAATTTCTCCCAGAACACAGCTTCTTTTCCGCCTCAGAATTTCATGAACAGCTTTGACCAACAGAATAATGCATCGTCTAGGTCAGCTCAGTACTATGCTGACGACTATTACACCGAACACGAAAATGAGGGTAATGATTGCTAGGACAGCCATGGACAAAGAGAGGGAGTCGTTTCAGTTCCAGTAGATCAGAATGGACCTTATGTCGAGGTGATTGCCTCAGGAGTGTCAGAGCCATTTCTGCTGGATACTGGTGCTACAAAAAGTTCTATTATGCACTCAAAACTTCATGGCGCACCTTTGTCTGGCGAAATGAATGTCTCAGTAGGTTTCTCTGGCGCCCCTGTTAGAAACCCGATCTCTAGTCCCATGTCCCTTTCTGTTGGCCCATGCGAATTAGAAGCACCCCTCATTTTGACAACAGGTTGCGGTGAAAATTTGTTAGGTTTGGATTTACTAAAGAGGTTGTATGCGACTTTGTACTGTTCTCCCTTGGGAGTACAGCTTACTTTAGGTAAGAAAGTCGTTTCTCCAATGTATGTGTCAAAAGAAAATATTGCAACTGAATTGTCGTGTCTTCCTGCTGTACTCTGGGCTAATGGTTCTAATGATGTAGGTCGTTTGGAGATAGCACCGTATGTCATAACATTGAAAGCCAACGTTAGGTTGCCACGTATTCCCCAATATAAAATATCTAGCGAATGTGAAAAGGCGTTATTGACGATTGTTTATGACCTGATTGATAAAGACGTCATCGAAGAAACAACAGGAAATGTTTGTAACAGTCCAGTTTTACCGGTCTTAAAGTGTACCGATCCTTCACAGCCCCCTGTGTACAGGTTCGTGATCGACCTCAGAGAAGTGAACAAGGTAGTTATCCCACAGTTTCCAGTTGTCCCCGACATTACTGCCTTGTTGACGATGGTTCCAGCTTCAGCAAATTGGTTCTCGGTGATCGTTGCTGAAGAACACTTTCTTCAGCATCCCGATTGCTGAGGAGAGTAGAGATATTTTTGGATTCAATTTAGGAGGACGAAGCTTCCGCTTCAAGTGCGCTCCTCAAGGCTACTGCGAAAGCCCATCAATATTCAGTCAGGCCCTGAAAACACAACTGGACACAATTGTTCTACCAGATGGGTCAACTCTGATTCAGTATGTAGATGATCTGCTGATCGCTGCAGACACTGAAGAAATTTGCAAACAAGCTACGCTGTCATTATTGCATCACTTATGTGACATGAAGCACAAAGTCTCTCTCTCCAAACTACAATTTTGTCGACAAGAAGTTACCTACCTAGGTCACATCTTGTCGAAGGAGGGAAGGAGACTGACACCAGAAAGAATACAGGCAATAGCAGAGCTGAGTGCCCCAAGGACACAGAGAGAGGTTCGAGCCTTCTTGGGCATTACATCGTACTGTAGACAATGGATACCGAATTTCTCACTACTAGCCAAACCCTTGCTGGCACTACTCTGTAAAGACACGCCCAATCCTATGCCCTGGTCTGAAGATTGTCAGACGAGTTTCCACGAGTTGCGTGATGCATTGTGTTCGGCTCCTGTGTTGGGAAACCCCAACTACAGTAAGCCTTTTACATTATACGTCCATGAGAAGGAAGGTCGTGCATTATCAATCCTAACACAACACTTTGGGGACAAACAGCGCCCATGCGCGTATTTTTCGGCAACTCTAGACCCTGTGGCTAAAGCCCTACCAAGTTGTCTGAGGGCTATCTGCTGTCTGCTGTCTGCATTCGACAGTCTGCTGGATTAGTCATGAATAATACTCTGATCGTTATGGTCCCGCATGCAGTAGACATTTTGCTAAACAGGACGAGGACACAACATCTTACTAGCGCTCGACTATCCAGTTACGAACTTACACTGTTAGCAAGTCACATCCACATAAAGAGGTGTGATACACTCAACCCCGCTACGCTACTACCCATCCCGACAGAAACAGACGAGATTGATAAACATGACTGCTGCTTTAGGACAGAAGAAGAGACAAAAGGGAGAGTAGACTTACAGGACACTCCCCTTCCTGAATGCAATGATACTTTATGGGTTGATGGTTCATGTTTCAAGTTGCCAAATGGTGATACGACTGCAGCCTATGCCGTAACAACATTACACACCATTATAGAGACCGCGCGCATTCCCCACAATTCTGCACAAGCTGCAGAGCTAATTGCACTTACAAGAGCATGTGTGTTGGCGAAAGGAAAGCGAGTGAATGTGTACACTGACAGCCACTACGCCTTTGGTGTGGCTCACAGTTTTGGGAGATTGTGGCGTGAACGTGGATTCCTGACGTCACATGGTGCAAAGATACAGCATGGTCAGCTAGTTAATGAGCTCCTCGAGTCACTGACCTTGCCACTACAAGTTGCCATTGTGAAATGCAGTGCACACAAAAAGATTCAAGACGATGTTGGCCGCGGGAATGCATTTGCAGACGAGGTTGCGAAAGAGACTGCAAGGAACACAATGAGTCGGATGTATGTTGTAGGTCCCGCTAGATGGATTACTGATGTGGGAATGTGTGAGGACACCATCGAAAGCGTGAAATCTATACAAGCCGAGGCAACTGAGAAAGAGGTGAATGAATGGAGAGAAAGTAAGGGTAGGTTAGATGCGAATGGTTGTTGGGTCGAATTGTCAGAACACCAGCGATGGCTATTACCTAACGCCTATGTACTTGCAGTAGTAACAATGGCTTATGGATTTGCACACATCAGTTCGAAAGGAATATGTAAGCTATTGGCCCCAGTATGGCAGAATAGCAATATCCCAAAATATGCAGAGAACGTGGTCAGAAAATGTATGGTGTGTTTGAAGCATAATCCCGGTAAGGGAACCCCAACTCCAGCTGGTCATTTTGCGCCTCCAACGTATCCGTTCGAGGTTTTGCAGCTCGATTTCATCCACATGGAGAGGTGCAACAATCTGAAGTATGTGCTCGTTGTTGTTTGCGCTTTTTCAAGGTGGGTGGAAGCATACCCCCTTAAGGACAATACCGCCTTGTCAACTGCCAAAACCCTTGTCAAAGAATTCTTCCCTAGATTCGGCATGCCTAGAATGATCTGGAGTGATAATGGAAGTGAATTCGTAGGACGTGTGATGAGGAGAGTGTGTGAGTGTCTAGGCATACGCCAAAAGTTCCACGCTGCAAACCACCCCCAATCAGCTGGATTAGTGGAGTGCTACAATGGCACATTGAAACTCAAACTAGCCAAGGTCCAAGCCAGCACAGGTCTTAAATGGCCTGACGCCTTGCCTCTAGCACTCCTGTCGACCAGAATGACCGTCCATTCTAGATTAGGACTTAGCCCCCATGAAATAGTGTTTGGCCGCCCAGCCAACGTCTGGGGCGTGCCAAGGCCAAAGAAACTCAGCGAAATAGAACACCCCGTACTGCTTGACTATTTGTGCGAATTGACAACTAAATTGCGTGTTTTACACCAACAGGTTCAGAGTTCCTCTCCGCCAGCCTCTGATGATCCAGGTCACTCCATCGAACCCGGCACTTGGGTTCTGGTGCGGAATTTTCGGCGCACAAACAACGAACAACCCAGGTGGACCGGACCGTACCTTGTGCTTCTTTCCACGAGATCATCAGGAAAGAAAAGTTGGATAAACGGGACCCACTGCAAACGGGTCCCTCTGCCCCTTCCATACGACCGGTGGGTCAACGAAGGAATTGGCGACTCCGAGACAGAATCCATACCTCGCTTCATCCCTTTCAGCGATGCACGTTTAAAAGAAACTGGTACCGAAAAGGAGAGTGATCATATTTTACAAGGACTTGTGCCACCGTCAATGCAGTTGGACACTTCAGAACCTAAGACATTGTTTGAAGACCACACCGTACCTGGAAACAACAATATAATCTAAGGTCAAGACAAAGAGACTAATAAAAAGAAAATTAATGTGATTTCCCTTCCCCCAAGAACTATTTTTGATTTTTCAGCTCTCTCACTCTCAGGGAACTTGCTCATTTTTGATTTTCGAACCGCCATCCGGTTCTGCTGCTAGGGTCGCGGTTGAAGTCTGGGGAGTGCAGCTGGGGACGTTTAGGTCAACGGTTCTGGTTGGTCCAAGGGAGTTACCCCGGACTGAACAGAGTGCACTCCCTGACAGAATCAATCTACCACCGCGGGCAGCAACTAGAGGATGGAGTTTCCTAGGGTAAAGAGACCTGCCAGATTCACGAACATTGAAAGACAACTATGCACTGTACTGGCCAAAAGAAGGTTTTTGATAACATGTATTTTAATTTTGTGTAGCATAACGATGTTTTTGACTGGTTATACTCTATTCGTATTCCAAGTTACTTTTTCAAATGACACCCGGCCACCACCTCCTCCTACTATCTCTCCACACTACTTTCACCCTCTACCTGAACACGAGTCTGCCAGAAGACTCGAATTTGTAAGCAACTCATTTATTCAACTCCTACACCAACACCAGTCCATAATGAACACATC
Source organism: Lissotriton helveticus (assembly GCF_964261635.1). Lineage (NCBI taxonomy): Eukaryota > Metazoa > Chordata > Amphibia > Caudata > Salamandridae > Lissotriton > Lissotriton helveticus. Next base: position 476,318,694 of record NC_136061.1, on the reverse strand, counting down.
GAACTGTTGGATATGTGGACTCATGCCACACACAACGGATAAGGGTATCCCATACTTCATCCTGCCATTCAGTTATTATGGTTCTCTGTGGGCTTTTCAGACCATGTTCCTGTTCGCCCTAGAACCATACCCAACCCGTTCCATTGAAAGCGATTCCAACAACAAGGCACTAGTGGCAGGGATAAGAAATATGAGTAGGGAGTTCGACACATATCAAACGATCCCCAAAGATGAACTCACTCCCTACAGTCGTTGGAACATAACTAAGAATGGGATTTCCCTGAGTAAGGGACAGACAGCAAAGAAATCCCGCCCAGTTTGGATAGTGCCCCACAAAGGTCGCTTATGTCTACAAGGTATCGGCAGGGATCGAAAAGCACAACTAGGAAAGAGCATATGCACGGAAACATATGTATTCGCTTCCCGAACTTCCCCCCTATTCTTAGCAGCCAAAGGCACGTATTTCGTCTGCCACGACAAAAGCCTATACATGGTTGCCCCCTGACTTCTCAGGCACGTGTTTCATCTCATTTCTGCTGCCTCCCACCTACACGGCCAGAGCAGATTACCATCGGACAAGGACAGCTAGAGGTGTCGTGAGTAAAGACGACACCGCGGGTCAGGAATTTGCAGACTTCGCAAAGGGTTTTCTGCCATTTTGGGGGCCTATGGTGAACAGCAGGAATATTCGCCAGTTATCGAGGATAGTTGAATCCGCCGTGATTACAACGGCCGGAGCCCTTGACAACTTGACAACCGAGCTTCAGTCGGATCGACTTATGACCCTTCAGAACCGAGTTGCCCTAGATATCATACTCGCCGATCGTGGTGGTGTATGCAGAGTGATCCAATCTAGTTGCTGTATTTTCATCCCTGATAATGCACCGACAGTGTACCAGGCCATCTCCAAACTACATGAAATATCTGGTTCCCTTCACGTGGAAAAAGGAGATTGGTCCCTTCTAGGGTGGTTCTGGGGCCTGATCACTGCCTGGGGATGGAAAACACTGATCTTCGTTGGGATGATCTTAGCGCTTCTGTTTATGTTCTGCCTGTGTGTACAGTGCGCTCCTGCACTATGTGGCCTCTGTGCTACCCCATGTGTAAGGAAGCCTGTGTCAAGGGACGAACTGAGCAACAGAATGATGCTACAGCAACATCTCCACGAATTCATTAATACAGATTTGGACTCAGATTAACATGAGTTATTGCCTTATATGAGGGCAAAAGGAGGGTCTGTGGTTCTGAAATTCTGGACCCTACTGTCATCCCAGTATCGAGATCCAATGCCCGTGCCACAAAATATCAACATCCCATGACGAATTTGGTGTCAACGGACCGGTAATGATTATGACATCATCCCTGTATATTTGCGTCATGATCGAGGAATGCCAACACCCCTAAATCGTAGTTTCCGTTCCGACCCCTCAGACTCCATTTTGTAAACGGCATCCATCTTGTGTCTTGCCCTCATGATAAGTCAATTGAGTAAGGTCGAGCTTGATCTAAAAGGACACGTCCACCTCTCCCTGACTCCCCCCTGACCTGTCCCAACTGACTCCCTTGCCTCCAGCCAAACCTGTTTGAGCAGCTCCTCGCCCAGTGGCCGAATACAATAGCATCAATGCATAACATACCATAAACCATTCACCGCGTACAGATCATGTTTTCTACACACACACACACCTGTCCGCGTTCCTTGTTTATGGCCAGTTTTATGACTAGGAGGTGCCCTTCTTTATTGGGGTTTCATCGATATCTGATGGGAGTTCCGGGACTGGCTGGGTAATCTATCACGAACGGGACGTCCAAAATATGGGCTTGCCTACATGACTTCGCTCTTTGTATTGTTGTAGAAATATGTGTACAGCCATATCATAAACTCAAGAATTCTTGCTTGCAGCTATTATTTCTGTATATAAGGAGAAGGCTTGTTCTGTAAAAACGAACAGTCTCCTGAGAACACACGATCCGCGTTGTTGTGCTTCTAGGACACATGTTACTTGGTAGCTGCCAATAAAACTTGATCTCTGACTATACTAGAAGACTCCTTGTTTCTGTGGTCCGGAACAAGGGAGAACTCAGAGGTCTTCGGGTGTTATTCCCTGGCACCACCGGGTTCTTAAAAACCCGGCACCTCACATTGAGTCAGCTCAGAAATTCATTAAGGCTCGACTCAGTGCCAGACCAAATGCACAGCACATCATCTATAAATCTCTTCCAGAGACAGATGTTATTCTGGAAGGGATTGGATGAGTGATTAATGTAGTTGGCTTCAAACTGGCCCACATATATGCAGGCCAGACTGAGGGCCAAATTTCCAGGATCAGCACATGTCTCTTACATACAGCGTAACGGCATCGTACCACAGCTGACGGCAAATCTGCATGCGGAGCATGCGTGGATTGTTGGTGAGTACGCAGAGTCCAGTAGCGTGTTGTATGTGTGACATGGTGTCCTCAGCCACAGTTATATTACAAAATTGCTCTGTGTATCTCACACCTAGGTGACTCTGTGTGTCCCAACCGGCCTTGGCTGGTGAGCCCACTAAGGAATCAGAGGACCCCGGGTGAAGTCTGCTACAATGAGGCCCATGGTAAGACAAGTTGTGTGGTGGAGCGTACTTTTGGTCTTCTGAAGTCTAGATTCCGGTGTCTGGACGAGATCAGAGGTGCACTACTCTACTCTCCCCAGAAGAGTAGAGTAGTTGCATGCTGCATGCTTCACAACCTTGCCTTGCGCAAACAGATCCCCCTGATCCTGGATGATGATGAGCAACAGATGCCCCCACCTGAAAACCCACACATGTCCAGTGACGAGGATAGGGGAGAAGGGGAAGGTGTCGACCTGCGTCAACAGCTCATCAACCGACCGCTACTTCCCTTGAGTGTGAGTGACATTGTTCAACAGTGCCATTGTCTACTGTCCTTGATGGTAGTGAAAAGGCCTAGGGGAGCTTTTTGACTGCTGCCTGTTGTTGGCTCTGTGCTGATGGCTGATGTGACACAGTGTAGTCATGACCAGCCACATGATGTCTATGTTGATATTGTTTCTCATTGTAATGTGTGCTGGTTTGTGTACCTGACACATTCTCTTGTGTCTTTCTAGCTCCCTTCAGCCTCTCAATGCCTCGTGACAATCAGAGCTTCAGGTACATTGGAATCAGAGTCAACATTGTACATCCTGTGATAAACATGGAGCTGACACAAAGACATAGGTGTGTTATAAGTGTTTATTTACAAAGAGTCTTTGTAAGAGACATGTGATGTTTAAGAAAATGGTGTAAAGTGAATCAATGAGTTGTCAGTCATGGTAGACGAGACAATAGAGCAGTCACCACTTTGATGTGGTGACACAGTCTAACAGAACCTGGCCCATGTGTCCGTGGGTTTGATCATATGCCCCAAGGACTCTGGCGATGTTGACCAGAGCTTTGGCCCCAGTGTCCTGTCGATTTTGTTCCCCACTTGCCCTCCCACCTGCCCTGCTGTCCCAGACCTGTGACATTGCCACTCGAGACACCCGCAGACTCTCCCTGCCCTCCACAGATTGTGGGGTGGTGTTGGTATCCTCTGAGGATGGGAGAGTGTTGCAGGCAGCACTGGTGGGGGTGGCTGAGGCCGCACTACTCATTGCGGTACAAAAGGGGGTGGTGATGGACGGAGCATCAGAACCAATCAAACACTCACACCCAGTCAAAAGATATGGGTTTGATCCATCACCGTTCTTTAGCCCACTCTACCACCCCAGTTCAGACATGGCTATATGCAAATCATTCTGACCCTGTGCCTCATGGGAACAGTCCAGCCATGGAAGACGTTACATCTAATCATGGACTAGCCATTGTAATCTTGTGAATACCTTTGTCATATCATGTAGTTTACTTTCTGTTACCAACTGACCATGCATGTTTTGTGTTCATATGGGCCTTGATGTCTGCCCCCTGGCACTAACACAGAGCATTCATGCTGTGCATGATTGTGCCCGGAATTTCTTCAACATGTGACTTTGTGGTTCAGAATTTAATTTCTGTGACAGTTACATAAGCTTAGCTGTCTGCACACTGGAAGTAGCTATTTGATCTATTCCAAGTTGGGTGACATGTGAGGGCTGGTGTAGTCATATGGCTCCATGCTTTTTGAGTGGAATGGCAGGGTGCATGCACTGTCTACCTACCTGTTCTTTGACACAGTTGAGGCGAATTGCTGCCACAAACACCCTTCCCTGTTAAGATGGCTACCTACCTGTAAGTTTGATGTGAGCAAACACCCCTCCCTGTTAAGATGGCTACCTACCCGTGAGTTTGAAGGGGGAGTGCAATGGGTGACACATGGTTGTGGGTATGTGGTAGAGTGTTACATCCCGCTCAGCTTTGGGACTGGGTTGCCTGGTGGGAGTTGGTGAGCTGGCTGCCTGCACACATGCCCCACAGTAATATTGCTAGCTACCTTTTGGGTGAATCAGAGGGAGTGAATGTTGGATCTGTGAGACATGTGTTGGGGAGAGTGTGGTGCACATGAGTGCATTTGGGGCTAGGAGATGTCGCTTTGTAGTTGTGCAAGACAGTACATATCAGTGCAATGGTAGACATATGTTGGCACTTACCAGCCTCCAATCCCCTGGCTATTCCTGTGAGACTCTCTGGATGCAGTGTGGCAAGCACCTTCTCCTCCCATTCAGTGAATGTTCGTAGTGGAATGGGAGGGCCACCACCATCTGCGCCAGCTTAGGGTTCTTGTTGTTCCTCTCTTTCACCTTGCTCTTGATGTCATTCCACCGCTTCCTGATCTCCTTCTGGAACCACAAACAATACCGACTTGCTCCTGTATATGGCGTGCCCAGAGTATTTCCCAAAATTCGTGAAGATATTTGACACCCCATGGATGGATCTATATGAGGAGGCAAGGTAAAGCAGGATGTCATCGGCATAGAGGGATATTCGGTCGTCATGACCCTCCGCCAATTTCAGGCCTTTCACCATTACACAAGTAGCCAGCAGTTCCAACATGAGGGAAAAAATCAATGGGGACAGAGGACAACCGTGTCGAGTACCCCTTTTTAGTGTGAATGTTCAAGACGTGTAGTTGTTTACTCGCACTTGGCCCTGTATGCATGTGTAGAGCAATTTGACCCAGCCCAGAAACTTTGGGCTATAGCACATTCTTTTCAGGACTTCAAATAGGTATGGCCACTCGATAGAGTCAAATGCTATGGAGGCATCTAGGGACAACACCACTGGGTCCTCGCCCATGTATTCTCGGCATGCAAGTACATTGTGGAGGCGCCAGATATTTAGTACTGTGTTCCTTCCTGGCATAAAGCCAGATTGGTCTGGGTGGACCAATGAGGAAATGACTGTGACCATTCGTGAGGCAAGTCCTTTTACTACGACCTTACCTTCTATGTTAATTAGCGAAATCGGTCTATATGAACCGCAGTTATCAACAGGCTTCCCTGGCTTACGAATCGCAACTATGGATGCTAGATGTTGATCTTCCAGTAGAATCCCTTTTTCATAACTTTTGTTGTACATGGCCCTTAGGTGTGGGGCTGCCTGAGAAGCAACCATTTAAAAAAATCGATGTGGGTTCCATTGGGCCCCATCAACTTCCCTGACTGGATATGGCTTATGGACTTTTGGATCTCTTCATCTGTCAAGTCCTCATCAAGGGTGTCTCTATCGGTGTATGTATGTCACTGTCCGAACGGAACTAGTGGGAGTCTTCCGCCGTATATGTAGTGGATGGGGAATATATGTGCTCTAAGTGATGTACAAAGGCTTCTGCAATGTCCTTTGGATGTGTGATTTGTGTGCCGTCATTTATAATCAGCCTTGGCACCCATCTCTTGCCTTGATCCCTTTTCTCTAGCCAGGCCAGGGTTTTGCCAGCCCTGTCCCCTAGTTCATATATTCTATTTTGAGTGTGGAGTAGTTTGACCATCATTTGTTTCCTAGCTCTAATCTTATATTCCTCTTGTTCAAGTGTGAGGTGGTGAAGAGCGTCTTCTGATGGTGCTCTAGTGCTTTCGACTTCCAATTGCTGGAGTTCACTTTCTAATTGTACTATCTGCAGGCGTTTATTAGTAATGTATCCAATCTTGAGAGACAGTGCCTGGCCCTTCAGGACCACCTTAAAGGCTTCCCATATAGTGAGCGCTGAATCAACTGTACCTACGTTTTTTTTAAAGTAGTTAATTGTCTGTGTATATATTTCCTCTTTAATATCAGGGATTTGAAAGAGTCAGGGATTAAGGGTGATCGTGGCCCGCGGTTGATAGTCCCAGTGTGTGAGTTCAACCCCTACCGGGGAGTGATCAGAGATACCCCTTGGAAAGGCGAGGGGATTGCAGAAGGGTCCAATTGAAGCTATGTAGGTTACAAAGTAGTCCATACGGGATTAACTTTTGTGTGCGTTAGAAAAATAAGTGTATTGGGCTTCGTCTGGTTGCAGCGTGCGCCACACATCAGACAGTCCCATAGCTGTGGTCAATTCTTCCATCAACACATTTGGTCTCACCCCGGTCTCTGTGGGTGTCTGTCTTTTCAGTCGTCCAGGTCATTTTGACACCCCCCCAGGATCAGGGTACCCACAGGAAGGTCTGTTAATATCTTACCCAGGTCCGTTAGTGCCTCATTGCCCAGTGCTGGCGGTAGGTATAGTGAAATAACATTCAGCACCCTCCCCTCCCATTGTGCCTCTAGGACGCACACCCCCCCCCATGTCCGCCCAAGTATGCTTCACTATGAGTGCAAGGTTCTTTTTAACTAGAATGCCCATCCCTCAGGACCCTGATGTATAGTCTGCATGTACCAGGAGTTTGTAGCCCCATCTGGTGAGGGCCTTGCTTTTATTACCAACCATATGTGTCTCTTGTAGTAACACCACATTGGTGCCTGTCATTTTAGATATTGTTGGACGATTCCTTGTTTAATTTTGTCCCCCATACCATTTGCATTCCAAGTAAGCACTGAGAGTGACGTTTCCATTCTACCCCCCATCTTCTGGAATAAGGACAATTGAACTGGGACATTTTAAACTTTCTCTGGGCCCAGTATTCCTGATCTGTACATCTAGTGTGCAATGTTCTTTTGGTATGATGCAGGTAAGATCACCCATACAGGTCCAGTTTCTGATTATCTCCCCCCCTATGATCGTTTTCTGCAAATGAGAACGTATATGACAGCATGCAAGCAATGACTTTTGAACTCAACAAACCTTGAAACGGCAAATTCCCTATGTCTCGTCCCCCACCCCACCCCCTCCCTGCCCCCCTGCCCATGGATTTAAAACTACCCACTCCCCAACTAGGTAGAGTGCCTTGCTCCCCCCCCCAAAAAAATATTGAAAGGTGCAGGCTGGCAGTCCTTCCACCGTCGCTCATATCTGATTGTCAACGTGTCAGATTTCTGGGTTCACATCCCAACGTCTAAGAGGTCTATTTGTCACAACCCACAGCTGATTAGCTGTAGTAATTTCCTTCTTTAACTTGAGTCAGCGATTGTTCCACATTCAAGTAACTCCTTTAAGAACCACCCCACCCTTCCAATGATCACTTATCTGTGCATATCATGAGGCAGTCCGAGATCCAAGATGAAGTCTTCTCGGCTACGTGTTGTCTCTCCCACTTCTGCCATGGTGGAGTCACCGCCTGGCTGGGTACCATGATTAGACCTGTTTGATCGCTGACCTCCATTTTGATCTCTGCATTGGCCCCCCACTCTGCGCCAGCCCTCCAGCCAGTCCCATGCATCCTCTGGTGAAGTGAAGAACCATGTCTTGCCCTCCGATTCCACTCTAAGTTTAGCTGGAAACAACATGGTGTACTTCACCTTGCGGTCTCAGAGAGCCTTCTTTACTGTCTGAAAGCTAAGCCGTTGGGCCTGTTCCTTGGCCGTGAAGTCCAAGAAGAACGTGACCACATTGTTGTCCAATTTAAGTGGAGGATTAGATCATGCCGTTTGGAGGATTGTGTCCTTGTCCCTGTAGTTGAAAATACGGGCAATAAGTGGTCCAGGGGAGCACCTGGTTTCGGGCGGCCCCCTGGCACTCGTTGGGTCTGTTCGATGGAAAAATAGCTCGATAGTCTCTTGGGCTGTAAATGTTTCAATAGCAAGTCTTCCACTTAGAGGTCTGCTGCTGACCCTTCAGCCCGTTAATGTACACCTAGTATGCGTATATTATTCCTTCAAGCTCTTCCTTCGTATTCATCCAGCTGCTTCGACATCAGAGCTGAAGGTCAACAACTTGTTTCTGGAGTTGAGACGTAACCGATTGTAGTGTAGTCGTTACTTACCCAAGGTCTTTTACTTTTTTGTCCATCTTGCGAAAGTCAGCCCATAGGAGGGACACCTCTATGTTGACTGAGTCTATGCAGGCCTCTAAGGAAGTGCGCACTCCACTGATGGCTTCCATAAGGTCGTGGAGTGTAAGGTCGCTTTGGCATTGCAAATTATTTTGTGTATTCGGAGCCTCCGTCTGGGGTGATATGCGTTCTTCCCCCGCTTTATTCCAGGCAAATTTGGCCAGTCTATTTTGGGCATTTACTTTGGTTCCCTTGCCAGTTGTCATGACTGGGTCAGAGCATGCTATGGTCAAGGTTTCTTCTGAGAGCAGCCCAGGTATTCGCTGCCGCCTGGCCAGCGAGAATAGTGGTCTCACTGGCGGCCTGTCGGGTTCCTCTGGACTGGTCTCTTGTAGTGCTAACTGGTCAGGCGCCCCCACCTCTTATCCAACTTCTATGCATGCTGAGGATAAAGTCTCCTCTATGCCCCGTTGAATGCCTGGCGGTCTTCCGCACTCGTCTGCTTAGAATTTGTTAGGTGAAAGGTGTGTCGACTATCTACGGTCTGTACTTCGCCTTTGTGATGTCTTCCACTTCATGCACCTTACATGAAAGTGTCAGCTCTCGTCCCAGTTCATGTGAAGACCATAGGAGGCCAACGTGCTCACACCTATCACCTCTATCTGGACCTCATCTGTGCCAGGTCTCTGATCTTGTCAAAGTTGGAATTAGTAAGCCTCCTCTCCGGGGCTTCTAGAGAGACCCCAGCAAGTCCTCTGGATCTATTCCAACACCTCGGGCCCCACGAGGTTACACTCTGTGGTAGCAGGGGAAGGTGCGAGGGGGAATTGCGCTTGTGGCAGCTGTCAACACTTGTTGTGGACTCATGAGAGGTTTGCTCTTTTAGGCCCAGCAGTCCGCCGATGCCGGGGCCTCTATTGCCAGCCGATGCTGCTCCTCACCACCAGCATCGCACCTCGTTAACTCCTGCGGTGGGTTGTGTGCTGTCACGTGTATCAGTTAGGGCTATGTGTGGTCTCGTGGGGACCGGTGACTCGGTCCAGATGAGGTCAGGAGCGAGGGCTCGTTACACCTGCTCCAGGGCCTCCAGTTCAGGCCGCTGCAGTGTCATTATGTTGTTTTCGCTGCCTGGATGATCCCGCATGTCCTCCTGCCTCAGGATTTGTTTTGTCCCTGCAGGGCCCAGCCAGGTCTCTATCAACGGCAGCAAGGGGAAGGGTGGGGGGACCCCACTCACAGTGATCCTCGATGGCTGTATGGGCCTTGGGAGAGACTTTTGAATGGCGCCCAGTAGGCTACCGAAACCGGGGTCTCGATTTCAGGCCTCCGCGTCTCCCCTCCTCCAGTGCCGCACCCGAGTATCTTCTAGGGCAGAAGGGAGCGCAATCCCGCGCCTCGATCGGGTCAGTATGCGGACCCATGTGAGTCAATGAGCCGTCGCCGGTGGAAGTGGGAACAGGCGCCCATCACACTGACCCTGGAGCTCCCATCACAGGTCGCCGCAGTGCTGCCATGTTGTCCGTGCCGAGTCACGGCTGCCCGATGTTTTCGTTCTGCCTGGTGTTCTGGAGACTCTGCGTTCAGTGACTGCATGATTGGCAGACCTTTGTTAATTCGAGTCAGTATCAGTAGCTTATTCAGGATAATGTAGGATAAATGGTGAGGGTACGGGAGTCGCGTTAACACGCCGCCATTCTTCTCGCTTCTAGCCATGCCCCCCCACTATATCGATATTCTTGACATCCATATTATAAACAACAATATTTTTGACATTCAACATTTAAAACTCGATATTAGGGGGCATGGCCTAGATGGCGGCGAAGTAGGATGTACAATTTAGAGCTCCTACCTGCTGCCGGCCGAAAATAGCATCAACGGTCCTTCACGGGACGCAAACTACACCAGAGGACCTGCCGGAGGGTCTTCCCAACCGGGACCCACCGGCTCTTGCAGTCCCACAAAGGAAGCAGGGAACTTTGAGACCACACGTGAGCGCAGCGGTGTTCCTACTGGGCCTGGTGAAAGGCAGCCACAACAAAGCAGTGATTCGGAGTTCCCGACCATCGGGGCCAGCATCGTATCCAGCAGCTGTCTTTCCGGTGTCCTGGGAGGCGCACTGGAGGTTGGCGCTGCAGCACAGCCGGGCTCTGGGAGCGGTGACCCCGGAGGCGCTGGGCCTGAGGAGGTGTGGCAGGCCCCGCCTGAGCAATAAGCAAGACCGCGAAGACTCCCCGGGACTGCGGGACTGGTCCGGGCTGCGTTGGAGTGCCCCGGACACGCACCGGTGCCCCACCTGTCATCTGAAGGTAGCCCCTAAGCCTGGGAGCACACGCGACGATCTCAGAGCGTCACTCTGGGCCTTGGGATCCGTGGCCTCTAGTGCTGTCCCGCCCGAGGAGGAGGTGGGGCTCAGGGAGGGATAGGCCACGGGCCCTGGGCGAATCTGGGATCGAGACACCTTGGGACTGGCGGTTGGGCCCTGTAGGGGAGCAATGACACAACATTAGAATCCGGGGGGTGAAAAGTACGGAGGATACTAAAGACTTGTTTGCTTTCTCCAATAGCCTCTTCCGGCATATCCTGGGTGATTCCCATGACTCTGATATCGCCCTCGACAGAGCACATAGGGTGGGACCACCCCGAGCTCCCAATGCCCCCCCCAGCAGACATCTTGGTGTCTGTACAGGATTATAAGGTGAAAGAAACCATTCTGGCAAAGGCAAGATCACAGCATCCTATCTCCTTCCAGGGTCACTCACCAGTGCTGTATTAGGACTTAGCCTTGATCACCCTGCAACGGCGTCAACAGTTCCGCCCTGTGACGGAACATTTGAGACAACAGGGGATTTCTTACTCATGGGGACATCCCTTTCGCTTAATTTTCAGGTACAAGGGCAGGCTTCAGCAACTTCGCTCATTAACAGATGCGTGCCGACTCTGGGCCTCAACATTCCGAGTGAGGATGAAGATGATCGTGGTGATGAGCCTTGGCCGGATGTATCCCTGTTGGGTTGGCAGCGACAGGGTCTGCGGAGGTGCTCCCGGAAGCCGCACAGATCCGAAATTGCCAAGAATGAGCAGGCAGCTCTCACAGCTGTATTGGAGGCCTTTGCAGGGGAGGGCTCCAGCACTAAGTGACACTTGAGAATTTGGGATGCCTCATTGGTCCGGAAGCTTGTTCCCTCTTTGGGCCTAGGCGAGCGGCGGGTGGAGTGGGGCTCATCCCCTTGGTCACGACACGAAACCCCCCTTCTTTTTTGGCTGATCATTTCAGGATGACGGACACTGTTCATTGACTACAACAATTCGAACTGTCCCCTTATGGATGTTGTTTTGGGGCTTACGTTCAGGGGTATTTGGGGTTCTTTTTAGGTTGGGTCCCCTCGTCCACCTTTCCTCACCACACTATGTGGCTCACCTGTCAGATAATGTAGACTTCCCTCTGCTTCAGCTTGCTTTTCCTCTTAACACTAATGCCACACACACCTACTAGAATTCTTACTCTGAATGTACGCGGCTTGAACAGCCCCATTAAACGCAGGGCAGTCTTCCACTACTTGGAGCAATCCAAAGCTGACATTTGCCTCTTACAGGAGACACATCTTATCCCTAAAGATCACCACAGGATGAAATCACGTGCCTTTCCCATGCAGCTTCTTTCTTCCAATTCTACTAAAACCGCTGAGGTCGCCATCCTTGTCTCCCGCTCCTTACAAGGCAAAGTGCTCCATAAGGGGACGGAGATTAGAGGTCCACTACTCACGTATCAGTTCCAAGTTGCTGGGGTTTCCTTTATAACGGGATCTTTCTATGCCCCCAACGAAGGCCAGGACACATTCTCCCACAAGGCACTTACTGAGGCAATCACTAACTTGAAAGATGTCTACTGCTTGGGGGGAACCCAAATATGGTATTTGATAACACACATGACCGATCCTGTTAGCGAACAAGCCAGGTTGGTGCTCTTTCTCCGGCGGGGCTGGAACGTCTCCAAGAGTTGGGTATAGTTGACCTATGGCGCCATTTCCATCCTCATAGCCAGGCATACACCTTCTATTCGGGTGCGCACAAAATGTACGCTAGACTAGACCATCTCCTCAGCTCCACCTCCCTACAGGAACTAGCTATTGGTTCCGAGATTCTAACTGTGTCTCTTTCAGATCACTCCTTAGTCATTGCCTCCTTCCAATTCCCCTTCACATTACCTCCACCGAGACATTCGCGGCTTTGCGACACGCTGCTCCACCAGACCTCCACCGTCAATCAAATTTAGTCTGCTATCACAAATTATTTTGCTCATATTAGCACCCCAGACACCTCATTGGCGACACAGTGGACGGCCCTTAAGGCAGGACTGTGAAGGGAATTCATAGCCATATCTGTAGCTGAAAATGCAGAGCGCGCCCAAAAACCCGCTAAGCTTCCTCAGTGGGTGGCTGAGCTTGAGCAGATGCACCAGCGAACTGGTGCAGCCAGGGCCTGGCAACAACTTTGCACAGAGCGGAAACTGCTCGCAGCACTTGACCAGGACCCGGCCGAGTACACAGTTCTCCAGCTCAGACACTCTTACTACACAGGGGGCAATAGATATGGTCGCCTTCTGGCTCATAAGCTCCGCGAAACTAGGCAGCGTCAGGGAGTGCAAACCATACACACATCCGGGGGGAGTCTTACCCAAGACGATGTGGCAATTGCGGAAACATTCAGGGACTTTTATGCGAAGTAATATGCCAGTGACTCCTTGGACCCACTACACAGCGGTGACTTTCTATAGAAGGCAGCAATTCTGGCCCTCACCGAGGCGCAGACCGAATTCCTAGATAGAGACATTGATACAGAGGAGGTTATAGCAGCAATCTCTCGCCTCAAGACGGGTAAATCACCTGGGCCGGACGGATACACAGCGGCCTTTTATTAAACCTCCTGCACCCAAATAGCCCCCATACTGCGCAATGTCTTCAACACCTTTGCACAAGATGGGGCCATACCAGTGGAAATGCTAGAAGCTTCGCTAGTGGTTATTCCGAAATCCGTGAAGGATAATACACATTGCAGCGCTTATAGGCCAATATCCCTACTGAATATAGATATTAAACTATACACCAGTATTCTCGGCACCCATCTAGCATCATATATGACCCAATTAATAGAACCTGACCAGGCCGGCTTTTAATCTCACAACGACAGACGAGTGACAATACGAAGAGGATACTTCACCTAATAGAAAAGGAGTCACGCACACCTGGAGAGTAAATGCTGCTGGCAATCAATGCCGAAAAGGCTTTCGATCGGGTGCACTAGCCCTATCTTGAACAGGTCCTGCTTCGGTTTGGCTTTGCTGATAAACTGCGAACCCGATACTCAACTGCTATCGCTTACCTATAGTGACATCCTCGTGTTTCCCCTTAGGTAGGGGGACTAGGCAGGGGTGCCTGTTTTCACCCCTCCTGTTTGCGCTCTACATGGAGCCGTTAGCTCTACGGATTCGCAACCGCCCCCTTATAATGGGCATTACATTTGGTGGGGACATTCATACCATCAGCCTACATGGGGATGATGTCCTGCTTTCACTTTCAAGCCCGATCCCCACGATGTGAGCTCTTTTCACTGAACTGAATTTCTTTGCGCAGGCGTACGGCTTTAAAGTCAACATCGAGCAATCCGTCGCCCTAGATATCTCTCTCTTTCCTGCCAGGTTAGCTCATTTGCAAGAGGAGCACCCCCTTCAGTGGTCTCTTCCAGACCCTCCCCCTCCGACCTACCCTAGGCTGGATCCAGCAAACCCAAGCCGACTTGGTGAACTTCATCTGGCAGGGTCGTAAGCCCTGGTTTAAGCATGTGGTTGCAATCCTCCCACCCGAAAATGGGGGAGTTGGGCTCCCGGACCTGCAACTCTACTATCAAGCTTCACAAGTTTGTTACCTGGTAGAATGGCATCGCCGCGAGTTGGAGAAACACTGTCTCTTCCAGGACCAAGTGGTAGCTGCTAGGCTCCTGCAGGGCTTCCCCTTCTTGGTAAATCAGATAGGCCGACTAACCTATATGCGTCATATGTTACGGGTTCGCTGATTGAGGTTTGGAATCGAACTAATTTGGCAACGACCTGACTTCCTGCCCCTCTCCCCTAACATCCCTCTTTAACAACCCAGACTTTACCCCGGGTACTGACGCGAAGGCTGTTTGCGGCTTGGTGCCCCACCGAGTGCCAGTCCCTGGCCATCTCTTTGATTTAGAAGGGCTTATTCCATTTCCTCAACTGAAGATGCACTGTGGCATACCCGAGTCGGAACGCCTCACCTATCTCCAACTCAGGCACTGGGTGCTCCACCCGTCCATCAAACCAGGTTCCCTACGCCCACTCACCACCTACGAAAAATGGCTCGTCACCTGCAAATAGTGCTTTCATGCGTTAATTTTTAGGTAAAAGAACAATTGATGGACAGAATGCAGAACAATGTTATACATTCACCCCAGTACAGAGATATAGGCCTAAATCCATTGTTTTTTGCTCCCCAAGCCATTCCGGGTTGAACGCAGCCATATGCAAATCAGTCTTGACCTGGTGCCCAGTGGGAACAGTCCAGGCCGAACTACCAGGCCAGGTCCTCCCTGGACTTGAAACAAGCATCCTAGGACCGATTTGGGGTTTCACTCCTGATCAGCCAGGGTAGCTTGACTACAGTGGCATGGAGAGCACAGGTCCAACGTTTGACTCTGGGTGACAAATGCAAAAATAATGATTGATGCTTTACAAATTAGGTATCCAGTACCTGCATGTACTGTAATAGAAGTGCTTGTCCATGTATGTAGAGGTTTTGACAAGAGGTACCTCCACAAACGATGATATCCTGGTATTGGCGACCGCCAGTAGGTAATATACATATATATATATTATATTCCAAAAGACACTGACGCCAGGGAAGCCAGGGAAGCCCAGCCTTTCGGGTCAGGCCTGACAGACTGCGTCAAAACCTCATATGTTCCAAAAGGAAATGCGCATCACTTCAGTGCTGCAAAATCAGGCCCACCACATATGCTTCACTGAAAAAGTGCTTTATTCGGGACAAAACGCGTGGGTGTGACAGACTGGCTCTGTAAAATAAACCTTTAAACTTCAAAGCTCCAGAGTGCGGCGTCCTTTGTTACAAAATTGAATTTTGACTACTGGTTTGGGCCAATGCCTGCACCCGCTGTTGAGCGATCCGGTAGAAACCACATTGCAGCAAAAAAAAAAATATATATACATTACTTAAAAAAAGAAATGCTCCTGGAAACTCAATAACTAAAGGAAATCAATGTGCAAAATATTGATTTATTATAAACCAAAACTGAATTTCGTTTTTTAAAAAAAAAGGTAAATCCAAATGCCCATAGAAAATGTTCATAAAGAAAAACCTGCAATATAAAACAGAAAATCACCCACACAACTAAAATTCCCTAAACTATATGTACAGTGCACTTAAACATTAAAAAAATTAACACAACACAATAAAACATAAAATTTCACTACATTACTAAAAACTGTGTTAAAATCTAACCTAAAACACTGTTGTAAGGCACTACAATTATTACAACTAAGGGGTCAATTATGAAAGCGATCAGAAAGGCTCCAAATAGAATTCGGATTCGGTGAATCCGATTTGGACCCTATGTTTCCGACCAAATTGGATACATGTCCGACCGACCGATCACAATGCAAGGAAACTGTTTGGGCTGTCCAATCGGTTCCGATCACCATTCGGACAGAGCGAGTCATTCGGAGGCGAATCGTACAGCTATATTGACACTGTTTCTGACCGAGCGATTACGATGTCCGAGCCTGACATCCGTTCCAAATCGCTTTGTCCGACATGAAACAGATGTCTGAATCTGACTTTGGAGGCCTGTAGCATGTCCTCCTTCACCCCTAGGCCTCAGGTTGGGGCCTGTGGGGGTACCCATGGGACCCCTCTTCACAACAGTGGACAGTGTGTCAGGCAGCAACGGGTGCCCGCCACAGGGTTCAAAGTTTTCCCCAACAACACTTTTTTTCAATGGGAGCCTGTGTTCTCATTCGGAACACATGCTCCCATTGAATTCAATGCAGGTCCGGCCGAACGATATTCGGAAACATCGTAAATGGTCGGACTTACAGAACCCAATTATGTCGTAAACAATTCTGAAACTGAATTGGTTGGAAATGTTCCCGAACGACATCATAATCAGCCCCTTAATGTACTAAAATACAAGAAACAACACTATAACCTCTACAACTCCCCCTACACCACCCTGCCCTTAAAACCCTAAAAGAAAACAATAGGAAGGACTTACCTATTACGATGAACAGTAGTATCTAACCATGACCTGGATCCTGGATAATAAACAATCATGGGCACACATCGATTAAGAAATAGTAGGTAGCTATAAAAAACCTGAATGCTAAATTAAACTAAATAAAAGACTATCTCCTCATAGAAATGAATTGGAACGGGAAACAACCTTTACAACGCAACTTTTACAACGAACTACCATTACAACGACATTTTTACAACGCAAAAACTTTTACAACTTATACCATTACAACGCAGGATTTTACAACGTTAGTACTTTTACAACGCATACCATTACAACGTAAGTATTGGTAAGTATATAATTTTTTTAAAAATATTATATGTTTGTGTTTTTGGGTATGGGGTATTTTTAGGGTTCAGGGTAAGTTTTGGGTTTTTGGGTAAAGGGGTATTTTTAGGGTTCAGGGTCAGTTTTCAGTTTTTGGGTAAAGGGGTATTTTTAGGGTTCAGGGTCAGTTTTCAGTTTTTGGGTAAAGGGGTATTTTTAGGGTTCAGGGTCAGTTTTCAGTTTTTGGGTAAAGGGGTATTTTTAGGGTTTAGGGTCAGTTTTCAGTTTTTGGGTACAGGGGTATTTTTAGGGTTCAGGGTCAGTTTTCAGTTTTTGGGTACAGGGGTATTTTTAGGGTTCAGGGTCAGTTTTCAGTTTTTGGGTAAAGGGGTATTTTTAGGGTTCAGGGTCAGTTTTCAGTTTTTGGGTAAAGGGGTATTTTTAGGGTTCAGGGTCAGTTTTCAGTTTTTGGGGTACAGGGTTAATTTGTAAAAATAAATTAAAGTTATTTTTAAATTAAATTAATTAAATAAAATTACATTACATTTAATTATATTTTAATAATGTAAATTAATTTATATTAAAAAAAAAATTATATACTTACCAATATTTACGTTGTAATGGTATGCGTTGTAAAGGTACTTGCGTTGTAAAATCCTGCGTTGTAATTGTATGCGTTGTAAAAGTTTTTGCGTTGTAAAAAATGCGTTGTAATAGTAGTCGTTGTAAAAGTATGCGTTGTAACGTCATACATCCAATTGGAACATCAGTTAAAAATGTTGAATACATGTTTTCAAAATTGTAAAAAAAATTATTAAACATGTAAAAATGTTGCAAAAATGTATACAAATGTAAATTGTAAATTATATAATAGTATACATAATATACAATTATTAATATGTGCTGGAAAATGTATGTCAAAATTATGTTAAGAATATCTCTGGGAAACAATATAATTAATGATAAAAAATGTTAAACTACAGAAAGAAACCTGGAAAACGTACAACATACAATACTATTTAAATATGATTTACATTGTTTATTTAACAATATAAATGTATTAAACATTATTTTATTGATCAATATATCATTTTTTATAATTAGAAATATATATTCAAATATGGATACATTAAATAAAATATAAAAAAATACATAAAAAGTGAAAAATGTTACATAGTTTAATTCAATGAAAATGTGTAAACAATGTTATTTATTACACATATACAACCAATTACTTTGTTGATATTCTTTCTAATCACCAACAATACTAATTAAATGCATAAACTATTCCTACTTGATGGAAATATATTTTAACAAAGGAATTTAACAGTAAAACATTGATACTTCAACATATCGGACACTAAAAGGAGTGACATTTGCGCTACCCACTACAATCGAAACCATTTTTTGGGAAGGTGTTGGTCGCTAAAGGGTTGACATTTACTATTCCCACTCAAATATAAACCAATTTGGGGAAGGTGTTGTGCATTAAACGGATGACATTTACTATCCCCACTACAATGTAAACTCATTTGGGGAAGGTGTTGGACACTTAAGGGGGTAACAAAATTTCACTTCAATCTAAACGTTTTATGTACAAAATCAATACTCCATATTCACACAAAATTTTTGAAACCTAAAGTAAAAAGAAAATTACCAAATAGACACAATAACAAAAACTAAAAATATAATATTCAAAATTAAACATTAACACATAAAACAAAATGTTAAACATTATTTATGAGTAATACATTTTTATAGATTTTTTTGATAAACAGATTTTATTATGTGCAGGAAAAAAAGTTGATTAGACACATACGTAGCATATTGAAGACAATACAGCATAGCACCAATTTACATACAAATAAGTTGTGCCAAGTCATGGTATAAAGCAACGTCAGTGCACCAATCCCCGAATGTGACCCTAGGTCAACTCACAGAGCCACTTCCCCCATATCCAGCCATGTGTCAGGGGCCCTCCTTGTGCCCCATGGACCCTTTTCTCTTGCCGTGCACACCAGTCTACGTCTGTTGCTATTGTGAGAGTGAGGGGGGCGGGCTTTTCCAGCAAGTGGCAATGTCTCTTTTACTGACCATGAGGGCCATGCCGAAGAACGTTTGATCGGCTCTATATCCCCAAAGCCCTTAAGGAGCCTTTATTGATCTTGATTCATATTTTTAATAAACATTGAATGATAACATAAAAGAACATTCATAATCCAAAATTGAATAAACATTGAATTAAAAAATATTTATATTCTATTCAAATGAATAAACTAAATCTTAATTTGTACATGATAAATATTACATATGAATTCTATTTTTACAATTTGAATATACATTACTTAAATTATTTTTAAAATACATTTAATAAAAAGATGAAAAAAGTTTCATTATTTAGGGCCAGATGTACGACCCTTTTATTTAACACCTCATAATTTGCGAGACATTGCAAGTTGCAACTTACGAGGCGCTACATGAAATGTGTAACAGTGTGTTTATTCTGTTTTGCGACTCCCAATAGGGTCGCAAATTGCAACTCAATAATATTAATGAGCCTCTTGCACTTTGCGAGCCCATTGTGAATGCCAGCCTTCCCAGGGATGGTGGCCTGCTGGGCTCAGCAGACCACTATGTCTGGGACTGCTTTGATATAAAGCAGCTTTTTTTTTAATGCTGCCCATTTTCCTTAAAGGAAAACGGGATGCATTTATATAAAAAAGAAAAATAAATTAAACGTTTTCGTTGAATTTTTTAAGGGTAGGCAGTGGTCCATGGGTCGTAATTGTGAGTGTTTTGCGACCGCAATGGCAG
This sequence comes from Lissotriton helveticus, assembly GCF_964261635.1. Lineage (NCBI taxonomy): Eukaryota > Metazoa > Chordata > Amphibia > Caudata > Salamandridae > Lissotriton > Lissotriton helveticus. Next base: position 476,298,978 of record NC_136061.1, on the reverse strand, counting down.
TCACAAAACATTAGTACGATGTTTTGAGACTTGCTATTTGAAAGGGAAAGCCTCTTCCAAATAGCTAGTCGCAAAACCTATTTAGCTAATTGCGACTCGCTAAAAAGGCTATGTACATGGCCCAATATGTTTTTGCATGTGCAAACAGGTTTGAAAACCCGTTTGTGCATGCAAAAATGGGTCATACATCTGGCCCTAAGTTTTAACATTTCAAAATGTTAATTTTTTCCTAAATGTCTATAATTAAATATTTACAATATAATGTTTCTTTTTATTTTAATATAATTGATCAATTCAATAACATTTATTGTGAAATATTATTTATAAAAAGTAAATATGTACCAAAACCATTAAAATACTTAACATTACATTTAAATTAAAATGTTCACTTGAAAAAAATCTCCCCGCCATATCCCCTAAAAATTCAACATCACACTGCAAAAAAAGGTGTGTGTGTGTATATATAGATTATTTTTACATATTAATATACATAAAAATACAAAATAAAACACAGTACAATAAAATATATATAAAATAACAGTTAGAAAGAATATGATAATCAAAAATGTTTTCCAACACAATATTTTTATGATATTAAAAACCAGGCTATTCCTGTCCAATATATTTTCGCCATACTAATATTCTTGACACAATATTTTTGTATCACAATATTTGCATTCAATATTTTGTCCAAACACTGTTACAGGAATAAGATTTTTAGAAATATACGTTCCATACATACATGAGTTCATTCACTTTAATCTCCTACTGCTAAAATCATATGGGATCCCATGAAGGCTGCAATACATAGTGCATATTATTCCGAAGAAACGTGACGCTGATCATTTCACAGATTATTCAATAAAATTGACTGGCTAGAGAAAAAAACTATAAGAATTATAAGAATTTTTCAGCCGCAGGATTATATTTTGACATAATGCAGGATAAAGTTCAAATCACGCGATCAGTGGGGGATAAAAAGTTCAACAATATTTTCAATATTGCACCTCTATTTTTGAATACAGTGAATCAGTTGGATGTAGAGTGGCAGACAGAGCTAGAGCGAGAATCTCAGGGCCTAACATTGAGAATATTATTGATGAGAATGGAGTGGCTATAACCGAATCAGACTTAAACGCGCATCTGCTTTGTAGTACTATCAGGAACTATTTATTCAAGATAAAATGTATATAGAGATGGTGGCAAATAGCTACTTTGAGGCAAAACAGCTCAAAGAAGTATTCCATCTGGACTTGCTGGCCTTAGAAACACATTCACTAAGTATGAGATCATACTCTTTTTGAAGGTATTCTTTAACGGGTCGTCTGTTGGGGAAGAGTCCATACAAGAAGAGTTTTATAAGATATTTCAAGATGCAATACTTCCAATAATTAAGAATGGATTAGTCAGTGTATATACAGATGTTGCTCATCTGAGAATGTACACTGATGTCCATTATTTTTTTTAAATAAAAGGGAAATCTACAGAAGAGAGTAGATCATAGCAGTCAATTTCATTTTATTAATTCAGGTGCCAAAAATTACGCCAAAACTGTAGCTAGACAATGCTCTGTAGCTATAATAATAATAATAGTTTTATACCAGGATGCACCTCTACAAAGCACTCTAATATGGCTATAACCCTGTTTAACAATGTTAATATGCTGTCACAATGGGCTGATTGGAACCTTCTGGACGCAGAAAAGGCATTTAGTTGCGTTGCCTGGTGGTATCTTTCGGAAGTATTAGCACGCATGCAATTTGGCTCAAACTTTATTTCATTGCTGAAAAACAACATAACTTACCGCTACAGCTTGAATCACAGTTTGGGTCAAAGTGACTACTAGTATTAAAATACAAAGAGTTACACGGCAGTGGTGTCCATTACCACCATCATTGTTTGCTTTACGTCTATATCCCTACTGATTAAAGCTAAAGGTAGAATCCTGCATAACCCTGGTTTGTGTGAACTCTTACCTACTAAAAAGTATGCAATGTGCTGATGACATTGCTATAATCTCAACCAATGCGGAAACTGCCATACCTGCCATTGAAGAAATCACCCTTTAATTTGGCAGAGCTTCAGAATGCACACTGAATATTGCAAAAGTTGAGATTCTTATTTGTTTTGTTTTATTCAAGTATGTAGCCTTTTAGTCTTTTTTTAGCGATTGGGCACTGTAATCTCAGCTTTCACTGGAGTATCAAAAATCCAACAGGAAGCAGAATTCTCAAAATGCCAATGTAATGTGACTATGTGTTTCCTGTCTTTCATCTTTATTACTGGCCCAGCATGGGAAAAAGAGCATCAATGTTTATTAATCTCCAGCAAGGTGTTTTTTATAACAAGTATATATGAAGTTTGCTTTCGGACTATGGAGTAGTGGGCGCTAGGCCCACATGCTTGTAGAATAATGCACGCACACACAGTAGTAGAGTGGTGGATATCTGGTCCAGGGCACGTGCACCTGCCTCCTTTTATTATCAGTGTCACCTGACCGGTGACTCATGTGATGGGTACGTGTAAAGTGTAGTACACCACACTCCTGAACACTAGAATGTGTCCAGCAGGACACTACATCCCTCCCAAACTTTATTAGAGAAGAACCAAACATCCAACCTATGGGAAAGAACAATCAGGAAAAACACAGCACCACTGAGTCACTTTAGGCCTTCTGCCGGGCAGGGCTGGATGTCTGCACTTTCTGGTGCCTGTTGTGGAGCAACTGCAGATGCATCTCTTGTGTTGGGATTCCCCTCTCACCACAATTCTTTTGAGGCCCTTGCCCCTGGATTGCCACATGACTGTGTGGGTCTTGCTAGGTCTCTCATAGGCTGGGCTGAAGGGTCACTACAATAATCTATACAGGGCAACGGCCGAGCCTTGTGCAACCCAGACAGCTCCCGCTACTTTGTGAAAAGAAATTGGAAAAAGTTGACAGCTGAATTTTTGGACCCAGTGCTGCTGGCCAGTCAACCTGCACTCTCTAGGGACCCCAACGCTGACTCCGTGACCCTTCATAAGTGGATCGCGGAGGCAGTGGAAGTCATTCTGTGGCTCACTGGTTAGAGGAGGCAGACCCGGACGCTGTGATCAGACCCGGGACCAGGGTTCAATTCCCGACGCGGCAGGGTCTTGAGCCCAAAATGTCCACGGACTCGGTAATTCTCGCTTCGGTGCCTACTCGAATCACAGGTTCACACTCTGCAACTCTGGGCAATAGCTTGCTTAATCTCCACTACGGCCCCCCGCGGCGGGATGCCTGGCTTTCACCTTGGGGATACCCAGTAAGGGGCTATCTCACAGGGAAAAACCAGGACGGGTTCCCAATGCAAAGCGCTTTGAGACCTGGCGGTGATATTGCGCTATATAAAAACCCATCCATCCATCCATCCATTCCCCCAGCCAAAATAATGAAATCCTTCAGGAAATCGCCTTCCACCCCCTGGTTTTCAGAGAAGCTGAGAATCATGAAAAGTAGATGTAAGCTGCTGGAGAGACACTGGAGAGTGAATTGCGATAGCTCAGCTAAAGATGCATACAAAAAATCATTACAAGAAATGCACAAATCTATGATGAAAGCCAGGAAAGGTCATATAGCTAACTGCATAGAGGAGGCTGATAAACCTGATAAAGCTATTTTTAAGGTTGTTAATTCCTTTCTTTAACCTCGTGAGTTGCTGATTGACGTTCAACCCTCAGCGGCACTATGCGAGGAATTATCAGAGTTCTTCGTTAATTAAATCCGGAAGATTTACAACACTTTTTCGGGAACAGTTGAAACGGTTAAACCTGACATATTGATAAGGAAAAATCCTAGACCCCTCCTCTCTAATTTCGTGCAGATAACGCAGAAGGAAGCTCTGGTGGCCATTCAGAGCTGCAAGTCAGGATCACCGGAGGACCCATGCCCTCCAAAATTGTGGAAGGAGCTGGCTAACTCCTCCTTTCAGGCGCTAGCTGACATTTGGAACACCTCCTTGACTGTAGGCATTTTCCCAGATTTATGAAAGCATACAACCCTCCTCCACCTTAAGAAGAAATCTAATGTTGCCTCGGGTGATCTCAATAACTACAGACCGATTTCTCTATTGTCTGCACCTGCAAAAATGCTTGAAAAAATAGTGCAGAAACAGATGGCCAACTTTATTGAGACTCGGTCTCGTGGTAGCTGAGTCCTCGGAGAGATCTTGAAGACGCATCCAGTTGTCAATTCTATTAATTAGAAGCCTTCACTTTCAGTCAGTTACAGTTGATTGGTGATTTAATAATATTGTATCTGAGAAGCATTTCGGAGATATATACATGTGCAACTACATCGTCCTGATGATGGTCCTATGGATCTTGTAGACCAACGGGGGACCGAAACGTCGACATTGCATCACCATTTTGCTAATATGTTGTAATTGAAGTGCACACAAATACACGTATGATTGTGATTTCCTCACATATTGTGGTATTTCAAAAGTCCATGATTGTGGCAAAAGGTGATTTCACACTACTGTAAACTATTGTAATTTTCAGTTATGTGTGTGTTGCTAGTATGAAGAAAATATATTAAAAAAAGTAAATACAAGAATGAAACTTGTTTTTTGATACATTCAGCTATTGGTATTGGTTGATTGTTTCCTGCATAGAGCTAACTAATGATCACGAAGGTGGCATTTTTTTTAATAAGTAAATTGAATCAAATGATTCCTTGAGGGGCAACTGTATTCTGTTATTGATCATACCCAGTCCCTGGGGGATAATTGGGTGGCTCTCTGTTATTTACAACTTTATTGAGAGCCACAGCATCCTGCATGACACGCAATCGGGGTTCCGAGCGCTAATAGAGGTCGCAGACTCAGTCAGGATGGAGTTGGATTCAGGGGTATCAGCTATGCTGGTGCTCCTGGATCTCTCTGCAGCATTTGATACAGTGGACCACTCCATCCTGGCCCTGCGCCTTCAGGACCTGGGGATTGACGACACAGAACTGCGGTGGCTCAAATCTTTCCTCTCTGGACGCACACAGAGGGTGGCGCTTCAACCCCATCAGTCCAAACGCAAGCTCCTATGGTGTGGGGTCCCTCAAGGATCGTCCCTGAGCCCACTGCTTTTTAACATCTATTTGGCGCCATTATTTGCATTGATTGCTAACTGGGGGGTGAAGGCGATCTCGTACGCCGACGAAACCCGGCTGGTATTTCCTTTCAAAGATATGTCGAATGCCTCTTTCCTGAATTTTAAGAGTTGCTTAAAAGACAATGGATGAACAACAACAAACTCAAGCTGAATGCCGAAAAAACAGAGGTGCTGTTCTCCGGTAACAGCCAACCTCCCACCGCAGACCTTTGGTGACCGGAGGAAATGGGTTGTCCCCCGACCCCCGCAGGCTGAGCAAAAAACCTGGGCGGAAAATGGCAGACGTATCTATCATTCTCGGGCCAAATTCAGCAGGTGACAGGCGCCTGTTTTGGTAGTTTGAAGAATCTGCGCAAAGTCTTACACCTTTCCCGAGAAAACTGCCATCGCTCAGTGGTTCAAGCTACAGTAACCTCTCACTTGGATTACGCCAATGGCCTATATTTCGGCCTTCTAGCGTACCAGATAAAGAAACTGCAGTTAGTCCAGAACGCGGCGGCTAGACTTCTCAAACATGTCCCATTTAAGCAACATATCTCTCCGCCCCTCAAAGAATTACATTGGCTGCCGGTCACCAACAGAATAAAGTTTAAGGCCCTAACCTTAGTCTTTCGGGCTTTCCATGGATCCTGCCCCAATTATCTGGTGCATACAAACAGTCTTGTTTACTTAGATCTAGCTCTTAGAACCTGCTATGCACCCCCCGCATTAGGAAAGCTCGACTGGGGGTAAGATCCTTTACGGTTAGGGCTGCCATGCTTTGGAATACTCTGCCAAACGCCATGCGACAAATCACCTCTAAAACCATTTTTAGGAAATCAATTAAAACTTGGCTTGTTAATCTGGAGTAACCTGCTAGACTTTCTGCTGCTCGCAGGTCATCCTGCAAGCCACCTGTTGCTATAGCGCCGGGACACCTCCTAGGAGGAAGCTGTTCGCGCTCTATAAATGACAGTATTAGCCTAGGGTAAATGGTCCAATGGTCAAGTATGCTCTCTTCAGCAGGCCTCAGATTCATGGGGGCTCACAGAAGGTTTCAGAGCGGTTAGCCTTCCTCTGTGATAGAAATGTCTTGTTGCTCTCCGGATGTTTCAGTCATTTGGATCCACTCTGATGGTACGATACTCTTTATGTGTTTCTGGTGATGCACCTGGGTAATGAGGACGATTACCTTTTTATAGTTGTGTAACAGGTGGCGATATCCGGCTTCAAGTGAAATTTTGAAGTTAGAAGGAATGGAGGGACTCCATGGCCACTCTAAGTTTTTTTCACTGGCATGTGCAGTTGCTAGTCTGGATGCCATCCATGTTAAGCAGCTGTTGTCAGGTGACTGGACGGTTGCTCTGTGAAGCATGGGGTCCGGATGCAGATCGCGCTTGCTGGCCACTTAGTTGGTCCTCCCGTAAAGCAGTCTTCAGTGATGTCTCTGCACCCCAGTGGCTGGCTTGAGTTGATTGATGACCTCTCCAGTAGTGGCATGAGTCTTCAGTCTTATCACTCTTCTCCCTTTTTGCGTGTGCACCTGTGGTAATTGTTCTCCTTGTGGCATCCTGCCACTCTCTACTCCTCCTTCACGATGTGGTGTCATGCCACAATCTTCCTTACTTCCGACCAGTTTCCTCTCTCTGATGTGGCGTCCTGCCACATGTGACATGTTCGCGCAACATGGACATCTCACTGGTCGCATCTGGTTCGTATGACTGAGTCTTTTCATTGCTGCAGACCTGTTGCAGATATGTCCTGTCAGTAGGACTTGCTTCTACTCCTCGTGGAACTCTTGTAGGCCCCATCCCCTCCTTAGTATTTTTTGCTGTGCTTCTCTACCAGGATGGCAGGTCACCTTCTTCGCTCGAGGGTGTCATGCTTGCACCTCAAGCCTGAGCCGTTGTGGCGCTTGCTCTTGCCTCTGTTCTGGCATGCTCGGTTGGGTCGGTCACTTCGTGTGACGTGCTCAATGCTGGGCCAATGGTGGACATTCTCTCATGGACGGCCGGCTGGCGCAGCCTCTTCCGGTTCAACATGACGTCTCACTGTACTGGGCGCCTGCCCATGCTGTCAAGCTTCAAGGTACATGCGGCAGCACACTGAGGACTCCACGCTCTTGGTCCTTCTTTAGTGCCCTCTTCTGGGGCTTGGCATGCTTCCTCTTTTTCTTGTGGTGGTGGTCATTCACCACTAGGGGCGTGTGGTGCAGTTTCCTCACATGTGGAGCAATTGGGAGCTCACTCTCTATGCATGTTCTCCTCATGCTTCATGTGGGGCTTGTTGCTTCCTTAGGCTTTGCTTCTGGGAACCACTGTACTCTTGTCAGCTCTCTTGGCTGGGACAGCGTTGGGCTTCTCGTGGGTATCAGCAGTGTCTTGATGCAGCCAGGAGTTACAGTCTTCCAATGGGACTGTTCGTGTTCTTAGATTCTCACCTGCGTTGTCACATCTGGCTACGCAGGAGCACTCTGCAGAGGTTCAGTCTTTCCTCCTCTAAAACCATTTGGCAGGCCAAGGATGTGTGTGGCTCTCTTTTGAATAGTCCTTTTCTGTTGCTGCCCCAGCCTCCTATGTAGGTTACTCTGCAATGTATTGTTGCTATTCTTGCACACGCTTCTTCAGTGCCACGATGGAAATAGGCAGCCACCGGTGGGCAGGTGGTACTCTCAGCACCTGTCCTGGCTGTTTCTCACAGCCTCTGTCTCAAATGAGTAGTGTATGTGCATGCAGAGGTGCTCTCTTCATGCACTCTTTGTGTATCTCTCTGTACAGGGGTTCTTTGTCTCTCCCTGTTCAAGCCTTGACAGATCATCAGGGGCGTGCGGTCCTCTGTTCCCTTCTGGCAATTTTGAATTAGCTGTGACTTTGGGCCACTGCAGCCTTAGCACGGCTGCTCGCCAGTTCTTTGCAAATGTGTTCAGTTTTTTTTTTCAACATGGTACCTTTTACTGGCCACTAGGTTGATTAAAAAAAGGCCACTGCAGCTGTTCCTGATTGCTGCCTGCCTTGTGGGAGCTGGAGGTGCAGTTTGGGGAGAGTCGCTCTCTTTAGGTGTGGGAGGAGCAGAGAGCAGCTTTTGTTTTTGTGGGCTCTTGGCAGCTGGTGGCATTTAAAGGAGTGGGGCGTAACATCATCGCGGTACTGCACTGAGGTGAGCGAGAGTAGCGAGCAAGCCCGAATAACCTATGGGGGGTTCGGGCAGGGTTCTCCCCTGAGAAACGTTTGAAAAATAGTGGCTAAATGGAGCATTTTCAAGCAAAGTTGAGGAAGCAGGAAGGTTAATAATGCAATACACACAGCCATGCCCCAGCCTCCTCCTTATGACCCCTATTACCCTCCCATCTCTCTCCTTTGGTTCTCTCCACCTCTCTCAAGGACCGGAAGAGCAGCAGCACTTTAATCAGGTCCTCTGCAATTATGCAACAGGAAGTACCAAATTATGCAGCAGGGTTGACTACATTTTACAGTGTAATGCTGCTGCAGGGTAGTATTATGTCATTATTGTGTCATTTTTGGCACATGTTAACACTATGTGAAGGGCCTTCCTCTGTGTAGCCATATATTACTGCATTTTTAGTAACATTTGATCTTTTTTCTGATGTTTTTTGTTAAAATCTTCAACTTAGGCTGTAGATGACGGGTTATATAGCTACGGTATCAAATCCATAATTATGCCTAAAACGCAGCAGCATCGAATATATACTGTGGCCCTGGCTATAACACTGGTACCCCAAAGTTGGGGGGGGGGGTGTTCATTATGTTCCTACTATTTATATAAGAGGTCTGCCTTTTGCAAGTGGATCGGGAAAATGTGAGTAAGCAGAACACTGACAGCACATGTTACCAGTGCTTGTCTTCCCATAATAGGCACTGGCACTGCTCCTTCTTATTCTGTATCTGTGTTTTATTAGTGAAACATGGCAAGTCCTTTCACTCAAGTATCAAAACTTTGCCATAGTCAGAATTATGTTGGCTAATACAGGACCTTTAGGAATAGCTGCTGGAAATATGTGATTCTGAGGCTGTAGAGTATTCCACATAATTATGGATTTGTCACATACTCCATCATCTGCTGCATAGTTTGCAGATTTTAAGAGAAAAAAACGTGTCTGTCTCAAACGGATCAAAAGTAACCAAAAACACAGTGCTGTGTTGCTTCTCAGTGGAGACCCTTTGCAGAAGCTAACTGGTCAACTTTCAGTTGCCTATTACTGCATTTAGTGTTAAACTGATACTAACGAGGTGTAAGCTTTGCCAAGACAGTGCCAACGCACACAAAAAATGAAGTAATAATACATAACATGTGCCCAATTACACTCTGTAAGTTGTATTTTCTTGCCACATAATTTAGTCAACCCTGCCGTATAATTTGGTTTCCCTAAACTGCATAATTCTAGTTATCCCTGCCAGGTGAAAGGCCTAAATGTCTCTCACAAAAGGCTAGTACCCTAAGAACTTGCAGACACAGATTCCATTGAGCCTTGTTTCGTACTTAACCGATGTGCCATTAGGCATCGTATTTGCAGCACCCTTGGTCGCACCTTTAACTTTCACAAAGTTCTTGCGCCTCAGCCTAGCCCCACAAATAAATGAAACACAATAAGAAAAATCTTCTCCCTGCCCCTCCCCTCTTCTAATCTCTGGTGTCTTCTCCCATTCCTCTCCTACCCTCACTCTTCCAGGGATTGGGATATACTTAAAAAAGATTACACCACTTAAATAGTGAAGAATAAATGTTAACCCTCGACCTTACCAGCTCAGGAGAGGGCAAGAAAACCGGTATCTGCGCGGGGCCTCTTTCATATAAGAGGGAGTATTGTCTTTGGTATTTTTTTATCTTGTGTGTAGTTGGGGAGCGTGATGAGTGCACGCTGTTCTGTGGTGTTGGACTGCGTGACTGTCATGTCGTGAGATACTGATGTATGTGAGATTAGTGTGAGTGTGTTTGTGTGAGGAGGGCTGGTGTCTGTGTTTCCGATTATGTGTCTTGCTTGTGTCTGTGTGCGTGGCTGCGCTTCTGTGCAGTTCAAGTGTGACGGGTTGGTGGGGGGAGTGTGCCTGTGTGCAGTTAGCGTTCGTGTGTTGTTGATGTCTTTGTGTGCATGCCTCAGCATGTTTGCGCGCTCTGTATTTCCAATCCATTCGACTTGTGTGACAGTGTCAGAACACAACCCTTTTTTACAATACATACTTACATACGAGAGTACACACAGTGTGTGTGTGCTCGCGAATTTAAGTATTTATTGTAAAACATGGTTGTGTTGCTGTCAATGCCTTTCATATTGCCAAGCGCTGTGCACACTGCACCATCTTAATGCATCCTTTGTCATTGATTAAAAACACAAAAAACAAGTGTACACCCCACATGATTTGAGCACAATGGGGCCCCCTGCACAAAAAAACCTTTTATGGAAAATCCCACGGAAACTGCAGACCCGCACTAAGCGCCACGAGAGTGCTGCAACAACAGCCAAACATGGGTCTGAAGACAGGCCTATGAGCAGGCACAGCTGTGCATGGCTCCAGCAGAGAGGCTACGGAAAGCGTGTGGGCTGTGCAGGCAGGGTGTGGAGGTGCAAAGGGTTGTGCAGACTATAGACCATGGAGGGTGCACGGTGTACTGCAGACAAGACCGGTGTATGGAGGTCTACAGCCAGGGCTGTGTGCAGTGTATGAGGCTGGGTATGTGAGTAAGCAGAACACTGACAGCACATGTTACCTGTGCTTGTCTTCCCATAATAGGCACTTGAACTGCTCCTTCTTATTCTGTATCTGTGTTTTATTAGTGAAACATGGCAAGTCCTTTCACTCAAGTATCAAAACTTTGCCATAGTCAGAATTATGTTGGCTAATACAGGACCTTTAGGAATAGCTGCTGGAAATATGTGATTCTGAGGCTGTAGAGTATTCCACATAATTATGGATTTGTCACATACTCCATCATCTGCTGCATAGTTTGCAGATTTTAAGAGAAAAAACGTGTTTGTCTCAAACGGATCAACAGAAACTAAAAACACAGTGCTGTGTTGCTTCTCAGTGGAGACCCTTTGCAGAAGCTAACTGGTCAACTTTCAGTTGCCTACTACTGCATTTAGTGTTAAACTGATATTAACGAGGTGTAAGCTTTGCCAAGACAGTGTCAACGCACACAAAATATGAAGTAATAATACATAAAATGTGCCCAATTACACTCTGTAAGTTGTATTTTCTTGCCACATAATTTAGTCAACCCTGCCGCATAATTTGGTTTCCCTAAACTGCATAATTCTAGTTATCCCTGCCAGGTGAAAGGCCTAAATGTCTCTCACAAAAGGCTAGTACCCTAAGAACCTGCAGACACAGATTCCATTGAGCCTTGTTTCGTACTTAACCGATGTGCCATTAGGCATCGTATTTGCAGCACCCTTGGTCGCACCTTTAACTTTCACAAAGTTCTTGCGCCTCAGCCTAGCCCCACAAATAAATGAAACACAATAAGAAAAATCTTCTCCCTGCCCCTCCCCTCTTCTAATCTCTGGTGTCTTCTCCCATTCCTCTCCTACCCTCACTCTTCCAGGGATTGGGATATACTTAAAAAAGATTACACCACTTAAATAGTGAAGAATAAATGTTAACCCTCGACCTTACCAGCTCAGGAGAGGGCAAGAAAACCGGTATCTGCGCGGGGCCTCTTTCATATAAGAGGGAGTATTGTCTTTGGTATTTTTTTATCTTGTGTGTAGTTGGGGAGCGTGATGAGTGCACGCTGTTCTGTGGTGTTGGACTGCGTGACTGTCATGTCGTGAGATACTGATGTATGTGAGATTAGTGTGAGTGTGTTTGTGTGAGGAGGGCTGGTGTCTGTGTTTCCGATTATGTGTCTTGCTTGTGTCTGTGTGCGTGGCTGCGCTTCTGTGCAGTTCAAGTGTGACGGGTTGGTGGGGGGAGTGTGCCTGTGTGCAGTTAGCGTTCGTGTGTTGTTGATGTCTTTGTGTGCATGCCTCAGCATGTTTGCGCGCTCTGTATTTCCAATCCATTCGACTTGTGTGACAGTGTCAGAACACAACCCTTTTTTACAATACATACTTACATACGAGAGTACACACACTGCGTGTGTGCTCGCGAATTTAAGTATTTATTGTAAAACATGGTTGTGTTGCTGTCAATGCCTTTCATATTGCCAAGCGCTGTACACACTGCACCATCTTAATGCATCCTTTGTCATTGATTAAAAACACAAAAAACAAGTGTACACCCCACATGATTTGAGCACAATGGGGCCCCCTGCAAGAAAAAACATTTTATGGAATATCCCACGGAAACTGCAGACCCGCACTAAGCGCCACGAGAGTGCTGCAACAACAGCCAAACAGTCTGAAGACAGGCCTATGAGCAGGCACAGCTGTGCATGGCTCCAGCAGAGAGGCTACGGAAAGCGTGTGGGCTGTGCAGGCAGGGTGTGGAGGTGCAAAGGGTTGTGCATACTATAGACCACGGAGGGTGCACGATGTACTGCAGACAAGACCGGTGTATGGATGTCTACAGCCAGGGATGTGTGCAGTGTATGAGGCTGGATGGGGCCCTGGAGACAGAGTATGAAGGTGGAAGGGGCTCTGACTGTAGGAAAGTGCACAAGTCTGTGCAGGCGGCGGGTTCTGATGGCTCACGGTTTTATGCAAGCAGGGTATGATGGTGCACGGGGCTTTGAAGGCAGTGCTGTGCAAGGTACATGAGGCTGTGCAGGTAGTATAGACAGGCGAAAGGGGTGTGAAAGCAGGGGGTGCACCGCACAGGACTATGGACACCATGTATGACTGTTCAGGGAGCTGTGAAGGCATGGCTATGGAGCGGGTTGCAGGGCTATGGACGGGGGGAGAGGGTTGGATGCATTTCCACTGAGAGAGCAGTATTGAATCTTTTTTTAAAATCTGCTTTCTGCTCTGTCACTCTTTAAAGGAAGCAGTCTCTATATACGATGGCCAGGTTTTGAGCTGTGGGAAACAGTTAATGTCTTCATGTGTCAGAAATTAATGTCTCCTCCTTAAGAGTGACTCTGCCCTGTCTCAGATTAAATCCCACAGCAAAAAACAGCGACAAGGAGGGTCGGTTCCACCCATAAATTGTCTCCTCTTAGTTAAGCGCTTGTCACCCATTCCCTGGCCCTATACCCATTCTACCCGAGCATTTGGAATTCATTAGTACTATTCCCAGCAATACATCGTCACACAGAATCTTATAAAAAAATCATTGCACAGTCCGCATGTTGGGACGTAAACTCAAATCATTTATAAAAGGTAAATTCTGGAAGAACACAGGGAGCCCAGGGAACCACGGCTCAGGTGTGATTTGTGAGGCAAAGGGCTGCTTGCCTTTCTTTCAGCAGTAGAACCGTAGCGTGCAAATGAAAGGCGGCTAATGAATATGGAGCACATTATTGTCACAATAGCATTGTCCTTCCCTAAAAAAAAGTCTGAACTGAAACGTTTAAACACGGTGGGATTACAAAAGTACAGTGCTGGATTAGTGCCATTCCTAGATGAACAGTGAATCCCAACCCTCTCCCGCCCACATTCACTCTTATACCCAAATTAAAGCACACAAATAAAAGTTAGTTACACGTGCACGTCCGGTTTCATCATTCTTCTGAGTTCTAACTATTTGTTTTTAATTTACACCGCACAAATCAACACAGACCTGCAGAACCACAAACAGCAGATCAGTCGCGGGCGGCTCGCAATTCTGGATGGTGGTTGGGTTGGACATAAAAAAACAGTTGCGGGTGGCTCGCAATTCTAGAGGGGATCTGGGGACATAAAAAACGTACCTACATGATCCGGATCCCGCTCTGCCTCTCCATCCAGTTCCTGGGCCGGTCCGGAGCAGGAACAGGTCTGGGCCGGTCCGGAGTGGGGGCAACTTCAAACTACCAGCCGGTGTCTCACTCTCAGCCAATCCAGATGCTGCATTAGCAGCGCCAGGATTGGCTAGGGCACGGATACCGCCCGCCCACTAGGAGACGGGGGCTGCGATGGCCTCTCAGTTTCCCCCCTCCCTTGCTCTCCGAAGGTAAAAGGGGCTGACTGACAGTGCGCATGTACGGGCTGGTCATGAAAATGACCAGCCCAAACTCGATCATGCGCACTATGCGCCCGTCCTGTCAGTAACAGTCTGGCTGTCACTCAAACAGGGTTCAGTGCTGCCGCAGCCCCGCCCCCACCCCCATCAGCATCCGATTGCCGCTAGCGCGTCCCAGCAGCACGAGAGTCGAGAAATTGAATTGGTTTTTGCTTTGCTTAGTTTGCCTGCTATAACAAACGCCCCAGCGCCCCCAATGGACGCACCGCCGTGAGCCAAAACTCACGTGCTCTGATGCTTGGTCCACATCTCATCATTTCCACCAGAGCCATGACTGGCAGTTTCCATTCCTACATTGCGGTGGTGACAGAAGGACACTAGGTGGCGGTGCAGCGCTATTCCTAGCACGGGCGCCGGCTGCTTTCCCAATGCTGCGGGCCTCGCGCTGTGGTGACTGGTGGTGCTGAACACTCTCACTCACGTTCCCAGTGACTGTCCCGATGCTGCATGTTTTCTAGCCTAGCCGGGCCTCCAGTAACCAATGCCCGGTAGGCAAGTGCTTGACAGGCATGACCTTCTTTATTTAAGATTTCAATCCGCCGACACAAACCTTAGCACTGGCCTGTGGAAGTAGGCAGATGGGCACTGAGCCTTTGCTGTGTGTGTTTTTTTACTCTTTGGGGCTGGCTCATTATCACTGTGCCTCGTAGTGCGCTTGAGGCCAGGTGGGTGACAGGCTCGCTGGCTTTCTCACCACGTTTTAAGGTGCAGTGGCATCGGGGCTCTCCTTGTTTGCAGCGGAAACCTCCCACTCCTGACAGGGGTAGCAGGTTCTACCAGGTGTAGCTAGGGATTGATCGGGCCAGCACAACCTAGATTCATGCCATTCATTGTTGGTATTGTCGCAGTACTTCCTGCTTCTACCACAGTCAGGGGGGTGCTGCCATGTGCTGCTCCATGAGAGGCTAGGTCGCTTGGGCACTATCGGCTTGTTGCTTGAGTCAGGCGGCAAAGTCTGTTTGACAGTGGCCGTCAGGACTTTCAGAGCTTGTACGACCTCCCTGCACTTGCAGGCCAGCGCTGTCCTGCCTTAGCTTCACCACACTTCCGACTAGCGTGGGTGAACGGTGACAGGCAGGGGCAGGAGCAGTCCACCTGGTCATGCCGCAACTCACCATGTGGGCGACAACAGAAGCACCAGACTGGGGAAGGCAACCATTCTCTTCTCTCCCATCTCAGGGCCGGTCAGGACCAGTGGTCGAAGTGGGGAAAAAAAAGTAGGGGAACTGTGGGCGGAGAACCAGGGGGCAGGAATAACCTGAGGATTGGATCAGTGGGCGGAGTTAGAGGTGTGGCCAGGATGCGCAAAACATCCCAATCTTTATTATTTGTGTGGCATTTCTCTGACCAGTCAATGGAAAAAACTACCTAGGCAGTGAATATAGAATAAATACACAAGGATATAAGGACCAAGACTAAAATGAACAGTTTCCAAGTAATTACACAAGTTTATTGTAAACACATTGACAATGGCTAAAAATTATACATTACATAAAAATTAAGTATATATAAATCATCACATAAAAATTAATGAACTAAAAGAGTGAGTTGTATGTCGACGCGTTTCGGCGACCAGCGCCTTTTTCAAGACAGATTACAACTTTCTGCAAAAGATAAAAGAGTATATAGTTCAATTTTTCTATTTTCAGTTATTGTAATGTTATCTCAGCATAGATAAGAAAAATTTACACGATAACTATTATACACTATGTGTTAATTTTTTAAAAAAACAAGGAAACACTGTTCAATGAACCAATCTAACAGTCCTTAGTTCGTCCAGAAATTGGCAAAGCATAAATCACATGACAACCTCTATTATGGCCTACTCACATTTTCAATTAATTATAACATATATTGATGTTATAGCATGCTCTCGCTACATGTTCTATATTTTTACATGCACTAGTGTTTCATGAGCTTTATTTGAATGATTCTTTATACACAGCATAATAGCTTCAGAGAGTCTATATACATTCATTTACATGTCAGAAAATATTCTTTGTGCCTACATATATCTTAGGTATTCGAGATAAAACTTTGAATGTCATTCTAATAGGACAGATACACAGAAGATATTAGATGGAAAAGAGTAAGGACGAGTAGTACAGTGCTTTAAATGTTTATATCACCACTGCGCCTCATTATTGGAAAATCTTCGTCATTTCAAACATAGGAGTGTGTCTATTTTATCTATTTTATATCTGAGAGATTACTTCTCTCTTTTTTGTACATACCTATGTGGAGAATACGCTCTATCATTCACTAATTTCATCTCCGGTGGCTATTAAGAAGTTTCCTAAATTCAAACCACACGTCTACTTGTCACTTACCCCAGATAAAAATGGTTTTAACACCTAGGTCAGGGATGAGACGCTAATACTATTCATCCACTTCTTTGAACTGGAGTTCACGCTTCTGATTATCTGTTTGATTCTGTAATATTATTAACAAAAATAGAAACCTTTTATTATGTTAGGCATGCAGGACTGCAATCAATTTGTTCATGTCTGCAAAGAGCATTTCTACAATATGGATTTTGTTTGAACCGAGAGCGACTAACCTATTTTCAAGCTTCTTCAGTTTTTATGTTGTATCACGGCTGATTGGATATTTCAGTTTAGGTCATCAAAATAAACGACCTGCCTAAAACAATAAACCATATAAGCATGGTAAAGACACGCTCAAATGGTGTCCATGTCTTAATCAGATATAGATTCCCAACACTTGGCACAGAAATCCCTTTTAGGAGACAACCCTGTGAAAGGTACGTTTCCTTGCTCAAGTTGTAAATCTTGCGCAAATATTCATAAAGGAGTTACTTTTACTCACAATGGATATACTGCCAGTGCCAACGAGATGTATAACTGTAAAACATCAAAATTTATATATTTTTTAGAATGCCCGTGCCCGCAGGGGTATGTGGGCGAAACATCTCGTACAATACAGATAAGATTGACCGAGCATCGCTCAGCGGTCAGAACGAAGAAAATCACTGCACCAATTGTGAAACATTTTTTGGACCATGGCCATGGTCCCAATGATTTCACTTGGCGCATTTTAGAAAAAATCAATACTGCAGATGACAAAGGAGGTGAAGCAATACGCAAAAAACGCGAAGTATTCTGGATTTTCTCCCTCAATACATTTCGTGAGGGTTTAAATAGTGAAATCCCATGGGAGAACGCAATTTTCTAAATACACAGTGAAATAGGTACAGAATTGGAGGGCAACACAAATATATAGGCTTCCTCTTAGGCAGTGGAAAATTAGATCAAACATATCTCGCTTTCCCCCAGCACTGATAACTTTTTATAGTTTTACTTATTTTTCTGTTGATGTTTACATCGGCAAGTAAAGGTTTATATATATTAGCCCCAAATTCAATAACGTAGTCAGTCCGTCGTTTGAAAAAACTACAGATCGCCAAAGATACAGATTAGTAAAATAGAGTCTGTTCTCGCGTTTCATTACTCCGGGTGACGTCGGTTGTAGGCTAATTACTTGCAGCAGTGCACACATAAAAACGCGCGAATCCGTTCAAACTTTATCCGACCCTGGAACCACGTCCGAGTCAGACGTCGCCTCCACGCAGCTGCTATCTTTGAATCCCAAGTAAGTTTATCGCCGTCAGAAACAAAGATAGATTACCTGCTCTGACTTAGAGTCGGGCACCTTGAATTAGCCACTCGAGATCATTAGTAAGAAGTATAATATAAGGCTCATTGTTTTTTCGGTAGGAATCCGACGTGCTGCAGAAATGGCAATCACTGTTGGGAACTTCGTGTAAACCATATCACGGAAAACTGAAAGTGTTCCCACATAGGTACGTTACAAAGAAACGTTATTTATACTTTGAAAGAGGAGAGCTTGAATAAGAAGCTCCCTCTTTGGCTACATTACTACATAATAGTAATTACGGTGTTCGCTTTTTTGTCTCCATTTTGGTGTATTCAAGTCTAGTTCTGCACACGGCCCTAAAGAGTCTATCCAGTGCAAATTAGGCACCGACTTATCACTGATGTTTGTTATCTAGCGAACAGCTCGGTAAGATTCTAACATAGTGCATCATGGATAGTATGTCGCTTTCAGAAAGAAAAACATTTGATCGCTTTGTGAAATCTGAACTTTATCATTTTGCAGATTACGTTGGGAAATCAAAAATCTGCAAAATATACAAAGTGTGGAGGCAACGCAAATTAAAGCAGTTTCACGGGTAAGAAGCGTTAGGCCATACTTTTCCCTGGAAAGTTTATATCTGATTAAGACATGGACACCATTTGAGCGTGTCTTTACCATGCTTATATGGTTTATTGTTTTAGGCAGGTCGTTTATTTTGATGACCTAAACTGAAATATCCAATCAGCCGTGATACAACATAAAAACTGAAGAAGCTTGAAAATAGGTTAGTCGCTCTCGGTTCAAACAAAATCCATATTGTAGAAATGCTCTTTGCAGACATGAACAAATTGATTGCAGTCCTGCATGCCTAACATAATAAAAGGTTTCTATTTTTGTTAATAATATTACAGAATCAAACAGATAATCAGAAGCGTGAACTCCAGTTCAAAGAAGTGGATGAATAGTATTAGCGTCTCATCCCTGACCTAGGTGTTAAAACCATTTTTATCTGGGGTAAGTGACAAGTAGACGTGTGGTTTGAATTTAGGAAACTTCTTAATAGCCACCGGAGATGAAATTAGTGAATGATAGAGCGTATTCTCCACATAGGTATGTACAAAAAAGAGAGAAGTAATCTCTCAGATATAAAATAGATAAAATAGACACACTCCTATGTTTGAAATGACGAAGATTTTCCAATAATGAGGCGCAGTGGTGATATAAACATTTAAAGCACTGTACTACTCGTCCTTACTCTTTTCCATCTAATATCTTCTGTGTATCTGTCCTATTAGAATGACATTCAAAGTTTTATCTCGAATACCTAAGATATATGTAGGCACAAAGAATATTTTCTGACATGTAAATGAATGTATATAGACTCTCTGAAGCTATTATGCTGTGTATAAAGAATCATTCAAATAAAGCTCATGAAACACTAGTGCATGTAAAAATATAGAACATGTAGCGAGAGCATGCTATAACATCAATATATGTTATAATTAATTGAAAATGTGAGTAGGCCATAATAGAGGTTGTCATGTGATTTATGCTTTGCCAATTTCTGGACGAACTAAGGACTGTTAGATTGGTTCATTGAACAGTGTTTCCTTGTTTTTTTAAAAAATGAACACATAGTGTATAATAGTTATCGTGTAAATTTTTCTTATCTATGCTGAGATAACATTACAATAACTGAAAATAGAAAAATTTAACTATATACTCTTTTATCTTTTGCAGAAAGTTGTAATCTGTCTTGAAAAAGGCGCTGGTCACCGAAACGCGTCGACATACAACTCACTCTTTTAGTTCATTAATTTTTATGTGATGATTTATATATACTTAATTTTTATGTAATGTATAATTTTTAGCCATTGTCAATGTGTTTACAATAAACTTGTGTAATTACTTGGAAACTGTTCATTTTAGTCTTGGTCCTTATATCCTTGTGTATTTATTCTATATTCACTGCCTAGGTAGTTTTTTCCATTGATTTATTCCCTGACCTAGGGGTTGACTGTTAATGTGGTGCATACAGGGAACCCTTGTTGTTTACAAATATTTCTCTGACCAGTTACAGCTTACTATGTTATGTAATTCAACCAATGGATACACATGATTATTTAACGATTAATATGAGCTATTGACATTAGAAACATATTCCACTTTATGAATTTATTTTAATCACAGAATGTCCCAAAAATGCTTTAAAGTGGAAGGACGACCCATTTGTTTCCGAGCCATGGAGTTTCTGTTGTCAGCAATCTACACAGAGACAATCAATTTTACGTGTGTAAATGACTGTATAGGAAATGTTACATGAGACAAAGGACTACAAGGTGTAGGAGTCACATGATAACCATACTAGTAGATAGTATAGTTTAATAGTGATTGGCCTGGAGAAACACAAACTGAGAATTGAAAACTTAATACCATGATTGGGGGCTCTCTTTAAAAATCATTATTGATTTGTATAAAAAATAACACTTTTTGCAACATTAGGATAATCAAAGGCTTAGGGAAAAAAACCATAATGCTCTAGTTTATACCTTGCAGTTTTGTATGCAGCTCTTAGATGAAAGTTAATAGCTCACTGTTCTTTGTTAGGATTTTAACTTATAAACTGCAAGTAGCTAAAGGATCTCACTGACAAAAGCAGTAACCCACTGACCTATTTACAATATGTGCACTTTGTGATGGGCCTGCTACAATTTCTTTGCAGCAGGCACATTAACCCTCTGCGCTATCTTTCCATGAGTCAAAACTTCCACTAGACAAATCTCCGATCTCGCTCTAGGAAGAAGTTTATTCATCAGAGTTATCATGACATTTTTATTATTGCCGAAAATAGCAGGCGGCCGGAAAGGAGGCAGCTAGTGCTTTTAAAACCATAATATACGACGCCCCCACTCAAAGTCAGCGCCCGTTGCGGTCACACCAGTCGCACCGCCCTAGAGCCAGCTCTTCTAAGGGGTCCTGTTACCTCAGTGACAGAGTCACTGTTGCTCTAGGGTCTGCTACTTCGTAGGCCTGCCCGCAAGACTGGAGGTGAACTTCAGTATGGATTGTGGTGGGCAATCCTTCAAGGTGAACCCACACTTGCCACTGCTAGGTTCCACCTGCTGATGCTAACACACCAGGGCTTTTCTGGTGCCTTCTAAGGTCTGGCATGGGAATGTGCTCCCTCAGGAGAGTGGTTTGGGGGACTGTTCATGAAGGCTGAACCTGGTTCCCCAGTTCTAAATTGAGCAGTTCTGCCCCCAGTGCCTCATCTGCTCCCTCACTGAACACCATACTGCCCCACTGAGAGAAACTCATACTGCCTTCAGCTACAATCCAATTTGACCTGCTATAAATAACTGGATGTGACTCAATTCAAATTACACACTAGGCAAGAGCAATAGGCTGCCTAAAAGAAAAGGTAACAACATCCTGGAAAAAGCAAACACTCAGAAGGAATGAAAGATTTAATAAAGCATGTAAAATGTAAGCAGGAACATGGTGAACTTAACGCTTTTACAGTCATTATTCACAAATCAACAAGTATTTTTGCCTGAAAAGTTAAGGACATCACTACAGGGCCCAGAACGGACCCATTTCAATGTCCACTGCTTATATGCTTACAAAACGTAAGCAGTATGGTTTCCAATCCACCCATCAACCAGGTTTTGCAGTACCTCCAGGCAGGGCCGGTCCTAGGATTTTCGGGGCCCTGGGCAAAAGCGAATGTGGGAGGCCCCTGAAATCTACATAAGTGACACCTTCTGATCTCGGGGAAGCTGCTTTGTGCAGACTCCACTTGGGCCCCAGCTCCTCTTCTCAGCCATCCCAAGCAACTCTTGTACAGCCCATTTCGAACTGAAGGTGTGAGAATTGCTGGGAGGCTGAGTTAAACCTGTGTGGGCTAAAGTGCTGACAATGGGCACCCTGCCGAGTCTCTGAACTGGCTGCCTGAGAGGTGTACCCTCCCCTAGGCCTTCCCACACCATCCCTTAGAGGCCCCAGGAGGGGGCCCCCTCCCATGAGCCCGTTTGTGAAGCATTTCTTTCACTCTGATCAGCAGACATACAGGAGGACTAGTGGGGTGTTAATTGCCACTGTGGGGGGCCCCATCCTGGCAGGCAGAGTGCCAGGCCCTGGGCAGCTGCCCACACTGCCAATGCCTAGCGCCGGCTCTGCCTCCAGGTAGGAGGTACTGGAGGAAAACAATGCTGTTCAAAGAAAGACAAGAAAATAAAAGTAGCGCTTTACTGGCAAACTCTGTAAAGTGGCGCTAATGTGTTGGGGTTGGAAAAAAAATATCTGGCCCCTTCAAGAACACTCCATCTTGCTTTATTTAATTATTTTTCAGAGTTTGAACATTTTATTTCCGAGGCTGCACTTAGGAATAGAAAAATGTAAATACGGCATTTCCAGAAAAAGTGGTTTTATTTTTTGCATCCATTTCACAGGGGTAAAAATGGAGGACAGGAAGAGACGGTGAGAACCATTTCTTGATTCATGATTTTCGGAAAAGTGAGAAGGAGTTAGACAGAACGAGAGGGAATAGGAGTAAGAAAGAGGGGGCAGCTGCCAGTGGCAGAGCAGAAGCGGACACCTTCCTTGTCTTGTCTGGGCAGGAAGTAAGAGACAGAGACCTTTTCCTTCTCTGCTCCTCGCCCGTCCACAAACAGAATATTTCTGACGTCCAGGGACGCATGTTCATAATAAAAAAGTAGGGGAACGGAATCTACAGAATTAAAGAAGTAGGGGCACGCCGTGCCCTGCTGTTCCCGCCCACTTCGACCACTGGTCAGGACAGCGTCAGCAGCAGGTGCAGGGTGCCACGGCCAATACTCCCTTGACGAGGAATGTGAGGCGGCGGCTAACTCACACGCATGCTAAGACCCCCTGGTCACCATTGTGGAGTTGTGAGCTCTAGGCCCCCATGCTTGTGGAATAATGCACTCACCCACAGTAGGAGGGTACTGGATATCTAGCCCAGGGCACATGCACAAGGCCCATTTTATTATCAGGGTCACCAGACCGGTGATGCCTGTGATGGGGGAATGTAAAGTAAAGTACACCACACTCTTGAACACTTAAACTTGTCCAGCAGGACACAACAGGGACCAAAGTTACTGGGTGGTTATTTCGACATTCTGACCCGAAAGAAGGTATACAAAAGAGTGAAGTTTAGAGTTGCCCGGGATGCGATGCTCGAAAGACCTGGCAGATGTGTATAAAGTGCTCTTTTGTATCTCTAATCCATAGATTCCTACCAATCCGTCCACAGACATTTCTACCTGATAAATTCCATGATGGTATGGTTCCGAAATGCGCACAAGCTGGGGTCACACAACTTGTAACACTGTGTAACCCACTTAGTGTGTGCTCCTTTGTTGATCTTAAAAAAGCATATCACCTGCCAAGAGATTGCTTTTTTCAAATATCTTCAAATGAGAAATTTTATAATGAAATCTGATATGCAGATAGATAATATCGATCTATTAGAATTTCTTAATAAACCAGCGACAGACTCAAGTAAAACCATCTATGCGGCTTTAAATGCAGTTATCTAATTTTCATACATTGCTAGCATAGCGATAGTCTGAGGCTTTCAAAGTAACAGGTGCAATTGACATTGTGTTAAATATTGTTTAATTAAGTAGTAAGTATCTTCATAAGACAAGCCTATTAGTACATTACATGACAGTACACAAATATGAAATTAAATTTGAATTAACCCAAATGTTCGGCAGAAAAAGCAGATGATGTTCATATGTTTATTACCTGTAGGGTGCTTCAGGAATGTTGGCAAAATGCTGCTTTTAATTTGGATTACAGGCGGGAACCGTGGTTACCATATGCTCGTATGTTTTTTTAATTTAAAGTCCATTGCAAAAATAGCAATGGGCTGTATGTAATCGACCTGACTGTGCAATCGATGTCAAATGGTGCGCTCCACATTTGAAATTAAGTTGCCTATACATAGAATTAAAGGAAATACCAGGCGGAAACTCAGGGCAGAAGTATGGGGCAAGTTTCACAGTAATAACCAAGCCCTAGCGTTCATATTGCATAAATACTAATTATATTTATGTCTC
Organism: Lissotriton helveticus; assembly: GCF_964261635.1. Lineage (NCBI taxonomy): Eukaryota > Metazoa > Chordata > Amphibia > Caudata > Salamandridae > Lissotriton > Lissotriton helveticus. The sequence goes on along the minus strand of NC_136061.1, from coordinate 476,275,049 downwards.
TCACGAATAAGTACTGTCGATGTAGAATGATTCATATTATTCTATTTACTGTTTTGACTGTAATTGTTTTCTTTCTCAATACAAAAAGAAAAAGAAAACAAACTATTGATTGGGTGCATGATAGTTCACCACCAGTTTCAAAAGTTCTAGGGTCAAACACAAGGTTTCAATAATGCACACCTCAGCTCAACCCCTGGTAACTGTTGCACAGAGCAGATAGGCTTTGCTTAGAGAAAATATGTGAAACATTAAGAATTACTAATCAGTTAAAATGTCAAACACACAACACAATAAAAATCACACTCATCATTTTTAAAATAGAATAAATGTAAATTAACAAAATACCATGAAAATAACAAAAATACATTATGGGGAATATAAGATATATATTTATTTTTACAGATTTAGGAGAAAAGTAAACCATAAAGTGATGGATGGAATGCTTAAATTAATCTTAGCCACTGGTAATTTCTCAGGTCACATCCCAAGCCATTGTGCACACCATGCCACCTCTGTTTGAATCTAACTATATGCAAATCTGTCTTGACTCTCATCAATAGGAACAGTCCAGGCCAAACTGCCCGGCCAGGTACTTCCCGAACCAGAACACAAACAAACCAGATGGTTTTGCCCTATTTAGGGGTGATCATACAGGTATAGGTTGGCTCCAGTGTGCGAAAAAACAAGGACCCCCTGATATGGATAAGGTTCCTCCGTCACGGTAAATAATGTATGTAAAGAAACGCACCCAGGCGAACAGTATGACTACTGGCGCAAGTTAGATGGCAAACAAAACAGGATTAATGATACACAACTGTATTAGCATATAAAGTACATTTTAATGAATTTCATAAAAAACGTCATGAGTGAAATCATTGACATAATGATAAAATTTGATAAAAGGATAAGTTCATTATCACATTTGCATTGATTATATAAAAATTGTTAAACTAGAATTGGGATGGTTTCCTGTCTACGCGTTTCGACACGTTGGCGGTGTCTTCCTCAGGACTTTACCATCATGTTTCTGTAAATAAATAAATAATCTTTTAAATTTTGTCCTTATGCTAAACAGTAAATAGTGCTAAATGCAGTTTGCCAATTTCTAGGGGCCAGTAATATATTCAGCTTTCATGATATACCGCATAACAATGATTAAAAATAACTGTGTGTGTCAAACAGACATGCTTATATTTGCATCAATTGAAAAACAGAATAGTTGACATGTCATGTAACATTGGTTACTACTGGGATACATAAAACAGAGTAATAAACATGCTTGCTTTCGCATTAGAAAAGTAAACAATTAATATTCCGTATCATATTTACCTAAATGAAAAGCACATAAAACGAGATCATAGGAAAATACTTCAGTTAATAAGCTTAAGGGTAAAAAAGAGAAGTAAAGGAGAGGATGGTGTATTTACCTAGATGGAAAGCACATAAGACGAGATCATAGGAAAATACCACAGGTGATAAGCTTAAGGGTAGAAAAGAAAAGTAAAAGAGAGGATGGTGTTTGTTTACTCATTATGAGTATTGCATCGGTTGAGTTTTAGTCTAATTTAGATAGCGAGTCCTGAACATAAGGGGCATATTTAGATAGCAAAACCCAGAGCACTGGGGCCTATTCATACACTATATATCGTTCTAGGGACATAGTATTTCATCACGATATTATTTATACCAAAGTACCTGCATTTGTGGTAGAGAGACCGATGATAATATACTGCAGTGGTTTGTGTTATCTCCAAAGAGCATTTATCTATAGATTTACAGGGCAGAAATAGACAAACTCTATCTTAGTTCGATATTGCACAGGTCAACCTTCTTAACGATGTTCACAGTTTCATTTAACTCTCACCTGTCTATATAGGTCTTGATGGCAACTAAGTTTCAACTTCTTATAAGTGATTCCATGGAGGACCTTGCAGCTTCTCAGTCAGATGGAATTACAAATGTCAGTGATCTAAAAATACACAAAGCTGAAATAAGAAGCTTGCTTCTGAGTGGTTGCGCTGAAAATCGCTGTATTTTTGTCTCTCTTACCTGTGTTGCTTGATCTAATGGCAAGACGGAGTAAAACCGACTGATGCAAATAAAATAGTTGTCCAGCCTAATGGGGTGAAATCCTGTTCGGATACCGGCTCTCTGTTCAAAGCAAGTCAAAGGTGTTCAGGATTACATGTTTGCCAGGGCAATTGCTCTTTTTAAGATTCTCTTAAGATTAGGTGACTCTCTGTAACTAAATAACTATAAACACAGGCTGGATGTTTCAAAAAGAGTGAACAAATAACGCGGCGCTTTTACTTCATAGCCGTGTTACAGTGATTTACGATTATGCTTAAAGGCCGGGTAAAGTCAAAGGTAATTGCTATGATAAGATTCTGTCAAAGGCAGACACCTATCTACAGCTGATTAATTCTAAACACGGGGCCGGATGTTTCAAATAATTGAAAGAGTAGCGCGACGTTGTCACTTCCAAGCCGTGTTGTGTTAAGTTAATTTACAATTATACTTTAAAGCTAGGTACAGTGAATCTTGAGGTTGATCACGATAAATTAACCCACGGTTGTCTGTAGTTGCAACATGTATGCAGACAGTTAGTGGCACTACTAGCACAATGATAGCGCATATATGCTGATTGCTTCTTACCCATATACAGCGAAGTGAAAACATGCCGGAGATACGATGTTTGCCAAGCAGTAACGGTTTATGCTATCAGGCGTCCGGCTATCTAGAGTAGAAAGACGCCGTTTATAAATGTTAATATTAAGGTATTTTTACCTAATTCTAATTTGCGCTAGCTTCCATTCGGGCTCTTACCTGTAATTGACGAAATAGCGGCGTACCGTCTTGACACGACCTAACGGCTGAGGCCTCAGTAAAAGAATCTGAGTTAATTGTACTGGTGGGTTTATATAATGCATTGCGCCATTGGTTGTCAGAGCTGGATGGTTTCTTAAAGGTGTATAACTTAGTTAGTCGTATGTTGCTTGCTTAAAGGTGTATTACTTATTTGTCCACGTGTTACTCAATGCGCTCTTCATAGTGTGAGTAGCAGGACAGAGCTGATATAATGCAGAGTTGGTATAGTGCTTACTTGGAAGCAGGGCGGGGAAAGGACGGAGCTGGAGCGCCAGCGGGTAGGAAAGGTATTAGTTCATGTGACACACTGACTAGGGCACATAGTTTTTGATTATTGAAAGAACCTAATCTGATCTGTGGTCTAATTTTGTTTATCGATTACTTCAAAGAATGGCGTGCTCCCACGGTAAATCATTATTTAAACCATGGGTAAAAGTCCCTAAGGAGAAGATCCAGAATACTTCTTTCTTTTTTCTGATTTTATCACCTCCATTGTTATTTGGTGTGTGGATCTTTTCCAGGATACGCCATCTGATGTCTGATGGAGAGTGTTGGAATTCACAGAAGTGATTCACAAGTGGTGCTGTTACTTTGCGTGTTTTGATGGCAGATCTATGCTCTGTGAGACGGGTTTTTATTGCACGGGAAGTTTCGCCCACATAGCCCACATTGCATGGGCATATAATCAGATATATTATGTTACATGTATTACATGTCCACAGCTCTTTTGCTTGTATATTGAATTGGTTGAAAGTAAATGTTTCTCCCGGTATGATGCCGTTGCATGATTGGCAAGACCCACACCGGGATGTGCCCTTAATGGCATTAGCACCTTGTATTGATTTTTGTAAGAAAGGGGTTTTGGTGGTTGCTGAGGTATACCGTGATCGAACTACTAGGTCTTTTAAATTCTTATTACGACGGTGGGCAAACAGGGGTTTTTTAAGCTTGGGTTGTGACGAATCTACATTCAGTAGGTGCCAGTTGGCATTGATGATTTGCTTAACTGTGGCATTCAGCGTGGAGTGCTTCGTAATACACACTAGTTTTGGTTCTTGTTGTTATTTTTGTGACATAAGTAAGGTATCTCGGTCGTAAAATCGGGCTCTTTTATATGCTTCTCCAACGAGGCGATGTGGATAGCCTCGTTCGAGAAATTTTTGTTTCATTGTTATTGATTGGGAGTCGTAGTCCTTGAGGTTTGTACAGTTTCTTCTCACTCTGAGAAATTGTGAGAAGGGGATGCCATCTTTCTGGTTTCTTGGATGGTAACTCGAGAAGTGGAGCAGGGTGTTCCTTGCTGTAGGCTTTGTGTATAGATCTACCTCCAGTACGTTGGATTCATTCCTGATATAGATATCCAGGAAATCAACTTGCGTTGAGCTAATGTGTGCAGTGAAGCGGAGATTGTCATCTGCAAGATTGAGCCAATCCAGGAATTCTTGTAGAGTATGTTCCCCATTGGTCCAGATGAAAAAAATATCATCGATGAATCGGTACCAATGGGAAACAGACTCAAAGAATGGGGCCATTTCATTATATATATGTTTGGACTCAAATAGAGCCATATATATATTGGCTATAGATGGAGCCATAGCTGCCCCCATACTGACGCCCTTTGTTTGCTGGTATAGGTGCTCACCAAACTGAAAGACGTTTTCTTTAAGGACTAATGACAGGCATTCAAAAATGAACGGTTTACAACATGGTATCTGGTACATGTCTATGAACCACATGGTCGCCTCTATTGCTTATTTTTGTGGGATGTTACTGTATAGGGATTCAACATCCAAAGTGACCATTAGGTCACTGTATTGATTAAAAGGTAGATGTTCAACCTTTGTGATGATTGACCCTGTATCTTTAATGTACGCGGGTGTTAGTGGAATATATGGTCTGAGAACATTATCTAGATATTTTGAGATGGCCTCAGTAGGGGTACCTATTGTTGAAACAATTGGGCGATAGGGAGGGTCTTGCTGATTTTTATGCATTTTAGGTGTACCATAAATGCAGGCTAACTTTTTTTGAGATTTGTTCAAAAATTCATATTCCTTTTTATTAATTAAATTTTCATTGAGGACTTTAGTTGTAATTTTTTGAATTGTTTTGACTACTCTGTCTGTGGGGTTGATTGTGATTTTTTTTGTAAAACAAAGGGTCATTTAACATGTTTAGCATGTTAATCTCATAGGTGGTGGAGTCGATAAGAACGATGCAACCTCCTTTGTCACTACTTTTAATAACAATGGATTTATTGTTTTTCAAGTTATTAAGGGATATATGTTCTTCTTTGGAGATGTTGTATCTCGGTTTGGGTACAAACCGCAGAGCATTTTCCAGTCTGGTTAAGACAACTTTTTCAAATATTGCCATCTCTGGGCCTATTTGGTCCAATGAGGGAGTAAATGTAGATGGTAGAGCTACGATATTATTTGTTCTACTATCTTATCTTTCTAAAGAAGGAGTGTATGTCCTGGTGTAATTCAAATAGGTCTACGTTTGAATGGGGAACAAATGTTAATCCTTTCGTTAATAAAGACACGTCTGATGCATCAAGCTTGTGATTTGAAAGGTTAAAAATGGGTATTACATCCATTGTCTTTGATATTGCTTGTTGCGTGTCTCTAAGTAATGTTGAGGTTCCGTGGGGTACTGGTGAGTCTGGTAATGGCCTCTCGATTGGGATTGAAATCTCGCTCTTTGTCGACCCCGTTTCGCACCGCGATAACCTAAAAAAGGTTGGCGTGTGTTTCTACGCCCATTGTGTGGATTGTACGAGCCTTCCTCATGATAGTTGGAATCATTATCCGAATCAGGGTCTGAGGAGTCTGAAAAGGTATTTATCTTTTGCGGGTTGTAGTTAGTTTCCCCTTGATTATAGTCTGTTTTATAAAAATTATCTCCAAGGTAAGGGTATGTTCGTTCCACAGTGTAGAATCTTTTATCCTTTGTGAATTTCTCTTGTTTCCTTTTTGCGAGATATTCTGCAAAGGACAATATGTCTTTTTTCAAACTTTCCAGTTGTTTATCGGCCTCCATTTTTTTATCTTGTCTTCCAGTTCCTCTATCTCTTTTTTTAGGTCTGACGCTAGCTCTTTAGATGTTGCGATAATTAGGATCATGAGATCCCGAGAACATCTGCTGGCAATCATACTCCATTTATGTAGAAATGTTTTCATATCTACAAAGAGGCCTGGGATATTCCTAATTCTTAGTCCTAATGGGATAATGCCAGCTTTTAAGTAATTGAGCATAAACTCTCCGTGGGCCTCTATCCTTATTAGTTTTTTCTTTAGATTGGACAGTTTGCCTATGTCACTGTTATTTAGGGAGTTAGACATAAGACTATGATTTAGGGGCACACTGGTACCTACTAGTGTGGCAAAGTCTTCATCAGAGAAGCCAAATGTCTCCATCTGTGCCATGACAAGCTAACATTTGAAAAATGCTTATATTTGCATCAATTAAAAAACAGAATAGTTATGTCCCTAGAACGATATATAGTGTATGAATAGGCCCCAGTGCTCTGGGTTTTGCTATCTAAATATGCCCCTTATGTTCAGGACTCGCTATCTAAATTAGACTAAAACTCAACCGATGCAATACTCATAATGAGTAAACAAACACCATCCTCTCTTTTACTTTTCTTTTCTACCGTTAAGCTTATCACCTGTGGTATTTTCCTATGATCTCGTCTTATGTGCTTTCCATCTAGGTAAATACACCATCCTCTCCTTTACTTCTCTTTTTTACCCTTAAGCTTATTACCTGAAGTATTTTCCTATGATCTCGTTTTATGTGCTTTTCATTTAGGTAAATATGATACAGAATATTAATTGTTTACTTTTCTAATGCAAAAGCAAGCATGTTTATTACTCTGTTTTATGTATCCCAGTAGTAACCAATGTTACATGACATGTCAACTATTCTGTTTTTCAATTGATGCAAATATAAGCATGTCTGTTTGACACACACTGTTATTTTTAATCATTGTTATGCGGTATATCATGAAAGCTGAATATATTACTGGCCCCTAGAAATTGGCAAACTGCATTTAGCACTATTTACTGTTTAGCATAAGGACAAAATTTAAAAGATTATTTATTTATTTACAGAAACATGATGGTAAAGTCCTGAGGAAGACACCGCCAACGTGCCGAAACGCGTAGACAGGAAACCATCCCAATTCTAGTTTAATAATTTTTATATAATCAATGCAAATGTGATAATGAACTTATCCTTTTATCAAATTTTATCATTATGTCAATGATTTCACTCATGACGTTTTTTATGAAATTCTTTAAAATGTACTTTATATGCTAATACAGTTGTGTATCATTAATCCTGTTTTGTTTGCCATCTTACTTGCGCCAGTAGTCATACTGTTTGCCAGGGTGCGTTTCTTTACATACATAGGTTGGCTCCAGTGACACAGTATGTACTGGTCCCAGGTCTGGCGTACAAGTCCTACTTAGGGGCCCTAACCTTAATCTCCGCCAGTCCGAGATGACAAAACGCACCACATTTAGAGATGACTGACAAAACAGTGGATATTTCTACAGCATTGGCAGGTACATTTGTCAAGGTGGTTATTATCATACTTTTTAAAGTTTGGCACATGGCTATGTCAACATTAAGGAGAAGTCTGTTAAACGCATTTTGTTTTATTTTTAAAAAGAAGTTCCTGAACCAAAATATTTGTTTCGAAAATAAAAACATGCTCCTTTACCATGGAAGTTACCTTTCATGGTGAGATGGACATTAGACATTTTACTGGCCCTTACCGTCTTCCTGGCAGTGATGCGCAGGGAAAATTGAGTTGTATGTCTGCCCATCTTAGGTATGTTATGTTATGTTATGTTATGTTAATATTTTATTAAGCGCAAACAGCTGCCCCAGCAACGAGGCGTCCCGGCGCTGAACCATAAGCAGAACCTGAAGGGAAGGGGAGGAGGGAGAGGAACCACAGGAAGATTATGTTAGGGAGAACAGAAATGTTTTAATCGCCTTGCGAAAGGCCAACAAGTTGGTCATGGAGCGAATGTGGGGGGGCAAGGAATTCCAAAGCTTCGCCCCCAAAGCTCTGAAAGAACGGCCGCCCATTCTGCTTAATCTTGTACGAGGGATAACCACCAAGTGTTGACCTAAGGAGCGTAAAGCACGCTGGGGGTTGTAAGGCTCTAGGAGTGGGCGTAGGAGTCCGGGACAGTCAGATCTAAGAATTTTAAAAGCAGTGGTGAGAGCCTTGAAATGAACTCGGGCTTCAATACGCAGCCAGTGTAGCTTCTGGATGGTATTTCTGGCAGAGCATCTGCGAGGGAGGCCTACGACAGCCCTGGCTGCTGAGTTTTGTATCCGCTGCAGCCGAGCCATCTCTGCTTTGTTGATGCCTAAGAATAGGACATTGGCATAGTCCAGTCGAGCCAAAATGATAGATTGAACTATCAGTTGGCGTGTGCTGGGGTAAAAAAAGCCAAGTATCGGATGAAGGCTCCTCAACAGGCCCACACAGGTAGCAGCCAGCTTCTTGGTGTGGGTCTGAAAGTTGAGGGATGAGTACACCCAGACACCTACATTTTTCACCACATTTTTGGGGGAAGGAATGGGGCCCAGTAAGGGCGGCCACCAGTGCTCATTCCAGTAGTCGGGATTTTTCCCCAGGAGCAGCACCTCTGTTTTTCCAGCGTTCAGCTGTAGGCAGTTGTGTGACATCCATCGCGCGACTGCCTCTATGCCGTTCTTGAATTTCGCAGCTGAGATTGAGGGGCCTTCAGTAAGAGAGATGACTAGCTGTGTGTCGTCGGCGTACGACACCAGCGTAAGGTCCCATTCTTTTGCTACTTCAGCGAGAGGCTGAACATATAGATTAAAAAGGGAAGGGCTGAGCGCCGACCCCTGTGGGACTCCTTGCTCTATTGGGTGAGATTGAGAGATAAATGGGGGGGCTGAGACCCGGAAGGATCTATCCTTCAGGAAAGACCGAAACCACTCAAGGGCCAGGTCACTGATACCTATGGCTTCGAGGCGTTTTAGCAAAAGGGTGTGGGATACCGTATCAAAGGCCGCGCTGAGGTCGAGTAAAATCAGCGCCGCACTTTGACCGGCGTCTAGAATGTTCCGTAGGTGTTCGATAGTAGTCAGCAGGGCGGACTCCGTACTAAATCCTGGCCTAAAACCGTTCTGTGAGGGGTCCAGGATTTGATTTTGCGCCATAGAATTGGCTAGTACTTTGTTCACATGGGCTTCTGCCAGTTTTGAAGCCCACGGGAGCAGTGAAATTGGTCTGACATTTTCTGGCTTTGATGGGTCTAGGGTAGGCTTTTTGGTAGACATAGAGGTCAGCCCCAATGGCCCTTATTCTGTCTGGTCATCAGACCATCTTCTTGGCAGTAAGAATACTACATCACCATTGTGATGGAGTGTACTTGCCACCAAATTTTAAATCAGGCCTCAGTTTTTTTTTTAGGAGCTCAGATTTCTGAAGCAGGAAGGCTGCATCAGGGAAGCTAGCACCATAGTCAGAATAGCTTGCTTTGGGTGCATTGATTTGTGTGGTTTGTCCCAATCCTCTGGATACCAGAAAGTCTAAATTTTTCAGATTTTTCAGAATAACCCCCAGATGCATGAAGCACCCACTCTGCGAATCCTAATAGCGAAAAATACCGAATCGCGATTCAGAATTCGCAGAATGGGGTGCATCACCAAAATCGGTAAATATTTGCGAATCGCAACCGGCCGCAATCGCCATATTCAAATTTGCTAAAATCGCAGAATCAGCTGTTTCCCAACCCCAAATTGCGATTTCGCAAATACCAAAATTGCAAATAGCGATCTCGCAGATTGCGAGATCGCAAAAACGGGAAGCCGCATTTGGAGCGCAATGATGACATCACTACCAGGAAGTAGCCTGCTCCATGCTTCATTTGGATCACAGACCTGGATAGAGGAGGAGGCAGAGCACTGAGCTCCAAGAGACACACACTGCAGTCCCAATACAGGATACATATTGACATCACAATGTCCCAGGAAGCAGCAGGACAAAGTGAAACAGCCAGGAAGCGCAAAATCAAGTTCTCTGAAAAAGAACTGGAGTACTTGATAGAGGGATTCAGCAGGGACCATGACCAGCTGTTTGGGAAGCTGTCCCGGAAGGTGTCCGAGGCTACCAAGAGGCGCATCTGGCTGCGCATCAAGTCCAAGGTCAACGCGGTGGGAGTCACGCACCGGTCCATCGATAACCTCAAAAAGAGGTGGTACGACCTCAGAGGCCGTGCCAAGTATCGCATTGCAGAGAGACAGGGGGAGAGACTGGCCACGGGAGGAGGAGACTCCACAGTCCCCGAGAACACACCAATGGAGGACCTAGTGGAGGACACCATCAACCCTGCAGCCTGCGCGGGGGTCACTCAACTGGATACCTCCCACGCCACACACCAATCACAAGGTAAGAGCCATGCAACTGCAACCCCGTTCCCTTACAATGCCCATGCCCCCAGAGCAAGCCATATTTGTAACCCCAGTAATCCAGTTCCTGCCCCAGCCAAATGCCCAAATGCATTGTGGGTCCTGTAGTGTAACAATGTGCCCTGATAGCCACACACAGTCAGAATAGTCAAGTGAAACATACCCCTAAAGCCAGTCAGGGAATGCAAGCCTGCATGCATAATGCTACATCCCAGGTGCCTGGAGCATATCATTAATCATGCACTCATTCACATCACAGGTGCTGCAGATGCTGAGATGTCTGACAGTGAGACACTACACATTGTGGAGACACCTGATGAGACAGAGGGAGAGAGCCAGCTAGCACCAGCACCTGGACCAGCACCTTCCCAAAGACACAGGGCCAACCCTGCAGCCATAGGTGGAGCACAACCTCACCAGTCGGAACGCATGGCAGTGGAGCAGATCCCACCCCCACCCAGGAGGAAGACACGATGCCCAGCATCTGTGCCGTCCCAAGCAAGCAGCAGGTTGAGACAGCAGTGCTCTGTGGCCACCCCAGCAGACATGGAGCAACAGGCACATAACTTAGGCCTTCGTATTGAGGCTCGGATGCTTGCTGTGCACCGCAAACAGGCACATCACATGGCAGCAATGCAGCTGCAGCTCAACAAAACTGCACGCAACATTAGTCAACTCACTGAGAGTGTGCAGGAGCTGACCGCAGCCATCAAGGAGAGCAACCAACTGATGGTGGCGCAGCAGGACATCACACGCAGATGCCATTGGCAGCTGCTGACACGGCTATCAGCATACACACGCTCAAACCACCTGATTGGGAACGCCACTTCCCAGCTGTCGCGCAGGTCACTGGCCATGCAGATACAGATGGTGCAATGCTGTGCAGATGTTGTAAGGGTCCTGGAGCAGGTCACCACCGCTGTGAAGAACCAGCAGGCGGCCGGCCATGGCCATGCAAGGGGGGGGATCATGCCAGTGAGGGGACATCTAGCCTCAGCAGCCTGTCTGTGCCGGTGGAACTAGAAAGGCGCCGCAGTTCCCGGCCCAACGCTGCATCACGCAAGAACACTCCCAACTTGGAGGGTGAGAGGCGACAGGGTGCGTCCGGCAGGAGGCACCAGTGACTGTACATTTCCGGCAGTGCCATGGTGAGGTAACCACGCACGCCTGCTCAGGATACAAGAGCCTGTATGACTCAATACAGTAGCACAAATGTTTGCTGATTTAATGCACATCGAGAGCTTGTTACATAAACAAAAGATTTATTTTGAACACATATCTTCCTCATGTCAATCATTCATGTGGCATGCATGAGTGCAGTGTTGTGTAAGGGGTATGGGTGCACTAGAAATAGTTCTGTGTGATGTTGGCGCGGCGCCTGTGTCCTTCAGCAGGATTCTCCCCGTGTGCATGATGCACATGTGCAGGTGGCAGGTTGTCCCCCTCCGACTCACTACCAGACACCTCCATAGGTATCCTCCGCTTGGTGGCAATATTGTGGAGTATGGCGCACACGGCCACGATGTGGCATCAGACCTCAGGCCGGTATTTGAGGGCCTTCCAGTCTTGTGGAGGATGCGGAATCTACTCTTTAACATGTCAATTGTCCGCTCTATCACATTTCTGGTGTGTATATGCACAGCATTGTACCGCCGTTCCTGTGGTGTTGCAGGGTTGAGGTATGGGGGGAGGAGGTATCCACGGAGGCCGTGGGCGCTGTGACCTGAAGGGAGGAGCAGAGGGTCAGTGCCTGTTATGTGCAGCAACATGGTCTCAACATACTGTATGTGGGCATGTGTACTTACCTAGGAGATGTCCCTCACCAAATTCACCCCTGGCCAAGCGGTGTGTATGCCGCTGTGCCAGAAGATGAACGAATCATGCATGCTCCCCGGGTATTGTGCCACAATGTCTGTGATGATGGCCTTCCCATTGCAGACGATCTGGATGTTGAGGGAGTGGTATGACTTGCAGTTCCGGTACATGTATTGGGTCTCTGCAGGTGGACAGATGTGAATGTGGGTGCAGTTGATGCAGCCAATTACATGGGGGAGATGGGCGGTGTGATAGAAGTACAGTTTTGTTTGCATTAAGCCTTGTTGGGTTGTTGGGAAGGTGATGTAGTGGTGTATCCGGCTCAGCATGGTGTCCAGGAAAGTCTGTAGGCAGCATGACAGTGTACTCTGTGATATACCCCCTGCATATGCGACTATCCCCTGGAAGCTGCCGGAGGCCAGGAGGTGCAGGCAGCACAGGACCTAGATATGGGTGGGCACGGCATTGGTCCTCCTTGTTGGGTGCTGCATCAGGGGTTCAAGGTCTCTGATGATCTTCTTTATCATTGCCCCATTGAGCCTGTATTTGGAGTAGATCTCCTCTTCAGTCTGGCCCAGGAGTGTAATCCGCAGCCAGAAGATGCGCTCCTGGATCCTGCGTCGGTTCTGGGCTAAAGCCTGGAGCCTCAGCCGCCTTGCCACGATGTAGACTCCTGGCATTGTGACTTTCCTCATGCTCCTACTGAGTCTCCTTAAGTCTGTTTGATTTACCCAACACCTGTATCTTGTTTGCCAATTTTTTTTTCACCAATTGGACTTCAGAGTTACCACCTGGTTTTGCTTCTCCTTAAATTGCAACTCGTATTTAGCGATTTATGGTATTTTCGTAATTTGCGATTTATGATGAATGGGAATAGCGATTTATTAGCGATTTCGCAATTTGATTGCAAATTCGCTATTGATTTCGCTAAATGTGTCGGTAATCGCTGTTAAGGAAGCGCAATGGGGGTTTCCAAATGGTTTTGCGATTCTTCGTTTTGCTATTTCGCTATTTGCTGCTTTTTTACTTGATGCATTGCGGGAGCGGAAATTGCTATCGCAATCGCTGTTTCGCAGCGATTGCGATCGCAATATCGCTTGATGCATCTATGCCTTAGTCCTTTCGGAAATCACTAGGATTCCCAGGACCTCAGAGACATCACTTACAGATCAGGTCTCACTTCATCAGAGGTTAGAAGCAGGGTCCTGTACTCTTCAAATTGCAACTAGTCACTCAAGGGGAAAGTCTTCCTTCACCTTTTGATGTCCTTGTAGCCACACATGAGATCAGCTAACTGGTCCTTGGGCATACCATCTTTCTCCTAGGTACGAATTCAGTTCTTGAGGTTTCCTCACGGTGTCAGACAGCAGGTTTAGTCCTCTTCTATTCTTATGCAGACAGGCTGGAGAGAGGTCCAGAAGGATGAGGGCTGCAGTGTGTCCCTCATTGAGTAGAATGTGGATGTCATCGGTGTCGGCGAGGAGGGCGGACTCGGTGCTGTGGTTGCTGCAGAATCCAGAATGGGAGGCATCCAGGCTGGAGTTCTCTTCGATGAAGGTAGTCAGTTGGGCGTTTACGAGTCTCTCAGTGACTTCGGCCACGAAGGGGATGAGAGACATGGGCCGGTAGTTTTTCAGGTCTGTTGGGCCAGCCGTTGATTTTTTCCAGTTGTCTGGGAAGATGCCAGCCATAAAGTAGGCGTTGATGTCCATCCTAGTTCGGGTGCGGTGGCAGCAGTGGCCCTGTGGAATATGTGTGGTGGGCAGGGGTCCATAGTGGCTACTGAGTGGGTTTTCTTCATGATGTGATGTGTTTGACGGTGGGGGGGGTTCCAGTTCATGATGGATGGCTGATCCATGGCGTGGGGGAGGGTGGTGTCCGGTGTCAGTTCGTGGAAGTTGTCATAGAGGACCTTGATCCTAAAAATAAGGAATCACAGTTTGCAATTCCTTAAGGACATGTGCCAATCATTTCCTAAATCCAAACTATGCATTAAGGATATCCTATTACTATAGACTCACAGTCAATAATAACCATGTGCAATTTTTGAAAAAAGCACAAAACAATTTCTTAGTGCAATCTGGCGCTCACATGACCCTAGGGCCTGTGTGTGCTTTACATATGCATATTTCTTTTTGGTCCTTCATTCTAATTAGGTAATCAAAAATTAGGTAATGCAAAACCATTCACACTTAAGTGCCTGTAGGCCCATAGGAACCAATGGAGTAGAATTACCTAAAAGCTATTACCTAATTGCGATCGTGAATCTTAAGGAATAGCTGTTAGGTAATCTCTATTTTCTTACATACCATTCTGCAAATCCATTATGTAGCGATTTCCTAAAATTCGCTATTTAAGGAATATAAAATTAATTTTTGATACATGTGGCCCTGTGTGTCTGAAATGTAAGTCAAATTCCTCCAGCAAGGCAAGGTTGCAGACTGTATCCCAGAAAGCCCTCTTGAAGCCAAGAATAAGTGCGGCGAAAGATGGCGGCGGCTTGTTAGATGCTGTGAGGCAGCTCCCAAGCCAGCACTTCAAAAAAGCAGTATAGAGAAGGAGAATTGAAAAATGCCTCGCTAATAATGAGTAACAATGAAAAGTGAGGCACTTACCCTATTTCTTGCTGCAGTTGTGGTTGTTAATGCCCAGATGGCGAACTTGGCGTGATGTCCGAGATCGGAGTTGAGGATCAGCTGGACCCGAGGGCAATACAGCGGCGTTTTTCATTCTGCGCTTCCTTGATCGGTGTGCTTGTTCTGCGATTCATAGCCCGCCTGCAGAGCAGTGGAGGAGCTGAGCAAGCTACACAAGTGAGACGGGACGGGCCTCCGGAGCTAAAACAGCCGGCTCGGCTCACGGTCACAGCTCCACATCTACTGGGTCTCTCCTGCATCTCCTGCGGTATGGCGCCGAAAAATGCCGCTGCTGTAGCCGCTGCTGCAGCCAAGACGAGGGCAGCAAAGCAGGCTCTTCTTCGGGACAGGGAGCTAACTACAAAACGAGGCGGTATACGTCTGGAGAGCAGCAGTGACCTTACCGACCTCGATGCGGGAGTAGGAGGTGGTAAATCGGCAAAAGCTTCGAGACAACAGCCGAGCACACCTATTGCTGGTCCTTCTGTGATTGATTTGCTCCGGAAAACTCCCGCTTCAATGTCTGCTACGGCCCCGATCCTGGTTCCTACACCACAAAATCCATCAGTTTTGCTGATAACCGAGGCTACAGTGGCATCTAGTGGGCAAAGAGAGAACGGCATAACCAAGGAAAAAGAGAATCGGAATATTAGTGTAAATATTCCATTAACTACAGGAGATGATTCTTCAGTGAAATGTATGGAGTCTACAGCCGTGGTGGCAGGAGTATTAGATCCTATGACTGGGGCAGATTCAGATGCAGAAATACAAGGTATGGAAAATCTTTCCTTGTGTGAAGCTCCTGATTTTTCTACTGTTACGCTAACCTCTTTAACTTCAGTGACACAGACCAGTCCAGCAGGCGTATCAGCATCAGCGCCAGTAACAGAAACAGGACTAGAAATTACACCAACAGCCCATGAAGCCCCAAAGACTGTAGTTGTGCAGGAAATACTGCAAAATCAATCATCAAGCAATGCTCTAGATAGTGAGCTCGGGACATCAGATTTTAGAGATATCACAAAAAATCTGGGCGACTTGCTGGAGATCACTGATGGCAAGGAGAGGAGTGACAGAGATGCGATAACTTCTGACCCTACAGACCCGACCGATACTGATATGGATCCATCAGACTTTTATTCATTATCAGAAGGGATAGAAGATGCAAGATGGTCAGATGACTCTGAACTGGAAATCGAAACTAACACTGGCTCCGAGACCGAAAGTGACCAAGAGACGAGAACGGTAGAATCCAGGGAAAATAAAAGGACTATTTTACGGAAGAAAAGGTCCCAGGGGCTGACGTGGGATTATTCCCCTTCGATCGCATTGGGGTCTCAAGAACATGCCACCGGCCCTCGTCCAACTCAACGGAGTTCTATACACCAACAGGATGCCACGCTCTCCACGGTAATGGATACAGTCCTCCAGGCTATAGCCTCACATCGAGAAGAGACATCACGGGATGGACGCAAAGCACAATTAGCGCTGCATAAGGTTCAGGGTGTAGTGCGTAAATTGTCAAGATCTGTTAATACCTTCAACACTAGAATGACAGAGATGGAAGAACGAATAGTCATTAACGAGGCGGAGGCCACAGCCACACCGGAAAAAGTAGAATCTCATGAAGCAGCATTAAGCGATGTCAGATGGAAGCTCGAGGACATGGAAAATCGCCTATGGCGTAATAACCTGCGTGTCCTTGGAATACCAGAAAATATTGAGGGCTCCGATATCCGAGCCTTCATCATCCAGCTCTTTAAAGACACCCTTCCAGAGCTCTCTTCATGGAATTGGGAGCTTGAAGTGCAACGAGTGCATAGAACTCCAATTACTTTGAAAAATACTGGAAAGCAGGGGGGTTATCCACGAGCAGTCCTCGTATTTTTTGGAAACTTTCTTCTCCGGCAAGCCATTTCAGAAAAAGCTAGGCCAGAAGCACGCAGGACCAGGGATTCCATTTCCTATTTTGTAAGACCTGATTTCTGCCACACGACGGTGGAAAGGAGGTGGCGTTTGCGGCAACTTATTAAACCCTTTATGGAGAAGAAAGCACAAGTCTACTTAAATAATCCAGCCAAACTGAAAGTGATATACCATGGCCAGACTAAATTTTTTACCTCTGAAATCAAAGCGAAAGAATTTTTAGATAGTCTCACTTAACGATTCACTAGTGATAAAATTAGAATAAATGGCTTTTTTTTCTAGTAGCCATTGGATGAGAAAGAGAGAAAACAGAGAATTCGGATGCGGGATTTCAGTTAGTCTAGATGAACATAGAGAGCGTATTGGGCAGTACTGAAACTCCATATGGATATACTAGAATAATTTGCCTCTATATGTCTCTCTATATTTTCCTAAAAACTTTTTCACTCCCATCCTTCTTCTTTTTCTTTTTTTCTTTTTCTTTTTTTTTTTTTCCTTCTTCTTTTTAGTGTTCATTTTTAGTTTGGGCCTGGCTTGGTAGTGTCTCTCCATCACCAAAGACTCTCATAGAGTCTAATTGCCTCACATTGCGGGTGGGGGAGGGTGGGGGGTGGGTCGCAGGGGTTTGGAGGGAGTGGGAGGGGAAGGGGGAGGGAAAAAGGGGGGGAGAAAAAACTGTAAAAATGAGTGTGATCTGTAGTATAAGAAATTTCAAAGAAGTTTTGGCGATTCTAATTTCTTTAAATAACTGGAGTATTTTACCATGTATTTTGAGTAACCTAAACAGGGAGAGGAATGTTAATTTGCATAATGAACTTAAAGTAGGACGGTGGTCATGGTACAGGTGCAAAATATATTATAGAGATGGTACTGGTTCAATTGGAAACAAATTTGAATGGGGAGAGTAAAATTGCGATGTTGGAATATAGCAGGTCTTAATGATGGGAGAAAAAGGGCCCAACTCTTTCAACTGTTACGTCAAGACCCTGTAGATATCCTCTGTATTCAGGAGACCCACATAGCTGGCTGTGATAAAAATCTGTTAAAAATTCCTGGGTTTAACTTGTTAGCAGCAACAACACAAACGTCTAAACCACGGGGGGTCGCCATCCTAGCAAGACCCGGAATGGGGGGTCCTAGACGCCAACTTGTCGACAAGCATGGCAGGTGGGCTGTGGTTCAATTAGAATCAGATATAACCATCTGTTCACTCTATGGTTCTAATTTGGATGACCCACAACTCTTTATTGAACTAGAACTGGAATTGGCTTCCTGGGTCGGCCCACTAATTCTGTGTGGGGATTTTAATATAAATATCAAAAAATTAGTAACTAATCGACTCCCGCAGAATTATAGTGGCCGTAAACCCAAAGTTTATAAGGCAGTATCCCATCTGATGGACAGTCACGACTTATTTGACGTTTGGGATATGTTGAAGCATAATGCAAATGCCTTTACTTATTATTCTTATCCCCACAACAGGTATGTTCGGTTAGACTACATTATGACATCATTACACAAGACAGCCTTAATAAATATAATTAAATCCCCCAAAACCATCTCTGACCACAGCGCACTAACACTAACTTTTGAATTGGATAGTTTCAACAGACCTAATATCCAATGGTCATTCGACCGAAAGCTTCTCACTATCCCAGATTACATTAATTATATTACACAATACGCTCAATCTTTCTTCGATAATAACCAATACAGTGCACCCAGATTCAGTGTATGGGACTGTTTTAAGGCAGTAATCAGGGGAGAGACGATAGCGTTTGTAGCAAACCAAAAGAAAACTCAAGATAGTATTAATATACAACTAAACGTAGAACTTACCAATTTGGAAATAGTGCATGCCAAACAAATCCAGCAAGGAATATCAACCGCCGATACACTACAAAAATTACTGATCCTGAAAACAGAAATAAATAGCTCGCTAACCCAAAAAGCAGCAGAAATATATCAAGCGAACAGATCTAGAATCTATGAAGCAGGGGAAAAAGTAGGGAAGCAATTAGCTCTCAAAACTAGACAAAAGCAAACATATAATAGGTTAAAGAATATCGAATATGAGGGTCAACAACATACCTCTCCTCAAGATATTGTAGAAGTGTTTCGAAAATACTATCAAAAACTATATCAAAATGAGAATGAACACCTATCTACAAGAGATATGAAAATCTTTCTCAGAGAGTGGTTACCGGAACCAGGGATGTCTAGAATACTCGATCGAGTTGATAGAGAAGAACTGGAGAAAGAAATCACAATGGAAGAACTAGAAAATGCGCTATCAGATCTAGCTAATGGGAAGGCGGCTGGGCCCGACAAGATCCCATTAGAACTATATAAATTGTTGGGTAAACAGATACTACCCTACTTATTGGATCTATTTCTAGGGGTACAACATCACTCACCTACACCAGAGTCATGGAAGCACACCAATATAGCGATATTTCCTAAAAAAGGAAAACCACCCCAGCTTCCCTCTTCATATAGACCTATATCGCTCATAAACTCTGACTCAAAGCTTTACTCGAAGATACTTGCAAACCGTCTAAGGGGGGTCATCGAACATCTCGTATCCCCATGGCAACACGGCTTTATCCCAGGGAGGGGAACGACTGATCATACTCGCAGAGTCATTGCCTTATTTGACATCATGGGTGCCACGGGGGGAGAGATGTCGATGGTCCTACTCGATGCCGAAAAGGCATTTGATCGAGTGTCTTGGCGATTTTTATGGGAAATTTTGAAATTTAACAACTTCGGCCCTGGCTTTATTAAAGCCATGAAAGCTCTATATATCAACCCTAGGGCTAAATTATCCATTGAGGGTTTTGAGTCAGAGTTTGTAGAGGTACAAAGAGGTACTAGGCAGGGATGTCCCTGTTCCCCGATATTATTTGCCCTAGTAATTAATCCTTTAATTTTAAAGCTTCTTAACTCCCCTCAAATTCGACCAGTTAAGGTGGGTCCGTATTCTACTAAAATATTGGCATACACCGACGATATTGCTGTGCTCACAACCAAACCAGCAGACGCAGTAGCTGAAATAGAGCAAATAACTCAAAATTTCGGACTCCACTCTGGCTATTCACTCAACAGAGATAAAACCATGGTTTTATGTACAAGCAACATCATATACGACAGCCCCTATAAAGTTAAAAACGCAATATATCTGGGTGTAAACATCTCTCCTGAGATAAAAGAAATTAACCGGCTTCATTATGATCCTCTAATTAATTCAATAAAAACAGATTTGAAGAGGGTGGATAACTTGCACCTTTCTATAATAGGGAGAGCAAATTATATTAAAATGAGTATATTTCCTAGAATACTTTATCTATTCCGGGCCATTCCATTGATGGCTGAAGGTACCACTGTTAAAATTTTGGACTCAACCATATCTAAATTTATTTGGAATTACGGTAAAATAAGGAGAGCATTACCAGCTTTAACTCTTCCCCTACATAGAGGTGGTTTAGGTATCCCGAATTTGACATTCTATCTCTGGGCGACATTACTACAACAAATGGGCCTGCTCTTCAAAGTGAAACCTTCCAACTTACCCATCATAGATTCTTATATCCCCTCTATCTTCGAACTTGGACTAGGAGATAAATGCCGAGGGCTATTTTTGAAACAGCTCGAAGCATCATATTATAAAAAGACGAAGTTCAAGGTAATCGAAGATGCATGGAAAGTCTGGAAACTTGCCTCCAAACAACTAGGCATACCGAAAATAACAAGGTATACCTCTCTCTGGCACAGCAAGATCATATCATCATCTCTAATAGACACTGTCTCCAGGAGATGGGAGAATTCAGGCATATATACACTTGGTCACTTTTTCGGGCAGAATGTTGCCCCATCTTTTGAGGGATTACAACAGAGATCTGATATACCAACTACAGATTATTTAAAATATTTTCAAGTATATACCAACATTTGTAATTCTAAATTTACTATTAATTTAGATCATTTTTATTTTTTTTCTATTATAGGGAAACGAGCTACTAGAATAGGTACTCTATATGATTTATTTTTCCAATCTTTTAATGATGATTTAGATAATGTTGAGAGATCTTGGGCACAAAAACTTGGCAACCCAGATGTAGATATTAATCATTCTATAACTCTTTACACAACATTATTTTTAGCACCTAACCTTAAAGCGCAATACTTTAAAACTATTTACAACCTTTATTTTACTCCGGCTAAACTCTACACCTGGGGTATGCGAGTAGATGACTGCTGCCCCAGATGTAGACATGGACAAGCAAATTTAATTCACATGTTTGCCGAATGTCCGAAACTAGATAACCTACAAAGAATGATTGGAGGATTTTGGACTCAAGTTTTCGGGCGGAATCTCAGATCCTCTGCTACTCTATATCTTCTAGGTCATGACGAATCCTTAGGATACAGCTTAGAGGAACAGAGGATTGTCTTTTTGGGTACTGCCGTCTTTCGTATTATTCTTGCGGCATGCTGGAAAGATCCCAATGTACCCACCTTTCAGATGTGGCTTTGTCGATTTCTTGCCACTTATAAGCAGGAGATAGCTATATATCGCACAAGGGGTAGGAAAACTAGAGCCCGGGGCACCCAGATTTGGGCCCCAATTTCGAATTGGTATTCCAATGTAAGATCCCCCCCCCCCTGATATGAGAAGGGTCGACATGGGCTGACATGGTAAAGACGAGGCAAACTGTGTAAATTATAATTGTCCTTCTCCCTTTTTTTTTTTTCTTCTATTGTTCTTATGTATGTATCTTGTTCTTAATAATTTTTTGGATGTATTATTGCTGTATTAACAATTTATTCCTTTCTGTAAAGAAAATGCTTTTTTGAATACTACAGATCATGTTCAATAAAAAAAATTAAAAAAAAACCAAGCCTCATTTAGTACTGCCAGCTGGCTTAGTTCGAGGGCATACATTGATGCCTGTTGAAATGCAAATTGTTGGGGTTGTGAGTCACAATCCGAAGAACAAAGTAACTATTAAAGCAAAATAAACTTTCTGCAATGAATCACAGATTCTCATCTATATGATGCGGTAAATAGATTTGTGATCCGTTTATGACTCAATAAATGGCAAGTAAACACCGCCCATGAAACGTGTGGGCTGGTTAGTGCCTGTGTTAAAACACTGCCATGTTAGTTTGTGGTTTATAAAATATAAAAAAATAAAATAAATAAAAAAAGAAGCCAAGAATAAGATGGGTGAGGTCATGCTGAAGCCATTTATTTTTGTGAGACAAGTTCAGAGATCGAAAAGTTAACATTTTGCACCCAGAGAAGTCCTCTCATTGGCTGGATACTTTGGTGCCTTTACTCAGTCAAGTGGCTATGTTCAGACCTATAAAACCTTTTTTGTCTGCAGACTTTATAACAATGTTCCAATTTCATTCTAATGAGGTCAGAACTCTTATTTCATAGCCTGAAACTTTGTCAAAATGTCTCTTTTTATCTGCTTCAGTCCTCACCACGTCTTAAGGACAGCTTGTTCAAAGGTGTATATTTGGTGAGAAATTGTATTGCAGTTGTAATACCTACTAGCTACAGAGACTCAGATTCTATTGATCAACCTAAGCTTATTTTTAGTATGACAATACCGTGTAGATAAATGAAATACAATTGGGGCTTCATACATAGATGGAGTTCAGAGAGAGCACCTGGAGTAACTGCCGCCCACAAATATATAATGGCATGTGAAGAAGCTTTTTGTCAATAATTACTTCAATCAACAACAAAGATAAACCTTTTATCTGGGAATTAGGAAGATATGCACTCTATTAGATAGAATTTATCGGCTTGATTACAATGGCGGGATTTGGACTGACCAACATGTAGTCGGCGGTCCCACCCTCCAAATTATTACTTATATATAAAAATTATTTAACACAATGTCAATTGCACCTGTTACTTTCAAAGCCTCAGACTATCGCTATGCTAGCAATGTATGAAAATTAAGAAACTGCATTTTAAAGCAGCGTAGATGGTTTTAATTGTGTCTGTCGCAGGTTTATAAAGAAATTCTAATAGATCGATATTATCTATCTGCATATCTGATTTCATTATAAAATCTCTCATTTGAACAATATTTGAAAAAAGCCATCTCTTGGCAGGTGATATGCTTTTTTAAGATCAACAAAGAAGCACACACTCTGTGGGTTACACAGAGTAACAAGTTGTGTGACCCCAGCTTGTGTGCATTTCGAAACCATACCATCATGGAATTTATCAGGTAGAAATGTCTCTGGACGGATTGGTACGTATCTATGGATTAGAGATACAAAAGAGGACCTTATACACATCTGCCAGGTCTTTCGAGCATCCCGGCCAACTCTAAACTTCACTCTTTTGTATACCTTCTTTCAGGTGAGAATGTCGAAAAACCACCCAGCAACTTTTGTCCTGCTGGAAAGGTTTATGTGTTCAGGAGTGTGGTGTAATTCACTTTACATCCACCCATCACAGGCGTCACCAGTCTGGTGACCCTGATAATAAAATGGGCGTGGTGCATGTGCCCTGGGCCAGATATCCAATACCCTCCTGCTGTGGATGAGTGCATTATTCCACAAGCATGAGGGCCTAGCGCTCACAAAACCACCATGGCGACGAGGGGGTCTTAGCATGCTTGTGAGCTAGCCGCCGCCTCACAGTTTCTCATGAAGGGAGCATTGCCCATTGCACTCTGCACCTGCTGCAGATGCTGTCCTGACCTGCCCTGAGATGGGAGAGAAGAGAATGGTTGCCTTCCACAGTCCGGTGCTCCCGTTGTCGCCCACATGGTGAGTTACGGCATGACCAGGTGGACTGCTCATGCCTGCAAGTGTCCCCTGCCTGTCACCGTTCACCTGTGTTTGTCGGAAACCAATGAGTGGCAAGAATTCAAAATTCAACTACCCAAGTCCCTCACTTGCGAGATGACTGTTTGCACCATTGTCTGGTGAAGATTTTTCCATTCAGACTTAGTACCTTTTTTGGAACTCAGATTCATTCTTCCTGTAGGACACAGCTGAAAGTGATAGCCTAACAGGTCTGGATACCTTCTATGTGATAACCTGGTGAAATGGATTTGCTGCTGCAGAAAAGCTGCGAGCGGGAGTAACCTGAATCTTTGGCCCAGCTATAAGTCCAAGGTTTTTCAGGATGTTCGGATAAGTACACTTTCACACAGACAAGTGTCCCAGAACCTCAAGAATACAGCTGTGGGGTCAAGACTCACTCCAGCCGAAGCCACAAGCCAGGGCAGGTCGGTTGGGACTGGTCAGCTGCACTTAGGACAAGGGTTTCTAGCAGTTTGTTGCTTCCCTGCTGCTTAACAGGAGGTCAGTAAACTTATCCTTGGAGTCCACTTCTCTCTCCTAGGTACAAGTGAAAATCTTCACAGGTCTCAACAGCAGGTGCAATCCTTCTGTCATCCACAGGTCCAGTAGTCCAGTAGGTCTAGTTGTGTTCTGAAGAGGATGCCATGTGGTGTCACATGTATGCTGGATTCAAGCCTATGGGTAGGGGTGACACCTGCTCCCTCCCTAACCAATAGGGGAAAAGTTCTGCCGGAAAACCTGTCCCACTTCGCAGCATTTCCATTCTCTGCCCTCCTGCAACAATTCACAATGCTCTTCTCTACCTAAAACCAAGATAGCATCGCCATTCCTCCCCTGTGCAACGCTCCTGTGATTTTTCAACTGTTTATGTCTGCCAAGAAATGTATGGTATGACAATGGAAGCACTTGGATCAACTCAAAAACAAAGAAATGGGAAACAATGGTGCAGGAGAGGTTTCCCAATCATCCACTTAAAAACAGAGACAACCTCCTAGCAGTATTGCAACTTGCCCAAACCTACACAGAAAGGGCAGTGTAGTGATAAAATACCCATTGAGACGTTGAGGCTACTTCTACTTGATTGAAGTGGCAACTCATAATGGGAACACTCCTAAACCCAATAAGTGTGATCTGGCCAGTCCAAGTTATGCAACACTGAACCCTAGGCATACAACCACCAGAGATCGATGGGTAAATGGAGGATAGTTAAGTTTTTCGCAGGTTAAATTTGGTTTGCTGGGCGCTTCCAATGGTAGGTTACTATAAGCCGGGAGTTTTACTTAGCTATTTTCGTAGGGCCGTTATGTTGTATCCTCAGACTTTTTGTTGACACACATGCTTTATGGCACAAGGCAAGTGCATCTATAAGGTTACAGAATTAAAAGGTGACGTTCAGTATTCTTTCCAGGGATGCTCACCGGTAATGTATCGCTAAACAAAAATGTTTGTGTTTTCCCACCCTTTCTCAATGAGAACCATAACAAACAGCAATTGACAAGCACAGCGGACAAAAACGGAGCACCTACAGGATCAACTGTCTCTATGTCCGTGGAACATAAATGGCCAAGCATCCAAAATGCTTGACTTGGACTTCATAGCTTATATACGGTCCTTTGATTTAATCGCGCTACAAGAAACCTGGCTTGCTGAGCCTCCGCACCTCCAGGGATACCTACGCTTTTTCTCCGGCGCAAAGAGTCTAGCCAAGTATGGACACTTAAGAGGAGGCTTGGTAACATATGTAGCTATAACTAGCTTTGCGATGGCCAAAGAAATCGGGCCCTCAGCAACAGCTGCACTTGCAGTCAACTTGACTCTGACAACAGGACAAGGCAAAACAATTAACACCTGTACCCTGGTCAATGCTTATATTCACCCCAAAAGAAAGAAAAAAGCAGCGGAGGAGCTACATGCATACATAGAAGAGTGTATCATGGAGGAAAAAACAGCGAATCTAGTACTCACTGGGGACTTTAACCTCAATCTCATGGGCTCAACACAAGAGGAGGGTATCATGGCACAAAATATATTCTGGGCCCTACCACAACAATGCAAGCCACAAAGAGCTGACCAATCAAAATTGGGAAAGAAGGTACTTGAGGCATTAGAAAACTTTAACATCAGGGCACTAAATGGCAGGTTTACAGGGGATAATCGCCGACTTCATCAGCCCGCTCGCCCTCCCCTCGGCCAACTACGTCCTCCTCGGGGACCTCAACTTCCACCTGGAGAACATGGACGACCGCAACACCACCACCCTGCTGGAGAACCTCGCAAACCTGGGACTCAAGCAGCTGGTGACGACCCCCACCCACCTCGCCGGACACACACTCGACGCCGTCTTCTCATCCAGCAAAGACATTGCCTTCAGCCACGCCACTGGACTCCACTGGACTGACCACAGCTGCGTCCACTTCACCTTCAGAAGAACGACGATCCACCACCACCAGCAACAGGTGGCCCGAAGAAGCTGGAACAAGATCACAGCCGACCAGCTCGCCGCCTCCCTGGGTCAGCACCCTCCCGCCAGCTCAGCGAACCCCAGCCAGGCCGCCGACAACCTCACGAAGTGGATCAGCAACTGCGCGAACGAACTCGCCCCGTTGAGGACCCCGCCCAGCAGACCCGGCAGCAAGAAAACCCCATGGTTCACAGATGAACTCAAGACCTCCAAGAAGGACTGCCGAGCCCTCGAGAAAGTCTGGAGAAGGGAACCAACACCGGACAACATGACCACCCTCAAGCTCGCCACCCGAAAGCGCCACCAACTGATCCGCGCCACCAAGAGAACTGCATTCCAGGACCGGCTGGACAACAATGCACACATCTGCAAGGAACTCTTTAACATCGTGAAAGAGCTCTCCAACCCCAGCGCCGGAAACAACGACATCACCCCATCGCAAGACCTCTGCAACTCCCTCGCCTCCTACTTCCACAACAAGATCACGGACATTCACAACAGCTTCAGCATTCAACCATCGCACACAACGACCGCAGCACCGCCGCCCACCACCACCCTCCGCGCCTGGACTCCGATCAGCACCGATGACACCGTCTGCATGATGAACTCCATCCACTCCGGATCTCCGACCGACCCCTGCCCTCACCACGTCTTCAACAAGGCCGACGCTGTCATCGCACCCCACCTGCGGGACATCATCAACACCTCCTTCGACACCGCCACCTTCCTGGAGGGCTGGAAACACGCCGAGCTCAGCGCTCTACTTAAGAAACCCACTGCGGACCCCACCGAACTCAAGAATTACCGCCCTATCTCGCTCCTCCCGTTCCCAGCCAAAGTCATCGAGAAGACCGTCAACAAATAGCTGGCCGCCTTCCTCGAGACGAATGGATCCCTCGACCCCTCACAGTCCGGCTTCCGTGCCAACCACAGCACCGAGACCGCCCTCATCGCTGCCACCGATGACATCCGAGCCCTGATGGACAACGGGGAAACAGCGGCCCTCATCCTCCTTGACCTCTCCGCGGCTTTCGACACTGTCTGCCACCGCACCCTAGTGCAGCGCCTCAGCAACGTCGGAATTCAGGGGAAGGCACTGGAATGGATCGTCTCCTTCCTCGACGGAAGAACACAAAGAGTCCGTCTACCACCGTACAAGTCAGAGGCCACCGGAGTCATCTGCGGCGTCCCTCAAGGATCCTCCCTGAGCCCCACCCTCTTCAACATCTACATGAGCCCCCTCGCGACCATCGCACGCCAACACAACCTGAACATCATCTCCTACGCCGATGACACCCAGCTGATCCTCTCCCTGACCAACGACCCCGCCGCCGCCAGAGCCAACCTTCACGAAGGGATGAAAGATGTAGCCGAGTGGATGATGACCAGCCGCCTGAAACTGAACTCAGACAAGACGGAAGTCCTCATCCTGGGTTCCTCGCCCTCCGCCTGGGACGACTCCTGGTGGTCCCCCGCCCTGGGCACCGCACCCAAACCGACAGACCACGCACGCAACCTGGGCTTCATCCTGGACTCCTCCCTCTCCATGACCAGGCAAGTCAACGCCGTCTCCTCGTCATGCTTCAACATCCTGCGCATGCTGCGGAAGATCTTCCGGTGGATCCCCACCGAAACCAGGAAGACGGTCACCCAGGCCCTCGTCACCAGCCGACTGGACTACGGCAACGCCCTCTACGCCGGAACCACCGCCAAGCTCCAGAAGAGACTCCAGCGGATCCAGAACGCCTCAGCCAGACTCATCCTCGACATCCCCCGACGCAGCCACATCTCCGGACATCTGAGAGACCTGCACTGGCTCCCCGTCAACAAGAGAATCACCTTCCGCCTCCTCACCCACGCACACAAAGCCCTGCACGATCAAGGCCCGAGCTACCTCAACAACCGCATCAACTTCTACACTCCTAAGCGCCACCTCCGATCAGCCAGTCACGCCCTCGCCGCCGTCCCCCGTATCCGAAGAACGACAACAGGAGGAAGATCCTTCTCCTACCTGGCCGCCAAGACCTGGAACTCCCTCCCGACCGACCTGCGCCTGACCCAAGACCACCTCTCCTTCAGGAAGAAGCTCAAGACCTGGCTGTTCGAGCAGTAGCAGCACCCCCCCTCCCAAGCGCCTTGAGACCCTCCGGGTGAGTAGTGCGCTCTACAAATGTCAGTGATTGATTGATTGATTGATAACCCGCCAGCCTCAACCTTTCATTCAAGAATAGCGAATAGCACGCTAGATTATACCTTCGTGTCACTTCCACTCTTCCAATTCATAATATCTTATCAGATTGGGAACCAAACAGACAGTGATCACTGTCCTCAGGAAATCATTATGGATCTTGCCAAACCAAATTACGAGCGTTCGACGGCTCCCAAAGAGTCCATCTACACCGTAAACTTCAAAAAGATCAAGTATTCGGTCGCAATGGGCGAACTTTTGATTGGACTGGCAAAAAAGCACTATATGGAGCGCAAAGGCATCAATGAAGTAGCGAAATGGGTGCAGTTCACTACTATCCTGGGGCAATATGCATCCAAGCCAAAAATGCGCACAAGGACGAATAACCTGGGCACCCTTCCCCAAGCATATAGAGGGAAAGTAAAAGAAATGAAATACTCAATCTCTAAGCTAATGAGAGCAGCACAGCAGGACCAGAACAACAAAGGGACACTGCATCAACTCTCTAAACTAAAAGCTTCACTAAAAAAACTAAAATGGGAAGCAAACAGAACTAAAGAGGAACAACTATGGGCAAGACTCCATGAGGACATAAAAAAGAATGACAGTGCAAATTATTGGAAAAAAATAAATGCATTAACGCACCCTGCAAAAATGGAGGTTACATCTAACATTGCAGAAGCAACTTGGGCAGCGTTTCTTGAAAACCACTTCAACCGAGATCTGTCGCCCAATCAGATTCTGAGCAAAACTCTCATCTCACGAGCCCATGATGTCGGCAATAAGCTACAAATGTGCCAAACTAAACAGGACATGGCAGGGGATGCAGATAATATATCTCTGGAACCTATAATAAAGCGGCAAATAAAGAAAGGAAGAAGGGAAGGTGCGCCGGGTCCAAATGGGATTCCGCCCGTCCTTTTTAAACAAGACACAGATTATTGGGCAGCGGCATTGGAACCCCTCTTTCGGGAGATCAGGTATACTAACATCCTACCAGACACTTGGAGGGGCTCCGTTATTGCCCCCATATATAAAGCAGGGGATAGAGGTCTCCCTCAAAATTATCGGTTAGTTGCCCTAATCGATAATGATGCGAAGTATTTTGCAGGTCTAATACTGGAAGAACTAAAGGCATGGGCCACAAGGAAGTCTCTCATACCTGTTAATCAAACAGGTTTCGTTAAAGCTGTGGGGACAACAACAAACATACTGTCTATGAGCATGCTTATAGATAAGGCAGAGATGAAAAAAATGCCCCTGCACCTCTGCTTCATAGACTATAAGGCTGCTTTTGACAACATCAACCGCAATTTATTATGGACAAAACTCAAGGATTGGGGCATCCCAAAAGGGTTGCTGGAGCCGTTAATCAACCTACATACAGACACTTGGATCCAGATTAAGGTGGGGGACGGCTCAATGCTGTCAAGGCGGATACAAACTAACAACGGCCTTAAGCAGGGTTGCGTGTTGGCACCCACACTGTTCAATCTGTTCCTGGCGGATCTTGTGCCCCTATTAAATAACTGTAACTCACACTCGCCAAAATTAGGAGGCCTAAATCTACCATGCCTCCTATATGCAGACGACCTGGTGTTAATAAGCCATACCAGAGTAGGGCTTCAAAACCTCTTAAACACAACCCAGAGATACTCCGAGCTAAATGATCTAACAGCGAACCTCGAGAAGACGCAAACAATGACAATCAGCAGGATCAAACATAAGAAAAGCTTCTCGTGGTTCTGGAATAACACCCGCATCAAAGACACCTCGTCGTATAAATATCCAGGTGTGAAGATTGACAGGGGTGGCCAATTCAGTGAACAAAGGGCCAGTATAAGAGGTAAGGGCCTTGCTATGGCAATTGCCTTAAAACATTAAACAACAACCTCTCGGGCCCTTCTCTGACCCCTCTACTACATGTCATACGTGCAAAATTACTACCAACACTAACTTATGGGAGTGAGGCCCACCGAGGCAGAGACGCCGTAACACTTGATACTACAATAGTGATGGCATACAGAATCATCTTCGGCCTCCCAAAACGATCCTCCCCAGCACAGATCAGATTGGAGTTTGGTGTTCGGTCACAGGTTTTGGCACGACAAGGGGCATATATCTGCTCATGGAACAAAGTAAGAAAAACGACTGAAGGAACATTAAATGAACACTTATGGAAAGAACTAGAGCAGACCCAAATCTCACCAGCAGCAAAATATTTGGCAAAGAGCATAGAGAGCACCGGGCTGGCAGATCTCTGGGTGTCCCCGGCAGATCATAAATCAATTAATAAACTGGTGAAGAAATCAATCAAGCTTCAGTCATGGGTCCAGGATAAAGCCACTCTATCAAAAAGATCACACGCATGGATGGTATTAAATACATACCTGACACAAGCCTCCCAGCCTTATCTTGGTCTAGGTTATACAAAAAAAACCAAATTGTCCTTTTTAAGATATAGACTGGGTCTGCTTCCATGCATACTACACCTCCCTCACTGGCTGAGATCCAAATCAGGAACACTATGCAGGCTATGTGGCATTGGGGCTGAAGACATGATGCACCTGCTATGCACGTGTGAAGAACTGCAAGAAGAAAGAAAGCTCCTGCTGAAACGCCATTTCATTTTACAGGGGGTACGCACACGAAGGAGTGCAGTGCTAACCTGCTTTTCAGCACAGGACCCTCAGCTGAGCTGCAGCTTTGTGAAATTTTTAAAAGTAGTGGAATTTTTTTTTTAATGGAAACTGTGGAAAAACATGAATAGACTAACAGGCTACAGAGAGGATGAGAAGTATAAAAGGCCTAATGTGGGCGGCCAGCAAAGAACATCATTTTGTATGCTGAACTGTTTATGTTTATCGCAATATTGTGTTGAATTGATCTTAAGCGCATGGTTTTACGAGAATTTTAATTTTTCTATTGTGTACTGTATCGCATTGGTTTTAATTAACTGTGCAATAAACTTTCATTCTCTCTCTCTCTCACCCTTTCTCAATTGACTCTTCGTGATATTTAGCACTTCAATCCAATCCTGACTTTTAATCAGTTATTTTGCATGCAGGTAATGTAACAGGCTAAAAAGGTAGTCATCGATCAAGTTGAAACGTAGTCTCCCTAGCTATCACTAGCAAGATAGGGCTGTGACACTGCGCTTCGGTAATCAGGTGAATGACTCCGGCCTCCCCTCACTGCTTGCACTGAAGATGGTTAGGGCGCTCAGATACTGGGTGTGTGCCGTAGAATAACGTAGCAGCTTGTTCTCATTCCTGTTTTTGATACACAGAGGGCGTTTAACAAGAAGTTCGTTTCTGGGTCTCTGCCAGGTAACGAATACGGACATGATTAAGTCACTGCTCATGTGCAATAAAATTGCTACAAGTAGTGGCATCATTTTGTATTGCATGCACATACTCATGTCAGGATAAGCCTGAGAGGAAATATATTAGTATGAGAGAGTATACATACGTAAGGCGCTGAAATAAATGATAATGGTCATCCCAATAATTTTCTCTATAATTAGTTATGAAACAAAATTTCATAGTTTTGCTACATGGACATTTCTTGTTATGTAAACAATATATAATAAACCTTGCAGCATATAGAGTGATACCATTCATAATATTTGTGCGGAAAAGAGAAAACACATTTATTAAATTATTATTGGGTGATTAATTTTAGCCACACATACGGCAATTGTCCCATATTATCATTCGAATACAATGTCAATTGAGAACCATAGACTGCATGAATTTTAAACAATTGCATAGAGGCAATGTATTAATGATGCATGATCTTTATTAAATGTCTACAAAAGCAATGTTGGATATTTAGCACAAAAACAACGTAGATCATCTGAACCTTTTACGATTATCTGGTGTACTACTGCACTCTAATTAATCTTTGCACATTTTCTACGTGGGAAAATGTATGATAATTGTTCAATGGCCTACACCTTAACCTAATAAATATGTTTTAATCCTGTGTGCCAGTGACAGTTAGAAATGCTGAAAACCGAAAAGGGCTTGGCATGATTCCAAAAGTAAGGTGGAATTAAATGAATGTTGCAGCTGAAACGCAAACAGGACAATTGGCGGTCTTGACCTGGACATTGAGTTGACGCTGCTTAAGTGGCACAATAGAAAAATGAAGCAACTGGAACGAATCCTGAGAGGTGGTCATAAGTCTGAAGGCAATTTCAGAACAATACATCTAGAGCTGGTGAGTTTAAGAAAAAATAAACGTCGTTAGTTTTGCCTACCGTCTTTGATTCGAAAAAGCAACACATACTGTTGTGTGAGAATGATTCCAAAAGCTGTATATTGAATAATATAACTTAGTCTTTTTACCTATGTATACATTGCAAGCCACAAGATTCCTTCATATCAGACCTCTTGCCATCTCACATCTTTCAGCTGATGACGCTAATCATAGAGAAGTGAGACTGGTGTTCACCGTGCCACAGGACTCAAGCTATAACTTAGTGATGAAATCAGTCTTGGGTTGCGTGTGTCCTGTGCTTAATTTGTTAAAATATTAGTGCTGGGGCACAAAGCATTACACTACAACTGACTCTACTAACATCTCCTGCCACTGCTTCAGAATGAGAGTGCCAGCATTATCTATTTACTATCACACTCACATTGTTAGCTATTCCAGTTCACCCAAAGGTTTAGGAATGGCCTGGAAATGATAGTTCAGTGTATTGAACTGCTAAATATTCTGCTGATGTGCTATGCCCCAAAATAGGCACAGAGTGCCATCATGTCATGTACTCTTATCAATAAGTGTGGGGTATGGAAATATATTATGCTGGTGTCGAGCACGGGAAAGCACTGGCACAAACTAAGCACTGTAAAAGTGTCCCATCAGGAGGGGACCTGGCTTGACAGTTGGGCTGTCCCTAATGGGGTAGGATTTAGAGCACTAAAGATGTGTCGTCTACCCTGTCCGCCAAATATTCTGTTCACCCACCTCATTTTGGGCATGATTCTGATGCAGGTTGGAAAGCTTCCCGACCGAATCGGTTTGGAAATGGTTTCCAACCCACTCGGATCGGGAGAGTACGATGCATCCGGATGCTTCCAGATACAATTTGGTTGGACTCCCATTGACTTCAATGGGAGTATATGTTCCTAACCACATCATAATTCGGCCCTGAGTCGGGAAGACACATTCCCGATCCGATTTGGAAGGAGCAAATGCCATTAGGAGGCCTTCCTAACCGCATCAGAATCAGCCATAGGTTGGAATGCTTTCCTAACCGCATCAGAATCAGGCCCTTAGAGTTAAGAGAACTGCTAAATTTTTGACGATGGAGCAGCTGCCGCTTCCATCAAAGAAAATTGTCCTCCAATGGCCTGAGGGAGTAATGATTATCAGAGGAAGGACACAACACTGTTTATTCAGATGGATGGTGTAACCAGGTAAAACCTAGTGGTAAAGGGCAGGAAAAAAAAATAATGACCCCACACCCTGGAAGAAGACTGAAAGAGTGGGGGGAGGGTGGAGCATTCTTTTTTTTGTTTTTGACTTTGAAAGTTTTTTCTTTTAATTAAAAAGTTGTGAAAAGATTGGTGTACATCTGTTAAAACCGACAGCATAGTACACTAAACTTTTTTCACATTGAAAGGATCCATTGTGAGGGCAGTTCCTTTGAATGTACAGATATGTCCACTGGACTTGCTAACATTTGTAAATTTGGCAGGTAGCGTACCATCAGAATGTTAGAGGTAATGTCCGGTGCCATTGCAATCGGCATTACTCCATCCACCCAACTCTCAATTGACCCCTATGACTGATTTTCATTTGACACGCCTCTAATAAGAGTGGCATACTATACAAAAAAAGATGGACCGGAAAGTAGCCTGAGCAAACACCGGTCTCTGAGATTAATTCAAGCATGCCTTCCATCGCTTTGTTATTTGTTGCATATGCCCAGATTTTGTTTGCACTCTCACTGCACCACAGGTCTCAAGCTATACCCTAAACATGAAGCTTTGTAGACCCAGTCTGGGGTTGCTTGTGTTCCTCTCTGGGAGTTGCTTGCGTTACTGTCTGGAGGAGATTTGGCTGGCTGAGTAACACCTGGGATACTTTTAATGTTGCTTGTTTTCTTGTTGCTGCTGTCCGTTTGAAGAAAAAAAGCCTGGGCCATTTCTCTTGCAGCAGTACCAAGACTGATTTACATAATGAAGCTTTCTGTGGATGAAAAACAATGTATTGGAATGTTAGCTAACCTCAGGCTCACCTCTGGGCCTGCCTGGTCCCAGATATTGCTACAGATGTTCCCCAAAATGGAAGGATTTTTATTGTGTCAATCAATCAATCCACTTTATTCGATTTTTGTAAAAATCATAGAAGTACAAAAAGACAAATACAAAGACAGCAACACATCCTTTAAAAACCATTTAGTCATCTCAAAATACAATAACTCTACAACAATTTAAACAAGCATTTACAATGCAATGGTTTCGCCTTTGGAAAAGTTAGAGCTATTGGCATTTTAAATGACAAAATTTGTATTTATGTGTTGGTTTTGATAAACCATAAATAAATGGCTTTGTCATTTACATTGCCATTAGCTTAATCTCTCGCAAATGTGAGACCTATTGTACCCTACGGACGAGCTCAGCAGACAGCAATTACTACCACACACACACACCCAGAGCCACACACACACACCCAGAGCCACACACACACACACACACCCAGAGCCAGCCACACACACCCAGAGCCAGCCACATACACACACCCAGAGCCACACACACACACACACCCAGAGCCACACACACACACACCCAGAGCCATACACACACACCCACCCAGAGCCACACACACACACCCACCCAGAGCCACACACACACACACACACACACACCCACACAGAGCCACACACACACACACACACACACACAAACACCCAGAGCCACAGACACACACACACACAAACACCCAGAGCCACACACACACCCAGAGCCACACCCACACACCCACCCAGAGCCACACACACCCACCCAGAGCCACACACACACTCAGGAGAGCAAGCACAGCGAGGGGGCAGGGAAGCAAGCACAGCGAGGGGGCAGGGAAGCAAGCACAGCGAGGGGGCAGGGAAGCAAGCACAGCCAGGTGGCAGGAAATCAAGCACTGCCAGGGGAAGGGGAACTAGGGGGTGGATGCCCATCATCTGCACTGGCACACCTCTGCTGTGTGCCGTCACAAAGATACACGGTACAGGACAAACATCAACTGCAACCTACGTGTCTGATATGCACACCTAAAAGGAACAACTGCACTCCTAACTCCAAAATGCCAGCAGACACATACATCGTGTGTACATAGAGCCTTTTCAGGAAACTTTTCTTAGCGCCACCACCTCACCTTCAAACTCAGGCAACTCTCCAGGTGGGGCACAAGCTAGACATCCACTAGCAGCTTTTGAAGCAAAGAGGAGTATGTAGTCGAGGAGTACCAGCCATGTCATTACAGATAACCTCTTAAAAAAGTAATTTCTAAGTACTTGGAAACTGAGCAAAAAAGGGTCAAAATGAAAAAAAAGTGCAAAAATGTAAAGAAAAAATGCATATAATTCAAAACAGGCTTAACTTTTGGCAGTGTTTTAAATGTTTGAGACTGCGTCTTACAACAGGCTTATCACATGAAGAACATCAAAACCTTATTTTAAATAACCCTAGGAACCATGTCTGGGATCTCTCATGGAATGGATAATAAAAACGGTAGAGAGGCTCATCACAGAATGGTGCACGACTTAGCAGTTTTTCTACAGAGATCCACACACATCCCCTGTCGCCTGGTCCTCCAAACTCAGCACACTTTAATATAAAGAGATAACGACTTCTGCAAAGTTAACTAGGCAATGTGCGACACAACACACAAACCTAAAAGGACCCGTTTTAGGAAAGCCACTACAAAAACAAGGGACAAAAAATAAAGACAGAAAACCAAGGAAGAGAGATGAATGAGATTGGACAAGGGTGTGTGTGAGAAGCCCTCGAGTCGCATCCCTCACTCTAACTCATCCAAGCAGTGAGAGGGGTCATCTCTCTTTAAACAAGCACCAACATCAAGTCACTGCATGTGCAGGCAGCTACTTGCAAGCACAGAAATAGCCACAAAGCAATCCATATTCAGTTTGCATCCACCAACAGTATGTCACAGTACAGCTCTGCCATGATTTTGACTACATGCAACGCCCTCATCTAATCAAGCTTCGTGTGTTCTGGCAGCATAATTACCTTATCATGCAACATTGAGGTACTCTGACTTCATGAGGATGCCGAATCAGAATCTGTCAGAGGGTGGCTGTGACCTCACCTCTGCCACCTTCACAGGTCCTGGATGCATATAGGGCCCTCCTTCTGCAAGCTTTGCATGTTCTAGCTGCGTAAATGGACCTCACCTCTGTACTCTTCACATGTTCTTCTGCATCAATTCCCAAACACCTTCTTGTGTAGGCTGACTGCATTCACTAACCCACCAATACAATCCTAGTGTGGGCCGCTTGTATGTATGGACTTCGCCTCAACAGG
The DNA here is from genome assembly GCF_964261635.1 of Lissotriton helveticus. NCBI lineage: Eukaryota > Metazoa > Chordata > Amphibia > Caudata > Salamandridae > Lissotriton > Lissotriton helveticus. The sequence goes on along the minus strand of NC_136061.1, from coordinate 476,238,293 downwards.
CATCACCTGTCACAGCTGCTTGCAGCAACCTCGCTCTTCAATACTGGCATGCTGTATCTGAATCCAGTAACCTCGCCACTGATTTCTTGTGAGAGTCGGCCGCATTGTTGGACCATGCCAGCACGATCTTCACATTCTTGCGGCATGCAGCCACCAAACCATACAGTCCTTGCAAGTTCTGGGTGCACACAGTAAACTAACTACAGAATCTTGTGGTGACATGTTTGGGCCTTACATCTGCAATTTTAGTATGTTCTGACAGCAGACAGTGATCTCACAGTAAACTCTTTCTACAATAGACAGAGATCTTAACAGGCAATCCTAGCATGTTCTGGCTGTGTGCAGTGAACTACAAAACCTTGTTTGGGCAGGCTGCATGCTGTGCCCTCTCATCACAGACCTCCTTGGCAGTAACAGACTTGGATCAAGCTTCATTTGACGATCATCTTGATTTCAGTTTGCCCAATAAGGCTCCCTCCAGAAAGCATACTGCTTGATAATATGGGATGCTCTTGTCAGGCATTGCCGTATCCACTTGCAGTTCTGTGCATCAGAATGTACCGTGGGCACTACAGCATGAAGGCTCAATGGGACACTACACACCGTACTTACGGAAGAACTGAGCGGTGCACTCCCAGCTCAGCAATGGTGCAATGTGCTCCCTGTACAATAACTGTTAAACACAGCACTATCCACTCTCCTCAAAACAGCATTACTGCTCCTCACAGCACTGGGATGTGCTCACCTCAGCATTACTCTTCCACCCAGCAGAACCCACCGAAATGATAACAAAAAGTTTGCTTCACACAGCACCACATTCCTCCCTGCAGCATTACCCCTGCACACAGCACTACTACCCTGCTCATCAGGACACCAACGTCTCCATACACAGCTCCTCGCCCTGTGCTGTAGGCCCATCCCTCACCCAGCTCTGTGCAAGCAGCCGTGTCTCACACAACACTTAAAAGCTGATGCTAGACTAGACAGCTAGACAGCTTGTGCTATCAGGTCCACTCGACCTAAAAATGCAGTCAAGGTGTCACGAGTATCTATAAAATGTAGAGCAGACATGGCCACCACTATGCCTGGGATGAATAAAACTTTAATTAAGATAGCCATTATTATGTCAAGAAAGCTGAAAACACATCAAGGGTGTCGACCATATGCTGGGATTGGCCACCAGAATCCCAATGCAGGCAACCATAATGCCAGGGATAACTACCACTACGTTTATGTGGGCCATCACTGTGCCATCGATGGCCACAATAATGCCATGAATGCTCACAATATTGTAGGGCAACATTTATGTGAGTGGGCACTACAATGCCATGGCAAGCAACAATATGCCACGGGTGCTAACAATATGGCCTGTCCACCAAAACGGCAGTGATTGCCACCATAGGGCTAACAAAGTCCATAATATACTAGGGACAACATTCTGCCTGTGGTGGCCATCATAATGTCACAGAGAATCACAACAATCCACCATCACCATTGTTCCACAGGCCACCCACCACAGACCAACATACATGCATACACGCTCACAAACGCAGACACACTGATGAGTACATGGTAATACCCACCCATACATGCATCCGCATGGTACTAGGTTTCTTTCTGTCCTCGTAGTCTGGCGAACACACGACCACCATCACCCAGGCAGGAAGTAAATTGGTTGAGACGAGCTGGAGAAGATGCAAGGTCCCAGCAGGCAAGAAAACAAATGGCTTCCATGCATGCTGATCACCCCACCCATGTTGAGGCTACCTTTTTTCAGACAATTAGAAAAGGAGGCAATAACCTGGGGGCTCAACTGAGCTACGGCCTGAACCCCGGACAGTCTCTCCTACTCACACACACTTGGCCACCTACCTCATGAATGTCGTTGTGCGAGAAAATGTAAAGCTCTTATCTCTTCCACATGTCTCCTCGGAAGTAGGAGGCAGCAGAGCACTCTGGTCCTCCCCTGTATGTTTTGTTGATGTTGTCTCTATGGAATGGCCTCTACATGCGTGGATGGAGGTTGCTTGTGGGTAGTTGGACAGGAGAGTGATTTGGTGTGTGTGCTAAGAAGAGACCGCATGAGGGCAAGAGGGGAGAGTGCGTTGTGTTTGCATGGTGTGGTAAACAATACATTTGTACAATTTAAACCACAGACCCAATTACATCACTGCACCAGACCCGGCTAACAGAACAGTATGAACAGCAATGGATTTTAACAAATAAATACAGCATTTGCCTATTGCTCTCCAGTACCAATTTGTGTTCAACTGTGAAATCCGGTGCATGTATTCAGTATGTACCTCTTGTTGAAATATATTCTAACTTAACAATATTATGAACTACTAAGTGCACTGTAGAACATGATGCACTTCACCAAATAATATACACTGTTTTATATCATTATAATGATCAATATTTGTCACCTCAGGTACATTTTGTCAATATATATGCTCCTTCTAAAAGTCCATGCATTCCCTCACTCAGCCATCATTCCGTCCATGCATCAGTCCATCCATCCGTCTTTCCAACCATTCAGCCATCCATCCTCCCAACCAGCCAACCGTCCATCCATCAAACACACCCACAAACACACACATACAAACATACATAGATCCATCTATCCACATTCCATCTATCCGCCCACCGTCAGTCCATTCTTCCATTCATTTATGCATCCACACATCCATCCATTTCCAATCTATGTGTGCCTTTCCGGCTACCTGTAGCTCTCTCTCTCTCTCTGGCTGACTGAATGCCTCTGTGAAGGTCTCTACACACCCTTTTGCACTCACAAGCACTCGTGCTCATACACACTCTCTTTCACTCTACTCTCATCAAGTCTCACACTGTCAAACATATGGGCATGCTTACTCTCACCCATCTATCCTTTGGCTATGTGCATACCTGTGTATATCTCTATCTTTGTCCACATACACACATACACACACATATTAACGTTTCCAACTGGCGCATGTCCAGTTACACACTCACACTCCACTGCATAAAGACCGGTCTGTATAGCTAACACATACCAACACGCCAAACATTTACACTCTCTCTCACATTCACAGACCCACACCTGCTCTCAATTACACATGTTCCACGCACAATCACACAAATCACAAATACACAATATCAAACACAAACGTACATAGACATCGACGTGAACAGACATACGCATATAACACACAGCTTCTCTCACACGCCTAAGCATGTGTACATGCATTTTATGAAACACTGTTTCCGCTTAAACCCTGAAATTCGCATCAATGTTTGGTCACAAAATGGGTTATTTTGATGACGTATGTATTGGCATTACCTGTGAACTCTCCCTTGCTCGCGTCCACACATGCTTGCTCTTACTAATTGAGGTAGAGTCTGTCACGTTGAACGTGCTGACGTCATAAAAGCCCGCACTGATTATTAACAGGCCCTCGCCGCCTGATATGTTATCTGTTCCATATTTCAATGTCAGGCCTCTGTGAAGCAGAAATCAACTCGCAGTTTCGACAGTTACTAAATTACCCAAACTAGTGGAGCTACTCTTAATGAGCCGCCCCATTAACAATTCCCCGATTGCGGCCCCTGCTCGGAACCCGAGGACACCTTGTTAGCACAGAGTGAGGTGCTCAATCAAGGGGGCGCCGATTGGAAGGCGCAGGACAGAGTTTTGAGCGGTGATTACAAGGGCACGGCAACGAGTGCCAAAGTAACAGTCTCCGGCTCCGCAAGAAGCTGAGAAAGCTTCAAGGCTGCATTTGTAAATCAGCCTCCGTGATTACAGCGGTCTCACGCGCCGAGCTCGCAAAACAATTATTTGCACCTTTCTTTCACCGCAGCGGCGCGCTCTCGAGCACATCAGCCCTCGCGAGCATTATTGACAAATTGCGGCTGTTAATTGACCACACGCGCTTTAAAATGTCTGAAACGCATCATAGCGAGAAACGCGCGTCAGGGTTTGGTTGAAATAAGCAAGTTCAGATTTTGAAATAACCATCAGGTCTCATTCTGGTAAAAGGTACGTTTTAATTCAGGAATGCCATGTAATATTGAATACTCATCCGATATTACTCATTCCCTGCAGTTATCAACCACAGCCAATCACGTTTCAGCAATGTAAATCGTAACAAAATGTACGTAATGAGTTATTCTACCCCTAGCCCTGTTTCTTATTTTTGATCATATTCCAGTTTATTGGGGGTATTTTAAAAAAATTGGGAACTTGGGGTTATTTTAAAAAAATTGGGAACATAAAAAGTGCGTACTTTTAAATATTCTATGGTACTCGGTTTTCGGAAGCTTCCCAGTGGCTTGCTACCTCACTTGTTTTATAATAGTTCTTTCTATAGTGTCTGCTAAAATAAAATAAAAAACTATTGGCGTGATGGGCCTAGTAACAAAAACAACAAGTCAGGTCCCGGGCCGTGCTGTGATTGGCCGACGTCACGGGGGTGTCCCGGGCCGGCAGCCAATCACAGCGCGGCCCGGGAATGACGTCACGGGGGAGTCCCGGGCCGGCAGCCAATCGCAGCGCGGCCCGGGACAAAGGGGCGGGGCTTAAAAAAGCACCAGAAACGCCCCCAAATCGCGTTTTCGTGAGAAAGCGCGATTGACAGCCTCTGTCTCCCAATGGCTAGCCTCCATTTATGGAGCTAGCCAATTGGAAACAGAGGCGGTCCGAACCTCACTACTGAAAACAAAAGATTTCGATCTGGGAGGGGCTTCGCCCCTCGCCAAGTCAAAACCTAAAAAAGCATGTACCCAGTTAAAAAACATTACCGTTGGAACTCATACACAGTCTAGACCAGGACATCTTTTTTTCTTCAAACGGACAGCAGCAACAAGAAAACAAGCAACATTAAAAGTATCCCAGGGGTTACTCAGCATTTGAAGATGGAGTAAGGCCGGTCTTACTTGTACAAAACCTTTACCCCTCAGTAATGGCATTATGAACCTCCTCCTGATGACATTGTAATAATTACAGAACTTCATGAAATGTAGGGTATTCTGTACAGAAAAATGATCGCAATGACAGGTTTCAACCTCCTCTGGCTTACACCACCCCTGGAAATCACCCAACACCAAGTGGATCAAGTTGAAACTGAATCTTGTCAGGAGCCAGCGTTGAAAAGGTTTGGTCACCGTAATCAGGTAAGGTTTAGTAGACAAGGAGGTTTTAGTCAAACAGTGAGTCCTAGCTAATGGTTTCTGAAGCTCCTGCTCTTCCCGCTCCAACATCGAAATATTCAAAAGATTTTGACTCACTTCAAGTCCTCCTTTCAAATCCTATCAGGGGATTCGAATAATTCTGGCCGTCCTATTTTAAAAAACATATGTTTAACCTATGTCAGCCACTTAATTTTATTGGCTTTGTCCAGATTGATAATATCTCGCAGAATCAACTTATTCAATGTCAATTCTGGATTAAGCTAAGTTTTGACCCAGCACAAAAGAGGAGCTAAACTCATAATATCTGATATGTAGCCCTGCCCTAGTTCCTGATGAATTACATAGGTGGGTGTTGATTGAGGGACGGACAAAAGGCTACGGAGAAATCTATTTTAGGCTCTCTGGACCCATGGCTGTTGTTTAAAACCCCAAATAGAGGAACCATACGCGGCGATAGCCAGACACTTTGATCTATATATTTTCATAATTGCCCCAATTGGCTTAGCCCCCAAATGTTGAGCAAACCCAAATAAGGCTGTCGTCGATCTACTTACAGCCAGTCTCTTAGCCTTATCTTGGGGGACGCATGAGCCTTGGTCATCGAATAATACTCCAAGGTAAGTAAAGGAGGAAACCCTGGACACTTCCACTCCATTACAGAAAGATGACTTCAATTTCCTAGTTTTTTTTCTCCAATGGACATAATATGCGACTTCCCATTGTTCACCACCAGGTCTAAAGACTGCATATACGATCCAAAAGCGTCCAGGAGCTTCTGGAGACCCAACGCAGTACATGCTAAAAGGACGGCATCATCCTCATATAGGAGAGCAGGTGTTAAATATTCTCCTACACGCTGGATGTCCACGATGTCCACGGTGGCCTCCTTTAAAGATTTATCAAGTGCATTCATATAAAGAGTGAACAATAGAGGTGCCAATATGCACCCTTGGCGGACGCCTCCGTCCGATTTAAAAGATCTGGTACAACTACCGTCTTGGGAGGTCCTAACTGACGCATATAAGTCCCGATGGAGATCAGCCAAAAAATAAATTAAACGTGGCTCAATGCCCATTTCTAGCAGAATGTTCCACAGCCTAGACCTGTTAACCAGGTCAAAGTCTGAGGATAAATCCATAAAGTCCATATGTAGTGTGCCTTCTTTGGCCACAGTGTACTTGCTAATTAATAAGTGCAAATTGAGGCACTGGTCCAAAGTACTTCTTCCATGCCTGAAACCATACTGCTGGTCTGAAACAATCTTATTTTTGTTACTTATAATCTTATCTAGGACCACTTTCCCTACAATTTTAACCACATAATCGATCAGCGATATGGGTCTATAGCATCGCTGGTCCCCTCTCTGACCCTTCCTAAAGACTGGGATCATGATAGATTGACTCCAAGATGCCGGGAACACCTGCATGCCAGAAGCATTAAAAACATTTGCCAATATTTTTGACCGGAATTTAGGGTTGTATTTATAAAGGTCCGCCGGAACCCCATCAGGACCTGGGGCTTTATTACCCGCAATTTTTATTGTGTCACTAAGATGAAAAAAATGCACATTTTTAAACAACCATCTCTGTAATGCGACTAACGTAAATCAGAGAAAGTGGAATGAAAAGTTATTTCTTATTTGAGACATGTTTTTGTATATATAAGCACAAGTGTGGGGAAAGCAACACATCGCATTGACAAAGGGAAAGTAGTGGATTATCTGAAGGCAAATAATTGAGAACTCAACTACAGTAGGCCACCATGTCCTGTGTGTTTCTTGTTGTGCTACAGAAAGTTCCTAGATTTTGCAAGTTCTCACATTGTTCTTTAACCTGTTACTTACACTTTATTATTTACTTCTAGCAACAAGTAATAAGATTCAGTGAGGAATTATAGCCTACCATCACTATATGTGTGTCACACCACTTGTTATAAACGTGAACTGTCTTGGTTTATCGCCTTCTTTGTGCAAGATGTTCTTAAGTATAGGAACTGGCTTATCAAGAATGTTTGAACATGAACATGAAAGACTGCAACCTGTAAGGAAAACAGAACTGAACTCTGCTTTGTCGTGTAGGGACTATAGCAGCATCATAGTGGCATACCAATATCAAGCGTCGCTGGTGCATTCAGCTAGAGGCAGGTCAACGTTTAGCTCTCTGATCCAAAATCTTAAACATCAGCTTTAGTAGAAACATCCTCTGTTTGTGGCTGCTTTTTGGATGTTTCAGAACCTACATCAATCTCATACTTCTAATGAACATGCTAGAATCACCAACAATGACAAAACAAATCAGATGTTGCAGAGGTACTTGGATGGTCAATCAATCTCTAGCAGAGCATGAATAATTGATGCATTGGTGCAGAAAAATGGAGCAGAAGCCATAACCTAGTAGGCTGGCAACATAATTTATATCATGTCCTGTTGTGAGATTCTTCGCAGGATATATTTTCAGTATAGCTATGGCAAATGTCACCATCAGAGGTGCCAGACAGTTTTTTCAAAATAGGGAGAGACTCAACATTATCAGAATGAAAGAGAATTGCATACTGAAACATTATTAGGCTGACTCAGAAACATCAGAGGATAAGGGGTAAGATAATGTAGGCATCATCATGGCTAATCCTTCAGAGACAGCCTCCAATGAAGATGAATTCCTATTTCCTGTATAATTAATTACTTAGGGCTAGATGTAGGTAAATCTATTTTACCACTTCTTAAATACAGAATTTTACCGATTCGGTATTTAAGAAGTGGTAAAATAGAGGGGGGGAGATGTAGGTAATTCCAGATGTGGAATTACCGAATCGGTAATATTCGGTATTTACCAATTCTGTAATTACAGAATCGGTATTTCCTATTGATTCCTATGGGCTGTGAAGCCCATAGGAATCAATGGGAAATACCGATTCTGTAATTACAGAATCGGTAAATACCGATTTTAGCAAGGGGGTGTCACTTTGACACCCTCTGGCACCCCAAAAATTGACATGTGCGCCATGTGGCACACAGACATGCCCTAAGGGCATGTCTGTCTGTCACATGGCATAGGTGTGCATGCACACATGTGCATGCACACCTGAATTCGGTATTTTAACACCCAATTGGATTAGGTGTTAAACTACCGAATTTGTAGGGCCTTTGGGACTCTAAAGAGTCCCACCTACATCTGAGATTTACCGAATCGGTAAAAATACCAATTCGGTATTTTACAGAATCGGTAAATTTACCGAATCGGTAAATTTACCGATTCTGTAAAAAAGTGCCCCTACATACCGAAAACCCATTTACCGGTCGGTAACGGACGAAATCGGCCGTTACCAGTCGGCAAATGGCTCCTACATCTGGCCCTTAGCTACTTACTTATGCCTACTAACCCTCCTGAGATTTGGGCTGTCAACCAGGGCTCTCGAGCCATCTTTGTCCTGGTCTTTTCTTTCAATATGATTCCAGGTGCAACCCATCTCTGTGCAGTCAGCTTCAAGGTCTCTACCCTAGGTGTTTCTTGTCCTTCCTCATTTCCTTTCCCATTGAAGGTTCCAGGTGAGGGCTTGTCTAGTGGCATTTGATGCAGACTTGCAGCGGGTGTGTCCTATCCAGGTCCAGAGTCTTTTCATGATTTCTTCAGGAGCAGGGAGTTGTAAAGTATGCCGCCAAAGGTAGTTGTAGCTGATGGTGTTTAGCAAGCAGATTTGGAGGATTTTCCTCAGACAGGTGCTGATGAAGATCTGGACTTTGTTGGTGGTGGTCACTGTTGTCTTCCAAGTTTCTGCTCCATACAGAAGGACCATTTTTAAGTTGGTGTTAAAAAGCCTGATCTTGGTTTGCAGCATTTGGTCCATAGAGCTCCAGATCTTCTTTAGCTGAATGAAGGCAGCCTTGCTTTTCAATTCTTGCCGTGATGTTGGCGTGTGTGCCACCTGGCTTATCAATAACACTGCCCAGGTAGGTGAAGATCTCAACCTCTTCCTGTGCATTATCTGAAAAATTGACTGCGTTTGTGCTGGCCGTGTTAGCCCTCAGGATCTTGATTTTTCCCCTATGGATGTTGAGGCCATGTTATACTGATGTGGCTGCTACTGTGTGGGACTTCTCTTGCATCCGCAGAAGGGTATGGGAGAGTAGGGTTAGGTTGTCTGCAAAGTCCATATCGTTGATCTGTGTCCAAGGTGTTGAATGGATCCCATTTCTTTTTCTTGCTGTGGATGGTTAGTAGGAAGAGAGAAGGCGAGAGCAAACAACCCTGATGGACTCCGGTCCTCACTTCGAAGGCTCCCCTGAGTTGGCCTCCCTGGACTATCTTGTAGGTCATTCCCTTGTAAGAGTTCTTGATGATTCTTACAAGTCTATTTGTCACACCGCAGTGGTGGAGGAATTTCTAAATGGTCTCCCTGTCCATGCTGTTGAATGCCTATGAAGTTCACATAGAGGAGGGGTGCCATTCCACCAACTTCTCAATGATGATGCTTTGTGTTGCAATCTGGTCAGTGCAGGATCTACCTTTGCGGAAGCCAGCTTTCTGGTCTCGTAATGGAGCGTTGACTTGTTCCTTCATTCTATTCAGGATGACTCTGTTGAGCTCTTTGCATTTCTAATGTTGCACTGTGATCAAAGTCAAATGACAGAGATATTCATAATGCCCCATTTATAGAATTTCAGCTTCATGGACATGATCTTTACTGACTCCCAAGACTACACATAATGTACTGTCCTCCATTTCTCCCTAGTTAGGACCCTGCTATATACATAACAGTACCTAATACCCTCTATTAAAAGCGCACCACCCTTACCCTCCTCGTATTTGGTCAGTTCAGTTATCAAGCCTGTGATTAATTTATTTGAGTGATTATGGTGTATTTTGTTTTGATTTATTATAGTTACATTTTATTTTGTCCTTGTTGCAACATCATTTTTCAAAAATGTTTTTAGATATAATTTATAAATAATTGGTATATTTCAATTCAGGACATTTCAAATTGTAGGGTATGATTCATTTTCAAGTGCTGCAGCCCTTATGTCTAAAGCTTCACTGAGCAACATGATGCTTTCCAGTAGTGGCATTTTTTCTTTTTTGCATGCTTCCTTATTTACAGTATTTCTTTAAATGTCAATAGTTTCTATTTGCTAACTGATTTTAAGTCTAGTTTCATTGGCAGCAGTACATTTTTTGTAAAAACAAAATGATCTTTAAATTGTAAGAGCTTTTTATGTTTTGTTTGTCGATATTCATATATGCTTAATTAATATATGTGTAATAGGAAAGATAGAATCCATACAAGTTTCGCACACTTTTTGTCATCTGACTTTACTACTTTTCGGTATTCACAAAGGGAAACTTAGATCAAATGTCTAACTTTACTATTCTCAGTATTAAAGTTAGACTTTTTATCTAAATGTACCTTAGTGAATACCAAAAAGTTTTAACGTTAGACATTTGATCTAAGTTTACCATAGTGAATCAATAGTTTAAAAGTCTTTGTGAATCAATAGACCAAAAGTCTAACTTTACTACTTTTTGGTACTCACAAAAGTAGGTTACTACTAGTAAAGTAAAGTTAGACTTTTGATCTAAGTTTACATTTGTGAATAACAAAAAGTAGTAAACTTACACAAAAATGTAAGTTTACCTTTGTGAATCAAACCCCATGGATGTAAGCGTTTTTTTTGGAAGGGGTGATGTTGTGACCATATATCAAAAGGAATAAAGGGGCACATGCATCAAGCAATTTTGTGATCGCAAACAGTGCGATTCGCAAAAATAGGTCGTTTGTGATTGCAAAATATTTTTTTGTTATGCATGAAAGTTTTTGGATTCACAATTTAGGTAATCACAATAGTCTGCGTTTACCTAAATTGCGAATGCAAATAGGGAATTGCAATTTGCGTTTCACTAATGCACAAGCAACAAGCCTTTTCTAAATGCGAACTGTGCATTTAGGAAATGCTAATTACCATCAATTCGAAGTTGATGCTCACCATGTGCAGACTTTGAAAAATGCACAAAACTGCATTTTTCAAAGTGCCATGTGTGTGTACCTTACATGTGCACATTCTATTGTTAGGGACGCCTCAGGGAGGCCTTAGGCCCCCAGGCACCCTTGCCTCTGCATTACCTAATTTGCGATGACCAAATAGGCAATCACAATTTAGGAAATGCATGACCATTCCCACCCATGGGTCTTGAGGCCCATAGGAAAGAATGGAGTCGCAATAGCAAATAGCAATTCCCTAACTTCGATTGCGATTCTGAAGGAATCGCAATTAGAGAATTGCTATTTGCATCCTTAAATGATGCATTGCATTTTGCGATTACCAAATAGTGATTTCTTAAAAATCGCTATTTGGTCATTGTAAAAATGAAGTTTGATACATGTGCCCCAAAATACTTTTTGATGTACGTTAAAGGGACATTTCAAATCAGCTCAGAAATCCATGACCGTATAAAGGTAATTGGCCTTTAGCCTTATTACTCGATATGATTGTGGAAATCTTCAGTGACTTGGAATATACTTATAATGAACTGCAAGAGGAATTAATTTCATGTCCTATACATCATCCACTTCATCTAGCAAATGCTGTAAACACAGATGTGTGCATTGTTTTTTCTTCCAGAAGCCCACGTGTAATGGATATTTCTGAGACTGCCAACTTAACATCTTTACCAAGAGCCAGTAGTGGCTGATTGGGAGTTAAGGAAAGTTAAAAACAAATCCTCTCATTCCCTTGCTGAGGTTGGCGTCACTAAACTGAAGCCAAATTATTAGAGTTTCTTAGTGCATGATCCGTTAAAGCGCATTAAGTATTTTGCCATCTAACAGCTAGCACTGTATGTTCCCTTACAGAGGCCCTCTGTTGGGTGCTTGTTTTTGCAGTAGGCACATGTAAGAATGCTGAAATAACATTATTGTCAGAAGTTTCAGAAGCACATAAATGATCATTTGTAGCAGCATGTAAGTGCTTGGTAATTCTGGTAGTATTATAATTGGGCTGTTTACACTTAAGTTTAGTAAAACATTTTAACCAATATTGAAATTCCCTATGTATTAGTCAAAACGAGATTGTAGTTTAAGTGGTCACCCAGTAAAGTCAGAGTAAAAGCTAAAGAAGTGCTCATCATTTGAATATAGTTAGGTCTCCAGATTGAGGTTGACACCCATGCTCAATAGGTTAAAGTACTAATGCAACGTTGATTTCTGAGTGTTTGAAACGAAGAATGTGGTGTGTTACAATTAATTTATTGTGGCCTTGTGAGAGTAGATGATGTGTTTATTATAGACATTTTGACCCTCCAATTTTGTGGAACCAAACTGCTTTAAGTATGGGAACTCGTAAGTCAGAATGATATACAAGAGCAACAAGTTATATCTCAACTCGATTGATGTACCCAGGGACCTTTGCGCTGGGAAGATGGACCTGATTACTTGCAGACATTCGTCAGGTGCTCCTTCGCAGATAAGCACCCATGCAACGGTATGTATGTATGTACAACTGCAAGTTAAAGTCAAATTCAGAGTGTCATTTACAACACTGATTATTCAAGGGCAGATGAACATGTTTACTCTCTGAGGCAAGTATTAACGCACTTCACAGCATTAATCCAGGGCACTGTGGCCTACCGTCTTCAGTCCTTCTCAGGTGAGCCCTTATGCACAGTTGAATTAAAGTACAACTGCTATCTAAAAACAAAAACAGATTATTTTACTCAACATTTGTAGGAAAGCGCCTCTTTTGACATTGTTAAACCCCACTTTTTGCTTGATGCCTGATGTGATTTCAAACTGTAAGGGCACTCCCTGCTAACCAGGTTCCCAAGGCCAGATCTCTTTTCCAAAACTGTACCATGGTTGGCAGAACTTCAACCACCCTTGTTCGCCTCTAGTATGTAGAAGCTCTGGTTCCTAGGGTTTGGGTTTTGAAGAGGGTCCACTGGTGCTGCAGCACAAATTGTGCCACCCCAGAGACCCCTCACCAAGACCATGCACACTGCCATGGCAGGCTGTCTGTCTAGGTGTAGCGTAAATTGGAGTGGAGTAAATTGGTGGAGTGGTGTGGCTCACTGGTTAGAGGCGGCAGACCTGTAAGCAGAGTACGGCTCGGGACCAGGGTTCAATTCCCGACGCGGCAGGGTCGTGGACCAGGGTCAGCGGACTCGATAATTCTCGCCTCGGTGCCCACTCTAACCAGGGAACACACTCGGCAACTCTGGGCATTAAGCTTGCCTCATCTCTACAATGGCTCCCCACAGACGCCGGGGATGCTTGGTTTCACCTTGGAGACACCCAGAAAGGGACAATCTCACAGGGAAAACCAGGACGGGTTCCCCAGCGGTCTTCAGCGCCTAGATACTCCTTTGAGTCGTAGTGCGCTTTACAAGTACACCCACATTTACATTTACATTTACATAAATTGAAGAGTTGACAAGGCACACAGCCCTGTGTGCCATGCCTTCATACACTGTATGAGATACAGGTAAGCCACCCCTACTGCAGGCCCTACAGCCATAAGGGAGGGTGCAATATATCCCACGTGAGGACATACCAGCATGAGAAGATATTACCCTGCAATATTGGAGCGATTCTTGGATATTGTAAGTGCACAGGAAAGCCATCAAGAGTACATGGGTTGGATACCTGTCATTTTGAGTTTCCTGACTCCATAAATGCTTAACGGTACCCTAAGATGTTTAGAAACAAACATCTTACTTTAATAAATCCACACTGATGTCAGTGCTGGATTTATTAATAAATGCACACAGGCAACCCTTTAGATTGTTCCCTGAAAACCTACCAAGTACTGGTGTGGTCTGGGACTAGTCATTGCCATATTGCCACCACCAGACATGTTCTGATGTCATGGGATGAGAGCCTGTGCACTCAGAGGCCAGAAATAAAGCCTGCTTTGGGCAAAGGTACTTCATACCTCCTGCAGGCGGCCCTATAAATAACCCAACTCTGAGCACTAAAAACTACCCCACCTCAAAAACCTAAAACTACCCCAACCCCCAACCCTGAGCCCTAAAACCCTGGCCCCTGCACTACAAACAGCCGAACACAGCTCCCTAAACATTATACGGTGCAGAGTAGGAATATCGACGGAGAAATATCGTGTAACATTAATATCTCTGCAGAAATATCGAGAGGAAGAAATATCGACAACAAAATTATAGTTTGACCAGAATATCGACTGACAGGTAAGTAATATCGATAACAATAATATAGTTGTAATAAATATTGTTTACAAAAATATAGTTTACAAAAATATCGATTTTTTAATAATGTTATGTATTTTAGTGTTTTTAATGAGAATTGTTTGTCATTTTATTATATGTTTTGGAATTGTATTAGTTATTAATGTATTTTATGTTGAATTTTGTGTTATTAGTTCCGCAGCGGGTTGTGGGTTTATAGGGGAATAGGGTGGGAAGTAATTTAATTATATAAAATTAATTGATTAATTAATGTGTTAATTTATTAATAATTGTTTAATAATTAGTTGTTAATTAATTTCAATTAGTCAATTAATATTTAATTATGTTAATTGTTTAATTAATTTTAGGTGTGTGTTGTGGAGTTTATATGTGTAAATGGTGTGAAGGGTGGTAAGTAAATAATTTTTTATTGATTAATTATTAAATACTTTTTAAATTAATTACCATTAATTAATTAGTAATTATTGTAAATGTGTAATTAATTTTAGGTTTGTGTTGTGGTGTTTATAAGTGTATATGGTGTGAAAGCTGGTAATTAATTAATTAAAAAATACATTAATCTACATTAATTAATTAGTAAATATTAAATGTGATTGTGTAATTAATTTTAGGTGTGTGTGGTGGATATTATAGTGGTAAATACTGTGTAATTAATTATTTTTTTAATATCTTTGTTAGTAATAATATATTTAAATGTATATATTAATTAAGTTTATATTGGAAATTAAATTTAATAAAAATGTTGATATGTTTTTTTTAATTGTTTTGGGTTCCAGCGCTTTCCCTACTGTTGCACTCACTGGAGTGGGAATAGTCATTTTCACCCCTACACTATCCAACGCTTTCCCTACTGTTGCACTCTCTGGAGTGGGAAGAGTAATTTTTACCCCTACGCTATCCAACGCTTTCCCTACTGTTGCACTCTCTGGAGTGGGAATAGTCATTTTTACCCCTACGCTATCCAACGCTTTCCCTACTGTTGCACTCACTGGAGTGGGAATAGTAATTTTTACCCCAACAGCTATCCAACGCTTTCCCTACTGTTGCACCCTTTGGAGTGAGAATAGTAATTTTTGCCCCTACGCTATCCAACGCTTTCCCTACTGTTGCACCCTCTGGAGTGGGAATAGTAATTTTACCCCTACGCTATCTAACACTTTCCCTACTGTTGCACCCTCTGGAGTGGGAATAGTAATTTTTACCCCTACGCTATCCAGCGCTTTCCATACTGTTGCACTCACTGGAGTGGGAATAGTAATTTTTACCCCTATCCTATCCAACGCTTTCCCTACTGTTGCACTCTCTGGAGTGGGAATAGTAATTTTTACCCCTACGCTATCCAACGCTTTCCCTGCTGTTGCACTCACTGGAGTGGGAATAGTCATTTTTACCCCTACGCTATCCAACGATTTCCCTAATGTTGCACCATTTGGAGTGGGAATAGTAATTTTTACACCTACGCTATCCAACGCTTTTCCTACTGTTGCACCCTCTGGAGTGGGAATAGTAATTTTTACCCCTACGCTATCCAGCACTTTCCCTACTGTTGCACTCACTGGAGTGGGAATAGTAATTTTTACCCCTTTGCTATCAAATGTTTTAACTACTAATGTTTTTATTTTGTTATTAAATGTATGTATTATTATTTTGTAATACTTTAATGTGTTAATTAAATATAGAATATTTTATTTTATTCAAAATGTTTTATATATGTGTTCATTTTATTTTTATATAATTATTAGTTTATACATTAAATAAAGATAATAATAAAATGTAGTTAAGAAAATATATGTATATGTACACATTTATTATGTTTATATTGATTAAATTAAGTTTATTTGTTATAAATAGTTAAAATATAAATGTAATTTAATTTATTTAGTAAATAATATTAATATTATTTAATTATTTAATTTAAGTTATATTATTTTTTAAAGTCGATATTTTTTACATCTTTATTTTTGAGTCGATATTATTGTACTTACCTGTTTAAGTATAAGGAGTCGATATTTTTGTGTAATCGATATTTTTACATCTATATTTTTGTAAACTATATTTTTGTTATCGATAATTAAACATGGAACCGCATTATACCATACCTAAAACCTAAAACTGCCCCAAACCCCTTCCCAGAGTCATACAACCCTGCCCTATAAACAACCCTGAACCCCATAGCCCTACAAACTACCTCTACTCCTAAAAATACAACATGCCCCTCCTAAACCCTGCCCCAGCCCCACTTACTAGTCCATGTCCTGTCCTGATCTTTCCTCTTTATGTGCCCGCCCATCTGCGCATCTAGACAGCGTACTGCCGTAAACATGCATATGCGTGGTTAAGGCAAGCTTGGTTGCACTTGCAGGGAAATGACACACATAGTTCTCCCCACATTGTTAAGGCTGTTCCCCAAATTTTAAAAGGAAGTGTTCACTCTTTGCAACAACTCCTATGTGTGTTATCCTTGTGTATAGGTAATGTACTGTGTAGGAAGTTGGCTCTCTATGTAGTGTACCAAAATGAAGTACACTGTGCAGAGTGTCCAGAGAATCCCCAAATGATAACCAGAGGTAAAAGCAGATAATGCTGATGCTCTTTTTGTGGTAGTGTGGCTGAGCAGAGGGTAGTGCTAAGCATTTGCTGTGGCCACTTAGGCAACAAATGAGACACAAACACTCAAGAATAAATCTGAGACCAAATTGTAAAAATAATATTGATTTTTATGTACTTTTTAAGCACTTTCGGAGTTACGATTTTGCAAAGTTTGGAAATACGGCACTTTTGTGCGCAATTACCCACCCTTGGAAACAATAGGGACAAGCAGAAAAATGCATAGAAAATCAGGGAGTGCTTTCATGAAGTTCACCTCGTTTTAGGTCAATGTCGGGAACAGGTCTAAAGTTCCAGCAGGAGAAGTTCAAGAGCATCCCGTATCGGCCGGGGGCAGAGTGCTGAGTCTTGGAAGTCGGTGCTCAAAGATGAAGGGGGGTACTTGAAAACACACTGCATTGGATGACTTTCAGATAAGTATGATGGGGCTCGTTTGGGGGAGGAGGTCGTGAGGGCTTGGGGACCATGGGAACACAGGTGGTTGGTTGGTGGTGGAGCCGATGGGGCCAGGTGCAGACCAAACGGTTCAGCCGGGCGCCATGCGTCTTGAAGTCTTCACGGTCAGGAGCAGGCAACTTGGAGAGGTGGTCTTGAGAAAGCTGGGCCACTCAGGAAGTGGGTCTCTGGTATCCCAATGTCCCTGACAGGTGCTTGCTTCTGGTGCTATCAGGGCCCGGTGTGGACTCTCCTTCTTACTGTTTGACATTGAGGACTAGTGCCCCAGGTAATGGTACTCAAGAGCTCCACTAGGTTCTTGTATCGCCAAACATAGTGAGGAGACAGATTTGACCTTCAGGAGCTGTTGTACCTTTTCTTGCTTTGGTGCTGCCTCGAGTTCATCGGGGGCAGCAACTCGACAAACCGGACTTCACAGGATTGGTGCCTGCTGTGTTCTGGAGATCATACCTTCACTCCAAGGGAGCTTCTTGGCAATTTCTTGAAAGCTGGAGGTACTCCGGGGCCTTGGTGTCATTTCAGGTTCAGGACAATGTTGAGTCCTTGGAGCAGAAATCTGGGTTTGGTGCCTTTTGTCTTCTGCAGAAAGGGCTTCAGTTCTCATGCAGCGGGTCTTCTTTGTCCTGGCCTTCTTTTGCCCATCAAATCTGATGTTCAGGTCTCAGGATGCCAACTAAATACTGAATTTAGGGGCAGTAAATGGGGAGACAGGTAGTATCCAAAAGGCTACCTGCCTTTAGAGTGTCTCCACACTCCAGTGTGAGGGGGGTGGGGCACAAACCTAAACCTTATAGGTTGTCTGCCCAAAATTTCAGATGGTGGAATTTCAGGAAGGGGTCCCCTCGCCTGCCCCGCCATAGGGGTGGTGTAGGCTAAATGGGAACCTTCCTCCTACTCTAACTCATTTTCCTGCCTTTCCTCCTGCCAAAAGTGTAACTGGCAACAGGCTTGGCTTTCCTCCCTACCTGGAGGTTCCTATGTTAGATTTCAAAGGCCTTTGAAGCTTCCTGCCCAGGAAGGCCATCATGTCCTGGATGAGTTGTGAAGGACCACTGCCTGGAGCAGGCTTTGTCTCTGTCCTTTGAGTGCACTGGTTCTCACCTCATGAGCTCAGAAACATGTCTGATAGTGGCAAACTGGCAAAAAAAGAGTCAGAGACCACACCAGTGCTCAGTAGGTTTTCAGAGGACTCTCTAAAAGGCTCTCCTATATGAATTTATTAATAAATCCAACACTGGCATCAGTGAGTATTTATTAAGACAAGATGTTTAGTACCAAACATCTTAGACATAAGTGAAGCCATCATGGAGGTAGGAAACTCGTCTTGACAAATATCCAGCCTTTGTACTCTTCATGGCTTCCCTGTGCCCCAATGATATCTCAGAGTAGACTCGACATTGTAGGGGCATATCTGTTTATGCTGATATATCCACACATAGATTATAGGGCACCCAGCCTTTTGGTCATATGACTACAGTAAAGGTGACTTACCTACGTCTTATGCAGTGTATGGGTTGCATGGCACATGGGACTGCTTGATTCCGGTCCAGGAAAGACATGGCTTGGCAGTTCGGGCTGGACTGTTCCCATGAGGCACAGGGTCAATGCTGATTTGCATATGGCCATGTCTGAACTGGGGTTGTGTGGAGTGCAAAAAAACGATGGATTTAGGCCCAGATCTCTGTACAGGGGTGAATGTACGACATTGTTCTGCATTCTGTCCATCAACTGTTGTTTTGCATTTGTCACTCCGAGTGGGATGGGTATGCTCAGACGTGAGTCCCATGCTCTCCACACCACTGGAGTCTAGCAATCCTGGCTGAAGACGGCTGATAGCCAGAAACCGGTCCTAGGATGCTTGATTCCGGTCCAGGAAAGACATGGCTTTGCAGTTCGGGCTGGACTGTTCCCATGAGGCACAGGGTCAAAGCTGATTTGCATATGGCCATGTCTGAACTGGGGTGGTGTGGAGTGCAAAAAAAAACGATGGATTTAGGCCCAGATCTCTGTAATGGGTTGAATGTATGACACTGTTCTGCATTCTGTCCATCAACTGTTGTTTTGCATTTGTCACCCCGAGTGGGATGGGTATGCTCAGATGTGAGTCCCATGCTCTCCACACCACTGGAGTCAAGCAATCCTGGCTGAAGACGGCTGATAGCCAGAAACCGGTCCTAGGATGCTTGATTCCGGTCCAGGAAAGACATGACTTGGCAGTTCGGGCTGGACTGTTCCCATGAGGCAGAGGGTCAAGGCTGATTTGCATATGGCCATGTCTGAACTGGGGTGGTGTGGAGTGCAAAAAAACAATTGATTTAGGCCCAGATCTTCGTACTGGGGTGAATGTATGACATTGTTCTGCATTCTGTCCATCAACTGTTGTTTTGCATTTGTCACCCCGAGTGGGATGGGTATGCTCAGACGTGAGTCCCATGCTCTCCACACCACTGGAGTCAAGCTATCCTGGATGAAGACGGCTGATAGCCAGAAACCGGTCCTAGGATGCTTGATTCCGGTCCAGGAAAGACATGGCTTGGCAGTTCGGGCTGGACTGTTCCCATGAGGCACGTGGTCAAGGCTGATTTGCATATGGTCATGTCTGAACTGGGGTGGTGTGGAGTGCAAAAAAAAGATGGATTTAGGCTCAGATATCTGTACTGAGGTGAATGTATGACATTGTTCTGCATTCTGTCCATCAACTGTTGTTTTGCATTTGTCACCCCGAGTGGGATGGGTATGCTCAGACGTAAGTCCCATGCTTTCCACACCACTGGAGTCAAGCTATCCTGGCTGGAGACGGCTGATAGCCAGAAACCGATCCTAGGATGCTTGATTCCGGTCCAGGAAAGACATGGCTTGGCAGTTCGGGCTGGACTGTTCCCATGAGGCACAGGGTCAAGGCTGATTTGCATATGGCCATGTCTGAACTGGGGTTATGTGGAGTGCAAAAAAACGATGGATTTAGGCCCAGATCTCTGTACTGGGGTGAATGTATGACATTGTTCTGCATTCTGTCCATCAACTGTTGTTTTGCATTTGTCACCCCGAGTGGGATGGGTATGCTCAGACGTGAGTCCCATGCTCTCCACACCACTGGAGTCAAGCAATCCTGGCTGAAGACGGCTGATAGCCAGAAACCGGTCCTAGGATGCTTGATTCCGGTCCAGGAAAGACATGGCTTGGCAGTTCGGGCTGGACTGTTCCCATGAGGCACAGGGTCAAGGCTGATTTGCATATGGCCATGTCTGAACTGGGGTGGTGTGGAGTGCAAAAAAATGATGGATTTAGGCCCAGATCTCTGTACTGGGGTGAATGTATGACATTGTTCTGCATTCTGTCCATCAACTGTTGTTTTGCATTTGTCACCCCGAGTGGGATGGGTATGCTCAGACGTGCGTCCCATGCTCTCCACACCACTGGAGTCAAGCTATCCTGGCTGAAGATGGCTGATAGCCAGAAACCGGTCCTAGGATGCTTGATTCCGGTCCAGGAAAGACATGGCTTGGCAGTTCGGGCTGGACTGTTCCCATGAGGCACAGGGTCAAGGCTGATTTGCATATGGCCATGTCTGAACTGGGGTGGTGTGGAGTGCAAAAAAACGATGGATTTAGGCCCAGATCTCTGTACTGGGGTTAATGTATGACATTGTTCTGCATTCTGTCCATCAACTGTTGTTTTACATGGGACTGTTTGCCATGTCGACTCTTCAGTCTTCTCTGTACCAGGATATGCAGCCTGCAATGTTATAGTGCATAGCCTTGGTGACAAACAGTGCTGTCACAACCAGTGCTGCATCCCCAGAGTACCCTCTTCAGTTCCTATGCCCTAGATACCATGGGTAACTTTTAATAGGGACTTACAGGGGTACCTGAAGTGGTGCTAATCATGGTACAATGTTTGGGAAAGAGATCTGGCACTGGGAACCTGGTTAGCAGGGACCCAGTTCAGGGACCCAGTACATATCAGGCATCAGGCAAAAGGTGGGTCTAACCATGCAAAAAGGAACACTTTCCTATGTGAGAGGCACTTTCCTACAGACTGCCTCTACAGTTCTCCACTTATTTTAAGGGACCTGTGATATGGGCTGACAAGTGGTCTATCATGTAGATATACAAAAACATTCACTTATTCTCTTAATCGCCCATCCATGCACCCTATCATGCCGTCATTAATCAACTCACTCATCCACTCACACTGTCTTTCTCTGTTCACTTACCTACCATTTATAATACAGTGTTTTGTTGATCCAGATACATATACAAGCACACCAACAAACTGTTAGAAACAGGACTTTTTGCAGGTATCCCTTTACATTTTGCCCCCATTTGGGACTGATACCGGTATTTTCTGACTTTGTTGGTGCCATGAGCTCTGCTAGCCAGGCTGAGGGCCAGTCCTCTATGCTAAAAGTATGTAGTAATTTGGTGTCATTACAATTAGTACTGAAAACTTAGCCGTACGTCCCTGATCTATGGTAGGCCTGTAGATTTAATGCATTTTAAGAAGCCGGCCCTCCTTGTAGGCTGCATTTAAATTCAAACTATGTCCAAATTTGTCATTGGAATTAAAGGTACTTCCAAAGTCTTAAACTATCTTATTTTTACATATAAGTCAATTCCTAAGGTCTACCCTTGGTGCCCCATGGGTATGGAGCTGTAGCTTCCTTCCTGCCTGCCTAGGCACTCAACAATGAGTATGCCACACACAGAGAATCATTTTGCTCCTCTTTATTACGCTATGTGTGCGTCGGAACTCAACATTCTAAGCCTGCCTTCAACTCATCCCTCCAATGCTTACATCACAGGCCTACAGAATACGATGGAAACCATAAGATTTACGGTGTTTTTCTATTACAAGATACTACAGCTCCCTCTTTGTTAAATAGAAAAGTACATCAATAAATTCTTCAATTAAGTGTTGTGGCTCCTAAATCCCAAGCCCTGATCAGGTCACTGGAAGCCTAGAACTTGCAGTCGAAGTGTCGGTAATCTTCCTATGTGAGGTGGAATTATCAGCAGATGCAGAGTCAGCAACAGTCTTTCTAGACCCAGTCTCTACATTGACAGCTGTGTCTGGTGAGTGATGGGCCACATGTTGAAAATGAAACCAATCTCCCATAACGGACTTTCCATTAAGCTGGGCAGTCACCATGTGTTATTTGGAGGTGGTTCAACCTCAAAAGGAGCATCAGATTTCTTTCTTCTGTATTGTCTGACAAGCACTCACTCTCCTCTTATAAAAGTGATGTCCTTTGCATGGCATCGTCGGGCAGCATATATTTTTCTGTCTCCTGTTTGCGAACAAAGTCTTTAGTGTGAATAACTTCCTCCTTTATTGATTGCTTGGACCATCGGGCCTCTTGGTAGTCAAGGCTCTTCCAAACATGAGAGTTGCAGGGCTTTTCCCTGCCGTTGAATGAGGGGTGTAACAGTAAACTCGAAGAGTAGAGTTTAAAACAGCTTTGAGGTTAAGCTTCTCCTATGCAGTTCGCTGAATAGCTTTCTTTAGAGTATTCATAAACCATTGTACTAGGCCATTGGGCTGGGGCTAAAGAGGAGTACTTTTTTGATGCTTTATATTGAGGTAATTTAGAAAGTCTTTACATGCTCCACTATTGAAACGTGGGCTATTGTTAGACTTAAGTACTGGGGATAGCCCCATGACGCAAAGATGGCATCTTGTTTTTTAATTATCTTTTTATGTGTGGTTAATGAAAGTTCTTCCACTAGTAGAAAACGGAAGTATTCATCAACAATGACTAGAAGATTTCCATTCTCAAGACGACCAAATAACTCAATAGCAATACTTTCTCAAACATAGTGTGGCAAGTCCGACATGTTCAAAAGGTTTCTACTGTCAATCATGAGTGCCAGGTCACTAGGTGTACAGAGTGAGAGTTAGGGGAGATAAAAAAAGACAATAGATTTCTTAATTAAGTGCAGATCTATAGTTATTTATGCTATTCCACAATGTAGGTGTTTTCCGCTAATGCTTTTGCACTGTATACTGCAGAAACTTTTTGCGAGTATACAGTTTTCAATCAAATCAATCTGGGAAAAAAACATTGCTTCTTTATTCATACAGAAAACACAAATTTAAAAAGGATGAATACAGAAAAAAGTGGCAAAAAATAACTATGGATAGATACAGACTGAAATGTCGAAAAAGTAAATATTATAAAACCAGCAACCCTAATCATAACATAAATATGTCTCATGAGGCATTTGCAGAAAACAACGCTTGCATTATTGCTTGATCAGGTTCAAACCCCATCAGAAAAGATATGGTCAAAGAATTTCAAGCTTTTCTTGTGGAATTCACATTTGTTGGCAGTTAGATTCAAGCCTGAATTTGTCAGCAAACAACATACTTGCTCAGGAGCTTTGTCATGTTCTTACTGTGTGGCTCTCAAAACCAATATTTCATCACTATAGTTAAATGCATTTACTACAGGCTGTATGATATGCCGAATGACGTTTTGGAAAACTTCTGCTGCAGAGGATACACAAAACTCAATCGCTTATAGCGAAAAAGACCAGTTTGCATAGAAAAGGTTGTAATTTACCTGGATTTTTCTTCAAGGCCCAATTGATGTTATCCTTTAAATAAGTTGAGGTGAGAGAAGAACTTTGCACCATTCATTGAGTTATCATGTCAGCATTGTGTGGAATAGTATGTCTCCATTTCTCAATTGCCTTGTTGACCTGATGCATGTCGATGCATATGCATAGGATGTATGACGTTACAACGCATACTTTTACAACGCCTACCATTACAACGAAACTTTTACAACGCAAAAACTTTTACAACGCATACCATTACAACGCAAGATTTTACAACGCATATACCTTTACAACGCATACCATTACAACGTAAGTATTGGTAAGTATATAATAATTTTTTTAATATAAATTAATTAATATTATTATAATATAATTCAATTTTATTTAATTTTATTTAATTAATTTAATTTAAATGTAATTTTATTTTATTTTTTCAAAATACCCCTGTACCCCAAAAACCCAAAACTGACCCTGAACCCTAAAAATACCCCTTTACCCCAAAAACCCAAAACTGACCCTGAACCCTAAAAATACCCCTTTACCCAAAAACCCAAAACTGACCCTGAACCCTAAAAATACCCCTTTACCCAAAAACTGAAAACTGACCCTGAACCCTAAAAATACCCCTTTACCCAAAAACTGAAAACTGACCCTGAACCCTAAAAATACCCCTTTACCCAAAAACTGAAAACTGACCCTGAACCCTAAAAATACCCCTTTACCCACAAACTGAAAACTGACCCTGAACCCTAAAAATACCCCTTTACCCAAAACCCCAAAACTGACCCTGAACCCTAAAAATACCCCTTTACCCAAAAACTGAAAACTGACCCTGAACCCTAAAAATACCCCTTTACCCAAAAACTGAAAACTAACCCTGAACCCTAAAAATACCCCTTTACCCAAAAACCCAAACATATAACATTTAAAAAATAATTATATACTTACCAATACTTACGTTGTAATTGTATGCGTTGTAAAGGTATATGCGTTGTAAAATCTTGCGTTGTAATGGTATGCGTTGTAAAAGTTTTTGCGTTGTAAAAGTTTCGTTGTAATGGTAGTGCGTTGTAAAAATTGCATGGTAATTGTTGCATACCATATGCATACAGCTCCTTCACTGCCTTTCTTAGGCACTACCACACTGGGAGAAACCAGTGGTATTGAACCAGTGGAGCGCTTAATGATGTCATGTTTAAGTAACAAATTAAGTTCTTTGCCAACAGCGTCTTGCAAGTGAAAAACAATTTGTCCGTGTCTTTGAGCAACAAGATTAACATCCTCATTTATGTGTTACTTTACTTTCATTGTTTGAATTTTTTCTAGTCCATGAAATAATTAAGGAAATTGACTTACAATTTCATTCACTTTGTAGTTCACTGATATTAGTCCATATCAGCAGCAGTATTAAAACTGAGCAAACAGGCACTAGAAGCTGTTTCGAGAAGTATATGAAAAGGTGCTTGAATCTCATGTTTCTTGTACTTCATTGTGGCTACAAAGGATCCTTGACTCTTTTAAGGTGTTGAAGCAGACTATGCTTATACTTTTGTTTTTGACTTAGTATGTTATGATAACAGAGACGGTTCTTCCCAGGCATGATATTTATTGATGCACCAATGTCAATTATGAATAGTATCAAACACCCATTTATTTTAGAGTTATCTTCAGACAATGTTTGAGTGTGTTTGGTGCGTCTACATGTCAGTTTTTCTTCACTTTGAGTTTTTTCTCACATTTTACCAGTCCCACATGTACATGCTTTTCTGATGTCATCGCTGAGTTGTCGTTGGTCAGCCTTTTTTACTTTAATCTGTGATGCACTAACTTTTTTCTTCATCCTGCAAGTTGTCACGAAATTGTTTACCTTACCATAGCCAAGGCATGTTTGTCCAATGACAGGACATTTACCTCGGTATGATAATGACAATCCACATCTGTAACACGCTCTCTTTTTCTTTGGAGACATCGCCTTGTGTCCTCAGCCTTGTACCTTGGCTTACTTTTCATGCTAATGAATGGTGCACAATGTGTGCCTCTGGCCTCCATGACAGTCACTTGGGGGTCAGAATGCTTTTCAGCGTGAGCAGCCTTGAGGTCTTTTTCTAAACTCAGAGTTTCCTTCAGCATTCTTCATCAAAAGGTATATGCCGGACTTCCAGTGATTACTTAAAAGCAGGTAGCTTCGAATATAAATCGTTATTCCGCATACTTTCATCCCACCTACCCTTACTCTGCATTTTTCACAACGAAAATGCGATTTGCTCCGTGATACCATTACCCCGCAAACATTCACACCTCATATGACTTTACCACGCATGCCTTTACAACGTGAATGCATACGTGGTGAAGTCATAAACTGTGTAAAAGTGTTTACATATATATATAATATATATATATATATATATATGAACACCAAATCTTCAATCCTTTGCATAAAGAAGACACGGACCCCAGGCTGCAGTAAGGGAGATTTTATTCACCTCTCAGGCGACGCGTTTCGAGCAACTCGTGCTCTTGATCACACACCATGCACCTGGTCAGCATTCATTTAAATACGTTTTTTTACTTTGCAGTGCTCCACCCCCTGAGTGAATCACATGGTGCATAGACATGGAAAACACATTTCTCTATGCTATTAAATTCAGCACCCACCATCACTGCACTTAATTAAAAAGGCTGGGAAAATAATATATCTGCATGAATGCAAAAACCCCCCATTGATCTTTTGACGCATTCCTCACTAAAGCTAATATATGCCGAAATTTGAGGATGTCCTACTATAACTAAATCTCAAAATTAATCATAATAGTGCTTACTCAAACAATGTATATACACATACAAAAATATATATTTATCTATATAAAAATATATACGTGTTCTTTTATATTCACATAATTACACCGCTGTACAAATATACTTTGGACAGTCCACCATTCCTGACATGAATGCCTAAATGTTCACAACCGTAAATCGAACAAGTTATGAAAGTGTATACACATAAGATCAAAGATTCAAGGTTTCCTTACAATAACATATCCCCCAGTGCCCATCTTTATACCCTTAGTGACAACAAAATACTATGTGATGTTAAAATAATTAGATAAACCAACAAAGTGCCAATAGGCACCCTTTGTGATTGCAAATAACTAAAAAAGTGAATATACTATATACAATAATTTTTTGTTTTACATGATTGTTGGGAGAGAGTTTCGACAATCACTTAGCTCGTTATCAGATTCATTTTCATAGTCGATGTAATCTCACACCCAATCCCCCCACGGTGCCGTTTGATGCAAAATAGTATTCATAATTATCATACACGATGTATATATTCTCTGAGAGCCCTAAGAGACTGAGACATAAAAGAAATACACAGATTCACTAAAGATATAATTCCTATTACCTCAAGTTATTTACATGAGATTCTGCCCTTAATGAGCTAATGTGAAAAATTATAGCATATGGTGTAGATCTTCAGTCGTATTCAATCCATTTGGATATTTACTGTCCAGTTCTATAATAAACTCAGTTTCTCTTTTTCTGAGAAGTCCCTCTCTGTCACCTCCCCGTACTGAAAGAGCCACCACATCTATGACAAAATACGTCAACTGAGATAAATCATTGTTGTGGGTTGATTTAAAGTGGCGTGCTACCGGGTAGGTGTTGTCGTTATTGACTATTGCCCGTAAGTGTTGCAGTATTCTGACATGCACCTGCAACTTAGTGCTGCCAACATACCTCAGCCCGCAGGTACAGGTCAGAACATATATCGCAAACTCACTGTGGCAGTTGTAATTGCCACGGATAATCTTTCTGGTGGGGCAAAAGGGTGTGCTATAGTGAGTGGTGTTTACACCAAACTTGCACGCCCTGCATGAGGAACACTTATAGAATCCTTTGTATTTGAGCCAAGTACTGCCACTACTTGACTCAGGACTAGTTTTGACCAAACTGTTATGCATGCTGAACGATTTCTTGTATGTAATAGTAGGAGAACCCTGCAGTATCTCACTATAGAAGCCATCTGTCATCAAAACAGGCCAATGTTTTCTTACAATTGACCTGATCTGTTTTTCCTGCTTACTATAAGTCAGGATCAAGCGGGGAGTATTATTCTCTGAAGTTACTAACGATGTTTCAGACCTGAACAGTGACTCCCTGGGTTTTTCACGGCAGCGTCTCAGTGCACTGTTCAGAATCTTATCGTTGTACCCTCGGGCTTTAAGTCTGCCAATTGTATTTTTAGCCTCTTGTTCGAATAGTTCAGGGGTACTACTTATTCGTTTCACCCGCACCAGTTCTCCATATGGAACATTATTGATGACATGCTGTGGATGGCTACTACTAGCATGGAGTATGCTGTTACCGGCAGTCGGTTTACGAAAAAGCGATGTGTTTATATTGTTGTCTTCAATATTTATATGTACATCAAGAAAGTCCGCATGTACTGTACTGATTTGAGAGGTGAAAAAAAGATTCTCACTGTTGGTATTAAGTGCATCAACAAATATCTGCGCACTCACCTCATCACCCTCCCAAATACAAAAGACATC
The DNA here is from genome assembly GCF_964261635.1 of Lissotriton helveticus. Lineage (NCBI taxonomy): Eukaryota > Metazoa > Chordata > Amphibia > Caudata > Salamandridae > Lissotriton > Lissotriton helveticus. Next base: position 476,209,730 of record NC_136061.1, on the reverse strand, counting down.
ATCTATAAACCGCTTCCAATATCTCACATGCCTGAATCCTGGTGTGGCCACTAGACCACGCTCCTCCCACCAGCCCACGTGAAGACACGCGTAGCTGGGGGAGAAGCATGATCCCATCGCCACACCACGGACTTGTCTCCATATATTCTTAGCAAACATAAAATAGTTGTTATGCAAACACCAATGTATCAATTCACACAACATTTTGTTGTGAGCATAGTATTCACAGGTTCGTAGATCCAAGTAATGTTTGACAGCCTCTAAACCCTTAATGTGATCTATAGATGTATATAAAGACTCTATATCTAGAGTAATTAAACACCAATTTTCTTGCCACGTAATAGTAGACAATTTTTTCAAAAAATCGCCAGTGTCCTTGATGTAACTCGGCAAACTTTGCACACTGTCTTGTAGGAAAAAGTCAATGTAACTTGAAATATTTTCTCCTACACTTTTGATGGCTGCAATGATCGGTCGACCAGGCGTAGGGACTTTCTGCTTGTGTATTTTTGGAATCAGATATAAGATAGGTATAACCGGATGTTCAACATGTAAAAAATCAAATTCAACCTGTGAAATCAAATTGTTCCTTTTGTATGACATTAGAAGCTTTTTTACGCCATCTTTCGCTCGTTTGTATGTCATCCCATTTGATCTCTCATAACAGGTGGTATCATTTAGTTGTCGCATGGCTTCCACAACATATTCAGTTTTATTCCACAACACAATATTACCACCTTTGTCTGATTTGTTGATCACCACATCTTGGTTCTGATTCAGTTTTTTCATTAGTGCATTATATTCACGCACCATAGCATTGTCCCTATGCGAATGTGCCTGTGTTTTGCGGTTTAATCTTTTAAGATCTTCTATTACACATTCATGATATATATCAACCGCATCTTTCGGCATTACAGGCAAAAATGTGCTTACCGGTTTGAATGGACTTTCGCCAGCTCCTTTCTGTTGAATGTCAATGTTTTGTAGTTCACATTGCGTAGATGGAGCGGCGTCATCATTCGTGGTAGAGTTATCAGGGTTACCCAGATCACAAAGGGTAAGAAGCAGTCTTGCATCTCGTGCTGCTGGTGCTGTTGAATTACCGGCAGAATTAACCGGCTGTTTGGTATTTTTGGAAGTCTTTTCCTTTCTCTCTAAGACCGGTTTTGTGGCAAAGAATTTTTTGAGTTTCAATTTGCGGATGAACTTAAAAACATCCGCTCTGGTGCTAGTGTAGTTAAACGAACTCTCGGGACAAAAGTTTAATCCTAGTGCTAAAAGTTGTTCTTCAGCAGCTGATAGGACTACATTGGTGAGATTCGTAATGGTACAGTCCCTGCCTAATTCCTTTTGTTGTACCATTGCCTCTTCTTTTTTTGTTGTTTTTGCTGTTGAGGCTTTTCGTTTTTGTCGTCTTGCGTGACGTTTGGCATTACGCCTCTTGCGTTGTGATTCTTTCGTGTTCTCGGGCGCAGGGTTTGCAGCCGGTCCTCCACTAAAAAATCGATTTCCTCCGCAAGATTTAAGACTCTGCCAGCTTGACCTCCTTCTGCCCCGTTCAGATCAGAGAGCGATGTACTCGATATACTAGCCAGCGAAATTGCATCGGAGTTCTCACTCTGAGCATCATCCAGGTTCACTCTTGCCGCGTCTCCGCCCATGACCGTTTGTTTGGTCAGTTTGGACTGTCTGGCTTTGTCAAATTTGCGCGAGAAGGTATATATCTGACCTGTTGTGTAGTCGTTCAGGTCTCTAGCAAACTTATGGATTTTTCTGGCTTTAATACGCTCCTCATGTTTGTGTAGCCGTTCGCTTATCTCCTTGCGGGTTGTTGTAATTAATGCCTGGGTATCAGAGTCAATAATCGCATCCAGTTGTTCATTCAGACTTTTAATCTCATTCAGTAATACATCCCGGTCTATCACTGCATATTCGATAAGAAGTTTCACTAAGTTCATAGATGCATCCAGATTCAACTCGCCCCATTTCTTCAACATTGCCGGGTTGGGGTCTTCGAAGCTCGGCGCCAGCATAATCCTTAGACCCCGTGGAATCCTGCCTGCCTCCACGTATTTGGTGAGCGATTTGATTTGTGCTCCCACCATTTCGTAATTTCTGCCTATATATATATATATATATTACCTACTGGCAGTCGCCAGTAGGTAGTTATAGTTAGGACCTAGTTTCCATAGTTTGGCAAAATGGCAGAGTCTGATTTGCAGATCGCCCTTTTGTTTTAATGGTGTAAATCCCTCCAGTAGTTATGGGCGGGACACCGTGCGCGCACCGTGCACGCACACGTGCGCGGACCCTAGCGTGCGCGAGCAGAATTTTGGCTGTTGGACGTCTGTCAACATTCCAGTCAGTGGAAATCATGAAGTGCTGGCCGCTATCTTGTCTCCGAGGCAATAGCTGGCTGAAATCAAAAGTCTAGAACCTGGAAAGGGGGCAGGGTAGATACTCCTTGACCCCCTAGGCTTTGTCAGGGGGACCCTAAAGGACCCCGAAGATCTAAAAAACATTTTTTTTTTTAATTGCGGGGTCCGCGCATGGTGCGTGGACGCAGGCAAAGAAAAGACAGGTTCAGATAGGTGTTTTGTGGAGAGTTATTATGGTAACAGGCAGAGAGCAGTGGGGGTAGGTTGGATATTATGTGAGTTTGAAATTCTTAAAAATTAAGAACCAATTAAAATGTTACTTTGGTTTAAAATGTTACTTTGGGTTTGAATTTGTGTGTGAAGTAATTTGATTGGTTATTTACGGGGATATGTGTGAAAAATGAGATGGAAACACGGCCATTTTGTGTTTGTAGTGTCTGAGGTACATTTGTGAGGAATTTTTGGATTTCAATTTCTGGTGTGAGATTCACACAGTACTAAATTTTCTACAGCATTCTAACAGCAATGGTGGATCTGAATGAGGAGTCAGTTGACATCGTTCTTGAAAATTCTGCGACTTTTATTGAGGACTTGAATGTTCCTGTTGATGACAGTACTCATGATGAAGACCTTTTTGATGGAGGAGATGGCATGGGGGATTTTTATGATCAATCTTTGGATTCTGAATTAATTGAATGTTTGGAGTTTATTGAGTTCCAGGATTCTTTTTGGGAGACTTTCGATGAGGAAATTCCTGATGATTTAATGTTAGAAGTTCCTTTAAATTTCTAAAATTCTGAAGAAGAAATGTATATTTAGTAATTAAAAATTGTTTGAGAAATTATATTTTTTTAAATGTAATTTATGAGGTAGTGGCCAAGTGATTGTGGTATAAATTGAGACTTGTAGTATAGAGTGCAACATTGTTGTGTAACATAGTAAGTTTACTCATAGTTACTCCCCTTCTCCCGCTATACTTTCTCCTGTGTGTATCTGACATCTTTTCATTTTTACATATTTTTTCCATCACTCTACCTCACTTACAGTCCTTTTCTCATTGAAATCCTGAGTTCCTTTTTTTCAATCCAGTTTTGTAACTCTCTCCATCTCCTCACTGCTCTTCTCTGAAGGACTTCAAAGGTTAAAATTGCTAGGTCCGCGCACGGTGAGTGCTCGGAGAGCGAACCCTATCGCCGCCATTTTGTGGTTTCAGAAGAGAGTGAAAAATAAAAGTTGAAAACGTGAGAAGGGCGCAGGGTAGAGTGTCCCTGACCCCCTAGGCCTTCTCAGGGGGTCCCTGAAGGTCTCCAAAGGTGAAAAGAAAAGTTTATTTAAAAAAAATAATAATAATAATTTGCTAGGTCCGCGCACGGTTAGTACTCGTGGAGTTCACGGTGAGTGCTCGGAGAGCGAACACTATCGCCTCCATTTGTGGTTTCGGAAATAAGTGAAAAATAAAAGTTGAAAACGTGAAAAGGGGGCAGGGTAGAGTGTCCCTGACACCCTGGGCCTTCTCAGGGGGTCCCTGAAGGACTCCAAAGGTGAACTTTAAAAAAAAAAATCTAATTTGCTAGGTCCGCGCACGGTGAGTGCTCGTAGAGTGCACGGTGAGTGCTCGGAGAGCGAACGCTACCGCCGCCATTTTGTGGTTTCAGAAGAGAGTGAAAAATAAAAGTTGAAAACGTGAAAAGGGGGCAGGGTAGAGTGTCCCTGACCCCCTAGGCCTTCTCAGGGGGTCCCTGAAGGACTCCAAAGGTGAACAAAAATGTTTATTTAAAAAAAAAGATCGGGGGTGCGCGCACGGTGAGTGCTCAAAGAGTGCACTGTGAGTGCTCGGTGCGTGGATCTGTCTAAAAATTAATAAAAAAATACAGTTAAAAATCAAATTTGAGTGTTTAGATGTTAGTTGGCTCTAAAAAGAGCCGTTGTGTTTATTGTGTGTTTTTCTGTACCTACAAGTAAGTACCAATGCAGAGTCTTAAGTTACAGAGGAAGATTCTGTTCCACGCATCTGTGAAATGTACACCATCTCCTCTATAAATGCCTTGCATGTTGCAGCGCAAGTTGTTGTGGTATATAGAACCCATGCCATAGTCTCTGAGGAAAGCAGAAACAGACTTATTCACATGTTTCCTTGCTTTCTCAATCTGTGGACAAAATTGGTTGGACCATTTCCATTTTTGCCTTTGGCATATATTAGAATATACCAAGGTAGTTTTTGGAAAAAGTGACATCAATTGTCCAAAGGTGTCCTTTAAAAGCATTTCCAGACCTACCCCAGTCAAAGTGCCCAGGTCATTGCCACCACAGTGCACAATTATGAGGTCAGGGTGTGGAAGATGCATAAAGGATTTTACCAATGGCATCAATTGGTGACATCTCAATCCTCTCTGGCCAATCCACATAATATCCACATTTGGTAAATCAAGGTTGTGAAAGCATCTATTTTCTACATACCTTTCACTCCAGAAAATATAGCTATGTCCTACTATCCAGACTTTCAGCATATTGAAGGCAGATGTGGTTGTACTCAGATGAGTTGTGGAAATGAAATGGCAGTTTGAAAGTAGGAGTTTAGAAAAAAAAGTGGTTGAGATTCAGTGCACTTGAAAAAGAAGAAATGATTGGTGGTTTCTGATAATTTAAGATTGAAAACTAGGGTGCATCTTACTGTTTTTTTAAAGTAATAATACTATTGGTTTAGAAAAAGGAATTGAAAGGAGCATTGCACAGGATACGCTGGAATATTGAGAGGTCAAAAACACCTGCTGCTTTGGTTTGCAACATTGAGAGATGAACTTTTAACCTTTTGAGTTCAGATTGGTGTTCTATGGAGAGTTGCCATGGTAACAGGCAGAGGGACCAGTGGGGGATGGTTTGAAAATTATGTGAGTTTGAAAGTGTTGAAATGTACAACCAATTAAAATGTTAGTTTGGTTTTGAATTTGTGTGGGAAGAAATTTGATTGGGTATGTTCAGAGATATGTGTGTTTAATGAGAGGATATCCGGACCATTTGTGGTTGCAGTGTCTGAGGTACATTTCAGAGATTCTGCTGAAGAAAATCTGGTGTGTTTTTGGCACTGTTCTCAATCTCCCAAAGCATTTTTAAAGGTGAGTTATTAATTTGTGAGGGAATATATGTTGTATATTTTAAGTTAATAATAAAAATGAGTTGCAATCTGGAAGTTACTCACTCTCCCGCTCTTTCACTGTCTCTCACTGTCTTCCTTTCTGTCCAACAGTGTTCTTTTTCCTTCTTCAGTTTGTCTATAAATCCTGCTGGCATAAAGTAATGCTGCAAATTGGAAATGTATTTTGAAAATGACACAGGTTTCTGCACTGTATTGTAGCGGTGAAATAGATAGGATGTGTTCTGTCTCTTAATTGTTTTAGTGTGGTAAATGAGTTTTGGTAAAAAGTTTGGTTTTAAAATTTTTGTCCAGGATCACACAGAGTGTCTGTGTAAATTAAAGAATTATATTTGCACCTTTTACTATAATCTCCCCTGTCTCTTCTCATAGTCTATCTCTCTCTGGTTATACTGTTTTATTTATGAAAATATTTTGTCTTTTGTTTGGATGTAATGCTGGCAAAAAAGTAATGCTGCAAATTGGAAATATATTTTGAAAATGACTCAGGTTTCTGCACTGTATTGTAGCGCTGAAATAGATAGGATGTGTTCTGTCTCTTAATTGTTTTGGTGTGGTAAACGAGTTTTGGTAAAAAGTTTGGTTTTAAAATTTTTGACCAGGATCACACTGAGTGTCGGTGTAAATTAAAGAATTATATTTGCACCTTTTACTATAATCTCTCCTGTCTCTTTTCACAGTCTATCTCCCTCTGGTTATACTGTTTTCTTTCATGAAAATATTGTGTCTTATGTTTGGATGTAATGCTGGCAAAAAGTAATGCTGCAGATTGGAAATGTATTTTAAAAATGAGTCAGGTTTCTGCATTGTAATGTAGTGGTCATTTATATGGTGCCATCTCACCCTCTGCCTCCGCCATCTCTCCCTTCGCCTGTGCCATCTTACCCTCTGCTTGCGCCATGTTTCTCTCTGCCTGTGCCATCTCTCCCTCTGCCTGCGCCATGTCTCTCTCTGCCTGCGGCATCTCACACTCTGCTTGTGCCATCTTACTCTCTGCCTGCGCCATCTTACCCTCTGCTTGCACCATCTCACTCTCTGCCTGCGCCATCTTACTCTCTGGCTGCGCCATCCGTGCCTATGCCTGTGCTATCTCTCCCTTTGCCTGCGCCATCTCTCCCACCACCTGCAGCATCTCTCCCTCAGCCTGCTTCATCTCTCTCTCTGCCTGCGCCATCTCACCCTCTGCCTGCACATCTCACGCTCTGCCTGCGTCATCTCACCTTCTGCCTGCACCATCTCCCCTCCGCCTGCATCATCTCTCCCCTCTGCCTGCACCATTTCACCTTCTGCCTGCACTATGTTACCCTCTACTTGTGCCATCTCATCCTGTGCCTGTGCCATCTCTCCCTCTGTCTGTGCCATCTCTCCCTCTGCCTGCGCCATCTCTTCCTCTGTCTTCGCCATCTCTCCATCCGCCTGCGCCATCTCATTCTCTGCCCGCGCCATCTGTTCCTCAGCCTGCGCCATCTCAATTATTATCATGTATTTTTAATAGTATACAACTCCTTTCTAAGATAAAGGATGAGCAGAGTGTCATCAGCATACATATAAATAATCAACAGAGACCACCTGAAACAAATATACAATACATATTCCGATGGTGTTGGAATACACTCAGTGTGTTAAAATACCCCTCACACACCAAAAGGGCCCTTGGTGTCATGCTTCATCATCGGGGTCTTCCCGCCCCCGCTGCGGGACGGGGCAGTGCTGCGACAAGCGGCTACGCCGGAGCACCTTTTAATTGTGAGTACTATGTGAGTGATGATGGAGTGAGTGTCAGTGAGGTCAGAAGTGATAAACAGTGAAATTAAAATTAAAAGATACCTGGCCTGGTGTTTAGAAAAAATTATTTAATAGGCACTGGCTGGTATCGTTAAAAGGGGTGAGGCGGAGTGCAAGATCGGGTTACTAGTCTTGCTCTCCTGTGTGGGTCAACATGTTTCGGGGCGACATGCCCCTTCGTCAGGACCGGGATGTATAGATCCCCCTGTCACTCACTAATGCGCTCCCACAGATAGAGAGTGTTGTGTTTGATCAATGTGTATAAATAATTTAAATACACGTGAAAAAGCTCGGTCAGTAATACTGATGATGTAAGCCTGCAAGGATAAGAACACAGGATTTTAGAAAGAGCGCGGATCCCAATGCGCTTTACTAATGAATACCTGTAAGGAATGAAAATACACATAGAGGAAGAAAACACACTTTAGGCTGTTACATGTCACGCCAAAGATTTCTTGGGAGGACCTGGATAGCCGAATATGAAAAGACAAAATATATAGAACTGTGGAGAAAAACATTCATGGGCTTATTGCCTGGCAGGCCAAGGATTTCCCGGAAGGGCCACGTAACTACACAGGGTGCAAATGGGAAGGAATAAACACACATAAAAATGTATACATACACACACACACCAATATAAAGCATCAGAAACTAGCAGTGAGATGCTTATTCAATTTTGATACATACTTATTGAATGATGAGACAATGCCCCATGAGCCAAGCTGGGCGAAGGGTATCGAGGGTCCAACTGTGGGGAGACATGGAGAAATAATGCCAGGACCTAGATTAGCTATTTACACTGAATGGATTAAGGTAGTGTATTCCAGGTCAGGACTGTCGGCTATGCCGTACTTACTCAACCCCCACACCTCAGTGCTTCCTCCTTCGTCAGTGGCTTCCGTGGTAATGGTAAGCCAGGGCAGGGCGGGTCTTATATAGTGAGGCAGAGGCTTGTTAACAGAGCCTTAATTGATTAACTCGAAACCGATGTGCGTGTTCGGTCGAGTGGTTAGGACGTGTGACCAGAGCGGCCATTGTTAAATGTCCGAGGTCGGCTGGGCCGGGATAGATATTAGCAAGGATCGGTTGCATTTCTCTTACGGTAGGTAGTAGTAGGTGGAGGGGGTGGATAGAATGCTAGGATACACCCTAGGTCCGCTCTGATGCTTGTATCTGCGTGTAAGTCGACAAATGCGCCTGCGCGGTGAAGTGTATACACTCCGCGCATGCGCAGTAGTGCTGCATAGTGACTATCTTGTCGCGCATGCGCGGGAGAGAGGTGTTCCTCCGCGCTGCTCGTCAGGAGCCAGGGGAGATTCTTGCTAATGGACCCACGGAGGGACGCATCAGAAGATGCATAAATCATTGTTAAAGCGGAAGATGTGCTATTTAACAACTGTCTATGCTGGACTCCTCCCTCTCCATGGACTCCTCCCTCTCCATGACCAGACAAGTCAACGCCGTCTCCTCGTCATGCTTCAACATCCTGCGCATGCTACGTAAGATCTTCCGGTGGATCCCCACCGAGACGAGGAAGACGGTCACCCAAGCCCTCGTCACCAGCCGACTGGACTACGGCAACGCCCTCTACGCCGGAACCACTGCCAAACTCCAGAAGAGACTCCAGCGGATCCAGAACGCCTCGGCGAGACTCATCCTCGACATCCCCCGACACAGCCACATCTCCGGACACCTGAGAGATCTACACTGGCTCCCGGTCAACAAGAGAATCACCTTCCGGCTCCTCACCCACGCGCACAAAGCCCTACACGACCAAGGCCCGAGCTACCTCAACAACCGGATCAACTTCTACACTCCCAAGCGCCTCCTCAGATCAACCAACCACGCCCTCGCCGCCGTCCCCCGCATCCGAAGAGCGACAACAGGAGGAAGATCCTTCTCCTACCTGGCCGCCAAGACCTGGAACTCACTTCCGACCAATCTGCGCCTGACCCAAGACCACCTCTCCTTCAGGAAGAAGCTCAAGACCTGGCTGTTCGAGCAGTAGCGGCACCCCCCCCCCCTCCCAGCGCCTTGAGACCCTACGGGTGAGTAGTGCGCTTTACAAATGACCTGATTGATTGATTGATTTGTACATAGGTGAAGACACATATTCTCAAATTATGTTCCTCTTACTAATAGGTAGGAAAATCAAGAGGCTCTTATTAGGTTACAGCTGTTCAGAGCGAATAACTCTTATTTTTTGCACACAGTTTTTAAGAAAAAATAAATAAAATAAAATAAAAATTCGAGATTATCATACATATTTACACGTCATGTCGGCCAGGACCACCTTGCAGGTTACTGTGATTGCTGGTGGGACACGATGGTGTTAAGTTTTATATTGGTACTGTATTAAGGTCCCGAACTGTGAACAGGCATAGGTTTTAATCATGCCTTAAATTGCGACCAAGGAATATCATCATTTAATCCTGTGAGATGCGTGCCCAAGCGATAGACCCAACGTTGCTCTTTCGCAAGAAGGTCCTTATCACTCCCGTAGGCTTCTATGACTGTCCATTGCAGATCGTCTATACTGTGACCCATTGTGGCATAGTGGGTGGCCATTCTTGTGGTAGTTTTTTTGCAACGTACGTTGCTGCGATGTTCGCCCATTCGTATCTTGACCGGTCGTGTGGTCATGCCAATGTACTCTTTCTTACATGGGCAGGTGATCAAATAGACCAAGTTCCGGCTGTTGCAGTTGGTAAAGGAACGTTGTTCCCATGTAGATTTGTTAGAAAAAGTTATATTACGACTTTTTCTTGTATATTGACAAGATGTGCACGAGCCACATGGGTGGTGCCCTCCAATGGTTGAAATAGCAGAGGGTCTCTCGTTAGTGAGTTGTTTAGGTCTCGTGTGGACCAGCAGATCCTTCAGGTTCTTACCACGCCTGTGTGCAAACATTGGTTTTGGGAAATCTAGTTTCCCGCAATTTAAAATTTTCCAGTGTCTGTTCACAATTTTTGTGATCTGGTTCGAATTGGTGTTGTACGTTGTGACACAAATCGGGCGTTGGTCTTGTTCTTTTTCTGCTGTAGTTTCCAAAAGGGCATCTCGGTTGTTGTTCCGTGCTCTCTTAAAACCCTTGTTGACTACCTTGCTAGGATAGTTCCTGTTACTGAGCTTAGTTTTCAAATCAGCTGCTTGGGTTTTAAAGTCTTGGATAGCGCTGCAATTACGCCCAAGGCGAAGGAACTGGCCATAGGGTAAATTGTCACGTAGATGTCGTGGATGGAAGCTACTATATAGCAACAGACTGTTTTTAGCCGTGGGCTTGAAATGAGTACATGTCTCTAGTTTGCCATTAGAGGGGTAGATATTCAAATCAAGAAAAACTAGGTTTTCATTAGAGGCTGTGTGGGTGAACTTGAGGAACCGATCTTGTTGGTTCAGCCAAGTCATGAATTGAACCACAGAGTTTTGATCACCCCTCCAGATGACTAACACGTCATCTATGTATCTTTTCCATGCGACCACATGGAATATGTATTGTATATTTGTTTCAGGTGGTCTCTGTTGATTATTTAAGCGTTCATAAGAGGAGGATTAGCCCACCGCGGTGCCTTGTTGCACCACCTCTTCACTCCCTTTTTTGATATTTTTGAGTTTTGAGACAGCGCGCAGCTGTGGGAGTTCTACCGCTCCATTTAGAGCCTACCAGAACTTCTGGCCTTTAGTAGAACAGCCAACTCGGTTTTTTCTACTTTTTCTTTCCTTTTTCACCCCTTCCCTACACACATAGTCTCAACCTTCCACGCACACACACCTAATATACATACTTCTTACCAGCCTCGATGGAGGAAGCTGGAGGCCTCGCATTTGACGATGAGGAGGTCGATAGGATCCTAGCAAACCTACGCCCATTCGAAGGGCTGAGCAACACTGAACCGGGCATCAACGAAGGTGACTGGGACGAGTTGGCAGCCCTGAGGAGAACGCAAATAAAGACAGCCCTGCACGGCCTACTCATGTCCGAATATTTGAAATCAAAAACGGCCCCTCCTGGCCTAATAGTGAAAAATGAACCATTTATCTTCACGCACGATCTAGAATTTAAGAGGGATTGGTCTCTTATAAGCTGGAAGTGTACTAGGGACTGGCTAGTCCTTATAGTAAAAACTGCAACCAAACTAACACAAGAACTCAAGATTGAGATAACCCAGTTAGAAGTGAAGATAAAAAGTTACCTATCCCCAGCCGCTCTGAAAAAAAGACTGGAGGAACTAAATCAAGAAATGACAGAATTTGAGTGCACCCTCAAAAAGAATAAGTATAAAAAACACAAAAAAGACACAGAGAACTTTACGCATGAACGTATTTACCCGTACATTAAAAAAGATCATGTATCCAAAAATCAGAACAATGACCAGGACACTGACATGTCTGATACTAGTTCTAACGGGTCAAACTCCAGTAGGAACAGCAACCAGAGCACACGAGGAGGAACACAATTCTCTGGCAGAGGCTACCCACGAGGTGGAAGAGGTTGGGGCCCATATCAAGGACCACCTCCCTTCATGCAAGGACCTCCCGGCTTCATGCAATATCCACCAGGGCCTGTCTTCATGGGGAATCAATTCCCACCGTGGGACCAACAAATGCCCCCTTTTAACCACTATGGCCAACCGCCTTTTTTAGGCCAGCGCCAAGGAACAAGAAAGGGCCGCAACCGGAAAGGTACACAGGTACACTGGAATCAACAGCCAGCCCAACCCCTAGGGGTATCAACCCGGAGTCAAACAGCGTCAACCAGTCGAGGAACTTAGTAGTAAACTTGTCTGACCACTTACTAACGGAAGCTCAGGAGAATGTCCTAAGTAAGGGCTTGGGCTTCGTCCCTACCCATAAAATGGATAAATTCAAACTCTGCCAAGAGATGAAAGAGTTTACGCGAAAACTTAAGCTAAAAGCTTTTTTTCAGGACTCTAACAATGAAACGAATGTCCAAACAGATACAGGCCTGAAAAACAAATCCTCTTTCACACCTCTAGACTCTACGTTACCGGTTGAACTGTTAACTTTCGAAAAGGCTGTTATGGCAGATCTGGAGAAGCTAACCACTGACGGTGGGGATGTCTTTAACAACACCTCCACAGCTGAGAGAACGGCCCTGCATGAACTGGCTAATGATGAAACTATTGTAATTAAGCCTGCCGACAAGGGCGGAGCGACGGTGATACAAACATATACCAACTATGATAGGGAGTGTAGGAAACTACTTGAGGACAGACGCAATTATCAAATACTGAGGGAAGACCCGACTGAAGAAGTCAGGATCTGTATCCTCATAATGATTGAGGAAGCAATGGCACACGACTGGCTCACAAAACAAGAGAGCGATTTTCTGATTCAAAAGAATCCAAAAACTCCTTATTTCTACACCATCCCCAAGATTCATAAGGACGCCCCGTATCCACCTGGGCGCCCTATAGTATCGGGAATCCAATCAATCCTTGAACCCTTATCAAAATTTGCGGACGCTTTCCTTAGACCAATAGTACAGAAGACAAGTACTTATCTAAAAGACACGAAAGCAGTCCTACAGTTGGTAAAAGAGATACCTTTTGACCCCGAACACGACCTCCTGTTGGGACTGGATGTAGAGAGTCTCTACACGAGTCTCCCCCACCGAGAGACTCTAGAAATTATTGAGGAAGTCCTGTTCTCAACCCCATGGGCGTACCACACCCCGAGGCAAGTGGTCCTTGAATGCATCTCCATGACCCTAAAAAAGAATTTCTTCATGTATGAAAACACATACTACCTACAAAAACACGGCACGAGTATGGGCAGCACCTGTGCGCCGAGCCTAGCAGGGCTCTATGTGCACCATCTCGAAGCCACCAGAATCCTGAACGACCAGAACCCCTATAAAAACTATGTGGTCGCATGGAAAAGATACATAGATGACGTGTTAGTCATCTGGAGGGGTGATCAAAACTCTGTGGTTCAATTCATGACTTGGCTGAACCAACAAGATCGGTTCCTCAAGTTCACCCACACAGCCTCTAATGAAAACCTAGTTTTTCTTGATTTGAATATCTACCCCTCTAATGGCAAACTAGAGACATGTACTCATTTCAAGCCCACGGCTAAAAACAGTCTGTTGCTATATAGTAGCTTCCATCCACGACATCTACGCGACAATTTACCCTATGGCCAGTTCCTTCGCCTTAGGCGTAATTGCAGCGCTATCCAAGACTTTAAAACCCAAGCAGCTGATTTGAAAACTAAGCTCAGTAACAGGAACTATCCTAGCAAGGTAGTCAACAAGGGTTTTAAGAGAGCACGGAACAACAACCGAGATGCCCTTTTGGAAACTACAGCAGAAAAAGAACAAGACCAACGCCCGATTTGTGTCACAACGTACAACACCAATTCGAACCAGATCACAAAAATTGTGAACAGACACTGGAAAATTTTAAATTGCGGGAAACTAGATTTCCCAAAACCAATGTTTGCACACAGGCGTGGTAAGAACCTGAAGGATCTGCTGGTCCACACGAGACCTAAACAACTCACTAACGAGAGACCCTCTGCTATTTCAACCATTGGAGGGCACCACCCATGTGGCTCGTGCACATCTTGTCAATATACAAGAAAAAGTCGTAATATAACTTTTTCTAACAAATCTACATGGGAACAACGTTCCTTTACCAACTGCAACAGCCGGAACTTGGTCTATTTGATCACCTGCCCATGTAAGAAAGAGTACATTGGCATGACCACACGACCGGTCAAGATACGAATGGGCGAACATCGCAGCAACGTACGTTGCAAAAAAACTACCACAAGAATGGCCACCCACTATGCCACAATGGGTCACAGTATAGACGATCTGCAATGGACAGTCATAGAAGCCTACGGGAGTGATAAGGACCTTCTTGCGAAAGAGCAACGTTGGGTCTATCGCTTGGGCACGCATCTCACAGGATTAAATGATGATATTCCTTGGTCGCAATTTAAGGCATGATTAAAACCTATGCCTGTTCACAGTTCGGGACCTTAATACAGTACCAATATAAAACTTAACACCATCGTGTCCCACCAGCAATCACAGTAACCTGCAAGGTGGTCCTGGCCGACATGACGTGTAAATATGTATGATAATCTCGAATTTTTATTTTATTTTATTTATTTTTTCTTAAAAACTGTGTGCAAAAAATAAGAGTTATTCGCTCTGAACAGCTGTAACCTAATAAGAGCCTCTTGATTTTCCTACCTATTAGTAAGAGGAACATAATTTGAGAATATGTGTCTTCACCTATGTACAAACTCTGCCTGCATAGACAGTTGTTAAATAGCACATGTTCCGCTTTAACAATGATTTATGCATCTTCTGATGCGTCCCTCCGTGGGTCCATTAGCAAGAATCTCCCCTGGCTCCTGACGAGCAGCGCGGAGGAACACCTCTCTCCCGCGCATGCGCGACAAGATAGTCACTATGCAGCACTACTGCGCATGCGCGGAGTGTATACACTTCACCGCGCAGGCGCATTTGTCGACTTACACGCAGATACAAGCATCAGAGCGGACCTAGGGTGTATCCTAGCATTCTATCCACCCCCTCCACCTACTACTACCTACCGTAAGAGAAATGCAACCGATCCTTGCTAATATCTATCCCGGCCCAGCCGACCTCGGACATTTAACAATGGCCGCTCTGGTCACACGTCCTAACCACTCGACCGAACACGCACATCGGTTTCGAGTTAATCAATTAAGGCTCTGTTAACAAGCCTCTGCCTCACTATATAAGACCCGCCCTGCCCTGGCTTACCATTACCACGGAAGCCACTGACGAAGGAGGAAGCACTGAGGTGTGGGGGTTGAGTAAGTACGGCATAGCCGACAGTCCTGACCTGGAATACACTACCTTAATCCATTCAGTGTAATTAGCTAATCTAGGTCCTGGCATTATTTCTCCATGTCTCCCCACAGTTGGACCCTCGATACCCTTCGCCCAGCTTGGCTCATGGGGCATTGTCTCATCATTCAATAAGTATGTATCAAAATTGAATAAGCATCTCACTGCTAGTTTCTGATGCTTTATATTGGTGTGTGTGTGTATGTATACATTTTTATGTGTGTTTATTCCTTCCCATTTGCACCCTGTGTAGTTACGTGGCCCTTCCGGGAAATCCTTGGCCTGCCAGGCAATAAGCCCATGAATGTTTTTCTCCACAGTTCTATATATTTTGTCTTTTCATATTCGGCTATCCAGGTCCTCCCAAGAAATCTTTGGCGTGACATGTAACAGCCTAAAGTGTGTTTTCTTCCTCTATGTGTATTTTCATTCCTTACAGGTATTCATTAGTAAAGCGCATTGGGATCCGCGCTCTTTCTAAAATCCTGTGTTCTTATCCTTGCAGGCTTACATCATCAGTATTACTGACCGAGCTTTTTCACGTGTATTTAAATTATTTATACACATTGATCAAACACAACACTCTCTATCTGTGGGAGCGCATTAGTGAGTGACAGGGGGATCTATACATCCCGGTCCTGACGAAGGGGCATGTCGCCCCGAAACATGTTGACCCACACAGGAGAGCAAGACTAGTAACCCGATCTTGCACTCCGCCTCACCCCTTTTAACGATACCAGCCAGTGCCTATTAAATAATTTTTTCTAAACACCAGGCCAGGTATCTTTTAATTTTAATTTCACTGTTTATCACTTCTGACCTCACTGACACTCACTCCATCATCACTCACATAGTACTCACAATTAAAAGGTGCTCCGGCGTAGCCGCTTGTCGCAGCACTGCCCCGTCCCGCAGCGGGGGCGGGAAGACCCCGATGATGAAGCATGACACCAAGGGCCCTTTTGGTGTGTGAGGGGTATTTTAACACACTGAGTGTATTCCAACACCATCGGAATATGTATTGTATATTTGTTTCAGGTGGTCTCTGTTGATTATTTAAGCGTTCATAAGAGGAGGATTAGCCCACCGCGGTGCCTTGTTGCACCACCTCTTCACTCCCTTTTTTGATATTTTTGTGTCATCAGCATACCACATGATGTTGAAATTCTGATAGCTTACTGGTTGTTTAAACTACCAAGATTCCCCTTTTCACTGTGTATTGTGTCTCATGTTTGTATGTAATGCTGGCAAAAAACGAATGGTGCGTTTTGGAAACGTATTTTGGAAATGAGTCAGGTTTGTGCATTGTAATGTAGTGGTCATTTATATGGCGCCATGTCACCCTCTGCCTCCGCCATCTCTCCCTTTGCCTGTGCCATCTCACCCTCTGCCTGTGCCATGTCTCTCTCTGCCTGCACCATCTTACCGTCTGCTTGGGTCATATTTCTCTCTGCCTGCACCATATCTCCCTCTGCCTGTGCCATGTCTGTCTTTGCCTGTGCCATCTCACTCTCTGCTTGCACCATCTCACTCTCTGGCTGCGCCATTTCACTCTCTGCCTGCGTCATCTCTACCTCTGCCTGCACCATCTCTCCCTCCGCCTGCACCATCTCACCTCTGCTTCCCCATCTCTCCCTTTGCCTGTGCCATCTCACCCTCTGCCAGTGCCATGTCTCTCTCTGCTTGCGCCATCTCACTCTGTGCTTGTGCCATCTCACTCTCTGGCTGCGCCATCTCTCCTTCTGCCTGCGCTATCTCACCCTCTGTCAGCACCAACTCTCCCTCTGCTTGCGCCATATCCCCTCTGCCTGCACCATCTCTCCCCTCTGTCTGCACCATCTTCCCTCTGCCTGCAGCATCTCTGCCTCTTCCGGCGCCATTTTTCCCTCTGCCTGCGCCATCTCTCCCTCTGCATTCGCCATCTCTCCCTCTGCCTGCGCCATCTCACCCTCTGCCTCCAACATCTTTCCATTTACCTGTGCTATCTCATCCTTTGCGTGTGCCATGTCTCTCTCTGCCTTGGCCATCTTACCCTCTGCTTGCGCCATCTCACTCTCTGCCTGCGCCATCTCACTCCATCTGTCCTTATGCCTGTGCTATCACTCCCTCTGCCTGTGCCTTCTCTCCCTTTGCCTGCGCCATCTCTCCCTCCACCTGCAGCATCTCTCCCTCGGCCTGCGTCATCTCTCTCTCTGCCTGCACCATCTCACCCTCTGCCTGCGCCATCTCTCCCTCTGCCTGCGCCATCTCACCCTCTGCCTGCATCATCTCCCCTCCGCCTGCATCATCTGTCCCCTCTGCCTGCACCATTTCACCCTCTGCCTGCGCTATGTTACCCTCTACCTGTGCCATCTCATCCTGTGCCTGTGCCATCTCTCCCTCTGTCTGTGCCATCTCTCCCTCTGCGTGCGCCATCTCTTCCCCTGCCTGCGCCATCTTCCCTTTGCCTGCATCATCTCTCCCTCTGTCTTCACCATCTCTCCCTCTGCCTGCACCATCTCACCCTCTGCTTGTGCCATGTTTCTCTCTGCCTGTGCCATCTCTCCCTCTGCCTGCGCCATGTGTCTCTCTGCCTGCGGCATCTCACCCTCTGCTTACGCCATCTTACTCTCTGCCTGCGCCATCTTAACCTCTGCTTGCGCCATCTCACTCTCTGCCTGCGCCATCTCACTCTCTGGCTGCGCCATCTGTCCCTATGCCTGTGCTATCTCTCCCTTTGCATGCGCCTTCTCTCCCTTTGCCTGCGCCATCTCTTACACCGCCTGCAGCTCCTCTCCCTCGGCCTGCGTCATCTCTCTCTCTGCCTGCGCCATCTCACCCTCTGCCTGTGCCATTTCACCCTCTGCCTGCGCCATCTCACCTTCTGCGTGCACCATCTCCCCTCCGCCTGCATCATCTCTCCCCTCTGCCTGCACCATTTCACCTTCTGCCTGTGCTATGTTACCCTCTACCTGTGCCATCTCATCCTGTGCCTGTGCCATCTCTCCCTTTGCCATGCCTCCCTCTGCCTGCGCCATCTCTGTCTCTCCCTGCGTCATCTCCCCTTTGCCTGCACCATCTCTCCCTCTGTCTTCCCCATCTCTCCCTCGGCCTGCGCCATCTCACTCTCTGCCTGTGCCATCTGTTCCTCAGCCTGCGCCATCTCAATTATTATCATGTATTTTTAATGGTATACAGCTCCTTTCTAAGATAAAGGATGAGCAGAGTGTCATCAGCATACCACATGATGTTGAAATTCTGATAGCTTACTGGTTGTTTAAACTACCAAGATTCCCCTTTTCACTGTGTATTGTGTCTCATGTTTGTATCTAATGCTGGCAAAAAAAGAATGGTGCGTATAGGAAATGTATTTTGGAAATGAGTCAGGTTTCTGCATTGTAATGTAGTGGTCATTTATATGGCGCCATATCACCCTCTGCCTCTGCCATCTCTCCCTTTGCCTGTGCCATCTCACCCTCTGCCTGTGCCATGTCTCTCTCTGCCTGCACCATCTTACCCTCTGCTTGCGTCATATTTCTCTCTGCCTGCGCCATATCTCCCTCTGCCATGTCTGTCTTTGCCTGTGCCATCTCACTCTCTGCTTGCACCATCTCACTCTCTGGCTGCGCCATTTCACTCTCTACCTGCGTCATCTCTACCTCTGCCTGCACCATCTCTCCCTCCGCCTGCACCATCTCTCCCTCGGCCTGCTCTATCTCACCCTCTGCCTGTGCCATCTCTCCCCCTGCCTGCACCATCTCACCCTCTGCTTCCCCATCTCTCCCTTTGCCTGTGCCATCTCACCCTCTGCCAGTGCCATGTCTCTCTCTGCCTGCGCCATCTTACTCTCTGCATGCGCCATCTCACTCTGTGCTTGTGCCATCTCACTCTCTGGCTGCGCCATCTCTCCGTCTGCCTGCGCCATCTCACCCTCTGTCGGCACCATCTCTCCCACTGCTTGCGCCATATCCCCTCTGCCTGCACCATCTCTCCCCTCTGTCTGCACCATCTTCCCTCTGCCTGCAGCATCTCTGCCTCTTCCTGCACCATTTTTTCCTCTGCCTGTGCCATCTCTCCCTCTGCGTGCGCCATCTCTCCCTCTGCCTGCGCCATCTCACCCTCAGCCTCTGACATCTTTCCCTTTGCCTGTGCTATCTCACCCTTTGCATGTGCCATGTGTCTCTCTGCCTTGGCCATCTTACCCTCTGCTTGCGCCATCTCACTCTCTGCCTGCGCCATCTCACTCCATCTGTCCCTATGCCTGTGCTATCACTCCCTCTGCCTGTGCCTTCTCTCCCTTTGCCTGTGCCATCTCTCCGTCCACCTGCAGCATCTCTCCTTCGGCCAGCGTCATCTCTCTCTCTGCCTGCGCCATCTCACCCTCTGCCTGCGCCATTTCACCCTCTACCTGTGCCATTTCACCCTCTGCCTGCGCCATCTCACCTTCTGCCTGCACCATCTCCCCTCCGCCTGCATCATCTCTCCCCTCTGCCTGCACCATTTCACCTTCTGCCTGTGCTATGTTACCCTCTACCTGTGCCATCTCATCCTGTGCCTGTGCCATCTCTCCCTCTGCCATGTCTCCCTCTGCCTGCGCCATCTCTTCCTCTGCCTGCATCATCTCCCCTTTGCCTGCACCATCTCTCCCTCTGTCTTCGCCATCTCGGCCTGCGCCATCTCACTCTCTGCCTGTGCCATCTGTTCCTCAGCCTGCGCCATCTCAATTATTATCATGTATTTTTAATGGTATACAGCTCCTTTCTAAGATAAAGGATGAGCAGAGTGTCATCAGCATACCACATGATGTTGAAATTCTGACAGCTTACTGGTTGTTTAAACTACCAAGATTCCCCTTTTCACTGTGTATTGTGTCTCATGTTTGTATGTAATGCTGGCAAAAAACGAATGGTGCGTTTTGAAATGTATTTTGGAAATGAGTCAGGTTTCTGCATTGTAATGTAGTGGTCATTTATATGGCACCATGTCACCCTCTGCCTCCGCCATCTCTCCCTTTGCCTGTGCCATCTCACCCTCTGCCTGTGCCATGTCTCTCTCTGCCTGCACCATCTTACCGTCTGCTTGCGTCATATTTCTCCCTGCCTGCGCCATATCTCCCTCTGCCAGTGCCATGTCTGTCTTTGCCTGTGCCATCTCACTCTCTGCGTGCACCATCTCACTCTCTAGCTGCGCCATTTCACTCTCTGCCTGTGTCATCTCTACCTCTGCCTGCACCATCTCTCCCTCCGCCTGCACCATCTCTCCCTCGGCCTGCGCCATCTCACCCTCTGCCTGTGCCATCTCTCCCCCTGCCTGCACCATCTCACCTCTGCTTCCCCATCTCTCCCTTTGCCTGTGCCATCTCACCCTCTGCCAGTGCCAGGTCTCTCTCTGCTTGCGCCATCTCACTCTGTGCTTGTGCCATCTCACTCTCTGGCTGCGCCATCTCTCCTTCTGCCTGCGCCATCTCACCCTCTGTCAGCACCATCACTCCCTCTGCTTGCGCCATATCCCCTCTGCCTGCACCATCTCTCCCCTTTGTCTGCACCATCTTCCCTCTGCCTGCAGCATCTCTGCCTCTTCTGGCGCCATTTTTTCCCTCTGCCTACGCCATCTCTCCCTCTGCATTCGCCATTTGTCCCTCTGCCTGCGCCATCTCACCCTCTGCCTCCGACATCGTTCCATTTGCCTGTGCTATCTCACCCTTTGCGTGTGCCATGTCTCTCCCTGCCTTGGCCATCTTACCCTCTGCTTGCGCCATCTCACTCTCTGCCTGCGCCATCTCATTCCATCTGTCCCTATGCCTGTGCTATCACTCCCTCTGCCTGTGCCTTCTCTCCCTATGCGTGCGCCATCTCTCCCTCCACCTGCAGCATCTCTCCCTCGGCCTGCGTCATCTCTCTCTCTGCCTGCACCATCTCACCCTCTGCCTGCGCCATCTCTCCCTCTGCCTGCGCCATCTCACCCTCTGCCTGCATCATCTCCCCTCCGCCTGCATCATCTGTCCCCTCTGCCTGCACCATTTCACCCTCTGCCTGCGCTATGTTACCCTCTACCTGTGCCATCTCATCCTGTGCCTGTGCCATCTCTCCCTCTGTCTGCGCCATCTCTCCCTCTGCGTGCGCCATCTCTTCCCCTGCCTGCGCCATCTTCCCTTTGCCTGCATCATCTCTCCCTCTGTCTTCACCATCTCTCCCTCTGCCTGCGCCATCACACCCTCTGCTTGTGCCATGTTTCTCTCTGCCTGTGCCATCTCTCCCTCTGCCTGCGCCATGTGTCTCTCTGCCTGCCGCATCTCACCCTCTGCTTATGCCATCTTACACTCTGCCTGCGCCATCTTAACCTCTGCTTGCGCCATCTCACTCTCTGCCTGCGCCATCTCACTCTCTGGCTGCGCCATCTGTCCCTATGCATGTGCTATCTCTCCCTTTGCCTGCGCCTTCTCTCCCTTTGCCTGCGCCATCTCTTACACCGCCTGCAGCTCCTCTCCCTCGGCCTGCGTCATCTCTCTCTCTCTGCCTGCGCCATCTCACCTTCTGCCTGTGCCATTTCACCCTCTGCCTGCGCCATCTCATCTTCTGCGTGCACCATCTCCCCTCCGCCTGCATCATCTCTCCCCTCTGCCTGCACCATTTCACCTTCTGCCTGTGCTATGTTACCCTCTACCTGTGCCATCTCATCCTGTGCCTGTGCCACCTCTCCCTCTACCATGTCTCCCTCTGCCTGCGCCATCTCTTCCTCTCCCTGCGTCATCTCCCCTTTGCCTGCACCATCTCTCCCTCTGTCTTCGCCATCTCTCCCTCGGCCTGCGCCATCTCACTCTCTGCCTGTGCCATCTGTTCCTCAGCCTGCGCCATCTCAATTATTATCATGTATTTTTAATGGTATACAGCTCCTTTCTAAGATAAAGGATGAGCAGAGTGTCATCAGCATACCACATGATGTTGAAATTCTGACAGCTTACTGGTTGTTTAAACTACCAAGATTCCCCTTTTCACTGTGTATTGTGTCTCATGTTTGTATGTAATGCTGGCAAAAAACGAATGGTGCGTATTGGAAATGTATTTTGGAAATGAGTCAGGTTTCTGCATTGTAATGTAGTGGTCATTTATATGGCGCCATGTCACCCTCTGCCTCTGCCATCTCTCCCTTTGCCTGTGCCATCTCACCCTCTGCCTGTGCCATGTCTCTCTCTGCCTGCACCATCTTACCCTCTGCTTGCGTCATATTTCTCTCTGCCTGCGCCATATCTCCCTCTGCCTGTGCCATGTCTGTCTTTGTCTGTGCCATCTCACTCTCTGCTTGCACCATCTCACACTCTGGCTGCACCATTTCACTCTCTGCCTGCGTCATCTCTACCTCTGCCTGCACCATCTCTCCTTCCGCCTGCACCATCTCTCCCTCCGCCTGCGCTATCTCACCCTCTGCCTGTGCCATCTCTCCCCCTGCCTGCACCATCTCACCCTCTGCTTCCCCATCTTTCCCTTTGCCTGTGCCATCTCACCCTCTGCCAGTGCCATGTCTCTCTCTGCCTGCGCCATCTTACTCTCTGCTTGCGCCATCTCACTCTGTGCTTGTGCCATCTCACTCTCTGGCTGCGCCGTCTCTCCGTCAGCCTGCGCCATCTCACCCTCTGTCGGCACCATCTCTCCCACTGCTTGCGCCATATCCCCTCTGCCTGCACCATCTCTCCCCTCTGTCTGCACCATCTTCCCTCTGCCTGCAGCATCTCTGCCTCTTCCTGCACCATTTTTCCCTCTGCCTGCGCCACCTCTCCCTCAGCCTCCGACATCTTTCCCTTTGCCTGTGCTATATCACCCTTTGCGTGTGCCATGTCTCTCTCTGCCTTGGCCATCTTACCCTCTGCTTGCGCCATCTCACTCTCTGCCTGCGCCATCTCACTCCATCTGTCCCTAAGCCTGTGCTTTCACTCCCTCTGCCTGCGCCTTCTCTCCCTTTGCCTGCACCATCTCTCCGTCCACCTGCAGCATCTCTCCTTCGGCCTGCATCATCTCTCTCTCTGCCTGCGCCATCTCACCCTCTGCCTGCGCCATTTCACCCTCTGCCTGTGCCATTTCACCCTCTGCCTGCGCCATCTCACCTTCTGCCTGCACCATCTCCCCTCCGCCTGCATCATCTCTCACCTCTGCCTGCACCATTTCACCTAATGCCTGTGCTATGTTACCCTCTACCTGTGCCATCTCATCCTGTGCCTGTGCCATCTCTCCCTCTGCCATGTCTCCCTCTGCCTGCGCCATCTCTTCCTCTGCCTGCATCATCTCCCCTTTGCCTGCACCATCTCTCCCTCTGTCTTCGCCATCTCTCCCTCGGCCTGCGCCATCTCACACTCTGCCTGCGCCATCTGTTCCTCAGCCTGTGCCATCTCAATTATTATCATGTATTTTTAATGGTATACAGCTACTTTCTAAGATAAAGGATGAGCAGAGTGTCATCAGCATACCACATGATGTTGAAATTCTGATAGCTTACTGGTTGTTTAAACTACCAAGATTCCCCGTTTCAGTGTGTATTGTGTCTCATGTTTGTATGTAATGCTGGCAAAAAACGAATGGTGCGTTTTGGAAATGTATTTTGGAAATGAGTCAGGTTTCTGCATTGTAATGTAGTGGTCATTTATATGGCGCCATGTCACCCTCTGCCTCCGCCATCTCTCATTTTGCCTGTGCCATCTCACCCTCTGCCTGTGCCATGTCTCTCTCTGCTTGCACCATCTTACCGTCTGCTTGCGTCATATTTCTCTCTGCCTGCGCCATATCTCCCTCTGCCTGTGCCATGTGTGTCTTTGCCTGTGCCATCTCACTCTCTGCTTGCACCATCTCACTCTGTGGCTGCGCCATTTCACTCTCTGCCTGCGTCATCTCTACCTCTGCCTGCACCATCTCTCCCTCCGCCTCCACCATCTCTCCCTCGGCCTGCGCCATCTCACCCTCTGCCTGTGCCATCTCTCCCCCTGCCTGCACCATCTCACCTCTGCTTCCCCATCTCTCCCTCTGCCAGTGCCATGTCTCTCTCTGCTTGCGCCATCTCACTCTGTGCTTCTGCCATCTCACTCTCTGGATGCGCCATCTCTCCTTCTGCCTGCGCCATCTCACCCTCTGTCAGCACCATCTCTCCATCTGCTTGCGCCTTATCCCCTCTGCCTGCACCATCTCTCCCCTCTGTCTGCACCGTCTTCCCTCTGCCTGCAGCATCTCTGCCTCTTCCGGCGCCATTTTTCTCTCTACCTGCACCATCTCTCCCTCTGCATTCGCCATCTCTCCCTCTGCCTGTGCCATCTCTCCCCCTGCCTGCACCATCTCACCTCTGCTTCCCCATCTCTCCCTTTGCCCGTGCCATCTCACCCTCTGTCAGCACCATCTCTCCCTCTGCTTGTGCCATGTTTCTCTCTGCCTGTGCCATCTCTCCCTCTGCCTGCGCCATGTGTCTCTCTGCCTGCGGCATCTCACCCTCTGCTTACGCCATCTTACTCTCTGCCTGCGCCATCTTAACCTCTGCTTGCGCCATCTCACTCTCTGCCTGCGCCATCTCACTCTCTGGCTGCACCATCTGTCCCTATGCCTGTGCTATCTCTCCCTTTGCCTGCGCCTTCTCTCCCTTTGCCTGCACCATCTCTTACACCGCCTGCAGCTCCTCTCCCTCGGCCTGCGTCATCTCTCTCTCTGCCTGCGCCATCTCACCCTCTGCCTGTGCCATTTCACCCTCTGCCTGCGCCATCTCACCTTCTGCATGCACCATCTCCCCTCCGCCTGCATCATCTCTCCCCTCTGCCTGCACCATTTCACCTTCTGCCTGTGCTATGTTACCCTCTACCTGTGCCATCTCATCCTGTGCCTGTGCCATCTCTCCCTCTACCATGTCTCCCTCTGCCTGCGCCATCTCTTCCTCTCCCTGCGTCATCTCCCCTTTGCCTGCACCATCTCTCCCTCTGTCTTCGCCATCTCGGCCTGCGCCATCTCACTCTCTGCCTGTGCCATCTGTTCCTCAGCCTGCGCCATCTCAATTATTATCATGTATTTTTAATGGTATACAGCTCCTTTCTAAGATAAAGGATGAGCAGAGTGTCATCAGCATACCACATGATGTTGAAATTCTGATAGCTTACTGGTTGTTCAAACTACCAAGATTCCCCTTTTCACTGTGTATTGTGTCTCATGTTTGTATGTAATGCTGGCAAAAAGCGAATGGTGCGTATTGGAAATGTATTTTGGAAATGAGTCAGGTTTCTGCATTGTAATGTAGTGGTCATTTATATGGCGCCATGTCACCCTCTGCCTCTGCCATCTCTCCCTTTGCCTGTGCCATCTCACCCTCTGCCTGTGCCATGTCTCTCTCTGCCTGCACCATCTTACCCTCTGCTTGCGTCATATTTCTCTCTGCCTGCGCCATATCTCCCTCTGCCTGTGCCATGTCTGTCTTTGCCTGCGCCATCTCACTCTCTGCTTGCACCATCTCACTCTCTGGCTGCGCCATTTCACTCTCTGCCTGCGTCATCTCTACCTCTGCCTGCACCATCTCTCCCTCCGCCTGCACCATCTATCCCACGGCCTGCGCTATCTAACCCTCTGCCTGTGCCATCTCTCCCCCTGCCTGCACCATCTCACCCTCTGCTGCCATCTCACCCTCTGCCAGTGCCATGTCTCTCTCTGCCTGCGCCATCTTACTCTCTGCTTGCGCCATCTCACTCTGTGCTTGTGCCATCTCACTCTCTGGCTGCACCATCTCTCCGTCTGCCTGCGCCATCTCACCCTCTGTCTGTAAAAAAACGGAGTCTGGTCCTGGGACAAGGGGGCAGCTGGACCTAGTGTATACGTGCAAAAAAAGGAGTTGCTGGCCCTCACAATGATTTATTCTCTCAAAATTTTGAGAACACAAGCAAAGGTAAATCATCTGTTTGTATGGGTAACTTTATTTAGACCCTTTTGAAATTTTTCAATAATTTTTATATATATTTTCCATGGGTGAGAAAAACACTTTACAAAAACATATACACATATTTACAACTATTATACAACTAACATATATACAAATAAGCAAGCATTTATACACAAACTTCTTTTACAAAAGACTATAGCGATTATGTATCCACAAATAGTTACTCTTTGCGAAATTTCAAACCACTATAGTACCCACAAGGTGAAAAAAATCGCAACAAGAATTCAATTTCTCTTTGTTTAAAAAAATTAACTCAAAGATGATGAATAATCAATGCAAGGGCTAGTGATTTATGATGCCCGTTTGCCGTTTGCCGACGCGTTTCGAATCTGTAAAAAATCGCAGATTCTTCTCAGGGCTCTTTCAAAGTAGATGATCTTCATAAATGGGCGACGCGGTCTAGCGGTCCAATTATTCACAGGGGGCTGTAAGCCACGATATTTTAATGTAACAGAAACCTTAATCCGTTGAAACGTTAAGGCTGTAAATAAATTCACTCTGTAGTCGGTATGCTCGTGGTACAATTCCAGTAGTATCTGTTGTTATTTCAAGGTGGAACGGAGATCGCCGGTCACATTGCCGTTTCTCCTTATTTTTCACACTGGAAAGCTTTAATCAATCGCGGGGGACAAGATTTAAGCTCCTCCGCGACGTTCGCTTATGCGTGTTTCAGTCGCGCTGACTCTTGCGTAGTCAGACCAGGAAATGCGAACTCACCCATGGAAAATATATATAAAAATTATTGAAAAATTTCAAAAGGGTCGCAATAAAGTTACCCATACAAACAGATGATTTACCTTTGTTTGTGTTCTCAAAATTTTGAGAGAATAAATCATTGTGAGGGCCAGCAACTCCCTTTTTTTGCACGTATCTCACCCTCTGTCGGCACCATCTCTCCCACTGCTTGCGCCATATCCCTTCTGCCTGCACCATCTCTCCCCTCTGTCTGCACCATCTCCCCTCTGCCTGCAGCATCTCTGCCTCTTCCTGCACCATTTTTCCCTCTGCCTGCGCCATCTCTCCCTCTGCGTGCGCCATCTCTCCCTCTGCCTGCGCCATCTCACCCTCAGCCTCCGACATCTTTCCCTTGGCCTGTGCTATCTCACCCTTTGCATGTGCCATGACTCTCTCTGCCTTGGCCATCTTACCCTCTGCTTGCGCCATCTCACTCTCTGCCTGCGCCATCTCACTCCATCTGTCCCTATGCCTGTGCTTTCACTCCCTCTGCCTGCGCCTTCTCTCCCTTTGCCTGCGCCATCTCTCCGTCCACCTGCAGCATCTCTCCTTCGGCCTGCGTCATCTCTCTCTCTGCCTGCGCCATCTCACCCTCTGCCTGCGCCATTTCACCCTCTGCCTGTGCCATTTCACCCTCTGCCTGCGCCATCTCACCTTCTGCATGCACCATCTCCCCTCCGCCTGCATCATCTCTCCCCTCTGCCTGCACCATTTCACCTTCTGCCTGTGCTATGTTACCCTCTACCTGTGCCATCTCATCCTCTGCCTGCGCCATCTCTCCCTCTGCCATGTCTCCCTCTGCCTGCACCATCTCTTCCTCTGCCTGCATCATCTCCCCTTTGCCTGCACCATCTCTCCCTCTGTCTTCGCCATCTCTCCCTCGGCCTGCGCCATCTCACTCTCTGCCTGCGCCATCTGTTCCTCAGCCTGCGCCATCTCAATTATTATCATGTATTTTTAATGGTATACAGCTACTTTCTAAGATAAAGGATGAGCAGAGTGTCATCAGCATACCACATGATGTTGAAATTCTGATAGCTTACTGGTTGTTTAAACTACCAAGATTCCCCTTTTCACTGTGTATTGTGTCTCATGTTTGTATGTAATGCTGGCAAAAAACGAATGGTGTGTTTTGGAAATGTATTTTGGAAATGAGTCAGGTTTCTGCATTGTAATGTAGTGGTCATTTATATGGCGCCATGTCACCCTCTGCCATCTCTCCCTTTGCCTGTGCCATCTCACCCTCTGCCTGTGCCATGTCTCTCTCTGCCTGCACCATCTTACCGTCTGCTTGCGTCATATTTCTCTCTGCCTGCGCCATATCTCCCTCTGCCTGTGTCATGTCTGTCTTTGCCTGTGCCATCTCACTCTCTGCTTGCACCATCTCACTCTCTGGCTGCGCCATTTCACTCTCTGCCGGCGTCATCTCTACCTCTGCCTGCACCATCTCTCCCTCCGCCTCCACCATCTCTCCCTTGGCCTGCGCCATCTCACCCTCTGCCTGTGCCATCTCTCCCCCTGCCTGCACCATCTCACCTCTGCTTCCCCATCTCTCCCTTTGCCTGTGCCATCTCACCCTCTGCCAGTGCCATGTCTCTCTCTGCTTGCGCCATCTCACTCTGTGCTTGTGCCATCTCACTCTCTGGCTGCGCCATCTCTCCTTCTGCCTGCGCCATCTCACCCTCTGTCAGCACCATCTCTCCCTCTGCTTGCGCCATATCCCCTCTGCCTGCACCATCTCTCCCCTCTGTCTGCACCATCTTCCCTCTGCCTGCAGCATCTCTGCCTCTTCCGGCGCCATTTTTCCCTCTGCCTGCGCCATCTCTCCCTCTGCATTCGCCATCTCTCCCTCTGACTGTGCCATCTCTCCCCCTGCCTGCACCATCTCACCTCTGCTTCCCCATCTCTCCCTTTGCCTGTGCCATCTCACCCTCTGTCAGCACCATCTCTCCCTCTGCTTGCGCCATATCCCCTCTGCCTGCACCATCTTTCCCCTCTGTCTGCACCATCTTCCCTCTGCCTGCAGCATCTCTGCCTCTTCCGGCGCCATTTTTCCCTCTGCCTGCGCCATCTCTCCCTCTGCATTTGCCATCTCTCCCTCTGCCTGAGCCATCTCACCCTCTGCCTCCGACATCTTTCCATTTGCCTGTGCTATCTCACCCTTTGCGTGTGCCATGTCTCCCTCTGCCTTGGCCATCTTACCCTCTGCTTGCGCCATCTCACTCTCTGCCTGCGCCATCTCACTCCATCTGTCCCTATGCCTGTGCTATCACTCCCTCTGCCTGTGCCTTCGCTCCCTTTGCCTGCGCCATCTCTCCCTCCACCTGCAGCATCTCTCCCTCGGCCTGCGTCATCTCTCTCTCTGCCTGCGCCATCTCACCCTCTGCCTGCGCCATGTCTCCCTCTGCCTGCGCCATCTCTCCCTCTGCCTGCGCCATCTCACCCTCTGCCTGCATCATCTCCCCTCCGCCTGCATCATCTGTCCCCTCTGCCTGCACCATTTCACCCTCTTCCTGCGCTATGTTACTCTCTACCTGTGCCATCTCATCCTGTGCCTGTGCCATCTCTCCCTCTGTCTGTGCCATCTCTCCCTCTGCGTGCGCCATCTCTTCCCCTGTTGCGCCATCTTCCCTTTGCCTGCATCATCTCTCCCTCTGTCTTCACCATCTCTCCCTCTGCCTGCGCCATCTCACCCTCCGCTTGTGCCATGTTTCTCTCTGCCTGTGCCATCTCTCCCGCTGACTGCGCCATGTGTCTCTCTGCCTGTGGCATCTCACCCTCTGCTTACGCCATCTTACTCTCTGCCTGCGCCATCTTAACCTCTGCTTGCGCCATCTCACTCTCTGCCTGCGCCATCTCACTCTCTGGCTGCACCATCTGTCCCTATGCCTGTGCTATCTCTCCCTTTGCCTGCGCCTTCTCTCCCTTTGCCTGCGCCATCTCTTACACCGCCTGCAGCTCCTCTCCCTCGGCCTGCGTCATCTCTCTCTCTGCCTGCGCCATCTCACCCTCTGCCTGTGCCATTTCACCCTCTGCCTGCGCCATCTCACCTTCTGCGTGCACCATCTCCCCTCCACCTGCATCATCTCTCCCCTCTGCCTGCACCATTTCACTTTCTGCCTGTGCTATATTACCCTCTACCTGTGCCATCTCATCCTGTGCCTGTGCCATCTCTCCCTCTACCATGTCTCCCTCTGCCTGCGCCATCTCTTCCTCTCCCTGCGTCATCTCCCCTTTGCCTGCACCATCTCTCCCTCTGTCTTCGCCATCTCTCCCTCGGCCTGCGCCATCTCACTCTCTGCCTGTGCCATCTGTTCTTCAGCCTGCGCCATCTCAATTATTATCATGTATTTTTAATGGTATACAGCTCCTTTCTAAGATAAAGGATGAGCAGAGTGTCATCAGCATACCACATGATGTTGAAATTCTGATAGCTTACTGGTTGTTTAAACTACCAAGATTCCCCTTTTCACTGTGTATTGTGTCTCATGTTTGTATGTAATGCTGGCAAAAAACGAATGGTGCGTATTGGAAATGTATTTTGGAAATGAGTCAGGTTTCTGCATTGTAATGTAGTGGTCATTTATATGGCGCCATGTCACCTTCTGCCTCTGCCATCTCTCCCTTTGCCTGTGCCATCTCACCCTCTGCCTGTGCCATGTCTCTCTCTGCCTGCACCATCTTACCCTCTGCTTGCGTCATATTTCTCTCTGCCTGCGCTGTATCTCCCTCTGCCTGTGCCATGTCTGTCTTTGCCTGTGCCATCTCACTCTCTGCTTGCACCACCTCACTCTCTGGCCGCGCCATTTCACTCTCGGCCTGCGTCATCTCTACCTCTGCCTGCACCATCTCTCCCTCCGCCTGCACCATCTCTCCCTCGGCCTGCGCTATCTCACCCTCTGCCTGTGCCA
Organism: Lissotriton helveticus; assembly: GCF_964261635.1. NCBI lineage: Eukaryota > Metazoa > Chordata > Amphibia > Caudata > Salamandridae > Lissotriton > Lissotriton helveticus. The sequence continues at coordinate 476,178,968 of NC_136061.1, read as the reverse complement.
TCTCTCCCCCTGCCTGCACCATCTCACCCTCTGCTTCCCCATCTCTCCCTTTGCCTGTGCCATCTCACCCTCTGCCAGTGCCATGTCTCTCTCTGCCTGCGCCATCTTACTCTCTGCTTGCGCCATCTCACTCTGTGCTTGTGCCATCTCACTCTCTGGCTGCGCCATCTCTCCGTCTGCCTGCGCCATCTCACCCTCTGTCGGCACCATCTCTCCCAGTGCTTGCGCCATATCCCCTCTGCCTGCACCATCTCTCCCCTCTGTCTGCACCATCTTCCCTCTGCCTGCAGCATCTCTGCCTCTTCCTGCACCATTTTTCCCTCTGCCTGCGCCATCTCTCCCTCTGCATGCGCCATCTCTCCCTCTGCCTGCGCCATCTCACCCTCAGCCTCCAACATCTTTCCCTTTGCCTGTGCTATCTCACCCTTTGCGTGTGCCATGTCTCTCTCTGCCTTGGCCATCTTACCCTCTGCTTGCGCCATCTCACTCTCTGCCTGCGCCATCTCACTCCATCTGTCCCTATGCCTGTGCTATCACTCCCTCTGCCTGCGCCTTCTCTCCCTTTGCCTGCGACATCTCTCCGTCCACCTGCAGCATCTCTCCTTCGGCCTGCGTCATCTCTCTCTCTGCCTGCGCCATCTCACCCTCTGCCTGCGCCACCTCTCCCTCTGCCTGCACCATCTCACCCTCTGCCTGCATCATCTCCCCTCCACCTGCATCATCTGTCCCCTCTGCCTGCACCATTTCACCCTCTGCCTGCGCTATGTTACCCTCTACCTGTGCCATCTCATCCTGTGCCTGTGCCATCTCTCCCTCTGTCTGTGCCATCTCTCCCTCTGCGTGCACCATCTCTTCCTCTGCCTGCGCCATATTCCCTTTGTCTGCACCATCTCTCCCTCTGTCTTCGCCATCTCTCCCTCTGGCTGCACCATCTCACCCTCTGCCTGCGCCATCTGTTCCTCAGCCTGCGCCATCTCAATTATTATCATGTATTTTTAATGGTATACAGCTCCTTTCTAAGATAAAGGATGAGCAGAGTGTCATCAGCATACCACATGATGTTGAAATTCTGATAGCGTACTGGTTGTTTAAACTACCAAGACTCCCCTTTTCACTGTGTATTGTGTCTCATGTTTGTATGTAATGCTGGCAAAAAATGAATGGTGCATATTGGAAATGTATTTTGGAAATGAGTCAGGTTTCTGCATTGTAATGTAGTGGTCATTTATATGGCAACATGTCACCCTCTGCCTCCGCCATCTCTCCCTTTGCCTGTGCCATCTCACCGTCTGCCTGTGCCATGTCTCTCTTTGCCTGCGCCATCTTACCCTCTGCTTGTGCCATGTTTCTCTCTGCCTGCACCATCTCTTCCTCTGCCTGTACCATGTCTCCCTCTGCCTGCACCATCTCTCCCTCAGCCTGCGTCATCTCTCCCTCTGCCTGTACCATCTCTCCCTCCGCCTGTGCCATCTCTATCTCTGCCTGCGCCATCTCTCCCTCTGCGTGCGCCTTCTAGGAGCTGCCTGCACAATCTCTCCCTCTGTCTGCATCATCTCTCCTTCCGCCTGCACCATCTCTCCCTCTGTGTGCGCCATCTCTCTTTCTGCCTGCGCCATTTAACCCTCTGCCTGCGCCTTGTCACCGTCTATCTGCTTCATCTCATCCTCTGCCTGTGCCATCTCTCCCTCTGTCTCTGCCATCCCTCCCTGTGCCTGTGCCATCTCTCTCTCTGCCTGTGTCATCTCACCCTCTGCCTCCGCCATCTCTCCCTTTGCCTGTGCCATGTCATTCTCTGTCGGCACTATCTCTCCTTCTGCTTGTGTCATCTTCCCTCTTCCTGCACCATCTCTTCTTCCGCTTGTGCCATCTCTCCCTTTGCCTGTGCCATCTCATTCTCTGCCTGTGCCATGTCTCTCTCTGCCTGTGCCATCTTACCTTCTGCTTGTGCCTTCTCACTCTCTGCCTGTTCTCTGTCTATCCTCTGTCTGTATCAGATTTGTCTCTGCCTGCATTATTTTATTTTCTGTCTGTACCATCCTTCTTCTTTTGTCAGCACCCTCTGCCTGTATCTTCTCATGTACATCTGGAGAGGCCTATTATGATATGGCTGCTGGTGTGTATTAGAAAGCACAACCTTGTTAAATTTGTTGTTTCTGTGTGTGTAGTTTTGCACCCTCTGCTTTTACCATTTTATCTTTGTCTTCACTATCTCCCCCTGTGTGTGCACTAATTTGCCTCTGCATGTAGCATTTGTTTCACTGTTTCCAGCATTTTTCTTTGTTGTACCATTTTATCCTTTGTGTGTACCTTGTCTGTGTCTGCTTGCACTATGTGTTTGTGTGCTTGAAGCATCTCACCCTCTCTCTGCACCATCTTTTTTGTGAGAACACCATATGTCCCTGTGTCTGTAGCCCTATACCATGTATCCTCTGCCTTTAGTTGTTTAGTCTATGCCTGCATTATCTTATTTTCTGTCTATGCTATCCCTCTCTCTCTGCCTGCATCCTCTGCCTGCACCCTCTCATGTACATCTACAGAGGTCTATTACAATATGACTGCTGGTGTGTATTAGACACTGCTATCATGTTAAATCGTTTTGTTTCTCTGCCTGTAGTTTCGCATCCTCTGCTAGTACCATTTTATCTCTGTCTTCACTATCTCCCTCTCTGTGTGCTCCAATTTGCCTCTGCACGTAGCATTTATCTCACTGTTTCAAGCATTTCTTCTCTGTTGTATCATTTTATTCTCAGTGTGTACCATGTCTGTGACTGCTTTCACTATCTGTGTGTCTGCTTGAAATATCTCACCCTCTCTGCACCATATTTTTTCGGACTACACCATCTGTCCCTCTGCCTGCAGCTTTGTATCATCTCTCCTCTGCCTGTTCCAGTTTAGTCTCTGACTGCATTATGTTATTTTCTGTCTATACCGTCCCTCTCCCTCTGCATGCATCCTCTTATGTACATCTGCAGAGGCCTATTATGATATGGCTGCTGGTGTGTATTAGACATAAGCATGGGCGTAAAATCCGCTCCGCTCGCGGATTTTTCGGATTTTCGGCAAATCCGCAATCCGCGAACGCTCGCGAATTTGTCGAAAATCCGTGAATCCGCTCGCGGCGGATTTTTTGCTTGGTTGCGGCGCGCGGCGTGGTGCACGGCGTTCACTTTCCGTCATTTTAGCGTTTGCCGAGTTGTTTTTCTTTGCGAGTGACGCGCCATTTTAGATCTTGCTGCGTGTTCCCGCGGGAGTTTGTCGCCCGCGAATACGTACTCGCGGCTTGCCACCTTGCACAGCACACCTCGCGAGAGTTCGCAATTGCGAACACGTAGTTGCGGCGGAAAGGAACAATCTCGCACTTGCGAAATAGAGATTTTGCAATTTCGCACAAGAAAATCACCAGCAAACAGGATAAACCTTCAGAAAATTATGATTTTTATCAGAATCACTCCTCAGGTTGACATTTGCATGGCTTTTTTTTTTTGCAAGGAGTCCATTTTGGGGGGGGGGGAGGAAGGAAGTGCCCCACAGTCTCCAACTTCCTGTTCCTGTCCAGCAGGCTCCTCCCAGTGCTTTGTCCATCTCCTGGTCACTTTCATTTGGATCTGGAGCTGGAAGGATTACTTTTTGTGGGTGCTGCTGGATATTTGGATTTGAGGCCTTTTTGACTGTCTTTGGATCACTTTTGGATTAGAAATCAACTTTCACAAGTAAGTTTGTTTGGGGCATTACAGTTGCTGCAAGTAAAATTTTGGAACTTTTTCAGAACATTAAATAAATTATATTGTGGGTAGCCACAGTATCCAGTAGGACCAGGGTTGGTTAGGGGTGCATGATACAACTGTTTTGTTGAATTTAAACACCATTTAGGCCATGGATGGGCTGGGATTGTGCTGATTTTTGTCTTTTTTTTGGGACTGCTGGTGGGGCCCTTTGCCCAGGGGTGGTGAGTGTTGCATGGGCCTAGTCTTTCTGTGGGGTGTCTTCTTAAATTTAAACATAATTGAGGCCATGGATGGGCTGGGATTGTGCTTATTTTATTGTTTTTTGTCGTTTTTGGGGGGCTGCTGGTGTGGCCTTTTGCCCAGGGGTGGTGGGTGGTGCATGGACTGAGTGTGCCTGTGGTGTGGTCTCACTCTCTTTAATGTAAACATCATGGATGGCATTGGATTGTGGTGATTTCTGGCTGTTTTTCTGTTTTTTGGGGGTGTACTGTTGATGTGGACTGGCCATGTGGGTGGTGGTGGTGGCCATCTTGAGTGCTGGCTGCTACAGGCAACATGTGCTTGGGGTGTAAGGGGCCATTTTGAGGAGAGGCAGTGTCTGAGGCCTGCACTTATTTTGCCTACTTTTCATCCATTATGCCCAGGGGTAGTGAGTGTTGCATGGGCCTAGTGTGTTTTGAGGGGTGTCTTCTTGAATTTAAACATCATTGAGGCCATGGATGGGCTGGGATTGTGCTGATTTTATTGTTTTTTGTCGTTTTTTTGGGCCTGCTGGTGGGGCCCTTTGCCCAGGGGTGGTGAGTGTTGCATGGGCCTAGTCTTTCTGTGGGGTGTCTTCTTGAATTTAAACATAATAGAGGCCATGGATGGGCTGGGATTGTGCTTATTTTATTGTTTTTTGTCGTTTTTGGGGGGCTGCTGGTGTGGCCTTTTGCCCAGGGGTGGTGGTGCATGGACTGAGTGTGCCTGTGGTGTGGTCTCACTCTCTTTAATGTAAACATCATGGATGGCATTGGATTGTGGTGATTTCTGGCTGTTTTTCTGTTTTTTGGGGGTGTACTGTTGATGTGGACTGGTCATGTGGGTGGTGGTGGTGGCCATCTTGAGTGCTGGCTGGTACAGGCAACATGTGCCTGGGGTGTAAGGGGCCATTTTGAGGAGAGGCAGTGTCTGAGGCCTGCACTTATTTTGCCTACTTTTCATCCATTATGCCCAGGGGTAGTGAGTGTTGCATGGGCCTAGTGTTTCTGAGGGGTGTCTTCTTGAATTTAAACACCATTGAGGCCATGGATGGGCTGGGATTGTGCTGATTTTATTGTTTTTTGTCGTTTTTTTGGGCCTGCTGGTGGGGCCCTTTGCCCAGGGGTGGTGAGTGTTGCATGGGCCTAGTCTTTCTGTGGGGTGTCTTCTTGAATTTAAACATAATTGAGGCCATGGATGGGCTGGGATTGTGCTTATTTTATTGTTTTTTGTCGTTTTTGGGGGGCTGCTGGTGTTGCCTTTTGCCCAGGGGTGGTGGGTGGTGCATGGACTGAGTGTGCCTGTGGTGTGGTCTCACTCTCTTTAATGTAAACATCATGGATGGCGTTGGATTGTGGTGATTTCTGGCTGTTTTTCTGTTTTTTGGGGGTGTACTGTTGATGTGGACTGGCCATGTGGGTGGTGGTGGTGGCCATCTTGAGTGCTGGCTGGTACAGGCAACATGTGCCTGGGGTGTAAGGGGCCATTTTGAGGAGAGGCAGTGTCTGAGGCCTGCACTTATTTTGCCTACTTTTCATCCATTATGCCCAGGGGTAGTGAGTGTTGCATGGGCCTAGTGTTTCTGAGGGGTGTCTTCTTGAATTTAAACACCATTGAGGCCATGGATGGGCTGGGATTGTGCTGATTTTATTGTTTTTTGTCGTTTTTTTGGGCCTGCTGGTGGGGCCCTTTGCCCAGGGGTGGTGAGTGTTGCATGGGCCTAGTCTTTCTGTGGGGTGTCTTCTTGAATTTAAACATAATTGAGGCCATGGATGGGCTGGGATTGTGCTTATTTTATTGTTTTTTGTCGTTTTTGGGGGGCTGCTGGTGTGGCCTTTTGCCCAGGGGTGGTGGGTGGTGCATGGACTGAGTGTGCCTGTGGTGTGGTCTCACTCTCTTTAATGTAAACATCATGGATGGCGTTGGATTGTGGTGATTTCTGGCTGGTTTTCTGTTTTTTGGGGGTGTACTGTTGATGTGGACTGGCCATGTGGGTGGTGGTGGTGGCCATCTTGAGTGCTGGCTGGTACAGGCAACATATGCCTGGGGTGTAAGGGGCCATTTTGAGGAGAGGCAGTGTCTGAGGCCTGCACTTATTTTGCCTACTTTTCATCCATTATGCCCAGGGGTAGTGAGTGTTGCATGGGCCTAGTGTTTCTGAGGGGTGTCTTCTTGAATTTAAACACCATTGAGGCCATGGATGGGCTGGGATTGTGCTGATTTTATTGTTTTTTGTCGTTTTTTTGGGCCTGCTGGTGGGGCCCTTTGCCCAGGGGTGGTGAGTGTTGCATGGGCCTAGTCTTTCTGTGGGGTGTCTTCTTGAATTTAAACATAATTGAGGCCATGGATGGGCTGGGATTGTGCTTATTTTATTGTTTTTTGTCGTTTTTGGGGGGCTGCTGGTGTGGCCTTTTGCCCAGGGGTGGTGGGTGGTGCATGGACTGAGTGTGCCTGTGGTGTGGTCTCACTCTCTTTAATGTAAACATCATGGATGGCGTTGGATTGTGGTGATTTCTGGCTGTTTTTCTGTTTTTTGGGGGTGTACTGTTGATGTGGACTGGCCATGTGGGTGGTGGTGGTGGCCATCTTGAGTGCTGGCTGGTACAGGCAACATGTGCCTGGGGTGTAAGGGGCCATTTTGAGGAGAGGCAGTGTCTGAGGCCTGCACTTATTTTGCCTACTTTTCATCCATTATGCCCAGGGGTAGTGAGTGTTGCATACTTGCATGTCCGTAGTCTTTCTGTGGGGTGTCTTCAATGTAAACATCAAGGATGGCATGGGATTGTGCTCATTTTTCTGTGTTTTGTCGAACTTTTTGTGGTGTATAACTGAACTGATGTTCCTCTGTCTTCCATTGCTTTTAGGTGCACAAGAAGACTCAAGAGAACCACCAGTGCCAGGAAGAAGTCCTGCAGCGGTGTGTGCAGCATAACGTCACGCGACGTCACGTCTGGACACAGAACCCTCTGCAACTCGTGCAACTGCTGCCTGCTGACCTGCTCTGAAGAGGATGGCCCCAAAAAAAGTAACCCGTAGCTCCTCTAGCAAGAAAGGTGCCAGTAAGGAGCAGAAGAAGCAAGTTACCAAGGAGACTGGTGTGCCGCCCGCCCCTTTTTTTGGGAGTAAAAAAAAAAGTATGCCTGCAGCAGCAGCAGCGGGATCTGCTGGGGACCAAGCTGGCAGCACCCCCCCCCCGCTCCATTGGGCTCAGTGCCACCACCACCACCACGCCAACTTAAGTCCAAGCCCTTGAGTGCTGCTGAGGCAGCCAGTATAGTTCTTCAATCACCATCGACCAGTGATGTTGGCTCATCGCAAGAAAGCAGCAGCAATGTCCCTCAATCAACACAGGTTGTTGTAGCTCATCTGACGAGTGTTGAACAACCACAGCCGCAACAACAATCACATGTGCAAGTACAAGCCCAAGTACATGTGGAAGGAGAGGCAGCGCAAGGAGATGCGCAAGCAGAGGTGCATGGAGGGTCACAAGTGCCCACAATAGTTGTTCCTCCCGAAGTAGGGGCACATCAGGAAATCGACAATCAAGGCGAGGTATCATTTGAGGAAGCCACTCCTCCTGCTGATCCTTCATTGTCTTCCACAACCCTAGCAAGGAAGAGATCAAGGGTGGTGTCTACATCCTCTTCAAGCACACCTCCTTCTGATGATACGGATCAAACTTGGGAACCAGCACCACAGCCGTCTGAGAGTGAGGCACACCATGATCCAACAAAGGTACTTAAGCGTAAAAGGAAGCTCGTCCAAAGTCTCAGACTTATGGAGTGTGATGAGGCTCAACAAGAAGTGGCGGATACTGCTGCTGATGAAGACTCTGCCAACGACGACCCAGTCATCATAAAGGTCACTGCAGCCCCAGCGGGCATGCAGCAAACAGACATTTTGACCCTAGCCCGAAGAGCTGCTGCGCGTGATGATGATGATGATGATGTTGTCGATGAGGAGGCAGTGGAAACACCACAATCATTGGAGTTAAGTAGTACACCAACTCGTCCCGCTTCCATATTTCTTTCTGGCAAGAAGAGACCTGCGTCAACCTCGACCTTAATTAGTGGCGGTGAAAGTGGAAAACGTACAAAAGTTGGGCAATCCAGATCCTCCACTTCATCTGGCATTAGCTTCATGACCACCACCACCAGTATCGCCGCCTCCTCCAGGTCCCACAGACACTTCAAGTCCCCAATTTGGGACTTCTTTACTGTTTGTCCCAAAAATCCAAAGTTTGCCATTTGTACCCTTTGTAAGCTTGCAGTTAGTCGTGGTAAGTCAGGTAGCAACTATGGTACCGGCGGCCAGAGTGGTCATCTTGAGAGAAAGCACGCTGTCAAATGGTTTGCGCACCTAGCTGCGATCAAGAAAGGCCAAAATCAAGGAAACGTTGATGTTTCATCTGATGTTGACGAGCAGGAAGAAGACGTGTCAAACACTTCCCTTACACCCAGTACCCCTGTCAGCAGCACACCCAATGTGAGGCACACTAAGAGTGTTGGAGCGAGTGAGACACCAACGCACAAAAGTTCACCAGCGAGCAAAATTGGGTCAACGAAGTCATTATCAGCCCGTAAATGCTTGGTCCAGGGCAACATTAGAACAATGCTTACTTCAGACGTGCCATATGAACGCAACCACCCACTGACGCGTCTGTATAACACTAAGCTGGCTAAAATGCTAGCTGTGGACCTTCTACCTTTTTCTTTTGTAGAAGCGGTAGGTTTTCTTGAATTAGTTGCAACGCTCTGCCCTAAATGGAAGGTTCCGAGCCGGTTCTATTTTGCCAGAGTTGCGGTTCCAGCACTACATGAAGATGTGCTGCAGGCGATTGGGGCAGCTTTGCAGAAGAGTGCTGTTCACACAATACATCTGACAACAGACATGTGGACCAGTGGCCCAGGCGATGATTACATGTGCATCACTGCACACTGGGTCTCTTTTTCAGGTGTTATAGCAAAGCTAAACGCAGGTGTTGACCCGGACCAAGTTTTCAAAGCTGCTCGGAAACATGCAACACTAGCCATGTTTGGCTTGGAGAAAAGTCACACAGCAGAAAACCTTTTGGAAGAGTTTGACAAAAAGGTCTTGACAATGCTATCCCCCCTAAAACGCAAGATTGGTTATGTTTCCACGGATAATGGCGCCAATGTAGTTAAGGCCATGTTGAAGGGTGACCATGTTAGAGTGCCGTGTTTGGCGCACTGTATCAACCTGGTAGTTCAAAAATTCTTGAGTGATAAAGAGAGTCCAGCGTTCGAGGTAATGGCCACCTGCCGCAAAATGTGCAACCATTTCAGCCATTCTTTTAAGGCCCGGAAGCATCTGCGGAGACTGCTACTTGAACGTGGAATGCCAGTGAAAGCACTCATCCAGGAGGTGGCAACACGTTGGAACTCAACCTTCTACATGCTTGAGCGTCTGTATGAGCAGTATACGGTACTCGATCACTATTTCTTGACAGAGGCTACATCTCAGAAGGAGGACCTGCGGATGAGTAAGGCGCAATGGGCCATAGTTAAAAGCCTGACAGACATGCTTCGTCCTTTTGAGTTCTTCACGCGTGCAGTCAGCCAGGAGGACTGTAATTTGGGAAAAGCTATCCCATTGTTGTGCATACTGGAGCACCAACTGATGGCGGTTTCTTCTGAGTTTCAAAAAGATGAAAAAAAAAAAAACCATTTCATTTTGTCTGAGAAATTATTACATCGCCTACGTGGTGATGAACGTCTTAAAAACATCAACTCAGATCAGCATTACATTTGTGCTACTATTCTGGATCCACGCTACAAAAAGGCGCTGGCAGACAACGCATTCTTTCCTTTCGCTGATGCAGATGTTCAAAAGTACAAACATTGGTTAGCCTGGTCAGCCAAGAGGTTTGAAAAAGAACGGCAGGTTATTGAAGGAGAAGCCAGTACATCAGCATCAGCATCAGCAGGCCATCCGCAGTCACAAGAATCCACTTCTGCACCTGTGGCCGGGGCACAAGTGACCTCTCAGCCGTTAAAGACACCGGCAACTGGATCATCTGCACCACACACAATGACAACACTAACAGTGGCTGGGGAGGAGGATTGGCTAAGTTTGATGGGGTATGGTTCTCGAAAAAATGTCACAGGCACAGCAAAAAGTAAGCAAAGTGGAGGAACAGTTGATGACCTTGAGTCGATGGTGCAGGACTATCTGAATGACTCAACAGAGGTCTTCCTTAATGATGAGCCATTGCAGTATTGGCATGGCAAAAAACAATTGTGGCCACAGCTCTTCAACCTGGCTATAAACTATTTGTCTTGCCCACTCGCAAGTGTGTCTTCTGAACGTGTTTTCAGTGCTGCTGGTGGCATTGTAACTCCCAAACGGAGCCGCCTCTCGCCCAAAAATGTGGAGCGGCTGACAATGATCAAGATGAATTAGCACCTCATACCACCAGATTACAAAGTACGAGAAAGCACGCCGCATGAAGACGAGGAGGACAGCAACGTAGATGAGGGGATTTTTTCTCTGTTCGATGCCACTGACCTCATCCAGCCTGAATTCGCAGAGTATGATGACGAAATCTTGTTCTTATTCCCTGACACCGAGCCCTGAAAATGAGACAATCAATCAAGAACTTTCTTTTTCGTCCTTACTTATTCACTTTTATTCCTGTGTGCTTTGTGTCTCTCTTTCTTTGTTTTGCACAGTTAATTTAATTCAAACTTTAATCACCTAATCCCAAAAACAAGACCATCATCAGAACTGTCTTCACTTGTTTGCTTATTGATTTGAAGGTGCCGCAGTCTACATTCCTCAGGTTCACAAGTTCTGAAGAACATGCTCCTCTATCCTCCTCCTCCAGACTGCGATTTCCCTCCAAGCAGAGTGCTGGATTACGCACAATGAAGAAAGACTCAGCACTTGTGGGGGTGTTGTACTTCTTTGCGGGTGAGTTGACGGTTTTGGGCCCATTGCTGTGAAGCTCTAATAATGGACAAAAGTGTTTTGGACCAAATATGAGGTGGAAATTTCTTGCCGTTTTTGCTGACTTGCTTGCCTTTGAGGTGCTCTTTGGCGGGGTTCCGGGGGTTTGTGTGTAATTTTTGGTGTCTGTCGAAGCACTGCTGCGACAGTCTAATCTTGATAGCATTTGCTTTTCAGGAAATCCGTGGTGGAAAACAGGAGTTATGATGATTGATGATGATGACGACCTAGCTGCACAGCGCCGCGTTTGGACCGAAGGCCGAGAGACATTGTAAGTATGAGATTTAGCTTTTCCGCTGTTTGGGGGTGTTGTGTCGGGTGTTTTTTTGCGGGTGGGTTGGCGGGTCTTGCCTGGGGCATTCCTGGGAAGGTCTAATACCGGATACAAGTGTTTTGGACAAAATCCATAAGGAACAGCCTTTTTTTTGCCATTTCTTCAGACATCTTGCTCAATGTAGCGTTTTGGGGGGCTTCCTGCTGTTCGTGGGTGGGTTGCGGCCGGGGTCTCTGTCGAAGCACTGCTGCGACAGTCTAATCTTGATTGCATTTGCTTTTCAGGAAATCCGTGGTGGAAAACAGGAGTTATGATGATTGATGATGACCTAGCTGCACAGCGCGTTACTTTGGACCGAAGGCCGAGAGATATTGTAAGTATGAGATTTAGCTTTTTCGCTGTTTGGGGGTGTTGTCGCGTGTTTTTTTGCGGGTGGGTTGGCGGGTCTTGGCTGGGGCATTCCTGGGAAGGTCTAATGCCGGATAGAAGTGTTTTGGACAAAATCCTTAAGGAAAAGCCTTTTTTTTGCCATTTCTTCAGACATCTTGCTCAATGTAGCGTTTTGGGGGGCTTCCTGCTGTTCGTGGGTGGGTTGCGGCCAGGGTCTCTGTCGAAGCACTGCTGCGACAGTCTAATCTTGATTGCATTTGCTTTTCAGGAAATCCGTGGTGGAAAACAGGAGTTATGATGATTGATGATGATGACGACCTAGCTGCACAGCGCCGCGTTTGGACCGAAGGCCGAGAGACATTGTAAGTATGAGATTTAGCTTTTTCGCTGTTTGGTGGTGTTGTGTCGGGTGTTTTTTTGCGGGTGGGTTGGCGGGTCTTGCCTGGGGCATTCCTGGGAAGGTCTAATACCGGCTAGAAGTTTGTTGGACAAAATCCATAAGGAAACACCAGTTTTGGCACTTTTTGTAAGTTAGGGTTAGTTAGGGTTAGCCCTAGCAGCAGGATTGCATGTGTTTAGGGGGGTTCTATTGCAACGCGGTTCTGTTGTTGTAGAGCACTGTTGGAGCGATGCTGGCTATGGATACTTTTGCTTGCAGGCAAGTGGTTTGAATACAATCCACGGTCTGTATTTGGGTCTACTGTTACTTTCAAAGTACGTTTTGTAACCATTTTTCTGCTAGGCATCGTTTTTGGAGATATGATTGGGTTCTTCTACATTTTTGCGACTGGCTTTAGTAAGGGTCTTGGTGGGAGCATTGCTGGGAAGGTCAAATTTTGTTCTAAAATACAGTAGTACACCCACCTTGAGGGGAAAGATCCGCTATAATATTTTGGCCATACTTATTGATCCTTAAAAAGGTGACTCAGACAGAGCACGCAATTTCAAAAATATTGTACTGTCTATTAGGGAAATCAAAGTGTCACTTTTTGAACCACACAGCGTACATACCTTTTATTTATTTATCAGTGGTATTGTAATAGCACTTCCTGTTTTCCGTTCAATAATTACAGGCCGGGTTTCAGTCAACATCCGCCAGGCAGGCAGTGGACAGGGTGTCTCTTCTGTCAGTGGTCACCACCACATTGATGGACGAAGCGTCAGCTGGAATGGAGGAGTGCCGCCAATAAGAGGAATTGTTTGCTGCATGCAACTTACTTACCAATTTCAACAGGACAACTCCAACAACATACGCAATACAGATACAGTATCCATTGTTGTCTTTTATTCTATGAGTGTGACTGCATGTGCTTACCTTTAGTTTGTAACCAAAGATTGTCTGTAAACTCTGTATCTTCAATTATTGTTTGTCCATGCTCTGCTTTTTTTTTCTTCTCTCAACAAAACCTACCCAAAAAGAAACCCCCATTCCCATCCATTTTACAAACCCTAACCCTCTTCCCCCGGGCTGTGTTGTTTTGCTTGATGTCTGACTAAAATGACATCAATAATTCCACACACTTGCTGGGGAGGATAAGGTGATAGCAGCAACAGGCTGGTGAAGGAATACGAGGATATCTTCTAGACTTACTCAGCTTCAGTACTATATCTTCTAGTAGTAGTAGCCAATGTCAAATAAATTCAACGCAAGTACTAGTTATACTTGCAATACTTTACCATTTGTTAGGCTACATTATGGCACTGTTCTAGTGTACTGTCACCTGCTATTTTCTCGATCGTACCGTAACCGTTGTAATGCTACAGTAAGGAGTACAAACAAGGTTTCGTTTTCTTTTTTTCCATAGGCATGCAACTGCCACTGTGTCACACCACTAGTACCACCGCAATGAGGAAATGTCACCCGCCCAGGAATGACAACGTTAATCCCCATTTCACCTGGAGCCAGCCCTGGGCCTAGCCCTAATTTCTAACACAAATTACAGGTAAGATAAGCGTTTGGTGGGAGGTAGTATAATGGAGTATTATTTCGGAGTAGACAAGAGATTGACGGTTGTACTACTAAAGTCCTACGACTGTTCAGGAAAACAAAGTTACTGTTACACCCCCGCCCCCCACCCACCAGACTGAAAAGCAGTAAAAAACAGGTATGGTCAGATAAAGTTGAAAAATATATTTATTTATCCCTAACAAAATAATCTCCCTCACCCACCCTAACCCCAACGATTGTCTCTGAAACGTCCCAAAACGATCCCAACTCCCAAATCCCACCCCCCAAAAGTCTATAAAAAAAGGGCAAGGGACACTCCACTACTGGAGGGTGCTGGTGCTGGTGCATGATGCGGCATGGGCATCATACTCCTTGCGGAGGGTGGCAAGCTCGGAGCGGAGGCCCTTAACCAAGGTCTTATACCTCAGGACCTCCTGCTCCAGGTTGGACATGCGGACTCGTAGGCGGCGTTGGCGTTCCTTGCAGCTCCTGTGGGGGGCAGCTGGTATTTCGGTTGCTTGGCGGTGGCGGTCGGCTTTCTTAGCCCGGCTCGGTCCCGCTGGCTTAGTCACGGAGGAGGATGCAGTGGTCACAGTCGAAGATGTTGCCCCGCTCGACTGCGTGTCCTCCTCCTCCTCCAGGGCCACCAGCCGCCGATACTCGGCGACTGTGGCCTCCAGCCTCCGTTGCCGGGCCAATCTAGCCTGCTCCCTCCTTGTTGTTGATTTGGAAGGAGCAACTATATGAAGAAAGAAAGACATAGTCTGTAACCAATGCTCCTTATTAATAACACAAAGTGATTGAGCCGAAAGTTGGGTCACAGAGTACAAGTAGCAAATTGAAAGCACAGTACATAACTATTGAGGACAGTATCTATGTAACCTCCCACTTCTGCATCCTTGCTCTAACAGTAGTGGTAGTTTAATGAACTAATTCTACGACCACTATGGACTTCCATTACAGTCGACTATGACAGTACACCAGTCTTATTCTTCTTCTTCTCTCTTGTTTAGGGAAATGGGTACGTTATCTTATGCAAGCCGGCAGAATGACATGGACACAGCACAGTGAAGTTGCACCCGAGAAAAAAAGTTGCACACCATGATGATGGAGACAGACTTGCGTTACTGTACCGGTCCAGTACATGCAGGTGGTGAAGCTATTACTTTTCTATTACGGGTGGCACTGAGAATACTCTGTTACAAGGGCTACTGCTTAATTAATTTACCTTTCACCCTACAGTGCAAATGAGTACTAGAAAAGGAAACTGAAGAAGCTAACTAATTTGATTATCTATCACTTCACATGGGACGTATTTAATGACAGATGAGATGACTTTAGGTGCTTTGCTTAATATTGAGTGAACAGTGATACACCCACACATGAATGACGTACTACAAGTAAACTAAAGTTATTAAGAGAGGTACGGAGTGTCCACCGTAATAACCAGATATATGCTGTGAATGCAAACGCAATACAAAGTACTGCTACTATTCATGGTAGTATTGGACACATTTACAATTTCTTTTCCTTGCCTTCCCTGCACTGGGACGGACGTGCGGGTGCGGTGGTACATGCTCTTCAAGGTAACACTTACTTCACCTGGCGACCATCTACTCTCTCTAGATACACATGTGCTATGTAAGAGTCAGAGAATACCATGCTCCAGGCATCCATTCAGTCAAAGTATACGCACACATACAGTTTCTGTTTCACCCACCCAGGCTGCTGTCCTTCCACCCATCCTTGCTTCATCATTGACCCAGCCATGCACCATACCATATTCTTTCCTTCCCAGCCACCTCTGGGTCCAAGCAAACACATATCGTTCTTCTTTGCCAGCCATCATACAAGTTCGCGTCCCACTTACTTACACCCTTCTTTCGCTTTTCGTTCATCCCATCCATCACGTTCGTCTAAGAACTTATTGGGATTCTTCTCACCAAAAACTTCACAGCTAAGTCGAAGTACATTTCGAGGAGGCTACTACCTGGTTGATTTGTAATTGTAATACACCCGTGCAGAAAGCACACTATGCAGTCTTCAATCTCAATAAGTAAGGAATATATAGCTTACCTGTTTCCGCCACCACCGTTTGATCCCCCACAGGAACGGCCACCAGCTCTTCTACCGCCGCCTCCTCCCCAGAGGCCTCCGAGTCCAAGTCCAACACAGCCACCTCCGCGCTGGCCCCGTCACCAGATGTTACACCTACAAAGTACATTTAAGAATGTTAGAATACACCACTCACTACTATATAATATTTGGTCAAGGAGAAATGTTAAAAAAACAGAATACAATGTAATAATTTGTGACTGTCTACTCCATAGTAAAAATGTCCCATTTTCCAGGGAAGGCTGTTGTCTTGCTGCACTTTTATGCACAACTGATGAATGCTTGCTTTTGATTTTTAACACGCACCACTTTTTCTCCTAACAGACAGAAGCTTGACTCCTGAGTCCTAAGAACACGACCAGGATCAAGTTCAAACTAGGTGAGAGTTCGGCTCGACCACAAGAAATGTGTCCAATTAATCGTCAGCACTAACCACTTTTCCGTTTACAGTTAAATAGTTTTATGACAAAGTAGATTTTAATAAATGTGTTTACTTTTAATAAAGCTTTTACACTTAAATAGACTCTGTGGTTTTTGTTCCTCTAGACTAGAGTGGATGAGCTAAAGGTTTTGGAATTTTTGCAAGCATGAGTGCCTCTGACACTTCTTGACTGTGCTGTGACTCCGTACTACTCTCTTGTCCTGCGTACGATAATCTAGAGATCATTGGGGATCTATAATCGGTGACTTCGGGAGCTGAATGACTCTGCCACACTATCTAGTCAGTAAGGAGACAGTGCATAGAGGTATTGCTGAATATAATGGGAGTCCAATGGAATTGCCAAATGTCCAATCTTAGTTAGCTACACAGACAGACTAATAAGAATAGTCTAGTAATACCACAGGGAGTCATATTCGAGGCAGGATAAGAATTTATATCCAGTCTACAAGAAGATCAAAGACGATTTAGAAAAAATCGAATGAGGAACGCTAGGAAAAAATATGTACTGTTTATTAAAATGTAAACTTACTGGGGCCAGCAAAGGAGCCCTCGCCTGCCCGATCCTGGCCTGCATCCTCAGCACCCTCCTCCTGTGTCCTCTTGCCCTTGGGGGGAGCTGATGTACAACATGAAAGAAAGAAAAACCAGAAAACATGGATGAGATTTTTCAACCAAATCAAACATTTCAAAAGAACAATAACAACATATTTTGGAAAAATAGCAAATAGATAGACAACTATTCCACGGGATCTATCTCATGTGGTATACTACGTTATTCGTATTGCCTGATTTGCGGAACGTTGACTTAGAAAGTTCCTATGTAACTCAATAAACAGACTACTAAAGAGGTTTGCCTAGGCCTGGCACTGCAGGCAGCAGTGCGCAACACGTGACAGACAAAGTCCATCCTGCTTGCAGATCAGTGAATACTCAAACTATCAATCCACCCGCCACCACCGCCACTATTTCTTCTGATAGCCATGTGACTGTCTAAAGGAAGGACTGGACTTCAGTCTGTTGGGGCTGATTTATAAGTCCCTTGCGGAAGTTGCGGCTGATTTTCCTCCATTGTTGCGTGCCTTTTCTGACGCAGCGGCAGAACAAAAGACTCGCCATGGTGTTGGTGCGGCGTATATATTAAAAAAAAAACCACATATGGGCATATGGGCGATGCATCACGTTGTAAAGCCCTGCGCCATCAGGGGGCGTTCCGGCGCAAGGGAGGGCGTACCTGCGCAGGAACGAATCCTAAAAGTGGCTGAGGGAAATCTACAAGATGTCAATCAGTCACTTTTAGGACAATGATGCATGCCTCAAACCCTGCGCGCTTGAAGCCGACGTACGGCTTGATGCAGCATTGGGGAGATAGGGTACCCCAGAGCATTGCTGGAGCTGCGCCATCGTTGGCACGCAACTCCAGCAATGCGCTGCCTTTACGGCACAGATGCGTAAGGCTTCTGTGACGTTTTGGGCCAATGGGTGGTGGTGGCATGGCACACAATTACTGCCGCATCCCTGCTACTTTGCAGGGATGCGCCGGTAATTGAAAATATGACCCTTACTGTCTAGCATTACGCAGTTCTTTTCTTTATAGTACACTCATACATAATTTCTCAGGCCAATGAAATGCTTCTGAACACAACATACAAAACAAAGAAGCATAGTAGCAAGCAAGGCTACTGAGAAGGAGAGCAGTGCACCTGAAAATGAAATGCATAGAAGATTTTGAAATATAATTTACCTCAATGTAATCGGCAGCATTATTGCTCTTGGTAAAGAACAAAGATTTGCAAATAACAGAGCAGGATAAAACAGAGTAGTAAATGTACTACTACTACTACTCACCAAGCCCGGGGACCTCTACGCCGAGCGCGTCCAGCAAGTCCCGCTCCCGGTCCATGACATCGGTCCAGCGGTGGGTGGCCTGGTTATATGTGCGCCGGACCCCAGAGATCTTGTACATGGCCCGGCACACCTTCTCCCACCGCTGGCGGCGCTCCCGGATGCCATAGCCGGTCGCGATCTTGCCGCCTCCCAGGATCGTCTTGGGGAGGCGGCGCTGGACGTGGAAGATCAGTGCCGCCACTTCCTCCGCGCTGAAGATCTCCCTCGGGACCACTTGCTCCCCCCTTAAACGCCCGCACGGGAGCCGGGCACGGGGTGCGGGACCCTTCCCCTTCTCAGGGTGCTTCCCGGCTCCCTTTACCATGGTCTGGGCAGAAATAAACTTAAATGATAAAGAAGAAATAGAATAGTGAAGAAGAAAAGAAAAGAGTTTAAAAAAGTAGTTTAAAAGTAACTAAAAGCTGCAGAAAACACAAAAATATAGAGCTAGAAAAATAGAGGGTTAGATAATAAGTAAAATTAGATCAAAAAAACTTCAAACAAGCAAAGGATGGCAGAGATTGAGAGAGGATAGAGAAAGCATGCCCAGAACCATAGCAATGAATGAGAAACAAGATGGCCGCGCCCGTTCACGACCGCGTGGGTAAGTTCGCGCGAGATTTTCCTTGCGAGTACGCGCGAAATTGTACTAGCGAGCAGCACACTTTGCGAGATTACACATAGCGGGCGGAAACGGAATTACGTCACGCCAACAAGATGGCCGCGCCCGTGTACGACCGATAGGGTAACTTGGCAAACGAATAGCTAGAAGCGCCTCGCGAACACGCGCAAGATCACGCGAACATACACGTCGCAACAAAAACAATTTTGTATTCGCACGTATTCGCGGCTTCCGAAATCGATCTCGCACGGATTCGCGCCCCAAAAAACGCGCGAAATTGCAGAAAAAACGATTTTAGCTAAAATGAAAGCAATGAGCAGGTGCAAAAGTTCAAACTTAACATTAGTAACATTCAAGGTAGTGCTTCCTGATGGGCCCCTCCAGAGTTTGCAACTATTCTATGACCCTGCTATGACCCAAACAGCAGGCTCATAGAATAGCACCATAAAGGTCCTGTGAAAAAAAAATTTCACTGCAACAAAAAGCAAATTACAGATAAGGAAGGAAGCAGGTGCCAGCCAGACTGGAACTTTCAAAATTACTGACACATTAATGAAACACAAATTAATTGATGGCAGTTGAAGAAGGGCAGGTGTGCTTGCTTTTTTCAACCACCATAATCTACAGTGATAAATAAACCTAATAGGTGCCAGTGAGGATGTACTAGAGGGTGGCATGGGTGTCCCAGAGGGTGGCAGTGGTGAAACAGAGGGTGCTGTGAACCTGTGATGATAAACCAGACGTAGAAACAACATAGTCGCGGCCGTTGCAAGCCGAAAAGTAAGTTCGCAATTGCGAACTTGTCCCAAAATCGGCACGAACACGCGCCAACACAAAAAACGGAAAAATCCGCAAATCCGCTAGAGTTCGCGGATCTTCGCGGATTGCGAATCCGTAAATACGCAAGTTCGCGGATTGCCAACCCGCAAAATCCGCCCATGCTTAATTAGACAGTGCCATCATATTAAATCTTTCCTGTCTTTGTGCCTGTAGTATTGCACCCTCTGCTTGTATCATTTTATCTCTGTTTGTACTTTCTTTCCTTTTGTGTTGTAAACACTGTGCCCTCTAACGTGCGCTCGTGCGCTGGCACGCACCTATATCTCTTTGAGCGCGCACTGTAAAATACAAAGCGCGCACAGTCAACTGAGGACCGTGGCACCGCCACTTTTAAAATGCGTGCGGCGCGAAAACTGTCAGATTGAGTGCCTTTGTTAAAGTAATCATGTTAACCCCTTCGATGCTCATGACGAGCTCAGCTCGTCATGCAGTACACTGCTCCTGTGCTGATGACGAGCTGAGCTCGTCATGAACAATGGGATTATGCAAATTTCAGCACAGGGGGGGGATTGCCTTAGCAGTGAAGGTGTTAATCTCTGCGTCCGCCAATGCGCTGCAATTAACATAATTCCTTTAACAAAGGCAATCAACTGCCCTGCAGCTGTGCCCTATCAACAAATGAAAGGCAGCAAGTCTACATGCATGACGTGTGTGTCGCACACGTTGTGCTTGTAGACTTCCTGCCTTTCATTTGTTAATAGAGAAGTGCTGGTAATTGCTACGGCTATCATTGGTGCCTCCTGCCAGTGTCTTCCGGTGTAGCCAGGTCATCAAAGGATAACAATGGGTTCTCATCATGTTATATAAAAGTACAACAAAAACTTTCTACAAATCCACATGAGGTTTTTGTCCTCACTGCAGTTCTACCTGTTTATTGTCCGGGTGCGGAGAGAGACTTATTCATGAACTGTCTCTTCACGAAGCAGGTCCACCACTTGCTAGGTTTGTCAGTCTCAAGATCAAACACCCTCTCTCAGAGCCTTAGACCGGTTTCCTGCCTCAGCTGCTGCAGGTACGCTCTCATCACCTCGTCTACCTGTTTGTTTGCAGGTTTGCTGTACATTGCATTGAGTGGGAAACCAGGCTCCCCTGGAATGGGAAACTGTGTAATTCCCAATATGTACATTTCTTTCTCTCCCTGGCCTTTGGAATTACACTTTTGTAACTTTTTCAAGCATTCAGAAATGTAGAGTGTTATATAGATCAGGGTTCTGTCTGCTTCGTTCTTAATTTCAAAGTTTTTGAAAAAGACATTTACTTTGAGGTAATAGAGAGCCTCCTCGATTATATCTGTATTTTTGGTTTCTCTCGGTGTTGGACCTTTGAACTGACTTTTAATTGGCAGCACGGCCATATTGCCAATTAATTTGGTATTTGTATTTTGTATTTATTGACTTTTATATAGCGCAGGCTAGACCAGGAGGTGTCAGAGCGCTTTAAATAAGGAACCAACATAGCGAGATTACAAGGTACAATACTTTAAACATTTTTCACAGCAATTTAATAAGAAATGCCAAGTAATAGGAGGCAGAGAAGGAAAAGGGGGACAATAATAGGAGTCTGGGAATAGCTGACAGGGGAGAAAGGCACCTGAGGGAGGATGGGGTAAGGGCGACCAGCAAAAAAGAGAAAAACGTTCGAGGGTCATCAGAAGGAGTCAGGGAGGAGGAAGGAAGAGGGGCCAGGGGTCATACAAGATGGGAGGTCCGGATCATGGGAATCGACGGAGACCATCTCCACAAAGAAATGGAGGGATGTACATAAGTCCCAAGAGTCAGGGTATCGGAGCATTTAACATGAGAAGAACAAGTAGCGAGTTATGGGTACGATGAATTAAACAATTAGTTGCACAATCATAACAGATTGAGTGGAAAAAACGTGGTGGGAGAAGGTAGAGGGGGACAAAAGTAGTGCTGTGAGAGAGGGTGTGGAGAGAGGAGGGAACCAGAGGAGGGATGGTGTTAAGGCAGACCAGAAAGAAGGAGAAACGCGATAGAGGATCGTCAGGGGGAGACCGGAGGGAATAGGGAAAGAACTGGGGTCAGGCAAGGTGGCGGGTCTGAGTCGTGGGTATCAACGGAGTCCAACTACAAAATGGCAGGATGTCCAAAACCCAAAATTCCATAAGGAAGAACCAGAGTGCAGGATTTAAGTGTGAAGAGTCAGAGGGGCCACGCAGCGATGAAACCAAAGGTGGACGGCAGGCTGAAAAAAAGGCGTGCAGAGGCTCTGGTCTACAGGGGCATCAATGTTGAAGAGTCCGCAGGACATAGCTCCCTCACCACCCTACCTAGAAGGCACACACCGGAGCATATGGCCAGTATGGTGGAAGTAGCAGCTACGAGGTAGCAGTGGAGGCTGGGAGAGTGAGCCGTTCTTAGATTGGTAGAATTGCAGGCGGGAAATTTGGGTTACAGTTCATCGCTGCAGGTGATCCGACGTTGGGGCAGACAGCTACTCCCTGCTTGGAGGGCAGGGGGATGTTCAGGTAGAGAGGAATCATGTTTCCGATCAATCCACCGCCATCCAGGGTTTTCTGCTTCCATCAATGTAGAGTGGTAGGCCGGCATCCTGGGCTCTTCTTTCGGGCATTGATGGAGACGATGAACGGGAAGCTTCAGCAGAGTCTACCGAATGGGCTCTGCACTTACGCTGTCAAGCCCTGAGCAGTATAAGCAGGAAGCGGTAGCCAGGTCATCAATAAAAGCAGGAATTCATGTTTTAACTCTATCATCCCCGCAATGTGCAGAAAACTTAATTAGTCACTAGAGTGAGGAGATTTTTCTTGCAAGCAGGTAGGAAACTCAGTATTCAACTTTTCGGATCTATTTTAGTAAGAGTGAACTCAGTTGTGGTTTGTCTCAGGAACAAAAGAGAAAATAGCTTGGGAAAGTAGCAGATAATAAAAGGGCTGAGTGCGATAAACCATGTCTTTGTTATCTTACTTTATTTGCTGCTTAAACTGCTATTGCTGGCCTATGTCCTTGGTCCCCGGCACAGCATCGTGAATCAACACTGACTCTCTCTCAGCATCATGGCTGCGTATGAGAGGCCTGTTGGGCGCTCAGCTGAGGGGAGAGCTTCCTGCAGCGGTGCTGTGCCAGTGTGTGGCCGCGACAGACTGGACACGTCTTCATTGCTTGATTTTTGCTTGCGAGAAGTGTCACTCATAGTCTTTGAAATGTCACTCATAATTAAACTGAAATTATGAAAATGTCATGCGTGGCAATCTGAAACCTTGACAGCTATGCACATAGGTAAATAGTTTGCTTTTCATGTGTTCTGGCCATTTAGTTCAACCAGAATTTTTGTATTGCAATTAACTATCTGGTTATTTAACTTTTACTGTGGGTGAGTCTCACTACTGGAGTCTGACACATGGTAAATCCGTGGTAAGTGGAGTGGACGTGTTTACTGCCAGTGTCTGCCTTTCTTAGTGTTAGCGGCACCAAGCTGGTTAAACGTGAACACATGTAAACACACGTGTGCGGGCTGCACGTATGAAACTACAGTCATGCACAGCCTTGTAATTGCACATAGCTATTCTGCACAGAAGGTTACTCTGCAATAATAGGCGCTGACCTGGAATAGGCCTTGTATTATTAGTGGGCATTCTTACGGAGGTCATTAAGGCTTATTGGAAAATCTGTGGTGTTTTCATTGTTTTATACATCTAGGCCAAATCTGCAGTGAGTTTCCCTCCAAATAAGCTTCTACAGTCCCGCAAGATCTCAAATGTTTATTAATTCTATTGGTTTAAATTATGATACAATGGTAAATCACAATACAATGCTATTTTATAAACATGGTGAAATCATGAAAAACCTGTAGGCCTGCCTTCTACCTATTGACATCCCTTTTAATGTATAGCCTTTACACAGTATTACATGGTTTCTGCTATTAATGTGGTAAAGGTAATAACATGAGCAAACCAGTCATCCTGCTTTATATATAATGATACTACCTTATAATGTGATATTATAACTGATACAAGTGGAGGTGATTGTGATGATGTGGTTCAGTACCCCTTAAGGGTGAAATGTGATATGAGAATGTCACCAAAGTTATTTTCATCTACCTGATGTATATATTCATCAGTTAATAGTTGCATATGGTTGTGAAATTAGTGTACTTTTCCCTTTTAAAAGAAAAGGCACTAACTGGACAGTTTTTTTTTAGTAGTGTTGTTGCATGCCATAAAATTGGTATTGCTGTCCACACCATCTCTTCTAAATAGGCCTTGGACTAATCAACTTTGCTACCCTATCCAAGTGCTACAATGGGGTACTTGGCTCCGAGTCATATATATATATATCGCCAGTAGGTATATATAGTTAGGATTTTTTCCCTATGGGATTTTTGAAAATTCTATGTCTAATAACTTTGGTGTTTGTGGACGGAATTGGCTGAAATGTTCTGGAAAATGGAACATTTTGTTTCTGAGCAGCCCTTGAAAATTTGGGGGGGGTTCGTCAAGGGGGGGCCGAGAAAAAAGGGGGGTCCCAAAACGTGTTTTTAACATTGAGTTTTCCATAGGGCGGTTGGCCTCACTTTTAGCCCGAACGGCTGAATGGATTTGCACGAAACTTGGCAAAATTGTAGGGACTGGTAGCCCGATGTGCCTTTTGTAGGTCTCAATATATGTGCTCCAGTGGATTTTGAGAAATTAACGTTTAAAAAAAGATATATATCTGTAAGCGCGCTCCGGTCCGCGCCCCGGTTCGCGGACCGGGGCGCGTACCGGAACTTCACGTAGCGAAGCTGATTGGCTCTCCGGTGTCTGTCAACATTCTAAACAGTCCGTAGCGGCCGCCATCTTGTCTCTCGGTAGGATTGAGAGACAAGAGGAGGCCAAAACAAAGGGGGAAATGACCATAAGGGGGCATAGTAGATCCTCCCTGACCCCCTAGGTTTAATGTGGAGGCTTTAAAAGGGCCCCGCGGGGCAAAAAAAAAAAAAAACTATTTGTTTTTTTTGCGTGGGTAGCGCCCGGTACGCGAACCGGGAAGCGTTCTGGGCAGCGTACTACAATGAATAAAGAATGAGAGACTTTTCAAATGCAGTATGTTAATTGATTGTTGGTTTTGTTGATTATTTTTTATTTTCTTTATTTTTTAAGCATTTTTTTTTTATTGTGATTGTGTTTCATAATTTATTAAACTTTCTAACATTTCATTGTCAGAAATTTCATAATTATCATGGAATATACATTGTAGTCTCTGAGGGTGTAAAATGTCCTCATTTGCAAGGAGGTTATCTACTGCTTGTACACATTGCAGTAGTTCATTGTCCCAAGTTTCATCGAAAAATTCAATGTCAATTTGATCAATTGTATCAATCAATTCTTGGCTGCTCTCTTGCAGGTCCATTTCAAAAGAAACTTGGTTTTCGCCTTCCATTTTGCCTGAAATTTGGATTAAAAAAATATATATTAGTAGAGATAGGGCAATGTTGGGAATAATTTTAGATAGGCATTTTTTATCAGTGAATTTATCTTTGGGCAGTGTATAGTATCAGAGTGGAAGTAGGAATTTAAAAAAGTGTATGTGATTTAACGTAAGTAAATTCATAATTATACAAGAGAAGCCTAACTCCATCCATAACTATAACAGAGAAGTCTCTCTAAATCTATAACTACTACAGAGGGATAGTATATATCTATCAGAAAAAGTTTACCATATTAACTTATAGTGCACAATATACTTCAGTTTTAAAAATAAAAACTTACCTTTAGAAAGAAGTTGAAGGAATTAGTGAAAATACTATTGAAATGTACAGCAA
This sequence comes from Lissotriton helveticus, assembly GCF_964261635.1. Taxonomy (NCBI): domain Eukaryota; kingdom Metazoa; phylum Chordata; class Amphibia; order Caudata; family Salamandridae; genus Lissotriton; species Lissotriton helveticus. Next base: position 476,153,738 of record NC_136061.1, on the reverse strand, counting down.
GAAGTAGTAGTCAAAATGGCTGTGTTTTCTTCTCTTCCTTTATATATATTCAGGTATATAACCAATGAAATGTCAGGTAAAAAAAGTAGAAAATGAAAGTAACATTTTCATTGGTTGTCAATTCCAACACTTCAGATGTGTTTTGTGAAGTAATTTACCTCAGGGTATTTAGAGAGGTCTACAGGCTAAATGACTAAATGGAATTCCAATCAAATTTGTGAAAATGGTAGGGATTGGTATGTAGTATGAGCTAATCTATATTTGGTGAAATTGTCTCCAGTGGCTTTTCTGTGAACTACTTTCCCACCTTTTTTCATGGTGCGCTTCCCAGGGAGCGACCCGGTACGCGAACCGGTGAGCGCCCCGGTACGCGAACCTTAAGCGTTACGGGAGTCCACCATTTTGTGTTTCGGTCGAATTAAGATACAAAATGGAGGGCAAATAATGTTCAGAATGGGTAGAAGGGGGCACGGTAGACTTATCTTGACACCCTAGGTTTTGTGAGGGTGGCTGAGGAGGCTTATATGTGCGGAAAAAAACCATTTTTTAAAAAAAATTCGCGAGGTTAGCTCCCGGTTCGCGTACCGGGTAGCGCCCCGGGGAGCGTACTTTGTTGAAAATTAGTGAAAAATGTTAGAGTAAAATAATAATTGTGAGTGATTAGATGTAGGGTAGCTCTGAGAAGAGCTTTTGGGTTTATGGTACATTTAGGTACTTATAAGTAGGTACCAATGCACATTCTTAAATTCAGAGTGAAAACTCTGTTGCCCTCATCTGAGAAGTGAACTCCATCTCCTCTGTAGATATCTTGCATGTAGTAACGCAAGTTATTGTTGTACAGGGAGCCCATTCCATGGTCTCTCATGTAAGCTGAAACAGATTTGTTTGCATGCTTCCTCGACTTCTCAATTTGTGGACAAAATTGGTTTGACCACCTCCATTTCTGTCTTTGGCATATATTTGAATATACCAAGGCAGTCTGAGGAAAAAGTGCCATTAATTGCTCAAAGGTGTCCTTTAAAAGCATTTCCAGACCTACCCCAGTCAAAGTGCCCAAGTCATTACCTCCACAGTGCACAATTAACAGGTCAGGTTTGGGCAAATGCATAAAGGTTTTCACCAATGGTATCAATTGGTGACATTTTAATCCTCTGTGGCCAAACCACTTAATTTCCACATCTTGTAAATTGAGGTTAGGTAAATTCCTGTTTTCAACGTACCTTTGAGCCCAGTGAATATAACTATGTCCAACAATCCAGACAGAAAACATGGTGAGAGAAGGTTCTCCTGCAGTCAGATGAAGTGTGGCAATGAAATGGCAGTTGAAAAAATGAGAGTTTAAAATGAAAAAAACTGTGGAGTTTCTGTGTTCATGAAGCAGTAACAGTGATTGGTGGATTTTGATTGCTGAAAACAGAAAGTTAGGGTGCACGGATGTGTTCTTTGAAAGATGTATTTTGAATGGTCAATAAAAAATCATTAAATGAAAGAATGCACTGGATATGCAGGTGCACTGAGAGTTCAGAGTTCAATTGCAACAAAGTTGTGTGAACTTGCAAACACCAGAAGTCTTCCAATGAGGTGGTTGCCATGCAGAAAAGGCATGAACTGGCAGAGGGGGGAAGGGTTTTCATTTGAAAAAAAGTGAGGGAAGAGTTTTGATTGGGTGACATGAGAGATATGTGTGAAGATTTACAGCATTTCTGTGCTTTTGATAGCTGCAGACTCTGGAGTGCATACCTTTTGCTCTGCTGAAGACAAATTTGTGTGTTTCTGAGACTGTTTTCAAACTCAAAGTATTTGCTAAGGTGAGAAAATATTTCTTTAATTTAGATAGAGAATAGTGTGCTTTAAGGAGAAAATTATGAATTATGTGGCGCAAATTGCTTGTAAATATGATCCCACATGTGCATGGAAAATTTAGATTTTGAATGTTTGTGTTACATAGCCATGTTAAAAGTGATACAAACATGCTGCAAAGGCAATCAAAAAACGCTTTTATGTGTCTTAAGGACATTTTAAGTAATTTTCCCATGTGCAGTGTTTTGAAATTATGATTTGAAAATCGTTTTTGGGGAAAAGGAATTGTTTTTAAATTTATGACAAGGACATAATGGTGTATGCTTCTTTATACGGCAATTGACTGTCCCTGATGTTATTTTTCCCATTTTAATGTAAGACCTTTCTCTGTGGCGCAAGTTGCTTGTAAATATGCTCCGACCTGTGCATGGGAAATTTAGATTTTAAATGTTTGTGTTACATAGCCATGTTAAAAGTGACCCAACCATGCTGGAAAGGTAATAAAAAAAAGCTTTCATGTGTCTTAAGGACATTTTAAGTAATTTCCCTGTGGGCAGTGTTTTCAAATTATGAATTGAAAATCGTTTTTGAGGTAAAGGAATGTTGTTAAAATTTATGTGCGCCATATGCCCACAAATTTCGTTTTCAGGGGTGCAGCAGGGTGTTCTTGAGACACCCCTGCACCTTTGGAAAAATTCCTAATTTGCGATGGGCTAATTGCTAATCGCAAATTGCACCTTCATTCCTATGGGCCTCCTGCTCCATGGAAATGAATGGGTAATTTGCAATTAGCAATTTGCTCATCGCAAATTAGGAATGGTAAAGAATCGCTATTTATTCCTTAAAATTCGCTATTTTGGAAATGCAAAATAGTTATATGATACATATGGCGGTTGATGTCTAACAAGATAAGAAGCTTAGGGATACATTTATGATGACTGGCGCAATGAAGTGGACATCACTTACTTCATTGGTAGAGCTTTACATGTATTATGTCCTCTGTATTCTTCATCAAGCGTAACTTTAATCTGCAATCCTGAGTAGGCCTCACCTTAAACAAACCTCTGGATAGGCCACACATTATCGTCATCCTGAATTAATCATTTAAAATGCTAGGGACAGATTTATGATAGGTGTATGCCTCTTTTGCGCCACTTACAAAACACTGTCCACGGGGAAATGACTTAAAATGTCCTTAAGACACATGAATGTGTTTTTTTAAAGCGTTTGCAATTTTTTGGGGTGACTTTTAACATGGCTATGTGACTCAAACAGTCAAAATCTAAATTCACCATGCACAGGTGGGAGCATATTTACAAGGAATGTGCTCTATGGGGAAAGGTCTTATAATGTAATATGGGAAAAATGACATCAGAGACACTGAAATGCCTTATAGAGAAGCATACACCATTATGTCCTTGTCATAAATTTGCAAACCATTACTTTTCCCCAAAAACGATTTTCAAATCATAATTTGAAAACACTGCACATGTGGAAATTACTTAAAATGTCCTTAATTCTTAAATTTGCTATTCCTTATTTTGCGATTGCACTGAAGGATTTGCAAATTTTGCGATTCCTTAAATGCAATGTATCAAACAAAAAATATGTAAAAAATGATATTAAGGATTTGGAAACTACCACCAACTTCTAGTTTGTGGTAATTTGCGAATTCTTTTCAAAAAGCATTTTTTTTCCAAAAAACAAAAGGTGCCATATGACGCCTATACATGTCCTTAGGGCATGTATGTGTGCCATATGCCCCCAAATTTCTTTTTCAGGGGTGTAGCAGGGTGTTCTTGAGATACCCCTGCACGCTTGAAAAAATTCCTATTTTGTGATGAGCTAATTGCTAATCGCAAATTGCAACCTTCATTCCTATGAGCCTCCTAGCCCATGGAAGTGAATGGGTAACTTGCAATTAGCAATTTGCTCATTGCAAATTAGGAATGGTAAAGAATTGCTATTTATTCCTTAAAATTCGCTATTTAGGAAATGCAAAATAGTTTGATGGTACATATGGTGGTTCATCTGTAACAAGATAAGAAGCTTAGGGATACATTTATGATGACTGGCGCAATAAAGTGGACATTACTTACTTCATTGGTAGGCCTTTACATGTATTATCTCCTCTGTATTCTTCATCAAGCGTAACTTTAATCTGCAATCCTGAGTAGGCCTCACCTTAAACAAACCTTTGGATAGGCCACACCTTATTGTCATCCTGGATTAATCATTTAAAATGCTAGGGACAGATTTATGATAGGTGTATGCCTCTTTTGTGCCACTGTGCGTCACTTTTATGATGCAGCGGCGGTGCTAATTTGCAATTAGCAATTTGCTCATTGCAAATTAGAAATGGTAAAGAATTGCTATTTATTCCTTAAAATTTGCTATTTAGGAAATGCAAAATAGTTTGATGGTACATATGGTGGTTCATCTGTAACAAGATAAGAAGCTTAGGGATACATTTATGATGACTGGCGCAATAAAGTGCACATTACTTACTTCATTGGTAGGCCTTTACATGTATTATCTCCTCTGTATTCTTCATCAAGCGTAACTTTAATCTGCAATCCTGAGTAGGCCTCACCTTAAACAAACCTTTGGATAGGCCACACCTTATTGTCATCCTGGATTAATCATTTAAAATGCTAGGGACAGATTTATGATAGGTGTATGCCTCTTTTGTGCCACTGTGCGTCACTTTTATGATGCAGCGGCGGTGCTAATTTGCAATTAGCAATTTGCTCATTGCAAATTAGGAATGGTAAAGAATTGCTATTTATTCCTTAAAATTCGCTATTTAGGAAATGCAAAATAGTTTCATGCTACATATGGCGGTTCATCTGTAACAAGATAAGAAGCTTAGGGATAGATTTATAATGACTGGTGCATCACCAGGGATGTGTCAGTCATCCTGCGCCGCTGTTCCGCCACCCATGGTGTGCTGCATTTAGAATGCGGGGCATCATGGGGCAAAAATGGCCCAGATGCGTGACGTATCTGTGCTGTAAAGGTAGTGATTGCTGGAGTTGTATCGCAAGTGTGATGCAGCTCAAGCAAGGCTCAGGGGTGCCCCATCTCCACAATGTTGCGTCAAGACCTATGCCTGCTTAAAGCAGGCGAAGGGTTTTGACGAAGCTTTCTCCTATCTGATTGTAAATACGGCACACCATGGGTGGCAGAGTAGTGGTGCACGTTAACTGGTGCATGCCTGGGGATGTGCCATTTAACATAAATCTGCCCCTTTACATTTAAGTATGTGCAGGACAAACAGAGTCGGTGAGGCTTATCCAAGGTTAAGAAGAGATGAGTCCTGTTCACTGAAAATTTAGACATAGTCTTCACCTGCTCAGCATTGCTGGACATGGCTAAATAATAGCTGCAAAATATTACTCTTGTTAAACAATTTTACTATTATAATCTCTGAGATTTGTCTCTTACTCTGCAACATCTCATTGTTGTTATCTTTCTTTAAAGATAAAGACAACCTCAACATGAGCGACAATCTGCAATCAGTTGATTTTGACCTCATCATTGAACTTGTAATTGAAACATCAGTGGATGTTGATCCCTTGGATGATTTAAATCCTGAGGATGAAGAAGAGCGTGATGAGGATGCAGATTTGTCCGAATTATATGACATAGGATGGGAAGCTGACCTGCTTGAGCCTATGGAAATATAAACATTTATTTTTAAAATTTATAATTAATAAAAAGTAAAAAGGTAAACCGTTTAATTTAAAAATAAAGACACCTTCAAAAGCAGGTTATGTGTAGTGTCTTCAATAAAATATTAAAATATGCTCATAAAATTAGATCAGATTCACATATAAAATAGCACAGGTAACATAAATATAAATGTCATTTCTTTTCTGCAATTTCTGTATTGTAAATTTGCAAGGACTAAAAAATCTTCTATTTAAAATGTCAAGTAGTGTGTTAAGTTTTTGATCACTGTTATTGTTTTACTGTTTGGTAATAATGGTTAATAACATTTTTTATTATATTTTACCACAGATTCAACTGCAGATCATTTCAAGATTTCACCATGCCAACAATAGAAAGACAGAGAAAGGCTGCAAAACGTCAAAGACAGCAGGTGAAACAAAATAAGCAGCAGTCCTCTAACAAAAAGATTTGTCAAGTCACGAAGAATGCACCGGGTAAGAGCACAAAATATTTCATAAGAAATATGTGTAGTAAAAAAAATATTACTACAGAAAATGTTTCAGTCCATAAAACGAGAAGGAATTCAAATGGAAAGGAAAGGCCAATGAAAAATGTTACTGCTAGAGCAAGAGATAACTCTGTGCATGATAGTAGAAGGAAACAACAGTTTAGGGAGATTCGTAAATGAATGTTCCGCAACAGGATAATTGGCAATTTGTTAAAAAATATTAAGAAAGGTCAACAGAAACTGGTTTTTTATAAGAGAAAAAAAAAAGTTGAGAAAGTTATTGATCAGGCATTTGAAATTAAACGTAAGTTATTTATTTTGATAATCAATAGAATTAGGAAGCTAAACAAGGCAATTTATGATTTCAAAAGAAATAGTAGATGGAAGAGAATAGTTAATCGTAGTAATTTTTGTGAAGTTTTTTCTGGAGAATGGATGCATAGTTCAAGCTGTGAGGCATTTTTTAATGAGGAGAGTTATTTCCAGGATAATGATTTGGTGCATGCAGTTGACACCAGTGGTCGTGCTTATGAAGTGAAAGATGGTTGTCCAGTTGAAAAAGAAAAACTTGTTACAACAGAGGCAGAAGAGGTGTTAGGTAATGAGGTTTTAGGAAGACGTGCTAAGGGTCCTGTGTACACCTGGAAGTGTAGTAGTATTTGCAGTGTGCGACAGGATTCCATCAATTTGCTTTGTGATTTTGTACGGTCATTTAATAAGAAAAGTTTGAAGCAGAAAATGATGTTGTTGCAAGAATTAGATCCTTGCAGAGTGAGAGAAGTGACAGGTTTGCATGGTCATTCACTGGCTTGTCTTTCCAGGAGAGTATGCCAGAGTGGTTTTCATCATTTCAGGATGCTAGCAGTGCATCATAATAAAGTGAGGAAATTAGTTAGAATGTTGTATTATGCTAAGAGTCCAGCAATTATGCTTAAACAATTATGCCCTGCTCTTTTGCATGGTTCTGAAAGAGATGTGAAGAATATATGTGAAGAAATTGAGTTTTGTTACTTTGGAAGTAAAGAGGAGAATGTTGAAATTGACCAAGAAGAAGCGGGTAATGTGGAAGATAGTGTACAGGTTTCCAGTACAGATAATTTCCAGAGGGAAATTGCGACGTTTCAGGTCAAATCAAGTGAGAGGCCAAATTTCACTTGTGTGTGTTGTCGACGCACTTATTATAAGAATCAGACTAAGTTAGTGGATTTATATGCAAAAAGTGAAAGGGAAAATAATAGTGAATGGAAGGATTTCGCAACATACTTGATGGTAGAAAATTGTTTTGATTTGGGATTGGATCAACGTGTGTGTACTTATTGTTGTAACAAATTAAATCAAAACCAGATGCCTGCTAGAGCAGTTCATAATAATCTGGAATTGATTGAGATTCCTTCTGAATTGAAGGATTTAAATACTTATGAATCTATTTTGATTCAAAGTATCCATCCCTTTCAGGCTATTGTAAGAATGGAGCCAAAGACAGGGAAATTGCCTCCATCAGATTTACAGAGAGGATTAAAGGGAAGAGTTGTTTATTTGCCTCTAGATTTGAAGAAAAACATTAACACAATTGGAGTAGAAAAAGTGGAAGAGGAACCTCTGGTTATCTTAGTTAATGGGGTTCCGACAAAGAATAAGAAAATATGGCAAGATTTAGTAGATGTTAGGAAAGTTAAAAAGGCAACATTGTATTTGAAAAAAAATAATAAATACTATAAGAATGTATATGTTGCAGAAGAGGAAGTAAGTGAGGAAGAGGATAGCGATTTGTGTGCTGGTCAAATTGAGAAAGTAGAACCCTCTACTAGTGAAGAAATATATGAACATTATAGTGTTCATCCTTTGCATTCCAAGGAAGTCATGGGGAATGCTATTGAGTTGTTTCAAATGAAACAAGCCAAAGGGAGTCCCATTAGTGTTTGGGAGGAAAGTTTGGAAGCTCGGTGTTTCCCACAGCTTTTTCCAACAGGTCAGGGAGGAAGATATGATGAGCGACCTCATCAAATTCCTGCTTCTGAATACCGGACTTTGCGATTGTATGCAGGAGATGCTAGGTTTTGACAATGCATTCCCTATTTGTTTCATCTCCTGTTTGAAAGCGATCTGTCTGGACTGTCATATGCAGTGAACCACATCTTGAAAAGTGGTATACACATGCAAAACATCTCGGCAAGTGACTTTATGGATAAAGTCAATGTCCAAGACAGTATTTTGGATTCTCACCTGATTAATCTCATGGCGTGTCAGCGTGGTACTAATGAGTACTGGTACCGTCGTCATGGTGATTTAAAATGTATGTTGAGGAACTTAGGTACTCCCACATGGTTCCTCACTCTGAGCTGTGCCGAGTATGGCTGGGAAGACTTACTTGAATTTCTACGAGAGGCAAATGCTAACGTAGATAACATCGAATTCAAGACACCCGGAGAACTGTGCTCTTTGGATCCAGTCAATGTATGTAGGTACTTCAATCATAGATTTGAAGCTATGATGTCTTTCATCATGAATAAGAAGAATCCACCTCTTGGAGAGGTGTTGGATTTCTTCTGGAGAAAGGAGTACCAAGCAAGAGGTGCTCCTCATATACATATGTTGCTGTGGATCAAGGATGCACCTAAATTTGGAACGGATCCAGAAGACTCAGTGATGAGTTTCATCCAACAGTATTCTACGTGTGCTGTTCCAAACGCAAAGGAGAAGAAAAGCATAAGAGAAAAAGTTCTGCGTTTCCAAAGCCATCGATGTGGAAAGTACTGCCGTCGTAAATTCCGAAACAAGGACAAGTTCTACACTAAATGTCGTTTCGGCTTTCCACGACCGGTGATTTCTAAAGGAAGAGTAAACAGTTTGATGTCTTCGCTGCGACACAATGTCATGAAGAAATCACCTAAAAACACTTACAATTTGAAGAGGAACGAAGAGTCCAAGTACATCAACGACTACAACCCGGTGATTTTGTCCATGTGGAATGCTAACATGGATATACAGTTTGTGGCTGATAACTGTATGGCTGTGGCTCGGTATGTGACGTCTTACATCACCAAAAAAGAGAAGACAGAATTGAAGGATATGTGGGAGGACATTTCCCATGAAAAGAGCCTCAGCAAGAAGTTGTACAGTTTCAGTCTGAAGATGTTGTCGCATCGAGAAATCGGAGCGTACGAATGTTCTGACCGGTTGTCTTCAGCAAGTCTCTATGCCAAGTCCAGGAGTATCGTTTGGGCGAGTCTTGGTCTTGCAGCAACGCGTAATCGAGTTCTCAAACCTGTGCGGGAAATTGAGTATTTGGCGGAAAAGGAGCCAAACAGTACCGACATTTTGAAGACAAACATGTTGGATACATATTATCCAAATCGAAGCAGTCACCTCGAGAATGTTTGTCTGTATGAGGTTCTGCAAAATTACATATTCAAGAGGAACATCAAAGAAGATACTGAGAAAAGAGTGTATGCTGTAATAGGAAGTGAGGGATGTCTGGTCAAGCAAAGAAAATGCCACTTGGTAAACCATCGAAAATTGAGTGGCGAATCTCCTGAAAAAAAGGAGTTTTTCTATTTAGCACTTTTGCAACTTTTCAAGCCTTGGCGTGCAGAAGAGGAACTGCTTGGAGATTTCCTCTGTTACGAAGACTCTTTCAATGCCGCCAAGGAGACCATAGAATGTCCTGCTTTTCCCAAATATGTAGAAATGTTGAATGCGGAAATTGAGCAGGAAGCAACGATTGCAGCCGAGATTGCCAGAGACAGTTCTCAGGACAGTCAGAGTTCTGCTTCATTGAGTCAGGATCCACTAGGAGGACCTGTTATTGAAAATGAAGCTGCCACTGCTATGAATGAAGTGGAAAGAGCCATGGCACATGCTCAAGAGGATGCGGTTAACTTAGAAGAGTTGGAAAGACAACTCAACGTTGAGCAGAGGAAAATATATGATGAAGTTACCATGCAAATTGATCATGGATTAAGTCATGATAAGAAAGAGTGCTCATGTACGTCGTTGAAGCCTGTCCGACTGTACGTGAGTGGAGAAGCGGGAACTGGAAAAAGTTTCCTCATTAAAGCAATTTCATGCTATTTGCAGGAAAGGACAGAGTCATCGCTGTCTTGTGTTGTCACTGCTCCAACTGGACTGGCAGCACATAATATTAAAGGGATTACTTTACATCATTTACTGATGCTGCCAGTGGAGCATGACAACAAATTACAATATCACAAGCTATCTGGAGATGCTTGTTTTGAAGTTTCAAGAATCTTGAGGAAAATGAAACTTCTTATCATTGACGAAGTAAGCATGGTTTCCAATGTCATGCTTGCCTTTGTGCATTTGAGGATGCAAGAAGTTCTCAAAACAGAGTATGATGTGTTATTTGGTGGCAAACACATCATTGTTTTCGGAGATCTTCTGCAGCTGACACCAGTGAAAGGGCAACCTGTGTTCAAAATGCTCACGCATGAAGATACCAGGAAGTGCCTAGGCAGCATTGGCAACGTCAATATATGGTTAAACTTCAATTATGCTGAACTGCATGAAAATATGCGTCAGGCGAAGGATGAAGTTTACAAGACTATTCTACAAGATGTTAGAATTGGAAAAGTGACCGAGCATGGGAAAGAAGCTTTACATGCACGATTACTGTCAAATTTATATCCAGAACAAGATGTTGTGCCTGAGAATATTTTTCAGAAAATTACTGAGAAGAAATCTGGAATATGTTTGATGCCAACTCTTGCAGAATGTGCCAAATTTAACAACAAAATGTTGCATTTAGAAAAGCAAGAGATTGTGAAACTGGAAGCTATTGATAGAGTAGAGCATATGGGATCAACAATTATTTTGTCTGAGAATCTGAAAACAAAATTGGATTCATTAGAGAAGAGTATATCTAAAACTGCAGATTTTGAAAAGACTCTGAATGTGTGCTTGAACTGCCGTATAATTTTAAGAAGGAATTTACATGTTGAAAGAGGTCTGGTAAATGGATCAATGGGTAATGTTGTTGATTTTGTGAAATACAGAAATAGAGATGGAATTGAATTTTTAAAAATTAAATTTGATGGCATTGAGGAAGTACAGCTAATTGCTCGTTGTTCTGCTAGATTTTTGCTTGTAAAAGACTTATATGTTCGCCGTAAGCAGTTTCCTGTTTGCTTGGCATATGCGGTGACAATTCATAAATCGCAAGGTTTAAGTGTAGACAGTGCATTGGTGAATATTGGCAGTTCTGTGTTCAAGGAGGGTATGGCATATGTGGCATTGTCACGAGTTAGAACTTTATCGGGATTGTACTTGATTGAGTGTGATGTCACAAACATTTGTGCGGATCTAGATTGTGTTAAGGAATACAATAGGTTAAGAAGAGAGTATGCGCCACATTTGCCTCAGTATCCTTTGTTTGAGAAACGTGTGGTAGGCCGGAAACGAAGAAATGAGAACAATACTGGGGAGGTTGTAGCAAAAAGACAAAAAGTCAATGAACCTAAAATTACAAGCAGAAACAAAAAGGATTCTGTTGAAGATGTTGTTGGTTTTCAGTTTGAAAACAGTTCTGGTGTCAACTGCTATGCTAATGTAGTGGTTAATGTTTTGTTTTCTCTAAAAAATGTAAAAGAAGAGATTGTGGTCAATTCTGATCAAAGATTTTGCAGTTTGTTAAATTCTGTGTTAGAGAAATGTACCACTGATAGAAGAAACATAGAAAGTGTGTCTGAAATTCGAAATCTGTTAGACAGATGTTCAGGCCAAACACAATTCTCTCAAAATATTCAGCAAGATTGTCAGGAGTTTTTAATGTATATGCTTGATATATTACATGCTGAAGGTGTAGATGTAGATCAGCTGTTTGGGCTTTCTTATCAATGGCAGCATGACTGCGAGAACTGTATGGTATCAAGTACTACTAGTGTAGACTCAGAAAGATTTATATATTTAACTTTGCCAGACAGTAAATCAGTTTCCTTTAATAAGCTAGTAAAAGCAGCTGATCACAACATGGAGTGTAGCCAATGTAAATCTGAAATGATGTCCACATTATTTATACGAACATATGGCCAGTATGTCATTTTAATGTTCCAACGATGTAGGCCTGATGGAACAAAATTGACAACTTTAATTAAAAATTTTGTAGCTTCGCAGTTGTCAATATCAGGAAGGACTTTTGTAACTGCAGCAATTATATATCATGATGGCCCTTCAATAACATCAGGACATTACACAGCTTATTTAAAGTCTAGAAATGGCTGGTCATTCTGCAATGATTCTGTTTTAATTTTCAAAAAAAAATTGCTGTATGACCTTAAAAACTCTTACCTGGTGTTTTTAAAACCACAATTTTAGGGAAATAATCTCGGGATGTGCTCTGTGGAATTTCAAGAAGTTCTAATGGCTCCTACACAATTTGGCCTTGAGGATAAGTGTATTTCAGAGACATAACTTCTAACCATAGGACTGGACATCATGGAGAAATATGTGCACTTTGAATGAGTTCAGAAAAACTGTTTCTTTTTATAAGCTAATTGAAGCAGCCAATCAAAACATGGAGTAGAGGGAATGTAAGTCTGCAATGCTGTCTACTGTTTTACATTGCTTTGTGATTAAAAGTGATGTAGAGAATTAAATAATTGTAGTAGTCATAGAGGTAGTGTAAGTCTGCTTCATAGTAAGCAGTATCAGTGTCATAGGAAATGTAGAACATGACTGAGCAAGAAGGGGAAGATATTACTATTCCAGGATTGTGAAAATGATCTTCAACATTTTAATTCTGAAAGTTGCGGAAATGCCAAATGACGGGATTGGCTTACAAGAAATCCAAGAGTTATAAATGGCTCTGACCAGATTTGGCCTTGTGGAGAGCAAGAAGTCATTTATTGCATGTAACGTGTTTTTAAAAACGATGGAGATTTTCTTTCAGAAAGTGGCGGGCTGAAAGTAATAACAGCACAAAAGAGTGTAAGCTGTTCATAGGACATCCTTGGACGTCATGGAAAGTAAGTTAACTTTAAGGAGTTCTGAATTTTCATTTCTTATGTTGTATGGGTTTTTTAAACACAATCATTTTGATTGTGTTTTTTTTTCCCCGCTGTTATATGATGAATACCTTCAAGTCACTGTTTTTAGTGAATTTTGATACATTCTGAGAACAGCAAAAATAAACCATTTAACATGTATAATTAATTCTGTACTGTTTGCATTTATGATGTATATGTAGAACTGTGTAGGAGGCATGGAGAAGCTGAGGCTTCTGTAAGTGTCAAAGTTGTTGCATGCAGTGCTGCACTTCTGCGTACTCTTTCATATGATAGACTACATCTGCACAATGAGATACCTAAGCAAAGGAAACACAAGTGATGTGATTGTGAAATGAGCAAAATAAATTGCACGTATTTCATTTACATCACCTGTGTTTCCTATCATTACGAATCACATTGTGCAGATCAAGTTTAGGTCTGTCCAGGGAAACATAGGAGGTTTGAACTTTGTTGAAGAGTGCAGTGGACATGACTCACTTCATTGGTAGACCTTCACATGTATTATCTCCTCTGTACTCTTCAACAAGTGTAAATCTCATCTGCAACCCTGAGTAGGCCTCACCTGAAACAAACCTCTGGATAGTAGACATCTTATTGGCATCCTGAAGCAATTATTTAAAATTTTAGTGTCTTGTGACACTTTTCTGAAACAACAGCAATGCAAAAGATGCACCATGTTTTAAGATAGGCCTCACTTCATCTGCATCAAGATACTGTTAGTTTAAAATGTATATCTTTAGGACTGTGTAGGGGGCCTGGAGAAGCAGAAGCTTCTGTAAGTGTCAAAGTTGTTGAAAAACTGTTTGTCCTTCAATCTTTTCCCTTGTCTTTTCTAATTTTTAAATACATGTTTTAATATTTGTCAAATGTTTGTTCTCTCTTTCACAGATTGAAAGTATAAAAACAAAAAGTGAGTAAGTTAATGACAATTATAAGGTAAATGTTTTGTACTCTTTTCGTTACATTTCTATCACATTCACCTACTAGTAGTTTGACAGCTTCATTTCTTTAACCCTCAGTTTCCTGCCTTTGCTACTTCCCTCATTCCTTTCTCTATTACCTACTTACTCAACTCTTTCCACTCTTTTTCTCAGTCCCTCTCTTCTCATAGTTCCTCACTCTTGTTCACTCACTGCGTCTCTATTACTCTTAGTGTCTTTGACTGATCACTCTATCACTACTTGTTCATAATGCTTTCTCTGTGTAGTTGAAGCACACTAAGGGGAATATTATGAACACAGCCAATAAAATTATTGCTCTTTTTATTGGCAGAAAACTGGTGCAAAAGTGGTTTTAGTGGCAGTTTTCTGCCACAAAAGCAGCTTTAGCGACACATTTCTGCCAATAAAAGCTGCAAAACTTTTATTGCCTATGTTGATGATATGGCTCTATGTTACTTACATTTCTTTGCTGTTTCAATTAATCTTTTTCTGTTATTTTTTGTTTTCTGTTTTCTATTTTTTCTCTCTGTTATTCCTCATGTTTTAATCTTATTTTGAACATTCACTCACATTCTCCAAGAAACTCTTCTTTGTTAATGTTATACTCTCTTTTTTTTTCTTTCACTTCGTTATCTATTTTGTTTTTCACAATTATACCCTCTTCTGTCTTTTCTTCGGTAAATAGATCTATTAAACAGTATCTCTTCTTTACTCCCTATAGCTGTCTTTCTTTTAACATCACTCTCTGTTTCCTTTCCTTATACTTACACTTTTTTTTTATTTTTTATTTTTTTGGTTAGCTCCCGGTCCGCGTACCGGGAAGCTAACCCGGAAGCGAACCAAAAGAAATAGAGCTTGCCAGAGTGCTAAACATTCTAGCAATTTTTTTGGAAAGGGAAGGTAGTTCTGAAAATAACTTTTTTTTTAATATTTTTGTTGTTTTATATTTTTTTTTATTTTTTGTTTTTTTTGTATTTTTTGAACGATTTTATATTTTTTTTGGTTTTTTTTGGGGGGGGGAAACAACAAAAAACAGGCGTTGAAAAGGGCTCAACAGGAGCAAAAAAAATTACTGGGGGCGGTTAGGGCAATCATGGTGTTCATACGCCAGGTTGAGTGCATTGATGCTCATGTTGCCACAAGCTAATAATGCACGACAGTGCATACATAAGTGAATCATGTGCCCAAAATTTTCTTGAATATTTGGCACAGTTTCCCGTGCCTCTTCTGGTGTTAAAGAAACCGGTATTGTTGGTCTGGCCACAGGAGTTGGTCTTGGATTGTCGTGCATATCCCTTAATTCCGCCCGGCTGTAATTTAGGGGATGTTTCCTCGTCATGTGCCTGTGCATTGTATAATTTCCAAAGCTATATTTTTTGTCCGTCCCTCTGGACAATTGTTCCTTGCATATCAGGCAGGTGACATACCTCGCGTTGACTTTTTTTTGGCCACGAGGTATTGAAAAAAACTGCCAGATGAAACTGTCTTTCTTTCTGGAAACCCGGGGCAACTCTTCTAAAAATTGTGGTTCTTCTCCCTCCTCATCCATTTCTTCCTCTTCCTCCTCAGTGTTGGTCAGGACCTGGGGAGGTGGTCCTCTCTTCCCATGAGGAGGTGGTGGTGGTGGTGGGGGTCCACCAGCTGAAGCTACCAATGAAGCCATTTTCCAACAAGCAAAATAGGTCTTCCTCTCACAATGATGAAAGTCAGAGTGAGGAAAGAAGGAGGGGTTTTCCTCATTTGGGAAAAAACAATACTTCTAAACCAATGAAAAGTGTTATTTTTAAGTCACCTGACCTAGCCTTCCATCATTATGAAACCAAAAGTGAAATGAACCAATGAAAAGTTTTATTAACAAGTCACATGACCTCTCACGCTCATGTTACGCGCTGCGGAACGCTCCCCGGTTAGCTTCCGGGTCGCTAAGCTTCGCGCCCCGGTCCGCGCCCCGGGACACTTCCGGGTGCGCTAACGCGATACGTCACAAGACGCATTTCGCGGCAACGCGATACGTCGCGCTTTCGCGCCGCGGATCGCTTCTGGGGAGCTGCGTTTCGTGCCTCGGTCCGCGCCCCGGGGCAGTTCCGGGTGCGCTAACGCAGTACGTCATAAGACGCATTACGCGGCAACGCGATACCGTCACTATGTTGATTTCTTACCGGTTCGCGGACCGGGTCGCGGAATTAAATTGAGCTAACGGGAAGCTTCCCGGTTCGCGGACCGGGAGCGAAACAAAAAAAATATTTAAAAAAAATTATTAATAAACATATAAAATATATTTTTGGATTTAAAGAAGAATACATTTTACAGCTATAGATATTAGCTTTTAAAAAACCAATGAAATTCACTGAAAAAACCATAGGTTATAGACCATATATAGTTAGGAATTAGCATTTACAAAACCTTGAAAATTCACTGAAAAAACCATAGGTTATAGACCATATATAGTTAGGAATTAGCATTTAAAAAACCTTATTTTACTCACACAAAACCATTGAAATTCCATATATAGTTAGTTGTACTAACTATATATCGCGCACCCGCAATCCACTGCTGATCATGTCACATATTACATCATTCATGACATGGTCAGTGACATCACTGATGACATCACTGATGACATCTCAAATGACATCACTGATGACATCACTGATGACATCACTGATGACATCACTGATGACATCACTGATGACATCTCAAATGACATCACTGATGACATCTCAAATGACATCACTGATGACATCACTGATGACATCACTGATGACATCTCATTTGACATTACTGATCACATCACTGATGACATCATTCATGTGATAATACGATGAACCTCTTCAGACTCTAATATAACCTTAGATACAATCAGTGTAAACAGACACTCATAGACTGTCACTCATCCATGGAGTTACTCAGACACTTAGTCAGTCATACAAAGAATCAATCACACCTCCATTTCCTCAACTATACAGTTATACACACCTTACTTATTCAAACATATACTAAAACATATTTACTCACTTATACAATCCTGGATACAAGTTCACAATGATCCATACAGCCACTCACACATTCACTGGCTCTTATGCACAGTTATTTATATATGTCATCTCTCACATGTACTGTATTTTACATATGTACTTACTTTAACATGTAGCAGTGAGATATCCATTCACTCACCAATACACTCATGCACACAGTCAACTGCCCATACAGCTGTTTCCACATGCACTTTTGAACCCATACATCTAGTCAATCAACTGCTCACACATCTATGCAGAGAGTCATACACCTCCCAGCCACCCACACACACACTCAGTCTCCCATACAAATGCTTGGGCAACCAATCAATAACCCATATAGTTAATCATATAGCTACTGATCAACACATGCAGCAGTTTACAGAACAACAGACATAATTATGCACAAATTAAGACAGTTTAGTCACTAACCCATGCACTCAGTGAGACACATTTAATCAGTCACTCATACAGTCAGTCATGCCCCTACTAAATCCTTCATCCAGACATACATCCACTCAAGACATATTTTAACTTTACAGAAAAATACAGTCACTGGATGTTGTCATCAGTGATGTCATCAGTGATGTCATTTGAGATGTCATCAGTGATGTCATCAGTGATGTCATTTGAGATGTCATCAGTGATGTCATCAGTGATGTCATTTGAGATGTCATCAGTGATGTCATCAGTGATGTCACTGACCATGTCATGAATGATGTAATATGTGACATGATCAGCAGTGGATTGCGGGTGCGCGATATATAGTTAGTACAACTAACTATATATGGAATTTCAATGGTTTTGTGTGAGTAAAATAAGGTTTTTTAAATGCTAATTCCTAACTATATATGGTCTATAACCTATGGTTTTTTCAGTGAATATATATATATATATATATGAATTCCAATCCTGAAATTTTCAGTGTACAAACAGGCGCTGACTCCGTGGGATCATATATCAAAGAGAAGTTTTATTCCATGCAATAGGCTTTGACACGTTTCGGCGGTAGAACCGCCTTGTTCACAACATCTGGCCACACTAAGAATGGTGCATTATATACAAATGGTTTTGCTTGGTAACAGTGTACGTGCGTTGTCATGGATACTCTTCCAAAAAACAATGACATAGAAGATGTGTGCTGCGTGACAGGTGATTAGTCATGGTAAGTCTGACAGTGTTTCTTCTATCACCATTAAATTATATTCATTTGTTAAATATTTCAGCATATTATAACTTATTTGCTAAACACATAACATTGGTGATTCCTACATGGTTTAAAGATAAACCTACATTCGCCAGTGGTAAAAGTGACAATACTGGTGTATAAACAGTGAATTATTATGCGAGATCTGTGCACATATGTACATTTGGCTTTCCAAACAATTCGAACAATGCCATTTCCCCACTGTAGACTATTGCCCAGAAAAATGTACTTCCCGAAAAAGATTAGGTAATCTTTATGTCTGAAATCTCCTCGACTTGGTCATGTTCGTACGGAATTGTATGGCACCTATCTGTGATGTACGCTTTATTATTCTGCGTTTCCCGTCAGTGGGGTTGATGTTCGTCATGTTCCCCCAGTCTGCTAATATTGTTACTCACACTAGTGTTTCTACAATGTGCAGCATTCTCATATGTTTGTTACATAATTATGGTTTTGTCGGCTATGATATGGCAAAAACCGGCTATCCCTGTCACGTCAGTGTGGCTTATCATGTTGCCCTTTATCCCTTGACCGTGCTTAATTTATGCTTTATACCTGACGGGATAGGTGTCTCCAGTGTTGCCCCAGTGGGCGTATGTTACGAGGTTTGACCATGTGTAGGGCTGGTTTAATGTTTTTTGGGAGAAGTGTGGGGTAAAAGACCCGTATTGGGTGGACACTAGAAAGCGTAGGTCGGGTGACTAGGAAAGGGAAGGTGTTAGGTGTTAGTTGGATTACCAAGCAAGTGATGTAAAAATAAAAAGGTGTTATAAAAGCACGTGGGTTGGATGTAAGGGGGATTGGGTCAAGGAAATCGGGGAGGCGTTACCTAACGTCATGTTCAGCTTTTGTGTGCTGTCTGGGTTTTTTAGAGGTGCACACTCATTGCTTCGATATATATATGTATATATATACACAGACATAGAAAAGGAATGTGGCTGAGTATGTAGGCACACACAACTCACTCAGTACAGGTAGAATATATTCATTAGTGTCAGTTTCTTAAATGTTCATGTATCGTTTGGTGCCCTGGAGGAGGGAGAGCCACCTAGTCTTCCTCTATTGGAAAGAGAATTTTCCAAATTTGATTCAAAAGGGTTCTCGGAGCATTTAAAGGATTGATTCGAGGTCGCTTTGTCAACAGTTCATGCCCTGCAGGAACTAGGGGTGCATGCACACAGTGGGGCATAACATGTGCCCCCCTGCATGTTTCCCCAGTTACGCGATCTTGTATAGGCTCCAAACATTTCCCCACCCTATCAACATAGCACTAGTTGAGAATCTTTAGTGAAATGTTATCTTTGTACCACCATTGGAGTCTTGTGCTTTTACTAAAGACGAAGTGAGCTTGCTTGTGTAACCAATTCATGTCATGGTGTGTGTATGTAAATTGCAAACTTGCCTTAAAACCGATCATGTGGCGCTTTATGTGTGGATATGAACCGTATTTTCACTTTTTAAGCAAAAAGTTTGGAGTGATTTTTGCACTGATATTTATCGCTGCACCCACTTGCGCGGTCTGGTTCTTGACGCACATAGCATTGGCTGCAGCGCAGAGAGACCTTACACTGCCGCACATAGAGGAAACAAATTAGAGGGAACATTGGTTGTAAATCACCTAAATCATGAAGTTAGTCATGAATTACTAGATGTACTTGTACAAAGTTGTATGCAGTATGTGTCTTAGGCTTTTTAATTTCCAAATTGTAATTATGTTGTGCAAATAAGATACTGGGTGTGCTGAACCCTGAAATACCATTCTCAGCAAATTACTCTATAATGTTGAAACACTACTGCACTGCTATAAACTCATAAACAGCACACAGAGCCTGATTTCCTACTCTGGTCAGACATAGACGCTGTGCTTTAAAATTACTTCTGAAGTAAACCAGTGTTTATATCATTTAATGATTCAAATTGCTATGTAATATGTTAGTAGTGGTCTATAACATGTTATTTTTTCTTCACAACAGATTATAATTATCTACAGAAAGAAAAAGGAATATGCCTACGAAGGAGGCAAAAAGAAAAAAATATAAACAGGCTTTATTCTCCAAGAAAACACAATTAGAAGATTTATCCAAAAAACAATGTTCAGAGAAAAAGAAGAATGCTGCTGGTAAGCCAACTAAAGATTTTATAAGAAATTAACCCAATGTAAAAAAATTGTGGATAATGAGCAAAAGAAGAAAAATTCTTCTGTAACTACAAAGAAAAAGCAGAGCCCCCCCAAAAATTTTGGAAATGTACATGGAGATGATTTGGTCTATAGTAATATACGCAAAAATCAGTTCATTGACATTCGTAGGCGAACGTTTTATAACTGAGTTATTTTAAATGTATTGAAAAGTGTAAAGAATTGTAAAAGGAAAACTATTTTTTACAAGAAAAAGAAAACTATAGAGATTATAATTGATCAGGCTTTTGCAGTGAAAAAAAAAATTATATAATTTAGTAATCAATAGAATTTGTACACTAGACAAGGCAATAAATGTTTTGAAAGCAAAAAGTAAGTGGAAAAGAGTAATTAATAGGACTAATTTTTGTAATTTTTTTTCTGGAGAATGGAAGCATAGTTCAAGTTGTGAGCCATTTTTTAGTGAAGAGACCTACTTTCAGACTAATGATTGTTGCATGCAGTTGACATCAGTGGTCGAGCATATGAGGTGAAGAACAATTGTGCCTAGAAATGCAGAAGAGGTGTTAGCTGATGATGTTTTAGGGAAACGTCCTAAGGCTCCGGTGTACACTTGGAATTGTAGTAGTATTTGTAGTGTGCAACAGGATTCCCTGATTTGTTTCAGAATTTCTTACGTAAATATACTAAGAAATGTCTAAAACAAAAGATTAAGATATTGCAAGAATTAGATCCTTGCAGATTGAGAGAAAAAACAGGTTTGCATGGGCATTCACTGGCTTGTCTTTCTAGAAAAGTATGTCAGAGTACTTTTCACCATTTTAGGATGTTAGGAGTGCATCAAACTAAAGTGAGGAAAATAGTGAGAAGGTTGTATTATGTAAAAAGTCCAGCACTTAAGCTAAAACAGTTAAACAGTGCTCTTTTGCATGGATCTGTATTAGATGTACAGAACATTTGTGAAGAAATAGAGTTTTGTTATTTTGGTGAAAAAGAGGACAGTGCAGAAACTGATGCAGTAATAGAAGGCAATGTGGATGAAAATATATGCATTAGGCCCTTCAGAAGTGGGTGTGTCGGCCTCCATGTAGCCCGAGGTTTCTGTTCCTGGCTCCTCCCCCCCTGCTGCGGTTTGGCGTTTGGCGTGCTGAGCAGGGCGTCTGTGCTCACGCCGAGAGAATTCCTGGGTGCCTGCCGAGTCTGCTGTTCGGCATTTCTGAAGGGATTTCGGAAGATTACTGCAGATCACTGCTGGGGCTTACGGACACGAAAACGGAGGCTCTCTCTTACATGGCTGTGAGGTGAGCGGTACCGCGTCTCTAAATGGACTCAGGATACACTGTAGCAGGGTGAAATTGAAAGAGCCTGCTGTTGCTGATAACGCTTGCGGTGCTTCACCTGCTCTCCCATCGCTCTGCATATTTGTTTCTTGCTACCACTGGGCCAACCTTACTGATCTGATGAGAGTTTCCCTCTGCCGCTGAAGCTGCATAAAATCAAGAAGCGGCCGCAGTTTGGGTAAACTTAGCGTTTTGATACATTTTAGCGGCATTGGCAGCTAGTAACTGTAAGAGGCAACCAGTGTACTTCTGGAGCTCGTTTCAACTGTTTGGGACTATTAAAATGTAAAAATTGTTTCTGGTTCCGGACCCGGATTCTCCATTGCCCTGGCTTGAGGGTCATACTCTTAAAAATAAATCTTGAACTTTTCCCGGGCCACTTATCCTTTACACTAACAGTTTTTCCCACGCGCCAGGAGGCGCATAAAGACCCGCCTGCTCCCTCGTCCCGCGAGGACGCGCGCGGGACGCGCCGGGCTAAGCCCGGGCAAAGGGCGGGCCCTCTGTGGCCCTCAGAGGCCTGAGGAGACTGGACTGGGCAATGGACTTTGGTTGTACAGTAAATTCCTCTTTTTCAGATTTAGGCTAGCATAAGTTTTGTTGTGTGACTCTAAAAAGGCTCAAATTTCACAGTTTCTTTGCCCTGTATTCCATTAGTGTGTCTGGCTAGTGTGCTTTTTGGAGGTGTTTAATTAGGTAGCTTGTAGTTATTTAATATTGTTATTCACCTGGTTTACACTTCAATCACGTTGTGTAAATATGTCTCATTGTAAAAACACCGCCAAGGGCCCTGGAGTATCCACACTTGATAACTACTTAGTAAAAGTGGTCTCCAAAATCAATAGTGATCGGAGAGCTTCACTAGGGAAATCTGGTTCCACGGGGCTTTTGCTCCCTAGCTCCCTCCCCGATACAATAGTGACCCCCCTTGAGGCTAATGCTGACTCAGGAAGCAGGGGAATGGTAGTGACAGACGTCCAGGTACCCCCACCCCCAACAGATCTAATTCTTGATATTAGTGCTAGCCCAGTTGGTTCACCCGGGCCAGATGAGATTTGCTCCAAAACACCGAGAGCAGTCAGGGCCTGTAGGAAAGTGCCAACCAAACGGGGTGGTGGGAAGCCAAGAAAAGCTTTAGAGAATAAGGTATCCCCTCGCAAACATGGGGGATCTGAATCACCGCAAACTGCTGTAGGCTGTAGTACAAACATGGAACAATTTGAACTCCTACTGGGCGCTTTCGAGTCTAAACTAGAGACAAAAATGGTAGAAATCATATCCCCCCTGTTGCATAAGATAGATGCACTTACCTCAGAAGTTGCTAGACTGATGGCTCTAGTTAAAACCCAGCCCTCTCCAGTAGAAGTGGATAGGTCTGCAGATAAAGCCCCAGTTGAGCATCAGGATGGAAATAGCTCTGTACCTTTATTGCAACGAGTAGATATTCTACCTACAAAGAGGCCCACACAAATTCAGACACCTCTAGTTAAACAAGATCCCTCTGGCTACAAAAAACCTGATCCCATTGTTACAAAGTTAAACGTGAACCAAAATTCCAGAATCGACCTCCCCCCAGAGGCGGCGCCCTTTGTGAGTATATTATCGGGGGTTCCTGAACTTAAACAAGGGAAAACAGAAGGCTATCAAGAGTTAAAAAATAAAGTAGCCTTCTGGCTTACCAAGAACAGACCCCTTCCTTCTTCCATAGATGGCCGTATCTTAAATGTTCGAAGGGTGGGGTGGCTTGGCCACAGGACTAAAGATATATCAGGTGATCTGGTAATTGTTAACTTTAGGAGTACCCACGTAATTCCATTTCTCAGAGGCTGGCGTCCACAAGTTGGTGATGGCCCTATTGTAACGTGGGAACTCTGTGACTTTTTTCCCAAAGCCCGCCCTAGCATTGATGTGTCACCTTTGGTACCCAGGTCTAACAACATCCATCTCCGGGGCCGTCCAAACCTGCTAAGCGTTGAGTCCTTGATCTCCGCTGGGAGATATGCTCCATTGTCTTATCTTGATGGAAATGATTGACTCACTGTTGGGAATGTTCTATGTAATTCAGGGGAAAAGAGGGGTTTGGCATCAGCGGATAGGGGTTTGGAGGTTTCATCCTTTGCTCAGTGTTCTGAACCTTGTATTAGCGTTAGTACAATAACAGCACAAGATAATATCTCAATCATTCCCCTAGTTACTGCGTCAGTCCAGCTCGCGGTAACAAACCCCCACTTGTTGGACTCCGCCTACACTAAGTGTGTAGGTTGGAACATAGCTGGGCTTGAGTCCCGTTTGTGTATCCCTGATTGGGTGGAATTTATAGATCAAGGGGATGTTTGGTCCTTTCAAGAAACATGGGCACTCTTGCCGGTGTTTCGGGTGGGGTTTCTAAATTTTAGTAAACCCGCTATAAAAGGACTAAAAGGGCGCCCCGCAGGAGGGTTGACAACTTGGGTCCGTCAATGTGAGGGTGTATGGGCGGAATAATTTGCTATAGACAGCCCAGACATACTAATAATAAGGATTAGATCTTCCATAGGCTTTAATATCCTTTTAGTTAATATCTATGTTAGGGACCTCCAGGGTGGACGGGTTTCACCAACCCTTCTCCTCCTGGACGACTTCCTCTCTAATGTAACTGAAGAAGGGTACAAGGTCGTGCTGGGGGATTTTAACACTTGCTTCGAGCCACTGGGCATTGATGATGGTTCCCTTACAGAGGAAGAAGACATGACGTGGGGAATACCACAGCTCGATCTACCACCGATTGGGAAATGGTCTTGTTCCGCCACGTTTATTAAGGGGTTGTGCCTAGATCAGGGTCTGAGAGCAACTAATGGTAGGGTAAGTTCAGACAGGAAGGGTAGGCACACATTCAACAACGGCAGACACAGCAGTCGCATCGACTATATCTTAGTCGATGTGCAGATGTGGGCTGCAGTTGTTGATATGGAAATTATTGAACGCCCCGAAAGTGATCACGAACCGCTTGTATTGGCTTTAAGGGACTTTAGCTTTCAAAAGACCAAGAGTTGTGAGTCAAATGTAGTCCCAGCTGAGGTTACCCTAAGTAACGATATGAGAAGGGTGCGCTGGCCCAAAATTGCTGTGAATGAAGGGGCGATAAAGGAGATTAGAACTTTAGTGTCCAGCTCTTTGGAGCTTTTGAATAATTGCGGGTCGCAGGATGAGATTAATGCAAATCTCACAAGTATACATACCGATTTGTTTCGGGGCCTTAAAAAGCTGTTTATTAAGACTATCCCTAAACAGGACAGGAAGATGAAGCCTAGTGTAGTCACATGGTTTGACGACGAGTCGACACTCGTCGTCAAACCATGTGACTACTCTAGGCTTCATCTTCCGGACACAAGGGGACTTGTTTTTAGCTATTAAATCTAAAAACCATGGTCGAGTTAGGTCCTGTAGAAAAGTTTACAATGAAGCTAAACATAAGGCTAAAACTAATTGGGATGAGGGCCGGTGGGTAAGTCTGACTGAAGCTTGTGGCTATCGAAACATGCAACAGTTTTGGCACTTACTAAAATGGGGGAAATGCCAGGAAGATCATCCTAGCCCAGCACATGTTGGTCAACAACAGTGGGTAAGCTTTTTTGAGGAACAATTCAGGAGTAACAATGTTGTTTTGGTTGACCTCGCATGCTCCGTCCCTGAGGAATCACTCACGTTTTCTATTTCTGAGGTTAGAAATATTATGACATCAATCCCGAGAGGTAAAGCACCTGGCCCCGATTGTATTCCTGCTGATGTATTTCTGCAGGATCAGGATCTCTGGGCCCCGTACATCTGCCATTTGGCAAATGCTCTTGCGTCGGGTGCAAAGGTCCCAGACTCCTGGTACGGGGCAGAAATTCTACCAATTTATAAGAAAGGCGATCGCTCGGTTCCCTCAAACTACCGACCGATAAGCCTCATTGATGCGGTGCAAAAAATAATAGCCCGCCTCGTATTAGGTAGGATTCAGGAATGGATTCAGGATTTTGATATTCTCACACCTCTGCAGGCAGGCTTCCGGTCCCATGTGAGCACTCTCGACCAAGCATTCCGCTTTGTGCTCCTATATTGGAAGACAGTTGTTTTTGGGAAGGGCAAGCTGTACGCAGGCTTTGTGGACCTAAGGTACGCATTCGACCTCGTTCCTAGGTCCAAGCTGTGGGAATGCCTATTGAAGCTGGGTATGCCCGCTGTTCTGGTGCGACTTTTAGTGAATTTACATGCCCACACTTTTGCACAAGTACGTTGGGGTAAGCCTGGGGAAGTTACGGATAGATTCCCAGTTTCTAAAGGTGTTAGACAAGGGTGTGTTTTGGCCCCTACTTTGTTTTCCCTATTTATTAATGGGGTCTCCAATTATTTTGTGAACTACCCCACGGATGCTCCCACACTGGTGGGGATGAAAGTACCTCTGCTCATGTTCGCGGA
Organism: Lissotriton helveticus; assembly: GCF_964261635.1. Taxonomy (NCBI): domain Eukaryota; kingdom Metazoa; phylum Chordata; class Amphibia; order Caudata; family Salamandridae; genus Lissotriton; species Lissotriton helveticus. Next base: position 476,127,654 of record NC_136061.1, on the reverse strand, counting down.
CGACCCCCTGTTAATATCTAAAACGAGGCAGGGTCTCCAGCAGGCCCTGTCAAGATTTGAGTTGTTTTGCCGCGAGCATGAGCTGGAGGTTAACATTTCCAAAACAAAGTTTATGGTGCTGAGAGGAACATATCCAACTGCTGCCAGGGTTACAATGGGTGGCACCACCCTTGAGCAGACTACGCTATTCACATACTTAGGTGTCACTTTTAGTGAAAACCTTAGTTGGAAACCGCAAGTCGAGCTCTTGGCACTAAAACATGCGCAAATTGGAGGAGCTCTCCTCAAAGAACATAAAAGCTCCTATACTCGGCCAATTTCCCCGCTCATGAAAATTTACGGCACAAAGATTTTGCCCTCTGTTCTGTATGGAGCAGAGCTCTGGGGCTTCAGTAACCTGGATCCCCTAAAGGTGGCTCAAAATAAATTTCTTAGGGCGGCGATTGGACTACCGAAATCATCTCCGCGCATCCCGCTTTTGTATGACCTAGGGTGCCAACCAGTGGAAGACCTAGCGAGATTCAGACCTCTAGCATTTTGTCGGCGCTTGTGGACTACACCTGAGCTGCTGCTCTACGCCAAAGCATGCCTAGAGGTAAGGAATTTTCTGGGCTCTGATAAATTAGGATGGTTCAAAGGGGTAAGATCCACTTTGTGCGCCATGGGACTTAGTGAATTATGGCACAACCCTGACTCGGCCACCTTTCCACCCAAAAAGGAGCTGAGAAATTTATACTGGGAATGGGTTGTGGGTAAAAGACACTCGGAAATGACAGGAAGTTCTTTAACAACGACATTTGTTCTTTTGAAGGATGTCTCTTCCTTTGAAAAGTACTTGGATGTCATCACCAAGCCCCTGGATCGCAAACTTTTCCATCAACTGAGAGTTGGCTCGTTACCACTGAGGTGCCTAACTACATCATGGGGTAAGGGAGGGCCAGAGCACTGTCCACTGTGTATTAGGCAGGGCGAAAGTGTGTGTCATTTTCTTTTTGTTTGCCCCCTGTATGCTGCCCCTAGGAAGAAGTGGCTTCGTCCACTATGTAGAAGCCTGGGCACTCGTTCAGCATCCATAGCCTGTAGAATCCTAAAATCTGATCTATCGCCCTTGATAGTAATAGGGGTTGCAAAATACCTCGGTTGGGCTTGGACTCTACGCTTGAGGTTGATTAACTCGCACTAAGTTCCCAGTTAATTAAGCAATAAGATCCCAACTAGACTGTGTCATTTTGTATTAACTGTCTTTTTTTCTATCATGTTTAATTTTTAATTCTGCAAATGAAGTCGTGTATAAATGATTTAATTCTGTCTTAGTTCATGTTTTTAACTTCACATTAAGTTATTTTTTTAAACAAATTGCCTTGCACTGTAGAAATAAAGATATAATGTTGGATGTGTAGCATGTCTTTTAAGATGAATAATCGAATAAAGACTTCTTTTGATTTGACTTGACTTGAAAATATACAGAATTTAAGTACAGAAATTTTTGACCAAGAAATTACAAAGTTTAAGGTCATTTCAAGTGAAAGGTCAAATTTTTCTTGTGTGTGTTGTCGACGGACTCATTATAAGAATCAGACTAGGTTAGTTGATTTATATGTTAAAAGTGAAAAGGAAAATAATAATGAGTGGAAGGATTTTGCAACTTATTTGTTGGTAGAGAATTGTTTTGATTTGGGTTCTGATCAACGTATTTGTAAATATTGTTATAATAAATTAAATGATAACAAAATGCCTGCTAGAGCTGTACATAATAATCTTGAGTTGGTAAATATTCCTTCTGAATTGATGGATTTAAATACCTATGAGTCTATTTTGATTCAATGTGTGCATCCATTTCAGGCTATTGTTCGCATGGAGCCTAAGACAGGGAAATTGCCTCCTTCAGATTTACAGAGAGGATTAAAGGGAAGAGTTGTTTATTTGCCTCTGGATTTTAAGAAAAATATTGACACAATTGGTGTAGAGAAAGTGGAAGAGGAACCTCTAGTTATTCTGGCATTCCTACAAAGAGTAAGAAAATCTGGCAAGAATTAGTGGATGTTAGGAAAGTCAAAAAGGCAACGTTGTATTTGAAAAAAAACCAATCAGTACTATAGAAATGTGTATGTAGGAGAAGAGGAAACAACAGTAGAAGAGGACAGTGATTTGCCAGCTGGGCAAATTGAAAAAGTGGATGTGTCCAGAAGTGAACAAATTTATGAACATTATAGTGTTCATCCTCTGCATTCCAAAGAAGTAATGGGGAATGCTATTGAGTTATTCCAAATGAAAGAAGCAAAAGGAAGTCCTATAAGTGTATGGGAAGAAAGCTTGGAAGCTTGTTGTTTTCCCCAGTTATTTCCAACAGGTCTAGGTTGAAGATATGATGACCGACCTGTGCAGATACCAGCATCTGAATACCGGACATCAAGATTATATGCAGAAGATCCAAGGTTTCGCCAATGCATTCCATATTTGTTTCATCTTCTGTTTGAGAGTGACTTGTCTGGACTTTCTTATGCAGTGAACCTTATACTAAAAAGTGGAGTACATCTGCAAAATGTTTTGGCAAGGGACTTTATGGAAAAAGTCCAATAGAAAGACACTGATTTGGATTCTCAGCTAATTAATATCATGGCTTGTCAGCGTGGTACTAACGAGTATTGGTTCCATCATCATGGGGAATTGAAATGTATGCTAAGAAACTTAGGAATTCCTACATGGTTCCTTACTCTTAGCTGTGCTGAGTATGCTTGGGAAGACTTACTTGAATTTCTTCGAGAGGCAAATGCAAACATTGAAAATATACAATTCAAGACACCTGGAGAACTGTGCTCTTTGGATCCAGTTAATGTATGCAGGTATTTCAATCATAGATTTGTAGCTATGATGTCTTTTATCCTCTTGGAGAGGTTTTGGATTTCTTTTGGAGAAAGGAATATCAAGCAAGAGGTGCTCCTAACATACATATGCTGCTATGGATCAAAGATGCTCCCAAATTTGGAACAGATTCGGATGACACAGTGATGAGTTTTATTGAACAGTATTCTACATGTGCTGTTCCAAAAAGTACAGAAGAAAACAATTTAAGACATCAAGTCTTACGGTTTCAAAGCCATCGTTGTGGAAAATACTGTCGTCGAAAGTTCAAATCCAAGGACAAGTTCTACACAAAATGTCGTTTTGGATTTCCACGACCAGTATTATCAAAAGGAAGAGTTAAAAATGTAATTTCTTCTTTGCGACATACTGTGACAAGAAAATCACCGAAAAATACCTACAACTTAAAAAGAAATGAAGAGTCAAAATACATAAATAACTATAACCCAGTCATTTTGTCCATGTAGAATGCTAACATGGATATTCAATATGTTGCAGACAATTCCATTGCTGTGGCTAGATATGTAACGTCTTACATCACAAAATCTGAGAAGACAGAACTAAAGGAAATGTGGGAGGAAATTTCTCAGGAAAAGAGCCTAAGTAAGAAATTATACAGCTACAGTTTGAAGATTTTGTCTCATCGAGAAATTGGAGCATATGAATGTTCAGATCGGTTATCATCTGCAAGTCTATATGCAAGATCTAGAACAATCATTTGGGTGAGTCTAGGTCTTGCTGCAACACCAAACCGAGTTTTGAAATCTGTACAAGAAATTGAGTATTTAGCAGAGAAAGAACCAAACAGTACAGATATTTTGAAGACAAACATGTTGGATACATACCATCCAAATAGAAGTAATCATCTGGAGAACGTTTGTCTCTATGAAGTACTGCAAAGCTATACTTTTAAGAGGAATATTACAGAAGATATCAATAAAGGAGTATATGCTGTGATTGGATGTGAAGGATGTCAGGTGAAACAAAGAAATGGACATTTGATTAATCATCGAAAATTGAGTTGCGAAACTCCTGACAAAAGGGAATTTCACTATTTAGCTCTTTTACAACTCTTTAAACCATGGCGTACAGAAGAGGAACTACTTGAAGATTTTCTCAGTCATGAAGATTCATTCAATGCAACCAAAAATACCATAGAATGTCCTGTTTTTACAAATTATCTGCAAATGTTGAATGATGAAATACAGCAAGAAGCTACAATTGCAGCAGAGATTGCTAGAGACAGTTCTCAAGACAGTCACAGTTCTGCTTCATTGAGTCAGGATCCACTAGAAGGACCAATTATCCAAAATGAAGCTGCCACTGCCATGGATGAGGTGGAAAGAGCGATGGAACAAGCTCAGGAGGATGTAGTAAACTTAGAAGAATTGGAGAAACAACTAAATGTTGAACAAAAACAAATATATGACGAAGTGACAGAGCAGATTGAGCATGGTTGTTGTCATGAGAAAAAAGAGTACGTCATTTAAACCTGTCCGACTGTACGTGAGTGGAGAAGCCGGAACTGGAAAAAGTTTCCTAATTAAAGGAATTGCAACTTATCTACAAAAAAGAACTGAGTCATCGCTCTCTTGTGTTGTTACCGCTCCAACTGGGTTGGCAGCACATACCATTAAAGGGATTACTTTACATTGTTTGTTGATGCTGCCAGTAGAGCATGAAAATAAATTAGAATATCACCAGCTATCTGGAGAAGCTTGTTGTGAAGTTTCCAGAGTCCTCAAAAAAATGAAACTTCTCATTATTGATGAGGCAAGCATGGTATCAAATGTAATGCTTGCTTTTGTGCATTTAAGAATGCAACAAATTCTTAAAACAGAGTATGATGTGTTATTTGGAGGCAAACACATCATTGTTTTTGGAGATCTACTACAGCTGACTCCTGTGAAAGGACAACCAGTGTTTAAAATGTTTACACATGAAGATACCAGGAAGTGCCTAGGAAGCATTAGAAATGTTAATATATGGTTATAATTCAAATATACAGAACGCCTTCAAAATATGCGACAGGCAAAGGATGATGATTATAAAAGAATTCTTCAAGATATAAGAATTGGAAAATTAAGTGAACATGGCAAGGAAGCTTTACAGGCACGATTACTTTCAAATTTGTTTCCAAACAAAAATATTCTGCCAGAGAATATTTATAGAAAAATTGCTGAAAATAAATCAGTGATATGCTTGATGCCAACTCTGAAAGAATGTTCAGTCTTCAACAACAAAATGTTAAAGTTAGAAAATCAAGAAATTATAAAACTGGAAGCTATTGATAGAATAGAGCATGAAGGAGCTTCTATTATTTTGTCAGAAAAGTTGAAGTCAAAATTGGATTCTTTAGAGAAGACAATATCTAAAACTCGTGGTTTTGAAAAGAGTCTTTATGCATGTTTAAATTGTCGTATAATTTTACGACGGAATTTACATGTTGAAAGAGATTTGGTAAATGGAGCAATGGGTCATGTTGTTGACCCATTGAACTTTTGAACTTTTGAACTTTTGAACTTTTGAACTTTTGAAAATCAAATTTGATGAAATTGAAGAAGTACAACAATTGAGTCGTTGTTCTGCTCGGTTTTTGCTTGTCAAAGATTTATATGTCCGCCGAAAACGGTTTCCTATTTGTTTGGCATATGCGGTGACTATTCATAAATCTCAAGGTTTAAGTGTAGATAGTGCTTTGGTGAATATTGGAAGTTCTGTGTTCAAGGAGGGTATGGCATATGTTGCTTTATCTCGAGTCAGAACTTTACCTGGATTATACTTGATTGATTTTGATGACAGAAAGATTAGTGCAGATCTAAATTGTGTAAAAGAATATAATAGGTTAAGAAGAGAATATGCTCCAAATTTACCTCAATATCCTTTATTTGAAAAGCGTGTGGTAGGTCAAAAAAGAAGAAATGAGAAAAATTGTAGCGAGGTTGTAGCAAAAAGAAAAAAAGTAGATGAACCAGTAATTGTAAGCAGTAAGGAAAAGGATTCTGTTGAAGATGTTGTTGGATTTCAGTTTGAAAACAGTTCTGGTGTCAACTGCTATGCTAATGTAGTGGTTAATGTTGTTTCTTTTCTCCAAACTTTACAAGACCAGATTGTTGAAAATCGGGATCAAAGATTTTGTTCTTTGTTCAAGTCTGTCTTTAAGAAATGTAGCAGTGATAAAACAAAAATAGAAAGTGTTTCTGATATCCGAAATGTTTTAGACATATGTTCTGGTGTAAATCAATTTTCACAAAATATTCAGCAAGATTGTCAGGAAATTCTAATGTATTTGCTTGTTGTATTGCAAGATGAAGGTATAGATATTGAAAATATTTTTGGCCTTTCCTATCAATGGCAACATGACTGTAACAATTGTTCCTATTCAAGTAGTACTATAATAGACAGTGAAAGATTTATATATTTGACTTTAACAGACTGCAAATCAGTGTCATTTAATAATGTAGTTAGGGAAGCAGATCTGAACATGGTCTGTACCCAATGTAACTCAGAAATGTTATCAACATTATTTATACAAAGATATGGACAGTATGTCATTTTAATGTTCCAACGATGTAGACCTGATGGAACTAAATTGACAACTTTAATTAAAAATTTTGTGGCTTCTCAATTATCAATTTCAGGAAGAACTTTTGTAACTGTTGCAATTATTTTTCATGATGGTCCTTCTACAACATCAGGACATTATACAGCTTATTTAAAATGTAAAAAAGGCTGGAGTTATTGTAATGATACTGAATTGACTTTCAGACAACGTTTGCCTTTTGACTTACGAAATTCTTACTTAGGGGCCGATTATGATGGCGGACGGACCTGAGTCCGTCCGCCACCATAGAGAAGGAGGGACCGTCCGCAGGGGCAGCGGCGGTCCCTCTGTGCAAATTAGGATGTGACCGCCACCCTGGCGGTCACATCCTGTATTTTTATCATTGCGGCGGGTGCTGCTTGAAGCAGCACCCGCCGCAATGATAAAAAAGTAAGTTGTGCATTTGCATGCACAAAGCGGCATGCACCTCGCGGTGCCTGCCGCTTTGTGCAGGCAAATGCAGAGGGGTACCATAGGTACCCCGCATGTGCACCCCCCACCCCTCCTTCAACCCTGGGGGCCCGCAACGGGCCCCCAAACACAAATCCGTATGCCTTTACACGGCAGAAATGCCTCCGTGTAAAGGCATCTTTCCGCAGACACCCTAATATGGCTGGCGGTGTCTGATAGACACCGCCAGCCATGTTAATGCTTTTCCCCCGCGGGCGGAATCCGCCCGCGGCGGAAAAGCGGCGGACAGATAGTAAGACCCACCAGCCATCCTAATATGGCGGTGGGTCTTTCAAGGCTCCCCGGCGTATTTCCCACATCCTCCGGGCCGGCGGGGGTTTCCGCCGGCCCGGTGGATGCGGGAAATCCGCAATCATAATAGGCCCCCTAGTGTTTTTAGAACCCAAATTTTAGGGAAAATAATTGGCCTAGGAAGATTAGTGCAGTAAATAAAAGTTAGTCTGCTGTTAAAAATTACTTTATGAGTGAAAGTGATCATTCAGAAGATCGCGCAATGGAAGGTTAAGAGTTCTATTAAGTACTTTTCAAAAAAAGGAATTTTTGTATACTATTTGGCCATGTGGAGAAGTATGTGGATTAAATATGCGTATTTCGGGTAAATGTTGGTAATATATGTTTATACATAACTTTACTTTGAAAGTATAAAAAAGAAGTAAGAAGGTTTAATTAGTTTGTAATTGTTTTTATTTACGTTAGAAATTGTTGTTTGGAAGAAAACAATTAAGATATGTTTTTTCCTAATTTTGACATTATGTATTGAAATGTTGTATGTTTTTTTTTTAACACAATCATTTTGATTGTGTTTTTTTTTGCCCGCTGTCATATAATGAGTGGTATTGAAGTAACTGTTTTTAGTGAAATTCAATATATTCTGAGAACAGCAAAATAAAACATATAACATATTGTAGAAGTTATTTTGTATTGTGAAATATATATTATAACTCTATTGTTTATTATCTTCCACAGATATTACATATATAAGGTAAGTACGACAAACAAAAAATACTTTTTGATCACTTTGTTACTTGTCTTTCTCTTTATCCTTTCTTCAGTTTCTCTCTTACTCCTTCACCTTTACTCATCTTACTCTTCTTTCCTCATTTTAATTACTCACGTACATTCACCTTTACACTCCTTCTTTCACCATCAGTACTCTTCCTTCGCTCTCACTTATCTTGTGCAACAGTCGCATTTCCCTGTCTGTCCTTCACTTGTTTTTTATCTTCTTCCATCACTACTCTTGTCTTGCTGTATCGATCAGTCTGTTTTCACTGCCCTCTTGCTGTTTTTCCTTCACATCATCCCTGAGTGACCTTCACTCACTTCACTTCTTTTACTTTATCACTCCCTTTCGTTCAGTCCCCTTTCTTCCATCCATCTGTAAGTCTGTTCCTCTGTGTCAGTCACTATGACTGATTTAGTTTTTCACAGTCCGTCACTCTTCCTCTGCTTGTCTCTTTTACTGTCTCCCTCTCTGTCCACCACTCTTCCTTTTCTTTTCTCTCTCTTTACATAAATCGTTCTGTCTGACACTTATTTCTTTTTCATTTCTTAATATGCTTTGTTTTCCATCACTCCTTTTCCCTTATCTTTATATCCCTTCCTTCACTGTCACTCCCCTTCATTCAATCTGAGTCCTATTCCTCCACTTCAACCACTACACTTACTGCCGTTCATTCACTTTTACAGTCTTTCTGTCACTATCAGTACTCTCTGTTCATCCTCAATCATTTTTTCCAACTCCCTCTTTCTCCTGTTTGTCTCTCACTGCTCTTTCCTATTTTCCTCCATCACTACCCTTGTGTTAGTGTATTGCTTAGTGTCTTCTCATTCAACTCTTACTCTCTTTTAATAACATCATCCCTCATTCACCTTCACTCACTCCCTTTCTCTCAGTCCCTTACTCTCTTTTGCTCACTCCCCTTCCGTTATACCCTCCCTTACTCCCCTTTTTTTCTTCTGTGTGTAAGTCTCTTCCTGTTTCTCAGTCACTATAACTGCCTCACTCCCTCACAGTCCCTCATTTTCCCTCTCTTTCTCTCTCTCTTTGTGTGTCTCTGTCTTCACAAATCTAGCTTTGGTCAATGACACAATTGTTAGTGATAGCCTTATGTGCCTTTTTAGCTTTTTTCTTGATGTTTTGCTTTGGCCCTCCCTTAGTTGTTTCCCCACTCTCATCTTGAACCTTTCTCTTTTGCATAACCTTGGATCAATCTTGGTGCAACAAGTGCTAAGTTATATGTGCTTCAACGAGAAAACCCAGAATTCACTCTTTACCCAGTACTCGGGAAATCACAAAGGTAGAAATAGTAAAAAATAACCATAGTACAATGGTTGTCTCAGAGTCCTTAGCTGACAAAAATATTGTTGACAACAATACCTTTTTAAAGAGCTGCAATGAAAGTCTGGGTACGTCCACCAGAACTAAGAGGGGGGGGGGGGGCAGCCCAGCCTCTTTCTAGCTAAGAGAGGCACAGATGGGCCTGCCCTTGGCCCAGGTTTTGCCTGCGTGTGTCCCACGCTGCGGGAGCCCTGATGTAAATGTAAGCTCCTCCTGGTGCACACAGATGGCGGCAAAGTTTGGCGCTCTCCTTCACTTTCTCTCTCCCTCTCTCTCTCTATCCTTCATTCTTTCTCTCTTTCCCTTTCTGTTTCCTTCACTCCTACTATATCCCTCAGTCCCCTTTCCTGACTCTTAATCTCCTTCCTTCTCTCTTATATTGTGAAATATATATTGTATATATTATAATTTACTTTTTTCTTGTCTTTCACAGATATTATATTTATAATAAATATTTTTATTTTTTTATTTCTTAATAGGTAGGTATCCATTTCTTAACTGTCACTAAGCTTTCACTCATTCGCACTCCACTTCCCCACTCCACTTCCTCCTGTCTGTTTCTCACACCCCTTCCCTTTTGCACTGACTTTCGCTTACTCCTCTTTGCTTTCTTTTGCAAACTGGTGCAGGATTTTTACGTAGTATAAGTGTAAAAGTGACTGAATAAATATTATAAATTTTACTTATTCACTTTTAGAAGGCGTTCCTGCATCTGAACATTCCCCATGTGTGCAGGAAATCCTTCTTTTGGTGCATTGTTTTACAATATGATGCACCTTGTAAGTACATCAGATTGTAAAAACCATACTTTATGGTGCATCTTTTGTACCACTGCTGCATCACAAATGTGATGCAACAGTTGTGTAAAAGACACTCAAGGGGATTATAAAACTGCCCTTAAATTATATAAATCCACCCACCCACTTTCACTAATAGTGCAAATTGAAACATAGAGTTGTAACATATTTATATACATATGTTACATTTCAGTGCTTTGGAAGTACTACAGTATACTATAGGTAAACACCCTATAGATTCATGCTGTACCACATCCTTATAGTTTTGCACTAGACATTCACTATGACAAACATTTGCAATACAAACATAGAAGTTGAGTTCTTTTTTTGACCGGTAGAGGTAGTTCTAAAAAGAACTTTTTTTTGTTTGTTTTTGGTTTGCTTGAAAAACGAAGAAAAAATGAACTTTTTAAACAATTGTTCAACAGGAACAAGGAATTATAAAAAAAGAAAAAAATAATTTGGAGCAGTTGTGCCTCCTGTTCTTTTCCAGAATGACTTCTATGGACTCTTGACCATGGAAGAGGTGTGGCGCCGCGGCCAGGGCGACTGACGCTGGAATCTGGGATGGAAGAGGTGTGCGCCGCGGCCAGGGCGACTGACGCTGGAATCTGGGGACCACGGTTCGATCCCCGGCTCCGGCGGCAGGTTAGCCCAGCACCATGTGACTCTGGGCAATAGCTCGCTTAATCTTCCCGACGGCCCCCAGCGCCTAGAGACCCTTACGGGTGATTGTGCGCTTTACAAATGTGGACTTTACTTTAAGAAATTAGTTGGCTGCAATGCATGCAACAAACCACTAAATTCTTAAATTCAGGCTGTATATTTGGAATCATGTTTGTTGGTATTGGTGGTGGTGGTGCTGCCCTTGATGTGCTTGGAGCAGAGTCCTGGTTTTCCTGTGATCTTCGCACCACAGCTCTAGCCCAATTGTTGGGGTGCATGTTTTTGACATGGCGTTCCATGCTATGAGTACCAAAAGAGTACTTTTTGTTTGGATTGCCTCTGGACAATACCGTGTCACAGATTTTGCATGTGACATGCGGTGCATTCACTTTCTTTAAACTTTCTGGGAAGGTAAAAAACTTCCACACTATGGACTCCTTTTCTTTGGTTGGGCGGGGGTCCTCTTCAACAACTTCTTCTGAAGAAGAATGTTCAGACTCTTCACGTTGAGCCATTTGCAAACAATTTTCTCAAGCCAGGAGCTGTAGAAAAAAGATGTTGCTTCTCTGAAAGCCAAAGAAGAATGATGAACATGGGAGGGGTCTTTCTACAATTGGAGTAGGAAGTATTATAAACCAATCAAATGTCTTGTTTTAAGGTCACATGGTTGGATGTCATCTAAAGGTGCGCTCACGGAGCGTTTACGGAGCGCTTACGTAATCTCGTGATGCATTTACGATTTATTTACGGATCGCTCACGTCATCTTACGATGCGCTTACGTAGGACGCACCCTCGTGAGATTCGTAATTGCTTTAATAAAGTAATATACGGTCTTTAAACGTTTTAAATAAAAAAATTCTTTATTATCCCACATAATGTGTACCTTTATATTGTACAATAAATACGTAGATACAATGTTTTTAAGTTTATAAAACTTTCGGGGGTAAGCGCTCGAAGCCTTTACGGTGCGCGGACGGAGGTCTCACGATGCGTGCACAGGCGACGTACCCCCGGGAGATTTGTAATTACTTTAAAAAATAATATACTGTTCTTAAAAGTTTAAAAAACCCATTTTCTTCATTATAGCAGATATTGTCTACCTTTAAAATGTACATTAAATCGTAGATATTACGTTTTTGGAATTAAAAAAACTTTCGGGGGTAAGCGCACAGAAAGTTAATAGTGTGCTTGCGGAGCTGTCACGGTGCGCGGACCTTGTAATCATATTAAAAAATGAACTTATGTTCTTAGGTGCATGTTTCCCCTTCCTTCTTCTCTATTTTCTTTTCGGTGGCATGTTACGGGTATTTTTTGGTTATTATGGTTTATCCTTTTCCCCTTTTCTTCTTCTTTTTTATTCACTATATTCTTTGATAAGATTCTTCCTTATTGGTTTTATTATCTTTCATGATTCTTTGGTGATGGTATCTAAAAATTAGACTTGGCTTCCCTATTTATGGGGATTATAATTGGGTACGTATTTATTGTTACAGCCCTGAGGAAGTCATCGGGTTATGTCCCCTGACGAAACACGTGTTGGCGTTTGGCTGTTGTGCGTATTGTCAAGACTGTACTGCTGTATTTACAAGTCTTCATGAACACCTATGGATTAGGAAAATAAAAAATAAGAACTTTACACTATGAATGTGTAGATATGGACAATTAATTTTGAATAGAAACTACATGCAATATTTGCAGATACGTGTAAATATGCTCGGGGTACTTTCTGTTTTTCTCTAACTACAATAGCAATTACTTTGTAATTACTGTTGACTGACAGCGTTAGGTGGTAGCTGTCTATGGTTTCCCTTGATGCAACTTAAAAATAGTTCATTTTCACTATTCGCCACATGGGCTATGCGCTGGATATACCTCACCATCTGTTGTTATAAAGTGTTTAGTGATGTCATCAGTGATGTCATTTGAGATGTCATCAGTGATGTCATGAGTGATGTCACTGACCATGTCATGAGTGATGTAATATGTGACGTCATCAGCAGTGCAGTGCGGGCGCGCAAGTTATAGTTAGCTGGATTAACTATGACGGGGGAATTTCAATGGTTTTGTATGAGTGATATGTCCAACTAACATGTGTGAAACCTATGGTTTTTTTCACCTAATTTGCAAGGTTTTTTAAATGCTAATCCCTAACTATAACGTGTGTGAAACCTATGTTTTTTTCAGTGAATATATATATATATATATACCTAAACCCACCCTGAACCCCAGAAATACCCCACCACCCCAAAACCCTAACGCACCCTGAACCCTAAAACCTTAAACGCACCCTGAACCCTAAAAATTCACCCTACACCTCAAAACCCTAAACCACCCTGACCCCTCAAATTACCCCTACACCCTAAAATCTAAACGCACCCTGAACCCCAAAAATACCCCACCACCCCAAAACCGTAAACGAACTCTGAACCCCAAAAAACCCCTGCACCCCACCCCAAAACCTAAATGCACCCTGAACCCTAAAAATACCCCTGCACCTCAAAACCCTAAACGCACCCTGAACCCTTAAAATTCCCACTACACCTCAAAACCCTAACCCACCCTGACCCCCAATATTACCCCTGCCTTCCAAAACCTAAATGCACCCTGCACCCCAACAATACCCCTAAACCCCCAAACCTTACACGCACCCTGACCCCTAAAATTACCCCTGCACCACAAAATCTAAACGCATCCAGAACCCCAAAAGTACCCCTGCACCCCAAAATCTTAAAAGTAACCTGAACCCCAAAAATACCCCTGCACCCCAAAACCTAAACACACCCTGAACCCCCAAAAATACCCCTGCACCCCTAAACACACCCTGAACCCTTCAAATTCCCACTACACCTCAACACCCTAACCCACCCTGACCACCAAAAATACCCCTGCACCCCAAAACCCTAAAAGCACCCTGAACCCTAAAAATTCCCCCTACACCCCAAAACCTAAATGCACCATGAACCCCAAAATTACCCCAACACCCCAAAACCTAAATGCACCCTGAACCCCAAAAATACCCCTACACCCCAAAACCCTAACCCACCCTGACCCTTAAAATTACCCCAGCACCCCTTAACCCACCCTAAAAATACCCCAGCACCCCAAAACCCAAACATAAACATAACCCTAAAATCACCCCTGAACCCCCATACCATATACCCCTACACCCCAACCCCCAACCCTATACTTACCTTATACTTACATTTAAAAAACAAATGCTTTTACTATTCATACATTTACAAAGAATTTCGTTGTAAAAGCATGCGTGGTAAAAGCATATAAAATGTAATGCCATGCGTTGTAATGGCATTGCGGAGTCATGGTAGATGCGTTGTCATGGTATGCGGGGTGATGGTATGCGGGATACAAGATTTGTGGTAATGGTTGTTTACCGGTAGCTTCTGCATCATTAAATTAATTGAATTTACAGTACTTCACCAGAACATCCAGTCATTCCAAAAACTCATTGATTGTCTCACATGAACTGTGGTATGCTTGACTGAATGTGTAACATCTGTAATCCACATTTAGTACTGGATTAAACTTGACATGTAAGGCTGTTTTGATTTGTTCGTACTTCACTTCATTTTATTGTGGTATCTTTTTCATGGCTTCTTTCACTCCTTGACCGGCCATGATCCTCAGATACTTTGTAATCTTTTTGTCATCTTTTTCATCTATCGCGTCTATGAAATCTTAAAAAGTCTCTATCCATACCATCCATCTGTTGACAATATTGTGTTTCTTGGCAGTATCAAATGTGGTTGGCGGTTTTAAGCCTGGAGCAGTCATATATACATTGACAGACAGTGGTGGTCTCTCAGGTGCTTCTTGTGGAACTTGATTAAGAAGAGCTTCTCTAGCACCTTGTGGCATGCTAGCTTTGGGGTCAGCCTTTACATCTTTTGGAATTTTTGTCTCACCCTGAATCTTCATTGGAGATCTTTATCTTAAGATAGTCTTTAGAGTTGTTATGGCCCCCATGCAGCAGATTTGGTGGTGGTGTTACTTCTTCAATGTAGCAGCTCCACAAGTATTACCCTGACGCTCCTTCTGGGGTCACACCACAGCATGTCATTAGTGGGTTTTGTAAGTAGATGAACGTTATAAACTAGTAGGTCAATAAAGCAGATAACATTGTGATATTTTGTTGGATTTTTGCTTAAATGCTTCGACACAAACACCTGATTGATCTCTGCTTCGTAGCATATGTATTTCTGTTTCATTTGCACTATTGTTGTGAGCTGCTTTTGTAACCTGGTTGCAACAGCCTTTAGCTTTCTTACTCCGTTTAGTATTGCATTGGTTTGCCTAATGGTATAGTACCTTTTATTTGTGGCCATTTCATTCAGTCCCTGGTCACTGACATGTATACTTTCAATGTTGCTTCCTTTAACTGCAAGCGTTTTATACAGGCAGGTGTTGCTCCAAAACTCCCCCTGTGTCAACGTCAGTTCTGCACATGTTGTATGCATGAGCAGTTTGAACCCTCTTGAGCTCTCTGGAAGAGCGCTTTTAAAGTACGGGGTTCAGATCCCCTATCTCGTCACAAGATGTAGCGTCCTGCTAGGCTAGGCACTCGCCCATAAGTACGCCACACATGGAAAGTAATTTTACACATCTTTATTCTGCTGCATGTATGTTAGAACTCATCCATCCAACGCTTATATCATAGGCCTACGGTATATAGTAGGAACCAAAAGAATTCCAGTATTCTTTTATTGCAAGACACTACAGGTACCATGTTAACATAGGCAGGGACATTATAAAAGGTGTTTTATATGCCCTGGTGAGGGAAAAACTTCCAGTTTTGTTGTTTCCCTTTGTAATACATTAGCTCCATAGGCTAACATGGGAATGCTTTATTTACCATTCATAAAGTCTATCTTTTGACGTTAGCGAGCTAAAATATTAATTCAAAGTGCTTTTTATTATAACTATTGTAGGAAAGAAGTTATGGAACGGCTTGCTAAAGTTATCCAATTCAGCTCTTTAGCAGTCTCTTCTGATTGGTCAGCCTGTGACATGCTGAACCAAGCTGCTCTGATGAGGTATGAAGTGACATGGGCTGGGATAAAGGAGTCATCTGGGTCAGAGGAGATCTGCTGTCTGAAGACACCAGAGCAGGAAGGGGGCTCGGTAGCTAAACTAGTCTTCACTAGCCCAAGGGAGAAAGACAGTGAAGACAAGAACCAGGTACATCCACACTTCCAACACACCCTGGCCAGATGGGAGCTCCTTTAATTGAATTAGGAAAGGTGCTGGAAGGGGAGTGTAGGGAAAAGGCAGTCACAACTGTAGATGGGTTGAGCCAGACCTGGAACTCAGGAGAGATTTTTCCCATTTTTATTTTCTGGGACAAGAAAATGAAATACCTCATGGGAAGTGGTCATCACAGAGGGTGGCACCCGGCACCCCATTAGTCAGAGATATCCCCCTCCTTGTCAGCCGAGAAACCTAGATAAATATAGGAGAGCTTCCTAGCAACTCAGATCCTTTGTTAGTAATATCAAGAGAAGAAAGACTTCCCTTTTGAAACCTTGGTCTGCACCACAAAAGGACTGCACTCACAAGGACTGTACCTGCTCCACACTTCAGGCTTTACAAAAGAGGACTTTTCGTGGCTTCAAAAGGATTAAGAAGTAGACTTCCTAGAAGCAATTGGTACTAAAGAACTTCACAGAAGTCACATGCATCAACTCAATCAAGACAAGACCAGCTGACCAGATTCACCTGGACTTTAAATGATGTGACCAGGTGCATTGTGGGAATTGTAGTCCCAAACCTCAGAGAGGCAAATCAGAGCTTCTGGAAACTTGGCTGGTATTGTGGGCCTTCAAAGACCCAAAAGAAACATCTAGAGAAGAAGGACTGCCCTGCTGGTACCTTCACCTGCACAAGAGAGGACTGCACTCTTAAGGACTGCACCTGCTCCACTCATAGGGCTTTACAACAAAATGACATTGCCTGTCGTAAGGTAGAAAAGTGCTTGTAGGACTACCTTCAATATCAAAAAC
This sequence comes from Lissotriton helveticus, assembly GCF_964261635.1. Taxonomy (NCBI): domain Eukaryota; kingdom Metazoa; phylum Chordata; class Amphibia; order Caudata; family Salamandridae; genus Lissotriton; species Lissotriton helveticus. The sequence goes on along the minus strand of NC_136061.1, from coordinate 476,110,895 downwards.
AAGGACAAATCCACCTGACAAGCTTCACTGGATATTACTTGGATTACCCGGGTGAATTGTGGGAGTTGTAGTACAATACCCTAAGAGGCCAATCAGAGCGTCTTAACCCTTGGTTGGAGCTATGGACCACTTTCCTGCATCAAGAAACACTTCTGGAAGGAAGTGTAAAAGTGCTGCATCACGGGCCACCTGAACTCTTGACTTTTTCGCAGTCCAGCTCAACCTTTTTTTTTATCCCTTTGAGTTCTATTTGCTTGTAAGTGCTAGTTTTACTTTTAATCTTTAAACAATATCTCTGGTTCCGTACACTGAATTTTTTGTCATTCTGGTGTCCTTTTAATCATAGAATTATTGCCTGTTGTTATAAATTTGTGTTTGATTTGTATAGTTTGTTGTGTCTTATTTATTTACTGTATTGATTTTTTAAATGCTTTACACACCTGTCTCCTAAGGAAAGCCTGTCTGCTCACAGGCAAGCTACCAAGGGTTGAGCAAGGATTATTTTATTGAGAACTTGACTGAGCCCTATTTGTGATTGTGCTGTTATTACTAGCTGTAGGTACCTATCTACACCTACTGAAAAACCATCTTCCAACGCAAACTAACTCATGAACGAAGAAAAACTTTCATTTATAAAAAAGAAAAAGACCTAAAATGTCTATGGTGCTGCTAATATCTAGATCCACTATGGTAAACATGTGATGAGATGAATTGACTACTTAGATTAATCATTATTTGCTAAGTAGGAAAACACTCCAAAAATTGTTCTTAATGTAATAAATCTTAATTTAGTAAGTGGCTAATACTAAAATGTAACATTTTCAGAGTTAATTAATACAAAGGCTGCATGAAATAGTGGATTTTATTTTTAGTGTTTATTGTGAAGGAATACTATGGGTTAAAAATTCAGGGTGGATACCACTAAAAAACTGGCATGACGAGTAAATGTCTCCTGTGAAACATTTACTACCAAAACCTGAAAACAAGTTTACAAATTTTACAGGTATAACAATAATTTTGTTCATTTCTACTCATTAATCCCAAGTAACACACAAAAAGTGGTCTCAAGTTGTGGAGTGACTTTTTGTGATTGGAAAGAAAAATCAGCAAACTGAACTAAGTACTTTTAGGTCAGTTCACAAATTCTGAATCGTAGTGGGTAGCAATCCAACCTACTTCATCTGTATTCATGAGGTGGGTCCAAATCTGCTACTCAGTACTGTTGTATGCCATCACAGTGATTTTGGCTTGCTGGTTACAGCAGAGTTCAGAAAGCGAATGAGCAATAACGATGTCTTCAAAAAAATTATTTTTATTTTGTAACAGTTGTTGTGCCAAAGACAGGTCAAACGTCATGCTGTGTCTTCAGACACATTTCGGCTTATTCTTTTAACATGGGACTTTACTTTTTCTGACAAAGAAGTTGAGAGTATTTTGTAAAGTGAACAATCTGACAATCTTTCTGTGGTGAAGGGTATGTGAAAAGAAACATTATAGAATGTCAGTTTTGTTGTAACACACAAATACATTTAAATACCTGTAAATGAACTTGTACAAATATTTCGATTTATATCAGCAATTAGGAACATATTTTTTTTGTAATCCCAAAGTTTGATGGAAACAAAGAATTCAACAGGATCAAAGCAAAGCAAGACAGTTCTCTTGGTCGTTCGTGTTCAAATGATAAATATTTACTGAACCCTAATTTCCACACATTATCTTTTGTGCGCTTTAGTAGCAAAACTGCATGCCACTGCAAATGTTATGCCCATTTCAACAGTAAATGTGTGTTTTGTAAAGGACAGTGCGCTCCCACACCATGTTTTATAATATATTTGCACTAGGGTGCTCTAAAATGCGCCACAAGCTAACTACCATACATGTATCACTCTCCTTTTGTATGGGCGTGGCTCATTTGCTACATTTGGCCTTTGTGTTACATTTGGATTTTACTCACTCCCTATGACTTCAGTGATGTAGCTTTGGCTGCAGCCCCCTCACTCTGAAAAGTGTTCCAGCACTACTGTCGGTAATGGGCATAAAAGGTTTAATGTGACAGATCACTGAATAGATGTTATTCTACGTGCTGCACTCATTCAGTGTTTCCATATGAAATCCAAACGCTGAAACGAAGAATGAGAAAACGAATGTTCACCTAATGTGCAAAAACATCTGCTATGTATTTAAGAAATTATGTTTGTAGTCTGTAAATGCAAGCCTGTTCTGCAGTTGAGAAGAGGAGAGGCGATGGTTTAACCAACAGTGACATAATCCTGTCGAAATGTGTGACCTCTTCATTACCACAGAGGGATTTCGATTCCTGCTTCGCTGACCTCTTTTTTCTAGCAATCTATGTTTCGCGTTTTTCATTGTGGAAGTACAAACGTAAAGATTCCTGTGATCATTCGCACAGAGGACCATTCCTGCTACTGGTTTCTAGAGGTTTAATTTCTCATATACCAAAATACATTCTTTCATGTGCGTTATTTCGTTTTCTTTAAGGTCATTTTTCACTCTTGTGCCTTTGAAAGGAACATTTGTGCAGCTGGAGTTACATGTGATATGGCCTCCTGTTGAGGAGCAGGTCATGGCACACACTACTGGCCGCCTGGGAAATGTGAAGATCTTTCTAGTTCAGACATCTCTAGGAAAAAAAAAGTCCACTATGATATTCTTTCACTTCTGCAACCAGCTGTCTATTATAGTGTTTCTCATGCTCCTTATGCCCTCTAACCTCTACATGTACAGGAATGTATGGGTTTGATGGTATGCTCAGTAAAACACTAAACATAAACACACTTTATTGATGATTTTCACTCCAAAGAATTTTTGTGCTTTCTGTTTGCAGTTCCTTTTGGCTGTTATCTGATTCTGATTCAGAAAATGAAAAGTGTACCTTATCGTTACTAATCTCGGAGATAATCATAGATCATTTATATTTATTGTGAACATTTTTATGCACAGCATATGTCCCCTACGAAAACAGAGTTCATCAGTTTATTACGCTGCGTTCTGTTACTAATATATGAAAGTGTGTTTCAAAGATATCTCCAAAAGTATTTGTATAAATCAACATGATAAGAAAACCCCCTTTTATTTAGGGATTAATTGTAACTTTCAAGTTTGTAACTGCTGCTAATTGGTTTCTTTCAGATTTTATTTTTAAAACAGATACTCTTCTGAAGTGTTTAAAAGAAGGAACACTGGTGTCATGGCCTACTCCGCACTGACTGAGCATCAACTCTCAAGTGAATCATGGACTCCACTGGACTGCATTTACTACAATGAACTGACAAAGACTCAGATAGACTTGAGACCACCCCCGGATAATATATGTGCAAAATCTCCTTTCCTTGGAGGATATGTTCCTAGGAATTTCACTAACTTCAAAGAATGCCAACCATGTCACAGGCAAATTTTAGCTAACACCTGGACAGGGCTCTTCTTTGTACCCCCAGCCAGGCAGACTCAATTCACAGTAGGAGAGGAGCTGCCTCCAAACTGGTTTAGTGCTCACACAGGAGGGATTACTTATGTCCCGAGCCACACCTCTGGGGTGGGCATAAACTCTCGGAACCAGGGAAGAAAGTTTTTTTCACCTTGGATTTTGAGAGAGTGGCATTGTGGGATTGTTTGCTGTAGGGCAAACAGGAAGTGTTACAAAAGTGGATAGGGTTGCCCTTGGGGATTTTTACCCTACTGATAAGGGATGGGTCAGGAGCCATCTCCATCCACAGACTGGTGCCAGCCATAAATGTGACACCCACAATAATCTCCTCTTAACACTACTAGACCTGTGGAAGATCAGATACAGACCTAAAAGTCCTGAAAGTAGCATAGAAGGCTGGACATGCCCTCCCTCTTGTATCCAGGAAAAAAGAGGACTACAAAGGTCATAAGGCTGTAGGGTCAGAACAAGCTACAAGAGGACTTTCCTGTAACTGCTCAGCTGATCAGTTCCAAAAGTACCTGCCCTGGACCCAGTTAGTGGCCCCTTCTGGAGTGATTCTTAAACCCCAAGTGCTGTTCCCGAAGTCTCTAAACTCTTGGCTATGCCAAAGTTTGCTGCTCCTAACTTCTGCCGAAACCAGGGACGTTGAATGTTTTTGGCTCAAAAAACCTCCGGAGGGCCCAAACCAACTTGCCAAGCCATTCTGATGAAGGTACACTGCACTGGGCTAAAGACTGAGGTTACACTCACCCAGAGCTTATCTGCAGAAGCAAATCCTATTCAGTGGGATCTCTCAGAAAAGGTATACAGCCTGGTGGAGCCTTGTTTGACTAAAGCCTGCAGCCTTTCTCCTCAGGAATAATCCAAGCTCCATACAAATGATTAAGTCTGAAGCAAGAAATGTTCACTGGCCGAAAGCCCCAAAAGTATCTGGCCAGTGAGGGACCTTCCTTGTGCATTAAACTCAAGTTTCTCCAACCAGGAACTTTGCCGCCAAACGTTAAAGGCTTCAGTAGGGCCTCGTCCAATGACTAGCTGAATTTGTGGAACACTTCTCAGCCCACTGCCTGGCCCCCTAGAGAATTTTTGACTATTGTTTTAGAGTCTAAAGTCTAAAGTAAAACTTCTGACTGGGCTGGACCTGGTTTCTGTATCTGACCCATGCTTCATAGTGGTCATCCTTAACTTGGGCCTAGGTACCGGCCAAGTGCAACTAGATGACAGTGGTTGGCGCTTAATGCTTAATGCTTTTTGGTGCTATTTTTAATCTTAAACTTTAACATTTTCGATCTGTGGTTTCCCTTAATGGACTTTTCTCATTTTGGTGTATTTTTATTCATTATAATTTACTTTATTTTTCTAAATTGGTTTGCCATTCTTCTTATTTGTGTTTTGACTGTACCACTGCTGCTGTGGTACTGCATTGATACTTTACACATTGCCTCTATGTTAAGCCAGTCTATTCTGTGTGATGGCTATCAGGTGATTTAGCTCATGTTAATTTAGTGACTTTTGTGATTCACCCTGACAACATTGGTGACCGTTACCTGAGGTGGGTAGTTACCGAGCGTAACAAATATTCTCAACTTGTTACACATATCAATAGCATTTACAGAGTAATCCTGCATCTATTTGTAATGCACATTCACTCTGGTTATCAGCATGGTGAAAAACAAGCATGTAACAGCATTTGTATGCACATCCTGTGACTCAGTATTTAAAAAATAATTTCAGCTGTTAATATAAATGTTTTTGGGCAGGTAGAAAGTCTCTCCAAAGGAGGAGAAACTAAAGCTCAATGTCATAGGGACTGAATATTTTCGCTTGCATTTACCTCAATAATATAATTGGATGTCTGTAATTTTCATTTTATAAAGTATAAAAGTTTAGCAATTTACTTAAATTGAATAATATTCTATGTGGTCATATATTCCTCAGCAGCCTGCTACCTAACTCTCTCAAATACAGCGAAATTGCAATTATCATTAGTGAAGTTAGCATGCATTAGATGCAACCTCTCTCTCTCTCCTAAGGAAGAAAACTGTGAGAACAGGTCATTGGTTTCCAGATCCAGAAGTCTGCATCAAGGAGCTATTTTGGCTCTCATCCACAGACACCATGCTGCAGATCATGTTCCATCCAACCAACTCTAATGACACGTTCAAAAGAATGAAACACAGGCATCAGAAGGTTTCTCTGCATGCATGACCTTTTCCACAATCACATAAATGCATGAATATCAATTCAGATAGAACATTACAGCTAATATCATACATGCAGTATATCAAATGAGTAGCTCACACCAATTAAGTTTTTGTTACTTTATTTTAATGCAATGTGTATATTTTCATTACAGGTCACCTGGGTAGTTACATGTTTTTCATAATATTTGTAATATTTTTTGTCCATTTTATTTCCCATTATATGACCGGCATAGTTTGGAACACCCTATGCATCACTAGAATAAAAGTAAAATTTTCTGTGAATTTATGGACTTCCTTTAATTTAACTATTACAACAAATTGTTTTGTAAGTTCGCCCATATCGCTTACATCTGTTCCATCATAATGCCTGTCAAACCAGCATACCAGCTCCTGCAGATGCTATGGCCACTGGAGTGAATGGAACAATAAATACTTATTTCCTTTGAAATCCCTATCTTTTAAAACTTATGGAAGAAAATATTAAAAATATGTAGCTAGTATCCACCAAATAGAAAAAATCAAAATAACCCCAGTTTTTTTCTGTGTTTTCAACTCGCACTTTAATTGTATAATTTATTCCGTCGATTTTCCTGAATAATGACAAACAATTTATTACAAACAATAAATGCAGATATCTCATAATTCACGATGGACTTTTAAAATGTTCTATGGCATTTATATTTTCTGGCTACCCTCTGAAATACCTATTTATTGCCCATTATAGGTGCACTTCACTATGAAATACTTTTCCATACAAACCAGACTCAATTTTACAGTCTGTAGTCCTGTTTTCAGAACAAATCATCGATTCCAGTTAATAATCTACATCTACTGATGTAAAGTATATAGATTTGTAGTATTCCATTTTACAATTGTTTTATAAGAAACAGGCAAATGAGGATCTTTAATTCATGTGTTTTGGTTGATAAGATTGGGAATACTCAATCCACCATAATTCTATTTGAAGAAGTCGCTTTTTTATGGTCTCCAAAGCTTTTCAATGTCCTACTATTTTCATATATTCTGCCCTTTTTACATATTAAGCCACTGAAGAAAATCCATTTTTTCCTATCAGGAATCATTTTCGAATTCCTGGCTGTGTAATTGAGGTAGGTCATACCTTTATGCATGTACCTTTGTGAAAAGGGCTCACAGCGTCTAAATCCTATACAATGTTTTCTTCATGGGCAACATCTGTGCTGCCCTGGTTGTAACCTAGAGCTGTTATGGGAAGTTAATGTTCTTCCACTCTCATTGCTGAATTGATATAATTACTTATCGAGGGGCATATTAGCAAGAACCTCGTTAAAATTATAGCAGGTTTAGAGGCAGGAAACTGACGCTAAAACGGCGATAATGGGCTTGCTAATATGTGTTATAGAATTCCAATAGAAGCCCAGGTTAGATGTGCAGGACATCTAACCTGGGCTTCTATTGGAATTCTATACTGCATATTAGCAAGCCCATTAGCGCCGTTTTAGCAGCAGTTTCCTGCCGCTAAAACAGTGATAATTTTAATGAGGTTCTTGCTAATATGCCCCAAGGTCTATAAATGAGATAATATCAGATATCTAAGATGTTTATGTCAGGTGAGAAGATCAACCGGTGATTTATTTTGCCCTTTTATAGTGGTACTTACAACTAAGAGGGAGCAGAATGTAAGGTCTGTCATCGACTTTGTGGAAAATTTACAAACAGTTCGTTTTTGAAGTTAGAAAGTTTGAGAACTTTGAGCTCAGATGAAGATCTCAAAAAAGGTTCTTTTAGTGAAGGTGAGTCTTCCAGATTGAAAAATATATTTGCAGTAATTTTCTCCTTTGTTCTATATTTAATTTGTATCACTTATTTCATCTTAATACTTAGTAACCATTGCGAAGGTTGCAAACGTGCAGTTGAAAAATAAATGATACAGCACAATTGTGAGATGCTGTGGAAGAATGCTCACTGATAAACACACTATACAGTTTTTGAAGAAATTCTATGGCAAGTTTCTTTCATGTTTTTCTATGAATGACTCTTGTTTCAGCTCTAGTGTGCACAGTTCAACGATCCTTTTTAGATCTGACTAGACAGTTTTAGCTATTTGAATGACATAATGTCATCAGTTTCTCAAAAAGTATAATATGAAATGAAGAAAGAGAATAGGATTTCACATAACTCACTTCAACCATTAGCTTTCATGTTGTTGTTATGGTTTACTATAGTTTGATTAGACTATGTATCAGAGCATTCTGAAGATGGTTAAACTGTCCTAATTGTGGTCCCAGTAGTTTTTGTTTCACTGCAGAAACCATTTAGCATGAAGCATGTCACTAAGAAGCTGATGCAACACCATTTTATTGCTGAGCTATGACTTTTTTTGTTCAGGAAGTGCTTACTGATTGCATGCCTTAAACTGTTAAGAAATATCAGACAGAATCACTCCATAGGTATTAGAAATACACATTTATTGATTCTAAACGTGGCACCCAACATGAGTTATGTTAGTGAAAAAGTGGTAAATGAAGTGAGTGAATCAAATTAAAAGGTAATACTCACAACGAAGTGAAAGAGACAAAAGTTTTGAATTAATCTAGTTTTGTATTGGCCCTTGAATGTGGCTGGTAATTATAGTAATACACAGCATAGACACCAAAACAAAATGAAAACACATATATCAGAACTACATCTATATACATTAACCAGCTGATGAAAGTAGGTGGTGCAGAAAAGGAACCACTAGATATTTCTTTTAGTGTTTGATACATCAAGAGAAGCTTCAGGCTGGGATTCAGCTAGGAATTTTCTTGGTATGTGAGAACTTGGTCAATGTTGTCAGTGAAGTAATGTACTAAAAGTACTCTTCCACACAAAACATTAACTCAAATGATTGGTGTGTTTAGCGAACTAAAGAGAGAGGTGCAAATGCATTTTGATCTCTGCTTGTTTCTAGACTAGACTAGTATGTGTCTGTTCATGGACACACAGAAGGAATTACAGAGTCTGAAACAATAAGGCACTGTGAAAACATAGTCTAATAAACTCATGCTTCAGACGAATCAGGAATCTTTCTTTGGTTTATAGGTTAATCCTTGGTTTTTGTTTAGCCTTTGACAAAGATGTAGCACTATTCCCTAATCAAACTTGCATTATCATTTGTTTTACTTTGATGCCATGATACTATGCTTTTGTATTTTCAACTTTTTTGTTCTTAAGGTTAATATAGGTACACATATATTTCTTTGAAACAGCAAAATAAACACTGACTCTTTGCCAAATGTACTAAATATCACACATTTTGTAGTGAATGTCTGTTGGTAGCCTGTTACAATGCAAACTTCATATTTTGACTCCCTCTCAAAGCATTGCTCTTCTTGGGTACATATGTCACTGCACATAGAGTGTTCCTTTTGGGAGCTGGGGGCTTCATACACATTTTCACATATCTATTATCAAACACACTAAACAGCAAACCCTAATACATGTGTCAATGCTTGTTTTTTGCATTCTAGTCATTCCCATGTTTCTTTTCCATCATGCATGAAACAGTATGAGAACCTTTACTGTGACTCATTTGTAGCTCTCTAAGTGCACTTCAACCCTGATCATGCATTCTGTTAATTCATTCTTATTGGAATATATGGCTAGGTATCAAACACTTGGCGAGGGACCTTACCAGGGAGGATAGCATGACAGCACCTATGATGTAGATATGCCATCTATAGACTGAGGTGCGGGGTCTGCAGATAACGCCCAGAGGTCTTCGAATATATAATCATCCTGCTTCTATACAAGGTGAGGGAGGTTAGGCTACACTGTGTTTTACAATGACAGCTCCTTTTATGATTTATGGACTACTTGCTATGCTGACCATATTTGAGTCATACATTTGTCTGCTTATTGCGGCACGTATACTGCATATTAGCGTAAGGTATTTAAAATAAATATTTTAAACTTGTTTGTGTCTCTGTCAGATCTTATTGGGGACAAGTTCAACAGTGTGAGCGAAGGGTGTGTCTTGCAACCGCAATTCCTGAGGGAGTCTGGAGTGTTGTGTGCCTGGGTGTCTGATCACTTGTTCCTCTGTGAGTGAGTAGAAGGGCAAGTGAGACACTATAGCTAGTTGGTCCTAGGCCTATGGGTACTAAGGTGGTAGGATGAATCAGTGCCTATCTACCAAGGTCCCATAATTCCATGCATAGTTCTGTGTTTCTGCAGAATCCCTGCAACATGGCGCCACCAACGTTTGTTCTGGTACTTATTCAAGAGACACCCGAGTAGCGCTGGTGACTGTCCACAGTACCCTTTCATCGGTTACCGGAGACGGCCGTGGTGGGAGGGCTTAGCCCCCTGCAGTTGTAGGGTACATCTGTTTCTGTGGGTGTTTCAAGCTTGAATTTTCAAAGGTTTTCAGATCAGTTTTGCTCTACCATTTGGTTTAACATTTTCCATATCATATGGCACAGCCGGTCACTATTCCTGCCCATAACCGGCGGCGGTTATATATCATTTGATGCAGGATGGTGTTCCCAATGCGGTAGCTACCATTTTTTTTGTAGTCATGGTGGATCCTTCATACCGCATCGAGGTGTTTTACTCCTGGGTTGCCTTTCCAGCGGTTGATGCTAACGATAATTTTTTCCATGCTGACAAGGTTGCTGCTCCTCCAGCAGGTTATCGTCCTTATCTGATGATTGAAGTTTTGCTGATGTCCTGGGAGCATACTATTTGGTTTAACACCTTCAATGCTACAGGAGATTTTCCTCTTGTGCTGCATTCTCAGATTTACCATTGTTCATGACGAGCTCAGCTCGTCATAAGCACACGACCAGTATACTGCATGACGAGCTGAGCTCGTCATGAGCATGTAAGGGGTTAATGGTGCCTTCCCTCACCCTGTTTCATTTGTTCGTATTGGCCCCTTCAGTATTGATGTGGCGTGATGTCCAGCTTTGGCTAGTTTCACACCACATCCGAACGATCTCTATGTTAATATAGCGGACGGTCATTTGCTATAAGGTCCAGTAATTCAGCTTTATAGGTGAGTCACCCAATTTATTTCTCATTCTTTTTCAGTGGCTCCGGATGGAGCTGCAACTCCAATACAGTGCGAAGGTCTTGTGATTAGTCCCATAATGATTAACTCAGTGATGGGCAAAAGTCCTCAGAATCATGAGGACCTGCCATTTTGGATAGCCCAGAAAATTTAACAGCTTAATGCTGTGTTCCCACACACTAGTCCTGTTGAGGAACTGCAACACCTGGGGGACGGTGTTTGCCTCAGTGTATACACTGTGCTTTGGCACCCCCGCCATGAGCGTTCTGCTGAGCATTCTGAAATGTGTACAGGATGAACACAGAGCTGGTCCAGCCCCGGATTTGAGGATGAAATTAGTGTGTGTGTTCCTTTTTATCTCCGATATGATTCTGGCTACCATTAAAGGCGAAGTTGTTTGCTTGCATGTGTGCCAACGCCTGGTGGATGCTGATCGGAAGCGACAGTTGGCGATAATTATTGCATATGTTAATACATCGCTAGGATGCAATCATTTGGAAGTCCGACCATTTACACAAGTACAGAATAAACCCCCTATGGAGAAGGAGGGCCATCTAGTCTTCCAAAAAAGGCCTGAAACAAAATTATGCAGCAACAGAAGCCTAGGTCTTGTGCTGGTTTGCCTCCACCTGATGCTTCTAAGCTTAGATATGATTTACGTGATTGCTCTAAAATTAAGACACCAGAGAGGTTCCAGGTTCCTGATCCACGTTCTCCTTGTTCCCTTCAGGAATTGTCGGATCAACAATTTGGTGTAGGGGGACGACAGGATTGCAGAAAAGGCAAGTCCATGCAACAAGGCGAAACCTGCAGGGACAGTTTGACTTGAAAGTCAAACAGGAGGAACCACCTCAATATTGAGACTCTTTCCAGACGGTGAGAACCCTCCTCCTAGACAGGAGTTGGGCGTTGACTCTCCTTGACTGCTTGGCAGAAGTTAGCATAGTTTGGCAGACACTCCACCAGCGTCTGAATGCAAAAGCACCTGATACTTTTATAACTGTTGAAACAGCTGACACAAGCGTGGCTCTCCCAGATAGAATCTGAGTTAGACCTCCAGATTGAAGGGGATATTAAACGCACTGTGAAAGCAGTCTTTTGGGAAAATTTAACGTCTACGTACAACATTTTATTGGCAGAGGTTGATTTGGCCTCCCCCTTTTGTCTTTGCCTCCTCTAGGGGCGTGGATGTGATTCTACCTTCTTTTATGCAATATGTCCCAGATGAGACTAACCAAACATATGCTTCGGAGTGGGCTCTAGCTTTAGCTCCTGCCTTATATCGCAATCAAGCGAGTTGGGATAAGAATTCACCGGTGCATGTTATTCCTTTAAGATCTACACCTCAGCCCCAACCAAAATATCCCATTAAAAATTATGCTAAAGTGTCCATTAGAGACATTCTGACTCAATTGGAATATCCAGGAGTAATAGAACCCTGTGTATATTCCATGAATAATACTCTTTGTCTGATATTGAAACTGGATGGTTCATATCGTATACGTTTAGACTGCAGACATTTGAATAGTCATGACCTTTGCAGTAAAGATAACACACAGTTCTTCCTTAGTGAATAACATTATTCGCAAGAAATTTAGACATTTCAAATGGATTTTTCAGTCACACATTGTCTCCTGAAAGCTGTGACTTGACCCCATTTAGGGCTCTCGGCAATCAGAGACACTATGCGAGATTGTCTGTGGGGTATAAGAATAGCCACAGGGTTTTTGCAGCACGCAATGTGTCGATTTTACAAGAAATTGCCTTGAATGTCTTCTCAGGTTAGCTAAATCGCATGTTGTCTTTCTGGCAGATCTTTGCCTTCGTTTCAAGCTAAATAATACGAGTGGGGGATAGCACCCCACCTTTTGGAGAAATGTGCTCAATTGCAACCTCCAACTACTCTCAAGAAGATGCAGTTTGCTGGGTTTCTTGAATTTCAGCCAAACCTCCATTCCAGATTATGCCCAGTGTATTAAATGACTATACTCGTTGATACATCCTTCTTTTTAATCTTTCAGTTAGTTTGCGGAACGTACCGCAGTGCTGAAGTCTTTACAGTCTGATCTGCTTGCAACTCAATTCTTTAGACAATACCACAAATTCGGTCATGAGGATTGTACCAGGAACATTAGGATTCACCTACGTGACTTTTAATGAAGGGGACACGGTTCCCATTGCTTATAAATCACATTTGTCTACTCCTGCGGAAATGCATTTTTTTTCTACAGAATTTTTTTTATCAGCAGTGCAGATGGCAATTCTAAAGGAACATTCTCTGGCTCAAGGCAAATGCATCTTCATGGCTTCACCTGTACCCAATTTAGAAGCTGTCACGAAGGTGAGGGTACTGGCTTCTATAGCTCTGTATCCACGTTGGATACAATTGGCTAGTTCATTGACATCGGCTGATGTCAATTTAATCTTTGATCATTCATTGCAAACACAGGAGTTTTCACAGTATAAACATGTTCATACACTTCCTTTGTCTGTACTGCCTCTTGACCAGTACAAATGTATCATCTACACTGATGGTTTTAGCCGTGCATATTGGGCAGCCTGCGCTATTGTGGCAGGCTTGAAAATGGACAGGGATTTTATATCACCCTTGGTTCACACACAATCCCTTGATAATTGCACGGCACAGTTGGCCGAACTGCGTGCTTTGGTATTGTCTCTTGAATTTGATGATCCTGAAGTGCCTACTCTTGTCCTATGCTATTCCTTCTACTGTGTACAGTCCTTTAATAAGAACGTATTCTTTTGGAAACAGAAAGACTTTTGTGAATCTAAGGGTAGTGCAATAAAGACTAAAACGCTTTTGGTCCGAGTGGCCGCTCTTAAGGAACGTTTGTCACCCACACATTATCCATACACTGGGCTATCAGCGTGTGGGAGCACACACCATTGTTAATTCCATGGCTGATGAGGCAGCTAAATCTGCAGTAGCCACATGCTTTATAGCGGTGGTTACTAGGTCCATGACTAAGATTGATGATGACATTTTGGTGGCTATTGCCACAAGGAGTAACGGACACTATATCCCAGGGTTTCTCGTTGTGTTATACCTATCACTTAACCACTTATCAGATTCCTTCAGTTGGAGATCGCTTGATTCCCGAGGACCCCAGGCTTTCACTGATTGTGCCTGCCCATGAAGGAATGGCTTCCACACATGCAGGACTGACAGCAGCAATTTCTCTTTTATAGCAACGTTATTGGTGGTGCAGCTTATACCAGCAGACAAACAAATATGTGCTTTCCTGTGATATTTGTCAACAGATTAAACCTTCTACTGTTTTGTGCCCGTCACCTACTTATCTCTTCATTTCTAAAGAACCGTTTGGTTGTGTTTATCGTGATCACTGCGTTCCTTTGACATCAAACAACGCTTTCAAATATATTTTGGTAGCGGTAGATTCATGCATGAGGTTTCTCTGGGTTTGGTCGCAATGCAGAGCTGATGCTTGTGCTGTTATAAAAGATGTGCATAACCTTTGTAGGGACATATGCCTGTGGCACATTCCATTCAGACTAATATCCGGCTTTTGCTTCTAAGGCTTACCATGATGCGATGAAATCAATGTGGGGTATGTGAGGGTATTAGGTACAGACCGGGGCTGGTTAACTCATCTCATTGGAGACCAACGTGCATTAAAGAATTTCCATTGAAGATATCTGGGTGGACAAACGCCATAGAAAATACTCTTTGGCATTTAAATGTTTGTGTCGGACCATGATGGTCTAGACGTTGTGGCGGTTGCCACCACATTTTACATAGATAACCATTATGCTATTTTACAGGATCTACAAAAGAATCGAGATGCCCTAGCAAAAACCCATTTGCCCTTGCCATCGGATGCAGCAGTGCTGATTCCTGTTTCTGGTTGGCTTCTTAAAGTTGGTGATCTGATCCAGAAGAAGGTGGCAAGCAAGAAAGAATTTGGTCCCACATAGAGTGCGCCGGCCTCGGTCCTTAGACTGAAGGGCACGCAAATAGTGATCTTCCCTCCACTACCTGGACAAAAAGATAATAGATTAATTTCAATTGAACATGTCAAGTTATACCATATGGCAGAGTCTCAATAGTATGTCTACGAGTATTCTACGTTCACTTCAGCAAATTAACTCCTTATCTCTGGATTCACCCCGGCAATTGCAGAGGGAGATAGAAATTTCAATAGATTTTTCGCCTGTTTTACCTTCTACGTCTACAACTGTGGAAAACAAGTATACTTTCCCACCAGTTCAAATTACAGTTGATATACCAGAAACAATAATACATTTGATTCCTAATGAGGAACAGCCTCCATTGATTCAGCTCAGTTCCAATTGTTACTATCTTGACCAAGATGACATTTCCTCAGATACATCTTCATTGTCTTCATCTAAAGCAGTGCCTCCTACGAAGAGTTTTATTTTCATATCATGGTTAAAGAGATCTTACATTTGGATCGTGTTGTCAATGGTGTTACTCTTGATGTGTAATAGATTTGTGACTGTCTTTTTCCTTTTGAATAATGGCCAACACTTGCCTGAAAAGATCAAACCCTTGTTAATATTTCACAGTCAAGATCGCTGATGGCATTGTTTGGGACAAGGTGCCATTTGATGTACATGTTCCTACGCAGACCCTACAAATTCCATATGTCTTCTGTGTTTCTTTGGGTGATGTCGTTTTGCATGGAATGAATTCTGATGATTGGGATGTCAATACTGTTTACCTCTTATTTTCTGATTTGCAATTTTATACTGTTTTTGATGCCAAAGATCTATATTTAAATTCCGCTAATTATGCTGATTTATTTTGCTACCACCATTGTGTGCATCACTTTCTTCACAAGGCCTGTACTCAGCTAACACATTTTAATTATACGCTAGGGGAGCATTTCCCAACACCATACTTTACTGGTTACAATCTATCAGACCCAGTATCATATTTTGTCAAAGTGAATATCCCCACTTTGAACAAATACATGCTTACCCATGCTAAGTTGATTTATTCATTGTCCTTCATAGCAAATCTGTCCCTGAAAGGTTATGTTGGAAGTACACTGTTGATTTAAAGTCTATTTGGGGGACCAAATTTTGGCAAAGGCAAGGTAGTGAGTCATTGCATCATGACTGTTTAATATTGCCCCAATGAATATTTTTAAATGAGACAGTCCAGCAAACAACCTGTTTTGGTTTGTGCATATTTCCTCTATTCCATCCCTGGCTCAATATGAGATGTGACGTACAAATACCAAGGATACAATTGAGGAATTGACTTGTATGATACAAAATGGCACTTTTAATTCATCAATTATTACCCTGAGGGTTAGTTACTACGGCTCATAGACACCAATGCTTGCATTTACGCTTCATAAATGTTACAATTCGGTTTAACCAAAATAGACCTGATACTCGTTACCCCCACTCACATACACTTACCACTTTTTCAGCTAGTAAATCATGTCAACAATGGTTGGAACATTCCATGGTATCGGCTGTGAAGCAACATCTTTGCCTTTTTTCAGGTAACATTAATCTTTCAGATTTTCTTTTAGGACCATCGTTGGGTGCAAATATCACCTGAACCAACCACTCTGAGGATTCAATCTCCTCTATAACTTTCAAACCCAACAATCTATCCAGTTCTCTCCTCAAAAGTTCTTGCATCATATTAGGAACTTTCCTTACTTCGTGCCCACAAGGTTAGGTATTCTTTTTTAGCACTATCTGATGCTCAAAGTCCTTGACTAGGCCCAACTAATCATTGAATACCTGAGGAAACTCCTTGACGAAATTTTCGCCACTCATACAATCATCCACTAACATGACCTGGTCACTTGCATTGTGTGCTTTGGGTTTTAAAATAATCCCTAAGTTTCTTTGATGTCTCCAACCTAGGAGGTTGCCCAATTTCTGGCCACATACATCTTTCCGATGGTTCTGCCCTTAAATTCAAACCTTATTACCATATAACCCAACATGTCAATTTGTACACTTTCATAACTGACCAGGTTAATATCTGGAGGACATTGTTTCTCATTAGGAAATGTTGCATCTCACCCTCGTAACCAGTGTTAAGACGCTTGAAGAGTTGTCTTTATTCAGTTCAGGTACAGTCTGCCAACAATAGCAGCTTGCCAGTATGCTCCCAGTCTCCACCTGACTTTACATAGAACATCACACTGATAGAGCACGCAGGTCACCCGACTGTGAATTTACCATACTCACCTGGGCCCATAATCATTAAACATATAATTTAATCAGGTAACCTTCGCTCTACTACCAGTTATTTTACCTACTAGGTCCTATAGCATTGACTTACCAATCTTTGTCTCTGGCACCTGTAAACCTATTGGATCAGGGTGTTAGCATAAATAGGAAAAATATTTTTGCACTCATATAATAACCACAGACTCGGGAAGTTTTAAACTCTTTATCTAAATTTCTTATATGGTCATGATCCACAAATTAAACATGACTAGACTCTCAATAATGAAGATCAGAATCAAAATGTAACTGTGCAGAAAATGTATTAAACTAATTTCAATCATTTAGTAAAGGGAAGGTAAAGAAAGGGATCATAAAATATCATCAAAACGTTTAAGCATTTAACAAAAGGGTTGGAAAAAAGGAACATGTGAAACTTTAGCAATAGGAAGGGTAAAGAGAAGGAACATAATATGCAAGCACTATTATCAAATATGTAACATTTAGGGTGGGAAAGAAAAGGAAACAAATTATGACTAACCCACACAAATTTATATTTACCTAGGAATGGTGTGAACCGGCACAATGTGCAGGGTTTTCTGGTTGTTTGCAGACTGCCTGATTTAGGCATCTGCGATAACCAGAGGAGAAATCACACTCGGCACGTTTTTCCACATTGTGCCGGTCCACAAATTCAAAGGCCAGGCATACTAAGAAAGAAACAAATGTACGAATGCTGACGACTGAAAATTATGAATTGTTCTGCGTCGTGTCTTAAACAAGCAAACACAATTTCTCTCCATTGGAGCTTTTGTCCTGATGAGAACTCGGAAACGACTGCGAGTTCGAAACGCGTAGACTTTTTTTTTGAGCCATAAGATTTTCAAATCTTGTTCCAACTGCTACAAATTCAAAAATATTTGTCTATGGCATTTTGTGAATATTGTAATTGAAGTGTAAATAGTGTGTGATGTATGGGTATGTATGAGACAGAATGTTTGAAGAATGTGGTCCTTAAAAGTATAAATAGAAATGTGTAGAGAGTATGTTTTATGATATATTTGCGCAATATTGTATATGTGTTGTATAGTCGTTTTTGAAATGTAAAATTGGTGAAATTTAACCAAAATAATGAAATAAAAGAAAATGAAAAAATCAATTGATTTAATCTGAGAAAAAGCTGTGATGAGGCATATTGTTTTAGTCGTATGTTTCGCTGAATTTAAATAAGAATAAGGATAACAGTACTGGCACTCTTTTGTTCAATAATAATGTATCAAGAGCAAGTCGATTTTGTAAAACCATTGATCTGATCGCAACCAATTCGGTATTGACCATCAAGAATCCTCCAGCAGTGTCAGTTGATAACCGATCCACCACTGTTGACAATCTGCAAATTCTATGCGTATTCAGAACCACTCCCACTGTAGGTATCAATGCACTAAATATATCACCTACTATTTCACCAAAACTAGCTCTTTTACTACGCGCTAAACCATTAGTATCTTTATTGTTTCCAGTGATTTTATCCACATGATATATTTTAGGTAAAACTATTCCGAAATAACAACTCCCATACCAGTGATCTGTCAATTTATAATAAACCTTGTTTTCACATATATAATACATTCCAGGAAACACAGGTTCAGTTCCATCTTTGAAACCCCAACCCCCAATTACCTTATAATTGTGTTCACATTCACTGGAACCAATGAATATATTGTTATAATAGCTAGTTCTTTCACTATGGAGACAGAGTTTCCCCTTCTTTTTAAAATCCAGCAACATAGCAGCATGAGTCTTGCCATTCAGGGTAGACCCTATATGTTCAGCCCATTTAGGAATTTTATGATTCTTGTCATTTGCTTTTCTTTGGAAACTCTCTCTTCTTTTCAAAAATATTTTCATTTTTTCTTGTAATGAGCATGTTATATTATTCTCGTGTGCTTCAGCTATATCTATTGTACCTATTGTTAGAAAATATTCACCCATGTAACGTGTTACATCACTAGTAGTATGTACAGGATTCAGGTTACTATGTATAGGAAGTTCAGAAAATATCACATTTGAATTAGAATAGTAATACTGTAAAGGTCCTTTCTTATAAAATAAACTAGCTAAAACACTACATGAAATACCATATGTTAGAGGTAAATGGTGATAGGTCACACCTTCAGCTACTGAAGTAGACAATTTCATACAAACATAGCAAACTTCTATTTCCATAGCTACTACATAATGTACTAACAAGTTTGCAAATACATTTAAGTGAGTTCTGTTTTTAAATCTAGTATAATGCAGTCTTTCCTCATCTGATGCTTCTAAGTCTACATTTTGTGGTCTAATATTAAGTGCTTCTTCTTGTGTATCTATTCTTGCAGGTGTATCTTTTGTCTGTAACTCATCTGTATCTAGTGGTTGTTTATTAGTATCATTCTTCATCCCTCTACTCATTATGTAAGGGATAGCTATTGTCAGTCCTATCCAAACTATGGATACTATTGCTATACTACATACACATACTCTACAGCATGTTTTTAAACAATTTCTTCTCGGTCTTCCATTAACAGTACGATCAGCCATTTCTGACTAAGGAGAATTAACCACTCTTTGTAACTTTTACACAGCTTCTTTACCCTGTGAGAATTTCAGGTTGGTCTCACTTCTTCGTCAGTTTGATCAGTATTTAATTCTTCATCACTTTCATCACTTATTTCCAAGTTTTCAAAATCTTCCAAAACAATGTAGGTCTATTCAGGGCCTTTGTATTTATTCTTCAATCTTTTTAATCGTGGACTTCTTCTTTTTGGTTGTATCACAGGTTGGTCAGCTTGACTTGATATCTCATTTACCTGTTCAGGTTCTTCATTAATTGTCTTTAAACGTAGTTTCAGTCTTTTGACAAACCTAGGCCATTTGTCTCCTTTTCTGAATCTTTTAGCTGACACTGTGCTTTGGCCTTCTTCCAATGTTCTTTTATTTTGATTCAGTTGTGGCACATCTATTTCGATGTTTTCTTCTGTATCCCTCTCTATCTGACTAGGTCCAGGTCTTATTACAGTTTCTTCTGCCTGGTTACTATTCTGGCCTTGTTCAGGTAATTGCTGAATTTGACTTTGGCTTTGTTTTGATTCACCTTCTCCTTCCTGAACACCTTTTTCTACACCTATCTGGTCCTGCTCGGGCTCTTTGAACTCTTGATTTTCTTCTGCCTGAGCTTTCGCCCTATTACCTGTCTGTCCCTTCTCAGATGCTGGAGTTCTTTGTGGAGTGTCGATTATCTGAGTATTCTGATCTATCCCTATCTGATCCTCCTCAGAATCACTTTTGACTTGTATTTCTATGATCTGAGTACCTTCTTCTAAACCTGTCTCATCCCCACTATTATTCTGACTGTCTAAATAAACTTAGCTTCTGGTTCTCACATATTCTGCAGGTATATCAATTATTGGAATCCAATCATCTTGACTGGTGCTCGGTTGTTCCTCTTCAGCTACTTCAGGATCAATATCTTGAGACCCCTCAGCTGCACAACCTTCGGCTTCAGTTTCATCAGGTTCAGTCACTCTTTTTTTGTGACTAGCATGAATCCAATGTGGAACTCCTGCACATTTTACAGCTGTGGTGGTATTAAAATCACTTGACGTGGTTTTCCCCACCTCGGTGCAAGGCAAGATTTTTGAGTATGTTTCTTTAGCACTACCCAATCACCTGAGTTCAGATCATGTGCTGGAGTGGCTTGTCTGGCGACAGCGTCTTCCCCAACCTGGTGAGAGATAGAACGCACTTGGTCAGCAAGTTATTTGCAGTACTTTAGTACTAAATCATCAGATATACTTATCAGCTTATGTCCTGGCACCCATGCTTGCCTCATAGCTCTTCCCATTAGTATTTCATGGGGACTCAAGCCTGTGTTCCAGTCTGTAATACTTCTAAGTCCCATCAGAACAAGTGGCAAAGCATCTGGCCACTCCAATCGAGTAGACTCATACATCTTTCCCAGTCTTGACTTGATTGTGCCATTCAATTGTTCTACCACTCCAGAAGCCTCTGGGCGATATGCACAGTGCAGTTTTTGATTAATTTTGAATGCTTCACAGATTAGGCCAATTATTTCATTATTAAAATGGCAGTCTCGGTCTGATTCAATTGTTACTGGAAAACTGAAACATGGTATAAGCTCTCTAAGTAGAAGTTTGGCTACAGTGATGCTATCGTTTCTGTGTGTAGGGTAGGCTACCACCCTCAAAACAGGCAGACAATGACAAGAATGTACTTTAGTCCTCGACAAGGAAGTAACTGAATGAAATGAATCTGCAATCGTATAAAGGGACCCTCTGCCTTCCCAATCTTTCCTGGTAGCACTACTGTTTTCTTTCCTGGGTTCATTTATTGACAAACCAAACATCTCTGGCAAAGCGCTTCTGCTATGTTCCTGAATTTAGTAATAACCATGACTGTCTGAACAAACGTATCATAGTATCTCTTCCCAAATGAGAATCTCCATGAACCCTTCAAGCCATAGGAGCAAGCATACAGTCCGGTGTCACTGGCCTTCCATCAAGATATACAATCACACCATCCTCAACTCTTCTCTGACAAACTATTTTCCTCCATTCTTTCTTTTCCTTTGGTTCTGCTCGTTTGCCAATCTCTCACTTCCTCCTATGTATTCACACCTTCTAGCAACATAAGTTGGCAGCTGTTTCCGCCCACCTCAACCTTTTTATTAACAGCCATTTTATATTTTGCACAATGTTGGGATAACTGGTCAGCATATCGGTTACCAGCTGTCACTTTGTCATTACCAGATTTGTGAGCACCACACTTGACCACAGCCACTTCTTTTGGCAATTGAATCGCTTTAAGTAAATCTTTTACATAATGACCATTTTTAATTGGAGTACCTGAAGATGTCAGAAACTCTCTTTGCATCCATAGTTGGCCATAGTCATGCACAACCCCGTATCCATACTGGCTGTCAGTGTATATGGTTACCTTCCAATTTTTCCCAAATTTGCAGGCCTTTGCTAATGCAACCAATTCAGCTATTTGTGCAGACTTGACTCCAGGCAAATAGGATGCTTCAATTGGGCCCCCCCAACGTGCACACCGCATAGGCAGCACTTAAACCTCCTTCTTCATGTCTTATGCATGAGCCATCTACAAATAGCTCATATTCAGAATCAATTCGTGGCTCTTCTCTTATGTCAGGACGTGGTTTTGTGCTATATTTAGTCAAGTTAATACAGTCATGTTCAATTTCTCCTTTTACTTATGCAAAATGTGAATCAGGTAGCAGTGTTGCTGAGTTCAGAATATTACACCTGGCAATGGTTACATTTCCTGCACCTACCAGGATTCTCTCATACTAAGGGCCCGATTAGGATTGCGGTGAATCCGCATCCTCCGGGCCGGCGGAAGCCACCGCCAGCCCGGAGGATGCGGATTCACCGCTGCGGTGAGAGAAAAGACCCCCGCCAGATTAGGATGGCAGGGGGGTCATCTGCGGACGGGGAGACCGTCCGCCGCTTTTCTGCCGCGGTCCCATGTTGGAAAAGCTCTAATATGGTGGCGGTGTCTATCAGACACCGCCAGCCATATTAGGATGCATGGGGAAACTTGCTTTAACCCGCCGTGGAAAGGCATGTGGTCTTTGGCGTTTGGGGGCCCGTTGCGGGCCCCCGAGGTGTCGGGGGTGGGGGGTGCACATGGGGGGTACCTATGGTACCCCCCAGCATTTACATGCACAAAGCGGCAGGCACCGCGCGGTGCCTGCCGTTTTGTGCATGTAAATGTTAAACATGCATTTTAACCTTGCGGCGGGTGCTGCTTCAAGCAGCAACCGCCGCCAGGTTAAAGATACAGGATGTGACCGGTGACCGCCAGGGTGGCGGTCACATCCTAATTGCACTGGAGGGACCACCGCTGCCCCTGCGGACGGTCCCTCCACCTCGGGGGTGGCGGACGGACGCAGGTCCGTCCGCCATCCTAATAGGCCCCTTAGTCAGCCGACTAGGTGTGAGATACTGGCTTTTAGTCCTGGTTAACAAAATTACAACTGCATGTGGGTCATACACAGTCACAGGATGTCTCATAATAATGGATTCACTCTGTTCCAGGCTCATGCAAGTTGCAGCCACTGCTTTCAGACATCCGGGCAAGGCAGATGCCACTGGGTCTAATGTGGAAGAAAAATATGCCACTGGACGTCTCATCAGACCATGATTTGAGTTAAAACTGAAAGTGCACAATTATCTCTTGTGTCACAGAAAAGTGCAAAGTCTTTTGAATAGTCAGGCATCCCTAATGCTGGAGCTGTACACAGGCATTCTCGCAATTTTACAAAAGCAGTCATGCTTTCGTCAATCCACTGTACTGGGTCTTTTGCTCTTTTCTTCGTCATTTGTATTAATGGTTTTGCTAGGACTGCAAATCCCACAATCCATTGCCTGCAGTAACCTACTACTCCAAGGAACATTCTGATTTTTTTCTGATTTTGGGGTAAATTCATGTTTCTGATTATCCTGATTCTTTCTGAAGTAACCCTTCTGACACCTCTTTCTATCTGGTGCCCCAGATATTTTACTGACATTGTGCACAATTGGACACTTTATGTCCTCCTTCACATAAATGGTTCAGTAAAGCAATGGTATCAACAACACAGTCATTTCGTGTTTTAGACGCCACCAAGAGGTCGTCTATATATTGAAGCAGGACTGACTGTCCAGGCAGTACCAATGAATCAAGGCACTTTTTCAAAATCTGATTAAAAATTGAGGGACTCTCTGTGTACCCCTGAGGGACACGATTCCAAACATAAACATGACTGTCAAATTCAAATGGGAAAAGAAATGTGCTATCTGGGTGTAATGGAATCGTAAAGAATGCATGACACAGATCAATGACAGTAAACCATCCAGCCTCCCATGGTATCTGATACAGAATCACCGCAGGGTTTGGTATGACTGGACACCATGGAATAACAATTTTATTAATTTTGCGGAGGTCTTGTATGACCCTGTACTTGCCGCTCGGTTTCTTTATACCAATTATGGGTGAATTACAAGGACTGCTCATTATTTCTTGTAAAATGCCTGCTTTGAACAAACGTTTTATTTTTCCTGCAACACCTGCTTTTATTTCTGAGCTCATTTTGTACTGTCGAGTATTTGGGTAAACTGCACCTTCCTTTACTGTCACTTTTATTGGATCAACATTTGCCATTAATCCTACATCTTTTCCAGTAAAATCCCATACATTAGGTTTTACAGTCTGTTGTAGTTCTTCTGGCAAGTCTTCTATTGTCAGTCTTTTAGTCTCTGTCTCTTGTTTTGCTAACATTAGTTTATAAACTCCATCTTCGTCTGGGGTTTGAATTTCAACACCATTTGGGGTACAGAAAATGGTGCAATTCATTTTGCACAACAAGTCACGACCTAACAGGTTAACTGGACTTGAATCACATACAACAAATCTATGCATTTCTTTAAAGTTCCCTAGTATAACTTTCATTGGTTCTGTAACTGGGGTACTAATTTGTTTATTAGAAATGCCCACTACTTGGATCGCTACTCCCGAGAGGGGTAGGTTTGGAACGTCTGCTGTTCTCACAGTAGAACGGGTAGCACCAGTATCCAATAGAAAGGTGACATCATTTCCTTCAACCTTTCCTTCAATGTATGGACCTGACTGGTCTACTGGCAAGGAGGCGCCAAGCACGCACTCCTCGTCCTCCCCTCTCAGGCACCGTCAGTAAGGTTCTTCACTGAAAAATGGATCACTTAAAAGAAATTGCGAGGCTGCTGAATCTTTCCTGTCACTTCCCTCCCAGGTTGTGGTATCTACATTCTGTTGTGCTTTGCTCCTGTAATTTGGCATAGGTGCAAGGTGCAGGGGGTAACTGGTTTTGTATTACCTGCTGCTGTGTCTTCCGTGGCACCACATTCTGCGTCTGTGGATTCAAATCATTATTTTGCACATTACCATTTTGCACAGCCTTACACTCGTTCTTCCAGTGCCCCAACTTGCCACACCCATGACAAGGGATCTTTCTTCTCGCTCCCTCTCTATTGTATTTTCCCCTTGGCTTTCCTCCATTTCCATCACCCTGATTCAGGTTACTACTTAGTTGGTTTAACTGGAGTTCTTGTTGCTCTGCTAGTTTTACTTGTGCCCACATTACCTTTTCTTTTAACTCTTTTAGTTTATTATCAAGGAGGAAGTTTCTAGCTAGGCTTTTCCACATTGATTGGACTGACCTGAAGTACATGTCAACACAAAACCATATCTCCTCCTTTTGTGATAGACTGAGCAAAGTTGCCATCATGGTTTGCAGTCTAGTTGCAGCTGCAGTTTGAATGTACAGGCAAGTAGTCACCAATTTAAGGATGATTGCTACATGGATGTGTCACACGAGCCCCAAAAAAGTGACAAAGGCAAGTCCATCTGAAGCTAACTTCACTCAGCTACAGTCATGCTGAATGTCAGCCAACTGTAGGTTGCTAGCTAATTTAGGTAGATCAGTGAGTGTTGTCTACTCTCAGAAGAATCTATTAATTATCAGCATGTCTTGGCCCCATCCAATTTGCTGCTCCAGTGGGGTCACAGCAAACTCTCCAAGAATCCCAATGGCTCAATGTGAGCCAAATAATGGCCAATCCTAATGAATTGGGCCAATTTGACCTCCCCTCACTGGGCGTATTCAGAGACGATTTGGGCTGCGCCTTAAATAATGCTTCTACTCTGGTAAATCATGCATTACCTATTCCTGATGATTTCATCACTGGAATGCTGGATATGTTCTTTATTATTGAAACCTCGACCTCTGAATATTCAGTTCCTGAATTGACACCTGCCTATCCTGAGAGTTACAAGATCCTCCATCTACCCAGTGGAGGCTGCTAGGGACCAGAAGTGGTGGGGCAGAGGGAGGGAGAGAAGAAAATATCACTTATCTGTGTAAAAGTCGCCGCATGTCCTCTGTCCTGTTCAGTTCCTGACTCCTGGGCTGTCATGCTGGTAGTAATATACCAGCATGACAGCAGCATCGTGATTTACTTAGAGGAGTCTGGGAGCCTCTGTGCTTCCAGGAGTCAGGAACAGAATAAAACAGAGTAGAGGCGGCGACTGTGATTCGTCTCAGCAGCCTGGTATACTACTCAGGCAGTGCCTGGGAGCCAAGGACTGTTCTGCACCCGGCTGTGCAGCAAAGCTGTGTGGAGAAATGCTAAGTGCGCAAGGCGTGTTGGCCATCCTAAGATGGCTATTTCTGTTTCAGTTTCTAGACCTGGGATATTATGTTATCACCCAGCAAGAGATTTTTCTAAATTCACTGATCACCTTTCTGACTTTCTGATGGCATAACGTGTGTTCCACTTTGAGTTCCTTATTCTAGGCCATTTTAATATATGGGTGGAACAGCCCAAAAACACACAGGCCAAGTATGTTATTAGCACTCTTGCAGCACTTGAGCTCACTCAAGAGGTTGCAGGGTCCACCAATAAGGATGGCCATATGCTTGACCTTATTATTGCTCTAGACAGCCTGGTGTACTGATGGAACATTGTGCCCCGGGTCTGGATAGATCTTTTTTTGATTCATTTGAAGATAAAGGAACAAAGAGCTGTAATGTAAAGGCAATGAATAGAAAGATGTCTTGTGTATGTCCTTGACTGAAATTGTGCAAGACGCATACTCAGTGAACTCTGAGTACAGGAGTTTCCTTGAAACGATTGATGCTGCACTATTATAATGCTATTCAAAGAGTTTACATTGGAATCAGCCTAATTCTTCTGCCACGTGGTTAAACACCTCCCTGAAAGAGGCCAAAAACTTACTTTAAAAAGCTTGAAAGGATTTAGCATGCATGTTACACACCTGGGTCAAAACCTGATCTGAGGTTTGCCCTTAAGGATATAGGGCCAGATGTACGACCTGCAAAATAGTGCCCCGCATCCGGTGACTTATTTGCGACTCTCAATTTGCGAGGCGCTATTTGGCACTGTGTTTAACACTGTTTGCGAATCCCAAAGGGGTTGCAAATTGCGAGGCTCATGAATATTAATGAGCCTCTCGCAATTTGCGACCCCATTGGGAATGACAGGCCCTTCTAGGGATGGTGGCATGCTGGGCTCAGCAGACCGCTATGTCTGGGACTGCTTTTAAATATAGCCCTTTTTTTAAAAACACAGCCCATTTTCCTTAAAGGAAAATGGGATGCATTAAAACAAAAACAAAAAAAAGAAATACTTTTGTTTAATTTTTTAAGGGCAGGTAAAAATATTTTTAGAGACAGTCACAAAGAGGAAGTCCCCTTCCAAATTGGGACTGCATTACTATCCTCTTGAAGAGGGGGGTCATTTGCGAGTGTTTTGCGACCGCAATTGTGGTCGCAAAACATTCATACATGGGGTTGTGGTCGCTATTAGGAAGGGAACAACCCTTCCAAATAGCGAATTGCAAAACAATAGTTTGCGAGTCGCAATTTATTTGCGAGTCACAAAATACTGCTTGTACATAGGCCAATTCTTTTTAGCGTGCGCAAACGGGTGTAAGACTCATTTGCGTACGGTAAAAAGCATGGTACGTCTGGCCGATAGTTTGTATTACCTACAAGGGCAGATTTTGTTGGCAATAAAATCCTAGAAGAATACAATTCTCCTAAAATGATCTCCTCAATAGTTGTCTCTTTCAAAGCAGTCCTTACCATGCAAAGCAGTCCTTTAAGCATAGATAGCTACAGTATGGTGAATTATCCTATGCTTTTGAGGAGAAAATTTCCAATTTATGGAAAATTTGCTCAATCAATCAATATTCTTTACGCTGCATAAAACATTCAAAACATACAATCTAGTACTAGAGTCAAATAATAAATAAAGTGCATTCAAATTAGCAGCAGAATAGATAAATGTGAACCATTCATTGATCAGTCATCAACAAAATACATTACAATTAGCAGCATAAAGAATAAATATGATTCTATCAAGAATCATCATGTAATATAGTCAGTCGTGGCCTGTTCAGGTAAGAGCGGTGGCGCGGTGGGGCCGGGTTGGGGGTAATTCGACAGAAGACCATGGGGGAAACTTAAATAAATCATTCATTTTCCCTTGTCGTTGCCTGTAAATACCCCGCCCCACTCGACTGCAGCGCCCCACCGCTCTTACCTAAAAGGGCAGTGGCTGAATATAGTCATAAAATGCTTTATTATAATTGAATAAAGAACAAAAAATAGCAACTGACGCAAATATAAATTTTGATGAATGTTCTTGTAAAAAAGAAAAAGCTAACACTATGATATAAAAAATATGCATATGCAGTAAAAGTAATAAAAACCCCTTCCTCAGCACCGTATAAAATGACAAATAATTATAAAATGTATTGTTACCTGAACAAACTATCGCAGGGACAAAGGCTCAAATTGGTCTTCCAAAGCCGCTCTTACAGAAAAGTCAATAGGACACGTAGAATGTACGTTGCAAACTGTGTTAATAAAAATCTACGAAGGTGAGGAACAGTTATAAATCCTCTCAGTGGTTTTTATTGAAGTATACAGAATAACAGGTTATTTATTTGCCTCTAACAATATCCAGGTTCCCCCAAAAAGTAGTTTTTAGTGTTTTCATGGCATTAAGATTACCTCAGTCAGGAAAAGTAAAAACATCCTTTATTCCTATTCTTTCAAAACTTTCTTTAACGTATCCCAGCGAATGTACAATGGAATCCTGCATGCCTTCATTACGCCGTCATTAGAAAGCATGTGTAATTAGTACGCATTCGTTCAGCATGCAAGTCGTTATGACCACTTGCCTTAGAGGGGCGCTGGACTTTGGAATAGGATCATTTAGTATTCCAACTCCAGTCTACCCAACAGTAGGGAAGGTGTTGGACTTTAAATCCAACACCATTCCACCAATGCGCCCCCTCTAAAACAAGCCATTTTAATGACTTGCATGCTGAATCAACGTGTGCTAACAACGCGTCTGTACTATTGCCGGTGTTGTTAAAGAACAGAGTGATTCCGGCTTCGTTCCAAAGTACATTTCTCTATCTCATCCACAGGATCCAAGCTACATGGTACAGGAAAGACAATCCAAAATAATCTAATGGTTAAATGATGTTTCTTGTTTGGTCGAGATAGCTAATCAAAAGCAAGAGAGCAATACTTATTAGGGTCCTCTAAATAAGTAACACCAAGATCATAGTGGCAAACATAAGTGGAAATCATTTTGCGGAGATAGAACACTTCTTAAGAAGGCTTTCTCAAGCAGTTTGTATTCCTTTGTGTCACTGTAAGCTCAAACTCAAGCCCCATAGCTTGCAATAGAAATGCATTAATGTAGGAAGTGGGGGTCCTTATCCCTCACCGCAGCCACCAAATGCTGGAGGCGCGTACCTGACCCCTTGGTTCAGTGTTAGGCTAAGTAAGGACTCCGTCTGAGATAGCCCTGCTCACCCCCTTAGTAGCTTGGCACGAGCAGCCAGGTTTATCTCCAAAGCACAAGTGTACAATATGTGCAACCACACTCACAGTAACCCAATGATGTCACCACAAATAGACTCCACACGAGTTTTTATAAAATGAGTATAATATTTATATAAGAAGTTTTATGATATGACCACACGATACAAAACCAATATATAAGAATGGGTAGTATTCCTTTCGGTGAGTTGGTAGGTCCTATTCCCCATTATTGAAAACAACAAAGGAGTGCTTATGTGTAACTTAAAACCCAAATACTAAAGCAAAATAAAGTGACAGTTTATTCCCGGACCCCTACCTGGGTCAGGTAGTACTACGTTTAAGCATGTCTGATCCTAATAGTCAGGAGGCGACCACCCTGTGGACAGGGATGACTGTGTCCAACAAGGTGAGGCAAGCAGCCTTTTGTTTAGAAGGACGCTCACTCACCACTAGTTGGTGACATGCTTCATCATTGGGTCCCCGCTGGGGTGACCGAATGCCGCCCCAGCGTGCTACAACGCCTGAGTTACAGCGGAGCGGGTTTGGTGGTGAGTGTACTAGTGATTAAACTCAAATATGTGTGCAAAATGAGTGAGTGCAAAGTTAAAAAATACGAGGTTAGAACCCAAACAAAATATTTATTGCGGGCCAACCCGTATTAAGGTTAAAAACGTGAAGGTCGGACAACAAATGGTACTATATTAGGAGACCTGTGTCCTTAATTGCAATAACTGGTCAACATGTTTCTGCTGTCAAAAAAGCGGGATTGCGCAGCATTCGTCAGGACCACACCTAAATGGCACTCCGGGGGTATGTACGCGCTAAGGTACACCCTCCCGTGAGGCACTTAATGTGAAAAGTACAAAAATTAAACAGTAAAAGAGAAATTACTCACGGATATTAACCGTGCCGGCACACTGTAGAGTACAGTAGCCTAAAGGTACCTGTAATGGAAAGAAACAAGGAACAAACTGACACTTAGAATACAAACAACAATGAAGCATGTAATCAAACTCAGTCACATGTTTTGTGGCAACACCAAGGCTCATTCATGCCTCCGTGTCATTGAACCCATAGTGTGATTACAAGGTCCTAATCCCCCTTTAGTGAGGCAAATGTTAGTGCCTATGCCAGAATAATTATCAAGCGTAGGCAGGGGAAACATGCGTTCCCTAAGATGCAGAAAAAGAGATTATGTCTGCATCTACAGTTTAACACCAAATAGGCAGTTAGACACCCCCTGCTGGTATCCAGCCATATAGTCATGCTGGGTAAGGCAAGGAAACCATAATGTGAATTAGAAAGACTCACGGAAAATACAAATAAGGACCTCAGTGAGGTAAAACCGCAGTGGCCGATTTAGTAAATAATGCTGATTTTATCAATACGGCAGGGTGAGTTAACAGTTTCAAAACCGCCTGGTAAATGCGATGGAACTCCCGTGACAAATATAATGAATACGGCAGATATTGTCAACACGGTAGGATTAATTATGCCGAACTAGAACAAATGTCCATTCAGCATAGTGAGTTATTCCGGACCTGGAGGATGCACTTACAAATCATTAGAAAATCGTAGACTTCCTGGGTCAAGACGGCTTTGGGCAATGTTCACGCCGCGTCCTCTGAAATTAAATCAGGACGGAGGTAGTCACTGCACAATATTTTCGAAAAGCCGTTGTGTCAAAAATCATCAAAAATCAGTAGCGGAGATCCTGCACACGCAGGCCTGGTACTTACTTCAACGCCTGCGACTCCCCGCCCAGCACCTACATTCAGGGACCGCCGTCTGCCCGAAGAGTAAGTCAGCAATGGAGCCGGGCTGTTTACATCTTCTCTACTGCGGGTCACGTGACCGGCGTACGTCGACGCCGGTGACGTTAGGCCTACCGCGAGGGAATCAACAGAATTTAAAGGGGCAGTGTTGAAATACATGAATGTAGGGTTTGAGACCCCGTGTCCCCACCACAAATGCCCATCGTAATCAAGTTGTCAATATAGTGTGAGAATAACAAGACAAGCAACGTCATTCAAATGCGCAAATTAGGAGACAATATTACAATATACCAGTTCAAGGCTCAGCGTGTTTGTTGAGCACAATGATCAGAGACAGAAATATCGCAACAATTTTACCATAGTACATCACTGATTAAGTTAAATAATCTCCATTAACAGTATCAGTTTGAGCGAAAGGGTTTCTTTTGGGAAAACTAAGTACTCCGCTAAGGGGTTGTGGGTGGTAACAAATCCCCTTTCTCAAGATGAAACTGCAAACCATCAAAATGTTGAACAGTCAGTTCCGTCTCAATACTGATCCCCACGGGATATCATCATTCAAGCCAGACTTATTGGTTGATAAGCGATAAATCCATCGCTGTTCTTTTTCAAACAACTTGGCTTCCGATCCCAGTCGCACTTGTTCTAAAACAGTCCAACGCATATCATTAGGAGTATGTTGCTTCTCCAAAAAATGGGTAGTCATCTTAGTTGTTGTTTTTCGGCAACGAATGTTGCTGCGATGCTCACCTATTCTTAGTTTGATGCGTCTGGACGTCATGCCAATGTACTGTAAGCCACAAGAGCACGATATTAGATAAATGACATTGGCTGTGTTACAATTCGTGTGTCCACGTTGTTCCCAGACTTGGCCATTTGAAAGATTTAGTGTTCTGGTGTGGGTAGTAAGATGGCATATACTACAATTCCCACAGGGGAAATGTCCAGTAACTGCTGGCAAGCCCCAAACGTTGAGCACTGTTGACCCTGAATTCGAGGAAGTCAGGTCCCTGGGGCGAGTGTGGACCAAAGAGTCTTTCAGGCTAGTGGCTCTTTTATACGAGAATAGTGGTTTCTCCCACTTGTGTCTGTTGCTAGTTAGTATCTTCCAATGTTTGGAGATGCTCCTACTGACCGCATTGGATAGGGGGTTATATGTTGTCACGCAAGTAAGTGGGACTTCTGTGTTTTGGGTCCTTGGACTAACATCAAGGAGAGTCTCTCTCTGTTGGTTTCTTACTCTCCTCTGACTGTTGTTAATTATTCTCTGCGGATAACCCCTGTATTGTAGTTTCGTTGTTAGTTCCTTTGATTGTTGTTTATAATCAGGTAAATTACTGCAATTCCGGCGCAGCCTCAAAAACTGGCCGTAGGGAAGATTCTCCCGCAGGGCCCTGGGATGATGACTTGTAAAGTGTAACAAGTTATTTTTAGCTGTGGGCTTTACAAAAGTCTTAGTCTCCAGGTGGGTATCTCGTCTATTGATGGTTACATCCAGGAATGTGATGGTATCAGAGGAGTATTCATGCGTGAATTTCAAATGCTGGTCACAAGTATTAAGCCACGTAAAAAAATCCAATAATGGGTGCTCGCCCCCTTTCCATATCATCAACACATCATCAATATAGCGTTGCCAAAAGATGATGTTGGCAGCAAAAGGGTTCGTAGGGCCAAGGATGTTCTTGACCTCAAAATTGTAAACATACAAACCTGCCACCGAAGGGGCAAAAGTGCTGCCCATTGAAGTGCCTGTGGCCTGAAGATAAATTTTCCCTTCATATTCAAAATAATTCTTCTTTAGGGCCACAGTACCATGAAGGAACGTGATGTTTCAAAATCCCAAGATGTGTTATCCAATGCCTCCTGTACAATTTTGATGGTATCATCCTGTGGAATACAGGTATACAGGCTCTCAATGGCCATTGTGACAAGACGACAAGGCTCATTAGGCAGGGTGATGGTACTCAGCATAGCAAGAAGGCTCTTCGTATCCTTAAGATACGTACTGGTAGACTCAATGATGGGTCTCAGGAAAAAGTCACAATATTTGGAAAGTGGTTCCAAATGGAACCAATTCCTGAGAAAATTGGGCGCCCTGGTGGAGGCAATACATTTTTATGAGTCTTAGGCAGTATGTAAAAGTAAGGTACTTTCCTGTCTGTTGTCGTTAAGAAGTCTGCCTCCTTTTTGGAAATGTATCCATCTCTTTCTGCCGTGGAAACAAGGTCACAAATTTCATCGTGTAGACTAGAGGTTGGATCATCTGCGAGTGGGATATAATTAGTGGTGTTGCTTAGTAGGCGATTGCACTCTCTGTCATAGTCCACCTTATTCTGAATGACAACACCTCCCCCTTTATCTGCACTCTTTATGATGATGTCCTTATTTTGCTTTAACGACTGAATGGCTTGAAATTCCGCTATTGTCAGGATTTTTCCCCAACTACTGCTTCTAACCAACAGTTAAGCTCATTTCTAACCGTTTCCAAAAGGTTAGGCAAGTCGTATTGCTAGAATAACACACGTTGCAAAAGAAAAGAAACACTGCAATGCGTAACAATATTCTCTTGTACTGTGCAACAGAGAAGCAATGCCATATGTAGCGCCACAGTCATGTACTTTGCAATAGAAGGAATAATGCAATGCGTATCACTACCACCATGCCCTGTACCAGGAAGAAACAAAGCAATGCGTCACGCTACAAAATCATGTCCTGTGCAATGAAGAAATAATGCCCTGCGCCACGTTATAATCAGATACTGTGCGATGAAGAAACAATGCAATAAGCCACGTTACAATCATGTACTCTGCAAGGGAAAAATTAAGCAGTGCCTAGCGGACAAAGCATGTAGTTCGTCAGGCACAAATGAGGTCAGGCGTCATACAACAGTTCAATAGTTCGTTAGCAGCAATAATGCAAAGTGTATTATGACAGGTTAGTTGCCCCGTTAAGACTGCCCCCAATATGGATCAATGATGACACAAAAGTACTGCTTCTCACTCCGGTCCCAGTACTGCCCCTCCTTGGGCCAGCACGGGCCTAGATCTGAGCCAAAGTAACAGGCTTACGCAGCTGACAGAAGCGAGAGGCCGAGAGAGTGTTCCTCCGAGCCCGCACCCCACCCCAGGTGGTGATCCACGTTACCTGGGGGGGCCCGACCCCACTCTCCTCTCCTACTTCAGCGACTTGGGCCTTGATCCAGAACTCTGTCAATGGGTAGAGGAGACTTGGGCCGTCAGCTCAGCTCCTCTGAGGCTGCCAGTCTGGTCCTCTGCTGTTTCACTCCGAGGGCCCAATGACCTGGCTCTCCTTCTGGCGGTCTCAGTAAACACCGAGACCCGCCCTCAGCACTGTGGAGACTTACTTCAAATTCGGTGCACACACTACCCACTCCTCACCAGCGCCTTTGGTTGCTCCTCGACAAGCACTCTGTGCATCCGAGACTCGCCTCTTCTCTGGTGCTCACAAAGATCCAGTGATCTTCACCAATGCCTCTGCTTGCACCTTGACATGCACCATGTACGTCCGAGTCTGTCCTCTTCTCTCAGTGCACACGATGATCCAGCGCTCCTCACAAACGCCTTGGCTGCAACACGACATGGAAACTGCGCATCCGAGTCTCACCTCTTCTCCCGGTGCACACAATGACGAGACGCTCTTCACCAATGCCCTGGCTGCACCACGACACGCACCCTGCGCTTCTGAGACTCACTTCTTCACTTGGTGCACACCACGACCAGGCGCTCTTCACCAATGCATTGGCTGCACCACGACACGCACTCTGCATGTCCGAGACTCAGCTTACTCCTGCATGCCCACCATCACAAGGCACAACTTCCGAGGGTCTCAAGCTGCAAAAGCACACACACACCACATTGCTTGGAACTTCCCTAGAAACTTTTATGTTCCTGTGTTTCCAAACAGGGAGCCAGATCACATCTTTAGCAGAGGTTCCTCTTGACCTCAGAATGGGTCCAAGCTTTTTCAGTCTCAATCCATTTCTGTTTCATTCATACATTCAGGGGTTTCAGCTCTCATAGTTATACCCCTTAATGCCTTTGAAGTTTGTGCTCAAGGGGCCCTGACCACTCCCTAAATCAGTTTGGGGGGTCTGCCTCCCAGTGTCACCTTTCTCCCTTTCATACTGGGGTCTGGATCCTTAATCACTCAGCAGGAGATGGGTCAATTGGTTTATAACACCATCCCAGGCCTTTTCACCTTTCGGGCTTCTCCTCTCCCTACTTTCCAGATGCAGGGCAGCATGGTACCATCTCAACCCCTCCCTGGGTCAAGACCTCTCCCAGCATCTCTCACCTCACAGAGCCAGACAGTCAATCCACATTCAGCAGAGACACACAGAATATAGTGAAACCCAAAGGGGACTAGCAACAGTGCGCAGAGGTCAAGCTGCTCTGCTTGATTTTGTTATGTCCCTACCACAGGGGTGCCAAATGTGTATGTAAAAGGGAAAGTAGCACCTGACAAGTGGTTGCACTTGTCAGGACAACATGCTAACTTAGCAAACTGTGTGCAGGACTAAGTTACCTTCTACACGCACCTTTCAATTCATAGCCCCGGCACACACAGTGCACATCACTAGGGGCTTTACTAGTAAGGCAAACATACCAATCATGGCCAACCAATTACCATTACACTTTACATAGGGAACACTTGTACTTTGACACTGATCAGCAGTGGCAAAGTACCCAAAGCATCTAAATTGGCAACTCTTTGTCAGGAAAACGGTCTAGGAGGAAAGCAAAAAGTTTAGGGAACTTTAGCCAAAAAGGCCTAGTCCTGCAATTAAGGTATGTAAATTATTATCATTTCTTTAAGTGGTTTCAAAATCAATTTACTAGAAATGATCCCATCTAAGAGTTGGAACGAAAAGAACTCCCAGATGTTAGAAAGATCTAACTTGATGAACTGGAGTATCACATACACTATGGAGCTTGGTTTTAGTAGAGCGGGGACCACAAACCATAACCACAAACCATCCCAAATGATTTGGTTACATAGCTCAAGAGTGGCCATACAGTGAGATAGCAGAACTTGTAGTCCATCAGTGTACGAGTCATCAAGATGGCGTCATCAGCGCAGAGGAGTTCAGGCAACATCTGTGCCCCTATCTAGGGCATGTTGTAAAATAGTAAAGAAGTGAAGACGAAGCATAGAACCATGACACATAAAATATTCTATGCATCATAACCAAATATATGGAATATAAGAACATAGCAAGCATTGATAGCAACAACTATGATAATACCACACATGTCCTGGCCTCTTGCCTTCTAATTCTTTCATATATAAGGCAAACAAAAAATAGCCGGGACACACTCTAAGTTTAAACACTGGTCAATTCGTACAAAGCTCTCTGCGAACAACCAACTCGTACCTCTGCTATTTTAGTGTTTTCTTGCACCCAATTTTCCAATTGTGCTAGCATAACCCTTCCTGATACTTTCAGAATAGAGACCTACAGAGAAATGTGTTTGTAACAGGTGGGTTTGTTTTGTTACTTTTCTTATAAATAGGGGCTATTACGGATTGAGGCCAGTATTATGGTGGTGGTCTTGAAGTAGTGGCATAAGAACAGCGGTGACTAACAGAGTCTGACGTTGAATGGTATTTTTAAACAGGTCCGTCTAGAGTTCACTGGTATTTTTAAGCAGATCCACTAGCACTCATCGGGTACTCTGGCCTTCTTTTTTGAGCTTCTCATATTAGTGATTTTGACCTCTTCCACATCAGAACAAACTTGGACATCAGGGCTGGCCATGCCATGGTGTTTCCTCCAGAGTTAATAGAAAAGAAGTGTGGTGTAAGTGGTGCATATGCTTGACTAAAATGTTCTTCCTGCTGTGCCATTAGTATAACAGAACTTTGACTGGGGTCAGCATTAAAACTGAAATATGAGGTTACCTTCCAGAACATGATACAGTCACGATGCAAGAAGTAAGGAGCTGCAAGCTTCTTCCCTAGAAGTAGCTCTCCTAACTTCCAATGCCTTTTTATTGTCTTTAATGCAGGCATTATTTTACTGTGAGCAGAGCAATGACAGGCCGTATCAAACCACCTATGGGAGGTAACATTTGAAGGACCTGTGCAACCCATCAACAATACAGTAGCGGATTGACAATGTAAATTATAACCATTTACAATTACTATATGTTCCTCCCTAGACTAAGACTTGAAAGAATCTCAGGGCCCTAATTAGGTCGCTAGTAATTTGTAAGGGTAAACCATAGTAAAGTTCCCCCAAATCCCCAAATCCCCTGGTTCCAATGTCAGGGAAGAAGTCTAGGTCTCAGTGACAGAGTTAGAGGGTTATGATCACTGTCATAGTGAGGGACCAACATAACATCTAAAATGGAGAAACATATGTCCACTGAAATTAAAAATAAAATCAGTAGTGGTCAAGGTACCTCTACCAGTGAAAGTTGGTTCTTGTATACCAGAAGATTTGCATACATCTAGAGCAAAAAATATCATAACCTCAGCAAGATACCATTTGAGGTATCTCCTTCAATGCCATCATGGAAGTGAGTTTACTCAGTTTCAGATGTGCTTACAATCCATTAAAATTACCTATCCAAATTAATGACCATTCATTCTTGAAACTTTTGCCTGCCTTAGCCAGATCCTTCCCCAAAACTTTAGTAATGTCACAGTTCTTCTCATTAAAATTGCTAATATAAAAGATGACGACCAAGGTTTTATCAGAACTTATACCATTAAGGCAAATCAGCTGGTAATGGGGGAGTCAAGTATGTACGAAGAATGCAGCTCAGCTTATTTAACTGCAATATAAAAGGCTAAGCCACCTGTGAGGGAGACCAGACCCCGCTCCCTGAGAATGCTATATATTCCCTAAACAACCCCGACGCAACCTCCATAATTAGCCCGCACTTACCTCTATCATCGCAGCCCGGTGAAGGGTTACAATGGCTCCTTACTGCAAAGTAGAAGAAAGCTGGATCAACATCAGCGAGGCAGATCCACTAACGGAAGGAGGGGCAGGATTTCCAGAGATGGCAGTCAATTACGGATATAAGTGGAGAGTCGAGGAAGAACAAAGGAAGCGTAGCAAAGGGGGCGGGGCCCGGAAGACGCCAGAGAGAAAAGCGAGAGTGGCTATCACAGTTGGATGTTGATGGAGAGTGGGACCTGCTCTGTCAAGTTTAAGGATGACGGAATAATTGCGGCGAGAGTCAAGGAAGATGACCTACCATCTGCTGCATAGGAATAGGAGGCAAAGCGGTAGGACAATGAGGCTCAGGACAGGGCAGGCGCTAGGCATGGGATTGGGGCCCCCACAAGTCTATCATGATTTTGAAATGGTGTCATTGTACAAGTTACAGGAGGGCAGCCCTCTCCATTTGGGTTCGCAGACATGGTGAATCGTGAAAGACTCTCCTGGGCCCGACTGCCATGGGCTGAAACCCAGCAACATGACACAGCATCCCTTTGAGGTGCTGCAGATTGGGCAGGGCAGGGTTTGTGACCGTGATTAGCTTTCCCTGCATCTCTTTCTCTTAGCCGAATCACTTCATCTGCATGATAACAGCGGTTAGGCAAACACTCAAACTGGTGTGAGGTGTGAAGTGAGCCCTGCCCCTGCATGAATGAAACACAGAGCATCCTGCAGGGCTCAGAACAAATAAACAGAGTGACCTCACATCACCATGGGCTCTGCTCACTTCCAAAGAAGGGAAAGGGAGAAGAGCAGAAAAATGGAGAGAGAAGTGGTTATTCTTTTTCTTTTTACAATTCTGTTTTGTTGTTTTATTTTACAAACAAGCATGTGCATCCAAAAGTAACATGAACAGAGTCAAACATAAATAGTAACTGCAGTCGAGTATAATCGCTTACTGGTTTTCATTTTCATGTCATTTACATGAAACGAACGAATATTGAACAATTGGGTCCGTAAAGGAATAGTAGATATGATAACATTGAGCTGGTGGGAGGAAGGAGGGGTGACCCCCCACATCCACCCCTACCACCCTGAGGTGAGTGCAAAGACCGGTCTAAGATACACCCAAGCTATTTAACCCATCAAATCACACACCATTCCTTGTTTTGCACATCTGAAAAGGTAGCACTACTCCCCGGCATCATGTTTGATCACATCTGAAATCCCTAATTCCTGTGTTCCTGGGTACATCTAATGCGGTCTGGTGTTCTCTTTAGCTTTTTATAGAAGTATTGAGGGAGAGGCACATCTAAAAGGGGTTAGACAAACAAAAGAAAGTAAGATGTGGGGGAGATGACAGAGTACAGCAGAGAGGAGCGAGTTGAACATAAGGGGCAAAACAGATATATAGAACAAGCCGCTTAAGGAAAGGGAGATGGGGAAGGAGTGATGTGAATGTAATGGCAGAATCAATGAAAGAAGGGAAGAATGTTGGTTAGGCAAAAGGAATAGCATACAAAAAAATGTAACAGGCTTGGGGAGAGTGAGAGGGTGGAAGAGGAGAGAATGTTGTAAGTTACATAGGAGCAGCGGTGTAACACAAAATTATGGGGTCTCTCTCTGCAGAATGTGATAATGGGGCCCTGAGTCTCCCACATCTCACAGATATTCATTGACCCTGGGCTGAATGGGAGCCTCCTGATGGCTTGGGGGCCCTCTGAAGTGTTGCGGGCCCATCTGCGCTGCAGGGGCTTCTATTGCGTCCTGGCACAAGAGGTGAAGCAAGGTAAGAGGCCGGGGAGAAGAGTGATGAATGGCAGCACATGTAGGGGGAAGCAGAAGCTACAGGGGCAGAAACAGCGAATGGAGGTAAGAGGTGAGAGAGAGAGAGATAAAACATGAAGAGTTGAGCATGGAGGGGAGAGGTGGACATGAAAGAGGCAGAACCAGTGAATACAGTTAAAGTGGAGAGAAAGGTGAAATGCAGTGCTTGGATAGGAGAGGTAGATATAAAGGAAGCCTAACCATTAGGATAACTTGAGTGTCATGGAGAGGGAATGGTGAGTGTTAAATGTAAGAGGCAACAAAGCCAAGATCAGGTACGAGGCTGGGGAGAGGTAGATTTCAGAGGCAGGGTAGAGGTAGATTTCAGAGCGGTAGAACCAGTGAGAGAAGGTTAGAGACTGCAGAGAGATGGGAGGTGAAGGGTTCAGCAGGTAGGCAAGAATTGGGTGTAATAGAGGCAGAATTAGTGAGAAAGGTAAGAGACCATAGCACGTAGGTAGCACAAATACACAGTGGTTCCCAGGGGGAGACCAAACCATATACTAAAATAGTAGAACGCGAACCATGACCTAAGTCAAGAATGGACCCAGAAGACATAGAAAAACCGGGAACCCAAGGAACCACCCTAGATGAGTTTCTAGGAATCCCACGAGGTCGTATGCTCGATGTTAGTCAATAGGTAAGACGCAGTTGCAATTTTTTTAGAAGGATCCTTCCCAGTGGACCCTGAAGAAACCCTGTGGAAGATGGAAGGTTGAAGAGTCACCCCACCCGTGGATACCCCAGGAACCCGGATACCCACATCAGGGAAGCCGGGTATATAGGTGTCAAGTGACATTGGAGACTGCTGAAAACCACAATGGAGGACTTCAGGAAAGGTGTCACTGGAGAAGAAGACAAAGGAGTCCGGTGGAACCCAAAGGTGTATTTAAGATGAGGTCTTGGCTGCAAGTGTTTCTTGAGGTTGGAGCTTCTTGGAGCTCGAAGATCTCTGTTGGAAAGAGCTAACAAGCCTTGGCATCAGCAAGTCGGTGCAGTGCACTGGGGTTCTGTTGCAGCGGTTCTGATGAGGGATACTGGCTCAAACTTGGTATGTTGACAGTTCAGGCCTTGAGGGAGTTGCAGAATCGCCACCTGTGTTGTTGAGCCTTTCAGAGTCAGTGGGAGCCCAGGATCAGCAGACTGGTCAGCTGTGTTTCAGTGCCTGCAGATGCAGGGGAGTGACTCTTTCACTCCAAGGGAGATTCCTATAGTTGTCTTGGATGTCCACAGACCTGTATGGAGCATGGACACAGACGTTGCAAAAGATCAGTAGAATGACAAGCCCAGGAGCAGCAGGAATCTTACCCGTTGCAGTCTTGGTTCCCTAAGCAATGTCTGGAGTGTCCAGATGGTCGAAGTTGAAGTGGTGTATGATTTGATACTTGTCCCACGATGAATCTAGGGATCCACCCACAGGTAAGCCCTTAAGTACCCTTAGGAAAGTGTTGGGAGCTTTACAATGCATGGAATCATACCTCCCACACATTTAAGGTATGGTATGATCCCAACAGGTTTGATACCAAACATGTTGGGTTACATGTTTACAGCCAGCTTAGAGATGGTTACAGCCAGTTTAGAGATGGTCATCGCGTAATGAAGCATGGCCAGTCTATATGTTATAATGGCTGATGCACTTACAACCCGGGAGAATGGACTCCGAAGGTTGTACATATGCACCAATCATGCAGGGGCACCCTCAAACTTGGAACCCAGCATCTTGCCTTCAGGATTGAAAGGCCTGCCTTAGAGGTGATTTATAGGTTTTAAGTGTAGTGACCTCAGATATAGGGAAACCTATATATGCCTTAAGTGGTGCTAGCACCAGCTTACACAGGCTGCAATGACAGGCCTATAGTCACAATTTGAGTGGTCTCTCATGGGTGGCATAATACATGCTTCAGCCCATGAGGAAATACTGGTGTACCTATGCGCTGGGTACCCCAGTACCATACACTGCGGACTTAGTGTACCCCAGTAGCCAATCTGGAGTGTACCGAAGTACTCACCATGTCCAGTTTAGAGAAGAAGCACAGAGACTGGTGTCCTGATTAGCAGGATCCCAGTCAGACTATTCATAAAATCATAATGACGGCAGCAAAAAGTGGGGGTGACCATGAGAGGAGATCCTACTTTTCTACATGCCTAATCCACAATATAAGGTTTGAAGAAGAGACGAGAATAAGAATAGAGTATAAACAGAAATAGGTGGTGTACGAGGCAAAATCAGTGAGAAAAGATTAGAGAGTTCTGGAGGATGAAAATGGAGAGAAGATGTAAATGACTCCCATCCAGTGAAAAAGGTTATTAGGCTGGGGAACAGATGAGCAGTGAAGGTAGTGTATGGTTAAAATTCATGGCTATAAGAGGGACAGAACCAGTAGGAGTACCCAGTAAGCCGAGTGGCGAGAGAGAAGTAGATGAAAAAGAGAAGACCCACCAAGAGATAGTAAGAGGTTGGATGAAGAGCAAGAGAGGAGGGGAAGGTAGATGTTCGATGTGCAGAACTAGCAAGAGAAAGTTAAAGGCTTGGTGAAAGATTAGACATGAAGAGTAGATCAGGGAGGTAGAGTTCGATGTAAGAAGGGCAAAATCAGCAAGAGGAGAGAGGGAAGGAGAAAGGAGAGAGGTGTAAGTAACAGATCAAGAGCAGCAAGAGATGATAAAAGGACACAGAAGAAGGAAAAGACATAGCTGTATTTAGAATGGCAGAACCAGCGGAGAAGATAAATACTGGGTGGAGAGTGGAGAGGTGAAGAGTAGGGCAGGGAAGAGAGATGTGGATTTAAGAGGTGAATAATCAGCAAGCGAATTTGAGAGCTAAAGTGGAAAGATGAGAGGTTACGAGTAGAGTATGGAGGTATGAGGGTCAAGATGGATGTAAGAGTGGCAGTACCAGAGGGAAAAGGTAAGAGGCTTGGGTATTGAGAAAAGATGAGACGTTAGGAGGAGAGCATGCAGAGCGATATGGATGCAAGAGGGCCTGAACGAGCAAGAGAAGAAAATAGGCTGAGCAAGAGGTGAGGTAAAAAGTAAAGCACAGAGGAGAGAGGTGGATGTAAGTGGGCAGAATCAGCAGAAAAATTCTGAGGAGAGGTAAAGGTGACTTTGAACTAGCACATGCTACGTACATTGAGCCTTCTGCCAAAGTTTGGGATTATCTGTCTCTTTATTTCCCAAGTACAAAATTTGACTTAGATTTGTGATGTGAATCATCCTTCATAAAGGTTTGAGATCTTGAACCATCCTCAACATGTCTGCGAAATTACAGCCTGCTCTCTGTGTACTCTTACTCCTCTTGACCTTTTCATTAAATCTAGTTCCCAGTTGGGACCCTTTCCTCCCCATTTTATGAATGGACATCTAAAGATCAAAGCCCCTGCCTGACCCCCATTTGCACTATCGCCCTTGCCTTGTCATCTGTTCCTACCAATGTAGAAAACAAAACCAAAAAAAACCCCTCAAAAGCTGCATTTCTTCTTCTGTTAAAAAATTCTTCAGCAGGTTCAAAGTTTCTCAGCATCTTCTAACATCTCTTTATGGCCTTTTTCTGAAAAATCCTTGAAAAATAAGTCAACTGACAAATCTCTTTCATAAAAACTAATTTACTTATTGATCGCTTGCCAGTTAGATTCTGACATCTCCATGAGTTGGAAGTAGTATTTCCTGCTGTGTCAGACAGTTTGTACCTGATTCCTGATCAGGAAGGCTGAGCAGCCTTGATATTACTAAATTATATTGTCACATTTATCAGTTTCCCATCCGGTGCTTTTAATTCAACTGGAACAACTTGGAATTCAAGGTATTTCCGTGGCATGACTTTAGGTCTTTCCTTCTGAGAGGCCTGGTCTCTGACCAAGAAAATGTTTTGGATTTGCATGCAATTAATCAGTTGCCTTTTGTATATAGACAAATTCATTAAAGCTATATAGTGAAACATCAGGCATTCTCATCTTTA
The DNA here is from genome assembly GCF_964261635.1 of Lissotriton helveticus. Lineage (NCBI taxonomy): Eukaryota > Metazoa > Chordata > Amphibia > Caudata > Salamandridae > Lissotriton > Lissotriton helveticus. The sequence goes on along the minus strand of NC_136061.1, from coordinate 476,067,065 downwards.
ACCCCTTGGCTGCGGGGCACATTCCCCCGCTGTGCTGGGGGGCCGGGGGGCGCATAAAGCAGTGTGTTATCTACTTCTACTACATCCATATGCTACACAAAATCCTCTATTTTCACCCGTCACTGCTGCACGACTGTTGTACAGTCAATTATCTTCTCACACCCAGACCCGCTCCTTCTCTTGTCCGGCTCCTAAGCTGTGGAATTCTCTCCCTGCCGCACTGAAACTTGAACCATCTTGGATGAAATTTCGAAGAGATCTCAAAACTTGGCTCTTCCCTCAGTGATAGTTGTTGGGCTTTCAGTGCCACCTCAAGCGGCGCCGGGAGACCCCATGTGGGTAGCTGTGCGCCTTATAAGTCTAACTACAAATACAAATACAAATACTATTCAAGTGCTCCCTGACTTGAACTTCCCACCTTTTGCATTTGGTACCCTGCAGATCATCAATAACACTGAAAGGATTCTAATCTGAGGCTGCCCTAGATGCTGAAGCATTACTATTCATCTTTCTGCTGATTCCCGCTACCAAACAATTTATCCATTTGCCATTGGGCACTGCATAAAAGGGCCTGCTCATTATTCAGCACTATATTATTCCTTCCGTGTATTCCAGAATCCTACGCTCTGTAACAGCAATGCTCCTGTGCCATCCCAAAATTAAGAGGAAACATATTGGAGGTAGATCCTTCTTCTTTCTAGCTACACAGGACTGGATATGTCTCTGTCTTGAGCCATGGTGCATTTTAATATTTTGTGAAAAAACATAAAACTGGCCTTTCCATACATTAGTATATCCTGCACATTTTCCTTGGAAATCCCTTAGCAGCTGGATACCCTCTTGGTGTGGTATTTTCATTAATCTCTTTCTAAAGAACAATAACTAAAGAAATTTGCATTATCTGCACAATTTGGTGAAATTTAACAAAACACCGTGAGGAAAGGGGAAGATGAAGAAGTCCAAATATATTGTAAAACGTAGTTTGAAGGCCTATTAGGTATCTACCCTAGCGTGTTTTAAAGATTATCATTTGTCACTAACTGTCCAAGTAACTAGAGCCATGCATGCTGCTCACCAGTTATCCTGTCCCAAAGAGTATTAAAATACATTCAGCAGGATGCTGCACCGGATCTGTCAGGTCATGCTCCCAAAGACAGCCTGATCACCGTCAAGTGCAGAATGACAATGGCCAGGCCTGGGCAAGCACAAGATGATGTGCACCTCTTCCCACAACAAATGATCCCAAACCTCAAGGAGTGATGTGAGGCCTGGGGAAGTTGCTGCTTTTCAGCAGTACAGTTTGAATTAGCCTTGCTTTGGAGGTGAGAAGAAGGGGCATTGTACAGAAAAAGAGGGCTGAAGATTGGAGCTGACTGAGGAGAGAGTGCCTCATTCCATAGAGTACATCATTACACATGAAGTGATTAGCCCGTCACTGAGCCTTGGTGAGTGGGTGACTAATAGTTTTAGGAAGGCAAATCTTGTATTGGCGATTGGAAAGACCAAAAGTGTTTGATAAGGTAGTAATTTATGGATGATGGACATGGTCTTTAAAGGGTCTTGCATTCAGTTATCTTTTTAACCAAGACCCAGTGGAGTACCTGATGGTAGGTGCAATTTGGTTGTTACTGCTGTGGCAAAATTTGAGTCAGGTGACGTGTCTGGACCCTTCTCAATTTGGCAAGTGTCTTCTCAGCTATTAAGGATATGTGACTTCAAATGTGACATCAAATCTTTAAAAATGCAAATCTAAGGGATACTCAGGGAGTATGGGAGATTTATTTTGAAAGTCAAACACCACCTCCCCAACCTATTCCACATTGATAGATTTAATTTCCTTGTAAGTGAAAACTGCACTGAGTCTGCTATAATAAAACCCTCTTGTTTTGTTTCTTTAATTTACTACTTGTCTGTTGAGTGACTGTTTTTTTCCCTTTTTACACATTATTGTCCCTATTTAGCCATCTCCTCTTTATCTCTTTAAGTTAATTCATCTCTTTTCATCTCCTAAAAATTAAGTTTAAGAGTAGTTTCTGGGTTTAGCCATTCAGTTTGAGGGAATGGTATAGCTTTTGATGTTCCTGCCACCCAACCTGTGTATGTTGTCTGTGTCATCTCATTCTCTTATTTGTGCTTTCTGTTATATACTGGAGCATTTGCATGTCACTCACCCAAACCAGCATGGATCCCTTTGTGTTGATGCCCATACCTGCTAAAACCACACGCCTTAACTGTGAACTTCACTAGTGCAACTGTAGTATCGAGGAATCACCTGAACATCTACTGCATAGCTATGGGGCAGTCTGTCTTAGAATGTTATTCAAGCACTTATCTGGAAAATAAAAATTTGGGGAGATATGGGCCTAGCTTTTAAACCCAGCTTGACGTGTTGTATTTCCACATAATAGAGCTTTAAAAAAGTTGCACTTATTTTATTAGGGCTTTTATTTGTATTTGTAGCCATCTCAGTGATATCCACAGTAGAGAAGTAGCGTCTTGCAAAGCTACTTCAACAGTGCCAGAAAATGTTTGGTCAGTTGACACTTCCTACGATGTCACTTGCTGTGATACCACATCTTTTGCAAATTAGAGGGGCCACGCATGTTCCTGTCCTGCCCGGGGCCCCACAAACCCTAGGACTGGCCCTTGCTCAGGAGACCTGGAGCAAGTAGTGATATTCTCCCCAGTATGCCTGATAACCCTGGCGCAACTTAGGAGAGTTGGGGCTTTCCTGGTGTCTATTTAGAAAGGGAGTGGAGGTGTACGGGATAATAAAAAGGAAGGGGGAGCGATCGGAATGAGACAAATGTAGATTGGGGAACCAGAAAAGGAAAGTGTTATTGTTTCTAGCAGGAGAGTGCCGGTGTCCAAAGGTCAAGACCCGGCCTATTGAGTATTCTCTGTTTCATTCTTTTTGCTTAGTTAATACTTTGGTTGTGTCATTCGAAGTAAGGAGCATATCCAACACGAGGGTTGAAAGACACGTAAAAAAAAGATAAAACAAGACAGAGGGAGAGAATCAGTGGGGCAAGACTAATCGGAGCGTGAACCTGGAATGAACAGATAAAGGAGAAGATCGCCAGTGAAAGAAGAGAGACCTTGATTATTGTCCTTCCCTCCTTATTCCTCCTTTGATGTACTTGTATCACCCTACATACTATATAAGTTTCTGTAAATAAATGCCAAAATTGAGAAACGCATTCGGCCTCCTAGATTCATCTTCCGCCCATCCCTCACACTACTTTTGTCTACCCAAATTGGAAGCCATTGTTGGGATATTCATAGAAATAAAATCATCTATAAAAAAATGTATGACAAACCCAGGACTTTGGTCAGCTTGGTATTAATATTAGGCATGGGAATGCGGAATTTGGGTATTTTCCCATTCTGCGGAGAATGCGGAATTGCCAAAAATTCTGTGTTCCGCGGCTTTGCGGAATTTTTTCTTGTTCGCGCTTTCAAAATGCGTGTTCACGAGATATATGCCACAGAGCACGCAAACAGCATTAGCGAACAGGAAAAAAGCATAGCAAACTGGCGGAACCAGCAATTCCGCTTGTTCGCGGAGCTCTGCGTACTCGCAGAGATTTTTTACTATTTTGCACGTTTTGGGTAGAGCGACTACGCAAATTCCGTCCACCCCTAGTTAATACCTACTACATTCAAAGAAACACAGCTTAATCTATACTATGACTGAAAACAAGAGCCTGAAGATAGTATGACAGTCAATGAAGGCTCTGCAATTATTCCAACTGTTTCAAAATAAGTAGCCCCTGACATTTCTGACATTTCTGACATTTCTGACATTTCTGACATTTCTGACATTGTTATGCAGTTATAATGGTCAGTCAATATCTTCCAAAGCATCAAGAGGGGGTGAATGAATTCCTAATTGGGATGTTTTAAAGAAGGTAAGTCAAAGGATTACAATGCAGGCATGAAGGCTAATGATGGGACCTGATATTTAATGACCTGTAATAGTACCTCAAAAGGAGAGCCTTGATGTAGTAGATAACGTGCGAAATAGAGTTGCTTCTATGGCAGGGTTTCTAAAGTTGACCGCAACATAATCCCTGAAGCCTCTTTGTAACTAACTTGAGACACTCTTCTAATCGTGATAAGATAATTAAACGTGCAGTATCCCTATCCTGTGTGCCTCTCTACCCAATGAAATACCTTGTTTTTAAAGTACAACCAATGCACCCTTCGGTTTGGGCTCAGAGCAGGGTCATCATTGACATTATAACAAAAGGAGTTGCTACTGATGGAAGTTTCTAGTTTGGGCCAATTAGAAGGTTTGAGTGGGGAACTTGGGGCTGTGAGTTAATCCTTGCTTCGGTCTACAATACTACTGTGTCTGACCAAGGTGTATTTTTGGAGGAGTCACTCCCTTTAGGCAGGACACACTTTCAGTTAACAGTGCTATTTTGAACCTGACCGCATAATTAATAACTCTCCGTACCATTGTCCTCGACAGCCCCACTATGGGAATCCTTTCTTTCCTCCATTGATAATTTAAGCATGGTCAATGGCTTATCAATAATCTTTAGTATAGCAACCACAGTTTCAAACAAGTTTTGACACTACGAGCCTCTAAATCAGAGCATTTATCTAAAGGTAAATTATGGAGATGGCCAAAAGCAGAACCCATTGCCTCTTGATGTCCAGGAGGAGTCTTCAAGAAATGCAGTAGCTTAATTTTTTTTTTGGGATACTTGTTTTTCTTCTAGGGGCATGGGGAGACTAATAAATCAGATGTGAAGTTGATGAGCGGGCTATTGTCAAAAGCACAGTTATTTACCAGTAAATTCTTCAACCATTTGTATCTCATTATTGAGGTTCCATATTGCGCTTGTGGGAGAGTTTACAATAAAAGATGGCACAGTTCATGGCTTACTACCAGTGGTGACAAAAGCTTTCCTTTACACAGTGATGGAAATGAAGATGGCAAAAGGGTAAATGACACGAGATGGGATCCAGCTCACCCTCCTTCAGCTCTGATGGGCGCAGACGGGCCCATTCTTGGCCCGGTCATTGGCCAGCCATGTGGCATCTGTGTCCTGTGGTGCGGAGTACAGATTCCCTCTATGTAAAGCTTTGAGGCTCCCTCTTCCTAATGTGTCAGAGGGGACTTATGGACTAGCGAGTCCTGCACCAAGCTCCGCAATTTTCAGCAAAGCATTGCATTGTGGGAAGAAATGTGATCTATGTAGAGCATTGTGGCCCCTCCTTCTTCTATGGCAGAGAGAGCTTATGGACTAGCACAACCTTCACCAAACTCTGCACTGACCAGCTAAGCATCCCACAAAGCAGGGTAGAGATGCTCTCTAGATAGAGCATTGAGGCCCCTAGTTCTCCTATGCCGGGGGGCGGTTCTTAGACAAGCGATTCCTTTATCAAGCTGTGCAATGACCAGCATATATCTCCTTTGCACAATCATCTATGTCTCAAGGAGTCAAGTATTGGCTTTTATGTTGTTGGATTGAGACCGGCTTATGTGACATACTTGAATCCCCTTTATTTTCACACTTTGAACTATTAAGTCCTGAAGCGTCGATTGAGTTAGTCAGTTCAATCTCCTCAGGCTCTCTGCTGGATCCTATCCGACCAGCCTTTGGAAAGATATATCATCCTGCTTGGGTATGATGTTTTGGAAATTTGTAATAGATCTAGTGCCAGTTGAGAGGAAAATTGCTTTATTTTGCCCTTATTGATAAAGGCCCGTGCCAACCTGTCCAACCTAAGCAACTTTTGTCCAATATCTTTGCTGCAGTTCCTGATAAAAATCTTTGAGGAACAAGTAAATAAGTCAGTGCAGTGCTTCTTCCTCCTATTTTTTCCTGACCTGCTGTTGTTGGTTTTAGGACTCTGGGCACTTTACCACTGCTGATCAGTGCTAAAGTGCATATGCTTTCTATGTAAATTGTGTTATGGATTGGTGTTTCCATGATTGGATATTTGATTTACTTGTTAGTCCCTAGTAACGTGCACTGAGTGTGCCAGGGCCTGTGAATCAAATGCTACTAGTGGGTCTGCAGCACTGATTGTGCCACCCTCGTGAGTAGCCTTAAAAAGGTAACTCAGGGGGCGTGGCCGGGCAAGATGGCCGATTGGACATAGACCGTCTCGGCTCCCCGTCCGCACGCTGTTCTGGACTAGCTACCAGTAGCTGTACAAAGCTCTGATCACCGCAAATGACTCCTACACTGAGCGGATGATGTAGGGCATCCACAGAGCACTTCCATTTGCTCCCGACACTGCTGCAATGGCTTCAACCTGACCTCACAGGGAAAAATCGGCGCTGCCTAAAATGACGGCTGCTGCCTTGCAACAATTGGACCGGATCTCAGGTCTCTGACGGAGGTATGGTTAACAGATAGAGTATTCGGGGCTCAGCGGTGCGACCCCGGTTGACGATAGCCCCAAAGACGCTTGCAGCGGTATGACCCGGAGAGCGGCCCAAGCAGAAGTATTCTCCCATGCGCTTGCCTGTCTTTAAAATGGCGGCCGAGTGCTACCTGCCGGCGTTGGTCGGCGCCATCGCTTGATCTCCTGGATCCGGAGCCGCTCCTGGTGGCGCAGTTTAAAGCTCCCCCTTTGACATTGACACAGGGCTGGCAGCACAACATAGCCAAACTTGGGGTCTATGTTATTGCTCTACTTTAGCCAGGCATCGGCCCATGTAAAATGGTGCCTATCCTGCTCCTCAACGGAAAGTACACACAAGGCGATGATTGCCACTTGTGAAATCCACACCTGCTGATCGCATCAACAGCCTGCGGCCCCGCACTGGTGACTGACTGTTGCCCCTAGAGCTCTCTCATACCCAGCTCCTTCTGGCTGTGCATTGTGCGGGTCACTGCCTTTGTCATCTATGTTGCCACTGCTCTCCAAGAGGCGATCACACCCTCACCTAGCGGCATCAGCCCCATGTCCGGTCACTGCAAAACGGACTCAGCCAGTAAGTCAGTGGTGGACCACCATTCTCTTGACGGTGACTCTGCTTGATATCCAGCGGTTCTCCCTCAAACCAACCCCTCTCACATGAGTATCTTCAAACTGAGCCTTGAGCCCCCCGCTGCCTTCGACAGATTACAGGGGTCATCCTGGTTCATTCCATATGCCGCCAAAGAAGGGACGAGCAAGACACCAAATATGGTATCGGACTTCTTCACACCATCAGATAAACACCCGCCCTACGCGAAGATGCCGGTACTGCAACAATGGCCCTCATGAAGGCGGACTTACTAACTATGCCCAAGGACTTTAAAACTGAACTACGCAATGATCTCAGCCAGGACATCAAATCTTCAATGGAACCATTAAGGACGGACTTAACGGAGCGTCTGACCTCCCTCCAACAAGACGTGGACTCTGTGGGCACTAGAGTACTGGACCTGGAGGCATAACACCAAGACCAAGAGAAATTCACCACCGAACTACGAGAGGAGTTTCACGCCCTCCAGGACCAGCTCCATCAGACACAACTCAAGGCGGAGGACCTCGAAAATAGGGCCCGGAGCGAGAACCTATGTGTCAAAGACCTGGAGCGGGGTGCAAAAGGACCCGACTTAGGAGCCTTCTTGGAAGGGCTTTTTGCGGAAGTCCTTGGTCCCCAGTCCCTCAAAATAAAACTGGAGCGGGTCCACCGAGTGGGAAGCCTACAGACTGGCGACTAGAAGAGGCCGCGAGACGTTCTGGTGAAATTCCACTCCTATAAAGTCAAAGAGGTGGTACTCCTGGCGGCCAGGAAGAAGGGGTCCGTCTCTTTCCAAGACCACTCATGCTCCATCTATCAAGACCTGGTGCCGACCACCCTGGCGCAGAGAAAATCATTCGGACCCATCACTGCCAAGCAGCGGGTCGATGAAATCTGATATAGATGGACATACCCTTTTGGACTCAGTTTTGAATTTAAAAACAAACAACGAAACATCACCGACTTGCAGGAGGGAATGGATCTCCTGGGTCTTTCTTCGGAGGAGCTTGTCCCCACACACGCTAAAACACAGGAGACCCTTAGGAGGGCCCCATCGACGTCTTCCTGGTCTGTGAGTTCACGCAGGGGCCGCAGACAAGATTCAGGCGATCTCATTTTTTATGCACTGTCTATAAACTCTGCCCCAACAGGGGACTATCATTTCTCGTAGAGCTTTTTCACTGAGAACGGAATGGATGTTGAACATGGACTCGGCGCGATGAGGGCCCAGAAGGTGACAAGACACGCTTTCTAGAAGGGCTGTCCTGTACATACTACACCAAGCACCGACTACGACTTGACAGCCTGCTGATGCATGAATGAACCGGGACGGGTGCGGACGGGGACCTTGGCTGACTGTCCCCCAACTTCACCAGCGGGGTTTCCAACCACTTGTTGAGACTTTCTCATCATTTCACTACACGAGGATGTTGGTAATGTTGGGGTTTTTCTTTTGTTTTAGGGGGAGGGGGAGGGTTTTGGGAGGGGTGGCGGCTTTTTAAACGCAGTCCATTGACAAAGGCCTTACACAAGAGACTTATTCACCTGTGTCACACAGAGGAAATACACGATCCTAGCCAAGAACGCACGAGCCTACAGGCCAACGCTACCGGTATAGAGGGAGGGAGGGGAAATTAACCTAGGTCCAATGCCACTCACAATAGGCTCTTGGAATATGAAGGGCCTCAATTCCCCCCCAAAAAACAACAGAAGATCTGGAAATACCTTACAGATCATCATCTAGACGTGATGGCGCTTCAAGAAACACACCTTGCTAGAGCTGAAGACACACGGCTCCGCCACAAACAATACCCAGTGATTTATCGATCCTCCGATTTGACCAAACAACGTGGGCGGCCCTCCTATTCCACAGCTCCACAAAATTCCAAACTAGCAACATATGGTCAGCCAGAGATGGACGGATAGTTATGGTCAAGGGCACCCTGCAAGGCATTATTTGTACCTTTATGGCGACATATGCTCCCAACACGGGACAGGCACCCTTTTTTGCGCAAACTGCTCGGGAAACTGCGAGTTTTTGTGGAGGGGAAGACGATACTGTTAGGTGACTTTAACCTGACCTGGCAAGTGGACTTGGATAGCACCCACTCTCACAGAGCAGGCATCCATTCCTTTACAGATGACACTAAACAACAACTACATGACCTTGGTCTTTTAGATGCCTGGCGCACCCTCTATCTGTAGACACAAGACTGCACTTTCTATTCCCACGTGTACCATACTTATTCGAGACTTGACTATATATTCATTAGCCAAAATTTACTTGGCAACTTGAGGGAAGCCAAGATCATTCATTCCCCTCTCGGTCTCAGATCACTGTTTGGTCTCGATAGGCGTGTCTGGTCCCATATTGCAGCTACAACACCTAAATAGTATTTCCCAACTTCCCTCACGCGGGACAGGATGCTCTGTATTGAACTATGGGAGGCAATCACAGATTTTTTCAACCTAAATAATCAACACTAATGCTTTTAAAAACTGGGACGCCTTCAAAGTGGTATTCCGAGGGAGATGCATTGCCATTAATTATGCACTGAACAAACCGAGGGCTAAGGAACGGGAAAGCTTAGAATCTGAATTGGAAACTATTGAAACACAACACAAAGCCAATCCCACTAGGGCCTCCCTTTGAACGCTCACTGCTGTCCGTGGGAAGTTACGAGCCATCTACAAAAATAGAGCAGAATTTACTCTTTTAAAACTACGTCAGATATCCGACTCACAGGGTAACAAGATAGGTAAACATCTAGCCCAACAATTAAAGGAAAGCGCGAACAGGAATATATAGGGGGGATACTGACTGAGGATGGAACCCTGACGCAAAAAGATGCGGAAAAAGCCGAAACCTTCGGGTCCTTCTACAAAACACTATAACAGGGAGAATCAAGGGACGTAGAAACACAGAAGGGCTATCTCCAAACACTACTGCTTCCACAGGTTTCACAAGTACAGAATGATAACTTAACAGTGCCCATAACATCCGACAAAGTAGCCTCTGTCATAAAATCCCTCAAAATACATAAGGCTCCCGGACCCAATGGGCTTATGGCCCACTTCTATAAGAAATGTGCCCCCGATATCATAACTCACCTCAAGCAGCTTTTTAACAAAATGGCCACAGAATGCGCAGCCTCCCCATCGATGATCAAAGCCCTTATCTCAGTTATCCCGAAGCCTGTGAAGGACCCGCAACGCTGCTCCTCATACCGTCCTATAACACTTTTAAATTTGGATGGGAAAATATATTCGACCATTTTGGCTGCTCGGTTAAATGACCTCATGCTTGACCTTATCCACCCGGATCAGTCCTGATTCATTTAAGGCCGCCAGATCCACGATAACACAAGACGTATTGTGCATTTGCTAGAAAAGGCCACCAAACGGAAAATACCAGCGGTACTCTTGGGTCTGGACGCGGAGAAGGCATTTGACAGGGTGGATTGGTCCTTTCTTTTTAAGACGCTTACCCACTTCGGCTTCGCGGATAGCTTCCTTACCATGCTTCAGGCTAAATATGGACAGCCGCGCTCTAGGGTGCAGGTGAACAGGATTGCCTCAGCCCCCTTCTCCCATACTAGAGGAATACGCCAGGGACTCCCCCTTTCCCCGCTGGTATTTGCTCTTAGCATTGAACCATTGGCGATGGTTATACGGGGTTCACCGAGGATCAAGGGAATTCCTTTTAGCGGGTAGAGCCACAAAATGTTGCTCTTCGTGGGTTAGATACTTTTATCCCTTACTGACACAACCCTCTCCCTTCCCACGCTTCAGACAGAATTAGCAGGCTTCGAGGAAGTGGCAGGTTTTAAAATTAACTTAGACAAATCTCTCATACTTAACTTAACCATCCCGGAGAATGAAGTAAGAGCACTACGACGCCATACCCCGCTACAGTGGACCTCCCAATGCCTGCAATACCTGGGGGTACAACTGACACCATGTGTTGATGGGCTCTTTAAAGCCAACTTCCCATGCACACTCCGCAAACTTCAAAATGATCTTGATAGATGGAAACTGCTCTTTATATCCTGGGTAGGTTGAGTACATGCGGTCAAAATGACCTTACTTCCGAAACTCCTGTACCTGTTCCAGGCCTTGCCCATAGAGCTCGATCAAGATTTCCTACCTAAGGTCAAAACTATGATACTAGATTTTGTGTGGCAGGGGGGTCGCGCACGCTTCTCCTACCCGATACTACGACGCCCCAGATCAGAAGGAGGGGTAGTCCTGCCCGACTTGGCCCATTACTACAAAGCCAAGGGTCCCTAGACAACAATTATACGTAGGGTGATCAACATAAGCTAAATAGACAGTATGTTCTTTGTCCAGCCGCACAGAATTTATTTAAATAATGCTTTTTAGTCAGAGAGATATTTAAGTGGAGTGCAACCTGCGACCCACACATACAAAACAGGAAACAATATAAAGGGAGGAGTTCAGGCAAGGAGAGGAAAGGTCTGTTTTTCAGTGATCATTAGACAGACTTTACTGTGCGTTAGTACCATTGTGCATTAAATTCACAATATCAAGTGCCATTTGGTACATAGGTGTTGACGTTTCGATCGCTTAACTCAGATACATGGGATCATCTTTAGGACAGTAATAATTAACATGCCTGTCTTGGAACAAAATTATTGCGACCCAGAGAGGGCCGGGTGAATGCACTTCCAGGAATAGCGTGCAGGTTCGAGCAGTACGTGGGTCTGGCAACGAATTATGCCAGGCGTTTTTAATCAATTTGGGCAAGTACCCAGGGGTTTCAGCGATCTGGAACCTTGTAATGCGTTTACAGGGTTGAGATTCCAATTGTAAAGGGCCGTCGCTAATAGCAGGTACGGCGGGACCGTGTAATACGGGTTGTCTGCAGGGATCCGATACAATCGATCATTGTATCGGATCCCTGCAGACAAAGAACATACTGTCTATTTAGCTTATGTTGATCCCCCTACATATAATCGTTGTCTAGGGACCCTGTCTTTAGTAACCATTACTCACCCAAGGCCGCTAGTGTACTACCTTTCGGTTCCCTTGTTTCTGTTAAAAACCATTACTACAAAGCAGCGCTACTACGAGTGGTGACTGAATCATTTAAATGCGAGTGGGAAAAACACTGGCTTCATATGGACCTCTCTGTCACCGGAAGGTCTATTTAAGCCCCAAGAGAGATAGGCCTGAGAATGCCTACATAAGTACCCCCACCGGCACCACTCTAAGGGTTTGGGACACCATCTCCAAAAATGAGCAGTGGACCACCTTCCGGTCACCCTACACCCCTATCCACTTTAACTCCCACCGGCACTTCGAGAGGGCCCCTTCGAGGCCTGGAGACAGGGCGAATGTCGTGCGATAATGCATCTCTTCCACAATTCTGATATTCTTACTTTTAAGAATTGCAGATGAGACTACAATCTCGATCCAACAGAACACTTCCACTACCTCAAGCTTAAACACTGGGTCACCGCACCCCACATCCGAGACGCAGCCACCCGACCCCTCACAACATTTTAATTATTTGTTCAGACAGCCAGCTTCATGAAAGGGGTGATCTCATTTCTCTACAACCATATACTGACCACACTGCACTCCCCACGACTGCGTTACATATACATGAGAGAGGAACTCCTCCAGTGAACAATTACTGATAGGGAGTGGGGTGGTCTGTGGGCCGACATTACCAAATTCAACCATTCCATTGAATTGCGGAAGGCGCACCTTAAAATAGTGATGGACTGGTACCTATACCCCTCTAAGCTTAAGCGCATATTTCCAGGTACGTCTGATCTATGCTGGAGGGGTTGTGGGCTGGTGGGTGATTTTCAGCAAATTTGGTGGTACTGCCCCACTATTCGCCCCTTTTGGGAGGAAATTCATGCTCACATTAAAGACATTCTGGGCTACCCTATTCCAACCAAGATGGCAGAGACACTACTGGGCCTCCGATATACCACCCTAGAACACCAAACCAAGGATGATAAGGCCATTATGTGGACCTGCCTCGGAGCATCGAAAATTGCGATAGCAGCCGCCTGGAAGAGAAGGGTGGCACCTGCGGTCTCGCTGTGGCACTCTCGACTTTGGAGACTTTTGAGTCCGGAAAGGATGTCTGATATCTTCCGAGATGACTACAAAAACTTTGAGTACAAGTGGGGTCCTTTAGTCGCCTTCCTGACACAGGGCTTGCCACAAGCTGTGTGCCCTCCTTCCATAAGAAGTATGCATCTTTTTCAGTTCTAAAGCCCCACACAATTGACTAGGTTCCGGTGTCACTTTGACAATAGACTGCCGCCACCACCATTTCAAGGGAGGGTTTATGGGTGGGTTTTTTTCCCCCTAATTTTGGTTTGGGGATTCATTTGGTCTTGTTACGGGTTTAGTGTTTCTTATGTTAAGCATTCTCCCTGTTGAAGAGTGTCAAGTTTTAAACTCGTCACAAAAGAAAGGCGAGCTGAATTCATATTCTTTTCGATTGTAATACTAAAAGCTGTACCCTACTTCTTGGTTTTATTGAGATGTAAGCTTGGATTACATCGGCCGCGCTACAAACCAGCACTAAATAAGCTTTGCCGCATTGCTATACCTCTTTATGATTCTATACTCATTTTCTGTAATGTTATGCACTCTTTTGGAATGACATCAATAAAAACAAGTTTGACAAATAAAAAGGTAACTCAGACCTGCCATTGCAGAGTCTGGGCGCTGTTGGTAACTGCCATGTCGACTTGGCCAGTGCACACACTTGTCAGTCCCTAAACTTCCCTTTTCTTACATGTCATGCACCCCTAAGGTAGACCCAAGGTACCCCTGTGGGCAGGGTGCAGCGTATGTGCAAGGTAGGACATGCCCTGGTGTTTGTGGCATGTCCTGATAGTGAATTACAGCCAATTTTTCACTATTTCAAGGCTACCTGTTCCCCATAGGACAGAATGGGAAGCTTGTTTATAACATTTTATAGACAAAAGTGGGCCGGGAAATTAAGTAAGAAAATACAATTTAGTATGCCTGAACTCAGAATCTAACAATACATCTTTTAGTAAAGGTGATTTTTACATTCTGTGTTTGAAAATACCACTTTTAGGAAGTAGGTATTTTCTTGCTCAGTCATCCCGTGTGGCTCTGCTGGAATGTGGATTGCCTGTCTGGGTTTTGGACGACAGATGGCTAGGAAGCAAGGGTGGCTCCTGATAGTCTGGGTGGGTCAGGAAAGGGCTGAATAAACCTGGGCTGCGATGGGGGAAGAGGGAGGAGATTTCCTTGCACCTCAAAGGGCCTAGTCTGCCTCTGACAATGCTGTGTCCACACCCTGCCAGGAAATCACACCAGAGAAGGCAGAAGTGGTTCTGGCTGGGCACAGACACCCTCTGCCTAGAGGATCAAGCTATTATTGGACACAAATACTGGGGACAAGACACCTGAACTTTAGAACTCTTTTGGATCAAGAAGACTGACAAGAATAAGAGCTGGAGAAGCTGTGAGGAGGACCTACCACTTTGGTGTGTAATTTGCTGTGTTACGCTGCAGTGGCTGCTTCGGTCTTGGGCAGTGAAAGTACTGGATTGAACTTTCTGCAATCTGCTTTGTGAGTTTCTCCAAGGGCTTGAGGTAGAGCTTGCCCCCTGTTCAAGATTTCTCAGGAACAACAACAAAGGCTCTTCTGCCCGCAGCACTGGGAACTGTGTGTTTTGTGCTGTAACAGAGGATAAGCAACTCAGCGACGTCTACAACGCTGCTGCCGACTCCATGTCCTGAAAGCACCGCAAAGGGCACCGCAGCACCGTGACCCTGAACTCACCAACAACACCGCCGATGCAGCCAATGAGCCGCTGCTCGCACCGCGACCTGTGGGCACCGCACTCCGCACCACCTCGCTTCATGACGATGCCTTGGCACCGCAGAGGGCACCGCCGCAATGTCACTCCGTGACCCTGGTCTCACCAACAATGCCTGCTGATGCTGCCACTGAGCCATTGCTCACACCGCAGCCTCTGGGCACCACACTCCGCACCGCCTTGCTTCACGTTGACACCATGGTATCCCCGAGGACGCCGCTCCACACTGAAATTGACGCCGTTGCTTGCACAATGGTTCGAGGGCACCGCTCGTAAAGTTACATGACGCAACGCCCTTATCCCGTACTGCAGCTTTGGCCTACCAACGCCAGCGCCATCAGCTCCGGTTCATCAGCCGACGACAGCGCTTCAGCAATGACGATGCCGCTGCTTGCACCGTGAACTTCTAGCACCATGACGAACACCGTCTTCATCTCGCACCACGACCCTGGTTTCACCAACCATGCCATCTGATGCCACCACCGAGCCACTGCTCGCACCACGACCTGACAGTACCACTACACTTCACACCGCAGCACACGACGCCTGCCGATGCCAGCTCTCCTGATGTTAACAGAGAGGAGATCGACCTGCAACCTGTGTGACTTCGAGGGCCCCGACGACTCCTGCACCGACCTCCGGGAACCGACACCTGCGGCCGCCGCGTTTTCGTAAACTCAACGAGAAGTCACCGGTGCCCTGCATTTCTAAAAGTTACTGTTTTCAAGTCTTCCCAACACTGTAGCTGGCCCGCGACGCCGCGATCAGCCAGAACTGTTTGGATTTGTTTGCTCACGATACAGCAATAACCCCGGACGCTGCTGTCAATATCAAGGAACTGTTTTTAAAGCGTATTTTGATAACTGTAGATTTTTAAGTACTGTGTTGTGGATTCTTATCATTTTTGGTCTTGTATATAAAAATATTGGCAATTTTTCTAAACTGGTGTGGTGTCCTTTTGTAGTGCTTACAACGTATTACTGTCTGTTATGTGCAAATGCTTTACACACTGCCTCTAAATAAGCCTGGCTGCTCGTGCCAAGCTACAAAGGGGGTGATTTCAGGATTGTAACTCCCTTATCCTGACTAGAGTGGTGTTTTCTGCCTGGCTTTGGCACATGCCCTCGCCTGCCCAAAATCCCATTTCTAACAGTCAATAACAGGATTTATGGCACAGCATCGGCTAATAGATCCAGCTTAATCTGGATTCCTCCCAGCTTATGGAACTGAAAAAGCCTTACTTTCTGTCCTTGATGACCTGGGAATGTGGGCAGTTAAGAGCCACATTGTTGTTCTAGTGTTCCTCAGTCTATGTGCTGCAATTGATACGGTATCTCAATCTATCTGTTATCAAGATGGGGGAGGTAGGTATCCACAGCTCTGCTCTGCAATGGTACAGATCCTATTTAGAGGGTACTTGCCAAGCTTTTCATTGCACTCCTTTTCAGTCTGAATTTGAGGCATTAGGTCATGGTGTGCATCAGGGCTCCTCATTGAGTTTCACTCTTTTTAACCTATATATAGCCCTATGGTACACTTCATCAGATGGGAATTTGATAAATCATGTAGATGAGACACAATTAATTATTTCTATTGATAACACAGTGCCTTGTCTTCTCGATATATTGCATACATGAATGATGGCATTTACACTGTGGTTGTCTTATAATTCTTTGAAACGTAACCCCTTAACTGTTGTGACTTTTCTACCCCAGTGTTAAGCCTGTTTTGCATATTTGGAGTACCTTGCGCTTACAGCTCCATAAAATATTTATTCCACATAAGGTATCCATATCAAATTTGCATTCTTTTTTTGAAACATCATAGAGATCCTAACGATAAACAGGATTTGCGTAATACCATGGAGGGGGTGAGAAAATCGCTCACCACAGCAACATTTAGGTAAAAATGGGAAAAGTGGTGCAGAAGAAAGTATCTTTTGATCCTCAGTATGGCATTAACAAAAGGTTTGCTAAAATTATTACTTTCCTAGATTTCAGGAAAAAGAAGAGGGGATTTAAAAAATACAATTGTTTTAATAAAGTTGGCTATTTTTCTAGGACCTATCCAATTATTTCTAATGTTTGTGCATTCACCCTATTTGTGGTGGAAAGAGGTGTGAAATCCCATGGGTGATACTAGAATGTTATACATGTCTAAGAAGTAAGCCATATTCTGAATTCAGCAAGGGGTCATTTTTGTAGATCTCTCAAAGGTTTCCCGAATAAACTAAGTAAAATAAAAAACATTAATAATGAAAAGGAAAAAAAACTGCCATTTGTGAGACCATTTTCATCTGTAACTCCTAATCAAGATAGCCAATTTACAAAAGCAATACCATTAGGATCACTATACCCTTCTGGTCATGAGGTTATATACGGTTTGTAGGTTTTCCAAAAAACAGAGGTATACATAGCCAATAACCTAGCTGCACCTTGCAATGGTTTTTCATTGTGTACAGAGTATAGAGCAATTCATGCAGTAAAATATAAAGAGTGAAAAATGGTTATGTAGGAAACCCATCTATGTCTGAAATACACACTAGATTCTGAGTTTAGGAGCAGTGGTTATTTGTACATCTCTTACTTTATGTGTACTGATACTAGCATGTGATTCAGAGGGTATTTTGCACAATGACTTCTCTCTTACACACTAACTACATTTGGAAGGCCCAAATGCAGAGAAATCAATTTGGCATTGAGAAATGTTCGACTATAGTAAACAGAAGAACTGACAGCGGAGCCTCCTAGCTAATAGCACCTTACCCAATTGTCAACTCTATTGATTATGTCCCCACTAAATTAGGTGGGAGCTGTGTGCACACTGTTAGGTACCCACCGCCACAGTACTAGTTCCCAACCGTTCCGAATGTTCGACTATCTTGTGTTTCTTGATAAAAATGGTACCTCACTTGTGTGACTGGGCCTAGCGCCCAAACACAATACACAGCAAAACTCAACCTGGAAGCATTGTTTACAAAGCAGTATCCATAATTTTATTTACAACATGGGTAGATGATTTTGGTCCTTAGCTCAGCCGCAGCCCAGGAATACCTACCATACCAAGACATTTCAGAAAAGTAGTCACACTAGGGCATCAAGGGGTGGCTATTGTGGTTCTAATAATTCTTTTTTTTTTACCCAGAAGCCCTGGTAAACCTGAAACAGTGTCTAAATCAGGGAGAATGAAAGCAGATCCATCCTCCATGGCGTAGGTCACTCTGAGCTGGAGCTCCTCGCAAACCCACAGACCCCTAACCACCCCAGAGGCCCACCCTGATCTCCTCAGCATCTCCGTGCCCCAGGAGTCTCAGGGGCACTACCGAGACGGGCTTAGAGCTGAGATGGTGGTGTGGCCCTGGGGGAAGATTGTGCTCATGGACAAGAGGCTGTGGCCAAAAGGGCAAAACACACAAGATGATGGACGGAATGTTGCACAATGGCAAAACATTCACCCCCAGTCACAGATCTGGGTTTAATCCATCGTTATTTTGCTCACCAAGCCACCCCAGTTCAGACATGGCCATATGCAAATCAGTCTTGACCCTGTGCCTCATGGGAACAGTCCAGCCTGAACTGCCAAGCCATGTCTTTCCTGGACCGGAATCAAGCATCCTAGGAACGGTTTCTGGCTATCAGCCTTCTTCAGCCAGGATAGCTTGACTCCAGTGACTTAGTGAGCAAGGGACCCACGTCTGGGCATACCATTCCCACATAGGGTGAACAGCAAAACACACAAGATGATGGACGGAATGTTGCACAATGGCAAAACATTCACCCCCAGTCACAGATCTTGGTTTAATCCATCGTTATTTTTCTCACCAAGCCACCCCAGTTCAGATATGGCCATATGCAAATCAGTCTTGACCCTGTGCCTCATGGGAACAGTCCAGCCTGAACTACCAAGCCATGTCTTTCCTGGACCGGAATCAAGCATCCTAGGACCGGTTTCTGGCTATCAGCCGTCTTCAGCCAGGATAGCTTGACTCCAGTGACTTAGTGAGCAAGGGACCCACGTCTGGGCATACCCTTCCCACATAGGGTGAACAGCAAAACACACAAGATGATGGACGGAATGTTGCACAATGGCAAAACATTCACCCCAGTCATAGATCTGGGTTTAATCCATCGTTATTTTGCTCACCAAGCCACCCCAGTTCAGACATGGCCATATGCAAATCAGTCTTGACCCTGTGCCTCATGGGAACAGTCCAGCCTGAACTGCCAAGCCATGTCTTTCCTGGACCGGATTCAAGCATCCTAGGACCGGTTTCTGGCTATCAGCCGTCTTCAGCAAGGAAGCTTGACTCCAGTGACTTAGTGAGCAAGGGACCCATGTTTGGGCATACCCTTCCCACATAGGGTGAACAGCAAAACACACAAGATGATGGACGGAATGTTGCACGATGGCAAAACATTCACCCCCAGTCACAGATCTGGGTTTAATCCATTCGTATTTTGCTCGCCAAGCCACCCCAGTTCAGACATGGCCGTATGCAAATCAGTATTGACACTGTGCCTCATGGGAACAGTCCAGCCTGAACTGCCAAGCCATGTCTTTCCTGGACCTGAATCAGGCATCCTAGGACCGGTTTCTGGCTATCAGCCGTCTTCAGCCAGGATAGCTTGACTCCAGTGACTTAGTGAGCAAGGGACCCACGTCTAGGCATACCCTTCCCACATAGGGTGAACAGCAAAACAGACAAGATGATGGACGGAATGTTGCACAATGGCAAAACATTCACCCCCAGTCACAGATCTGGGTTTAATCTATCGTTATTTTTCTCACCAAGCCACCCCAGTTCAGACATGGCCATATGCAAATTAGTCTTGACCCTGTGCCTCATGGGAACAGTCAGCCTGAACTGCCAAGCCATGTCTTTCCTGGACCGGAATCAAGCATCCTAGGACCGGTTTCTGGCTATCAGCAGTCTTCAGCCACGATAGCTTGACTCCAGTGATTTAGTGAGCAAGGGACCCACGTCTGGGCATACCCTTCCCACATAGGGTGAACAGCAAAACACACAAAATGATGGACGGAATGTTGCACAATGGCAAAACATTCACCCCCAGTCACAGATCTGGGTTTAATCCATCGTTATTTTGCTCACCAAGCCACCCCAGTTCAGACATGACCATATGCAAATCAGTCTTGACCCTGTGCCTCATGAGAACAGTCCTGCCTGAACTGCCAAGCCATGTCTTTCCTGGACCGGAATCAAGCATCCTTGGTCCGGTTTCTGGCTATCAGCCGTCTTCAGCCAGGATAGCTTGACTCCAGTGACTTAGTGAGCAAGGGACCCACGTCTGGCCATACCCTTCCCACATAGGGTGAACAGCAAAACACACAAGATGATGGACAGAATGTTGCACAATGGCAAAACATTCAACCCCAGTCACAGATCTGGGTGTAATCCATCGTTATTTTGCTCACCAAGCCACCCCAGTTCAGACATGGCCATATGAAAATCAGTCTTGACCCTGTGCCTCATGGGAACAGTCCAGCCTGAACTGGCAAGCCATGTCTTTCCTGGACCGGATTCAAGCATCCTAGGACCGGTTTCTGGCTATCAACCGTCTTCAGCCAGGAAGCTTGACTCCAGTGACTTAGTGAGCAAGGGACCCACGTCTGGGCATACCCTTCCCACATAGGGTGAACAGCAAAACAGACAAGATGATGGACGGAATGTTGCACAATGGCAAAACATTCACCCCCAGTCACAGATCTGGGTTTAATCTATCGTTATGTTTCTCACCAAGCCACCCCAGTTCAGATATGACCATATGCAAATTAGTCTTGACCCTGTGCCTCATGGGAACAGTCCAGCCTGAACTGCCAAGCCATGTCTTTCCTGGACCGGAATCAAGCATCCTAGGACCGGTTTCTGGCTATCAGCCGTCTTCAGCCACGATAGCTTGACTCCAGTGATTTAGTGAGCAAGGGACCCACGTCTGGGCATACCCTTCCCACATAGGGTGAACAGCAAAACACACAAGATGATGGACGGAATGTTGCACAATGGCAAAACATTCATCCCCAGTCACAGATCTGGGTTTAATCCATCGTTATTTTGCTCACCAAGCCACCCCAGTTCAGACATGACCATATGCAAATCAGTCTTGACCCTGTGCCTCATGGGAACAGTCCTGCCTGAACTGCCAAGCCATGTCTTTCCTGGACCGGAATCAAGCATCCTAGGACATGTTTCTGGCTATCAGCCGTCTTCAGCCAGGATAGCTTGACTCCAGTGACTTAGTGAGCAAGGGACCCACGTCTGGCCATACCCTTCCCACATAGGGTGAACAGCAAAACACACAAGATGATGGACAGAATGTTGCACAATGGCAAAACATTCAACCCCAGTCACAGATCTGGGTTTAATCCATCGTTATTTTGCTCACCAAGCCACCCCAGTTCAGACATGGCCATATGCAAATCAGTCTTGACCCTGTGCCTCATGGGAACAGTCTAGCCTGAACTGCCAAGCCATGTCTTTCTGGCAGCTCTGGAGTCGCAAGTCAAATTAAGGGCTTGTAAGTGTACATAATGTGGCCTTGGTGATGACTTCCGCTACCCCACCTCAGCAGTGAAGAGCTGATTAGGAAGCCCACTGCCTGCTTTGCATCCTGGGTGTCATGGAGTAGCCACAACAGGATCAGGACTGGGATGGCAGACTCCGCCCCTTCTGCCTTATGCGTCGTTGCTATGACAACTGCTGCTGCAGAGGTAGGGGCTGCTCTGTCTTTCCTTCCGTCTATTTCTGCACCATGGAGGCAGCTTGCCACAACACTTTGGGTCCCTGAAAGTGAATGTGCTCACCCCACCTGCCAATTGGGGCCTCTGGTTCACTCACGCAGTGCCTCCCCTTCCGCTGTGAGGTGCCTCTGTATGCCAATGGAAGCTCCTGATTGAGGATCAGCTGGCTGTGCATCAGGGATTCCTTGGGACCAGAGGGACACCGGTATCCACAGGCTGATTTATGCTGGGGAATTTAGACTGTAAGAGAGGTCAGCCGGGGCAAATGAGTCCTTATGCTGCTTTCCCCTATGCTGTGCACCCCAACTGTTTGGTGAGGGCACTGCACCCGCCCCTGAGAAGGGTTCATCACTGAAGCGGCTTGAGTACCCATCTGAGAGCGGCGGGGACAACGTTTTCACACTCCCTGGTGAGGTATACCCCAGCTAATTGTCCGACCCATTTGCTGCCTCTTTCTTGCCCTGCTTGCCTTGGTGAACAATGGGGTGCATTCAATGCCATGAGGATGAGAACCTGTCTGGTGCCTCCCATGAGGGGATTAAGAATGTTACTGAAGAGGTTATGCTCCTTTAGTCATTTCTAAGCTGGTCAAACTCTTGGCAGCATTTGACACCACAGGAGAGCACCTAGAGGGCAAACTGGACTCCCCTGTGGTGGAGCTTGGCCTGCTCCAGAAGGACTCCAAGATGGTGACTGGGAGAGTGTCAGCCTGGGAGTCAAGACCCTGGAGCCTGACGCCCAAGCCGCAGCATGTCACCTAACTGATCTGAATGTACAAACACTGTGGTTAGCTGCCCATTTAGATGATTAAGGGCCAGATGTAGGTGGCTAAATACCGGTCGGTAACGTCAAAATTTGCCGCATTTCTGCGTTACCGACCGGTATCTAGCCATGTGCAATGTAGGTAACACCGAACTCCATCGCAAATAAGGAATCAGTAAAAATAAGGGAAACCAGTTACCGATTCCTTAATTTGCGATTAGCAGACACTGAAACCCCTGAATACCGAATCGGTGAATAAGAAATCCTTAAATAATCTCAAATCCGATGTACCAAAAATGGGTAATACCGAATTTTCTAATTTTTGGTATTTAGGAGTCGCTAATTACCACTGATTCAAAGCAGGTAGTAATCAGGTGCACTCCATTTAAACAGCCCCAAAATGCAACAGTGTGAACACAGTGGCGGCCCTCTACGTAATTGCAAGGCGGCTATGTTTGCAAGCAGCAGGACTGAGCATCTGGAGACGGGAGGAGCACGTGTATAGACTGCGCGTTACACTCTTCCAACTGACTGAGGCTGAAATCCATGAGAGGTACAGGCTACACCCCCAAACCATCCTAGACCTGATACGAGACCTGCACCCACTCCTGGAGCATCAGACACCAAGGGCCCAGGCAATACCAACACATGTTCAGGTGCTCTGTAGCCTGCACCTACTTGCATCAGGAAGTTACCTGGAGGTGATAGCTGTGGCAGGTGGTGTGTCACAGAGTTGCCGGCCCCGTTTCTTCAACTCTTTCTTGGATGCCATGATGCAAAGAATGCATCACTACATACGCTTCCCCAGCAAACAGGCGGAACTGCAGAAGACAAACATGGATTTTAACAAAAGGCACAGTTCCCACATGTAATAGGGTGCATTGGTGGGACACACATACTAATCTACCCACCTGCAGCTACAGAGTATATATAGCGGAACCGCAAATCTACGCATTCCATCAATGTGCAGGTGATATGCGATGCGGACCCCATCATCACTGATATTGTGGACACATTTTCAGGGAGTACCCATGACTCCTAAATATTCAGGAACATGTCTGGCTGGGGGTGAATTTGGAGAAGGATACCTGCTAAGTAAATCAATGTGACACACCCTGATGTATACCTTGGATGAATGTGTTGGTGACTCATATTAATGGCACTTCCTTTCTCACTTAGGTGATAGCGCATATGCTGTGTGAGCATTTATCCTGACTCCATACCTCAACCCATCCACACCAAGTGAGAGAAGGTACAATGTGGCACATAAAAACACGCGCATCGTTGTGGAGCGCACCTTCGGACTCTTAAAATGCAGTTTCCACTGCCTCCGCAAAAGTGGAGGTGCATGTCACTACTGCCTCATCATCTGCTGTAAAATAATAGAAATATGTGCCATGCTGCATAACCTTGCCACAAAGAAAGGAACAGCAGTGGAACTAACTGACTCTGAGGACGAGGACGAGGACTGTCCACAGCCAGAGCACAGCGCAGCAGGTGTGGCAGCAGCACCAGATTGGAGATACAGACGGGCAGAGATAACACGTAACTATTTCTGAGTAAATAAGACACAGCCAGTTACTGTAAGTGAGTGACGGTGTTTAATTGTCATAGCATGCACACCACCATAACATAAAGGGCTTCACATGCCAGGCCAACTTTGAATGCAGATTACAATACCAAAAAGGGTTACATCACCCATTACGGTAAACCATATGATTGTTAGCATTACTTTCTGCACCCACCCGCAGCTCTGCTGCATTCTCTGGGCGCAGTGTCCTCACTGGCAGTCTGTCCTGGGGCAGCGCTGTGACATTCGCTGCGCCTCCTGGACTCCGTTATAGGGGGCGTGATGCTACTGCGGCTAGTAGCCTCTTCACTATCCCCCCATCACCTGTAGTGGCCTGTAGTGGCAACCTGGTTTGTCTGTAGCACTTCTAGTGCCCTGGTCACTGTGACCAGCCCACTTGCTACATCAGGGCTGCAGTGGGCCATCTCCTCCTGCATGGCCACCGAGCGCCTGCAGAGCAGAGAGGTGGCAGTGGAGAGGCAGTTCACAACCTCGGTGTAGTTGTCCAGTTTTTGCCTCTCCCTGTGCCTGGCCAAATGGTCCTCATCCAATTTTCTGCATAGCAGCCTCACTGCCTCGGACATGTCCCTCATGCCCTCAGCCACAGTATTGTTCAAGCTACTGCTGCCCTTCTCGATTTGCAGCATGTGCCCATTCATTTGTACCATCTGCCTCTGGACTGACCTTATCGCTTTGCCTTGCAGGCGCTGCACCTTGAACATGTTCCCCTCAAGATCAGAAACACACTCTGATCCTCGCCCTGTGAAGCTGGACTGGCTGCCCTTGCCCTGCGGTGTCTGGCACCTGTGTGGGCACTCGGTGGGGGACTGTGAGCCTGCACCGTTGGTGTCCTCAGCCACTGTGGACTGTTGGCCTCCCATGCTGTCCTCCTCGGACACCTCCATCTGCTGGAGGCTGGCCACTGCATGCCTCCTGGCTCTCGGTGCTGGTGGTGTTGATGGTGGTGGTGGTGATGCAGGTGATGGTGGTGGTGGTGGTGGTGGTGGTGGTGATGGTGGTGGTGGTGATGGTGGTGGTGGTGGTGGTGGTGCTAGGGTGGTGTGCCCTGCAGGTGACAGGACCTCCTCTTCCTCCTGTGTTCTCTCTCTCCTGGGTATCTTTCCTGTGCTCCCCTCTGCAGCCCTGCGCAATGACTCGCCTGTTGCGACAGAATGTACATTTGCTCACTTATCTGCCAGCATTGCGTAATAATACATTTCATGCCTGCCAATCAAACTGACTGTCCTCTGCTTGCTAATTGCTGATGTGTGTCACATGCCTTTGGGTTCAGTGGACTGACTGTTCTGACATGTGTTACTTCTGACTACATCTCCCATAATGCATTGCTGGTTTTTAGTTAAACAAGAGTGGGATTCACAATAACTCATTGGGGATTGGGGGGGACAGCATGCAGTGCATGCATCTTACCTTGTTTGTTGCCAGCTCAATCCCACTCACACTCTCCAGCTGGAGGGTGGACTCGACCAGAAGATCCAGGGCAGTTGGATGCTTCCTCAGGTCATACCAGCGTTTTTTGAGTTCCTCAATGGAGCGCTGGGTTACTCCAATGGCATTGATCTTTTCTTGGATGACCAGCCATATCTTCCTCTTCTGGGATTCAGGCACGTGCAGAGACTGTTTCCCAAAAAGTTTATCGTGGTCCTCTGTGACTTCCTCAATAAGGACCTCCAGCTCCCTCTCATTGAATTTATGTTTTCTCTTGCGTTCAGCTGCCTCCTTCTCCCTCTCCTGGTTGGCCATATTTGCTCAGTGTTGTCAGCAAAAAGTTGGAAGAGTTGCTCCTGGCTTGTTTGCTGTGCTCCCTGCCTCTCAAACAGCTTCAGGATCAGTGCAGCTGCACGGGTGTGGCCACTTCCTGGTTGTGAGGTAATAAGGAAGCACAGGATTGGCTGATTTGACAATTACTGATTTTTTTAATTACTGATTCGCTAATTACCCAATCGGTATTAAGGAATTGGTGATACCGATTCGGTAATGGGGAATCGGTAATTATTTTTACCGATTCATTCCGAATCGCTAATTTGTACTGCTTATTACCGAATCGCTAATTTTTACTGATTTTTTACATACATCTGAAATACCGAGTTCTTAATAGCGAATCGGTAAAATTGGCTATTAAGGACTCGGTATTTCAGAATTACCTACATCTGGCCCTAAGAGGGGAGGGCCTGCCACAGTAACATCAGAGTTGTCAAAGTGCCTGAGGGATTAGAGGGCAATGTTCTGCTATATTTCCCAGAGGACTACATTATTTTCTTTATCTGGAATACCTAAGATGAATACCCTACTGTACGAGGCACTGTTATTCCCCGGCAACTGTACCCTATGATCCCCGGGATGCCTACAGACTAGCCCCACTGTTGATCACCAGATGGTGGGTTTTTCCATATTGTGTGGTCCTGTCCAATCTTGAACCAGTATTGGGCTTCCGTCATACAGGTGATACAAAATTCTGCAGCACTGCTTACTAGGCTTACATGCTCGTAGTGTGGATCAGAAAGCAACGGATCAATTTGCAGACCTGTCT
Organism: Lissotriton helveticus; assembly: GCF_964261635.1. Taxonomy (NCBI): domain Eukaryota; kingdom Metazoa; phylum Chordata; class Amphibia; order Caudata; family Salamandridae; genus Lissotriton; species Lissotriton helveticus. The sequence goes on along the minus strand of NC_136061.1, from coordinate 476,040,603 downwards.
TTAATACTTGTCAGGAGGCAGCTTATGATGAGTTGGAACTCCACCTTTGGCCCTTACATGTGGGTGAACTGCAAGAAGGAAGCACTGTGCAGGGAAGAAGCCAGGGGGGTGGGGAGAGTCCTTTTGCTGCCCTCCTGGGATGCGATTCCGGCAGATCGTCCACAAGTGTATAGTCAGGGTAGAATGAGGGACACAGACACAGACACATTTTGGTCACATTTCTGTGAGAGAAAGTTCTGGAATTTCCCCATTTGTCTTGATAAAAATGGTGTCTTGGGCCTATTACCCATGCCAAGAAAAGGCCCAAACCTCATGTGGTGACATCAACCTTCCCTGTCAATAAAATCACCTGATTTGGCAATTGGGTAGCTTCAATATTTAGGCTAGGGTGTGGTCATACATTGGAGCTCACCTGCAGGGGCTTCCATTCTCCCAGTTTTGATCAGTTCCTGTCACAGGCCCTTAGCCCAGCTACACAAATGGGGTAGTGTTTTTATCAGAACAAGAGGGGGGGCGCCGGGTGAAAGTAATTTGGTGGATATTTGCAGATTCCAGAAAAATGCACGGCAAAGGTACGATTTTAGGCAAACTTTGAGGTTTACAGGGCATTGTAGGTAAGAAACCATTGTGAGATCCATGTGAGGCACATCACCCGGACTCTCCTCCCCTTTTCAGAAATTTCTGGGTTGGGTAGGTTACTCTGGGTGGCCATTCAACCCTCACTCAAATACATCCACTACCGCTACTTCCTATTTTCTCTGTGTTTCTTTTTGTGGCCTTTTGTATTGGGTGTGTTAGTGTCAGCCACACATGTGGGATACTATTCTTATCAGGACAAGTGGAGGAAATCTTGGCAGTAGGAAATGTGTGATTGTGATTCCCCATAATTATGTTACTTCCTTCACAGAAATATGAGGAACATTTATGATTTTAAGCATGACTTGAGGTGTGCAGAGCATTGTGGGTAGGAACACAATATGAGAACCATGCAAGTAACAGAGCACATCCGAATAGAGCAACCATTCACCATGGCAAGTAGGAGGAAATTCAGAACTATAGCCAAATCAAAGTTACATGTCAGCTGCTGGTTAGACTAGCTCCTTCCGAAAGCACCTTCACCCCATCTATCCGGCATATTTATCTGGTCTCTAAGCTCCTAATCTGAAACCGGATCTTCTGCGAACATTGCCAATACCTCAGCGGCAGCCGTGTGCACCCGCACTCTGGAGCTCCAGCAACCTCTAACTGAGGCCTCCATATGCACTGCAGCCGGGATGTGGAGTAGTTAAAGAGGCTGACGATGTAATGACGCACAGCTACGCTATCCGGGCGCCATTAAGGGACCTCGACCGTCGGGTCGCTCCCGTCATTGGAAGCACCACGCAAGGTGAAGGCGCTTGCCCGCAATCTTGTGAGTGAGGGACGCACGGCGACTGTGGCTGAATTTTGTGCCCCCGGGGCGCCCGCGCCTCCATCGACATCTTCCTGGCCTAGCACCCGGTTTTAGTGACCGATATTCACTGCTACCCTACTTTGTCCTGTTGTGGTGGCTGGAGATGACCTCAACCTCTGCCCTCTGAACATGCAGACAAGTGGCACAGTGGGGGGGAAGTGTTGGAACTCAATTAACGGGAGAACAGACCCCCTGCGTCTTGCTCCAGCCCGGGGCCGGTAATTGCATGGGCCTGAAAACCAGAAGGTGCTGGAAATATAACCCCCAGAGTTGGTGACGCTAAATTGTTGTTGCTGGCCGCCACAACCCCCACCTCACCTGCGTCACTAGGGATAAGGGAGCTGGAGTGCATAGGGTCCCCCACCTAATTTGAAGTAGCCGGGGTGGCCGTGAGTGGTACTGCCCGTTTCACATCCTGGAAAGACACTGCACCCATACAAAAGGTTGGGCTCGAAGGGGGCCAGAGCAGTCCAGCAGAATAAACTGGACTGTTACACATGTCCAAAGGCCTCACCCCAAGATCAGCGGACCAGAGACAAGGTGGGCAGTGGAACTGAGGATAACCCTGCAGAACTCACACTTAAAGACCTAATGGAGGCTTTATATGGAGTGAGGTCATTCCTGGAAATCAGAATGGAAGTGATATCCACAGACGTCACGCTAATACGAGCGGACTTGTCTAAGATGAACGAAAAAGTCAAACAACTACTGATCACAGCAACAAGCCTGGTAGGCGACACCTCCCTGTTGCAGACAGTGATACGTGAGCTGCAGACCTTTCCTAAGTTTGCTGAGAGCAAGCTAGACGATTATGAGGGACGCACCCATCGCAATAACGTGCTCATTTTGGGAGTGCCGGAGCGAGCGGAGGGAAAGGCCCCAGACCTGTTTATTGAGGACCTCATACTTAACCACCTCCAACCTAAAGGCCTTTCTAAATTCTTCGTAATAGAAAGGGCGCACAGAGTTCCGGGGAGATGTCCGAAACCTGGGTCCCCTTGCGGCAGATGCTGGCACGAGTATTAAACTTCTGGGACAGGGATATAATCCTTCAGAATGCCAGGGCAGGCCCGCCACTCAAGTACGAAAATGCCACGATCTCCTTCTTCCCGGACTTCACGCAGGGAGTCCAGCGGCAGTGCAGAGCCTTCCTAGCGGTAAAGAAGACGCTCCGCGACAGAGGATTGAAATATGCTATGCTGTTTCCTGGAATCTGCGTCAGACTGGCAGGAGAATTGGCGGGGCATCAGGGAACGTAACTTCGCCTCCGACGACTAGTGCACTTCTCTAGACATTTAATTGACAAAAGATTGGGGCGCCATAGACCTTCCTGCGCAACTATATGGTTCCCAGCATCGTCGAGGCCCTCAGGTATCAGGGCACAGGGTTGCCATTGACTTATGGGGATTCACAGTGTTTGGAGAGGCGGGACTCTTGGGACTCGCCATTTCGAGGAGCAGGAGAGACACTAACTGTATATTTGGAGGGGGTAGCGGCTCGTTCATGCCCACATTTCTACTTTTAGTTTCCAGTTGGGCGACAGGCACGCTGCAAGTTCGAAACATGGGCAGGTTCAGGCCCAACGTGCGGGGGGAGGGAGGGGGGCTGTTGCGATTGGGATAATGTTGTCAGTTTCATTTGTTGTAAGTCTGTACGAGAAAGTATTATTAAGTGGGAGGAGCTGATGACTTGCGATCACCTATACACACATGCATAGGGATTGCAATCTTAAGCTTTTAAGTTAGAATGTAAATGGGTTGCGGGACTAGAGAAAGCGCTGCGTTGTGCTCCAACAGATCAGGAGGCATGCACCAGACGTGGTTCTCCTCCAGGAGACCCATCTGTTGGGAAATACTTGCAAGTCCTTAGTCTAGAAAGAGAGTTAGAGAAGGGGGTGACAAAGGAAAAGACTCACAACTTGCAGCACAAAAGAGAGGAGTAGAAAGCGATAGCCACGGAGAGGGCGAAGAATTAAGCCAGGGAATCTGAGGGTAGGGTATATGACCTTGGTGATAATGTCGGGAAACTCCTGGCGTGGCTGGTCAAAAAAAAGATGGCATCCAGACTGGTCCCGGAAATTATTAATAATGACGGTCACACGCTCACGAACCCACAAGCCATTGCTAACACCTTTGCAGCACGCAATAGCAACATATATGGCACGCAAACTCACCACTCGGAAGAAGGCTCCCAATCCCTGCTCAGAGACATTGCTCTTCCCATCCTGCAATCTGAGGAATGAGCACTCTTAGACAGTGACTTCACCAATGATGAAATTTTGGCGGCAATTCGATGCCTCCAGGCAGTCAAGGCTTCAGGCCCCAAGGGCCTCCCAATCGAGCTTCACAAACTGGCGCCAGATAAATTAGCCCCTCATCTGAAAGCTATGTTTATTGAGAGTAGCGAGAGAGGGGAGTTGCCGCTCAACCAGCGTATAGCTACAATATTTACAATCCACAAAGAGGGCAAACCCAGATAGAACTGTACGTCATATAGACCGATCTCCCTCCTAAACGCGGAGCCCAAGATTCTTGCTAAACAACTCGCCAACCATCTTGTTAAGGTGATCAGTGACCTGGTGGACCCAGACCAGTCGGGTTTTATGCCCCACCGTAACACAGCCCTGAACCTACGGAGGCTACATGGCGTGATGGGGCGGCTGGGCATGTTGCAGCAACCAGCAATTGTAGTATCACTGGATGCCACAATGGTGTTCGACACATTAAATGGCCCTACCTTTTTGCCGTGCCTACGAAGATGGGATTTGGGGAGGTATTTATCCAGTGGATCAGGCTCCTTTATTCCAAACCTTTAGTGCAGGTCGTAGTGAACAATAGAAGGCCTATGCTTTTTGCATTGGGATGTGGTACCAGGCACTCTCCCCCTCCTTTTTTCCCTAGCAATGGAACCTCTTGCGGCATGGATCCGGAGGGACCCGGTCATACGGGGATTGAGGTGGGCTCCGTCATAGGAGGACCGCATATCAATATACGCCGACGATATTCTATTGTTCCTAGCCGCTCACAAGAAGTCGCTGATTGTAGTGTTGGATATATTCGCAATTTTCTTGAGATTTTCTGGTTACTCCATCAACTGGTGCAAATCCCTTCTATACGTTCTGAATGGGGACCGCCCAACAGTCCCCAGGAACTGTCCAATCCAAATCATCAATGAGGGTTTTACATAGTTAGGAATATATGTGACGTCCAACCCCCAGCTCTGCTACAATCTTAACCTCCTCCTGCCACTACAAAGACTGAAGCGAGATATCACAGCTTGGAGGGCACTCCCACTATCGTTGCTGGGCAGAGCGGCACTCTTCCAGATGATTTCCCTGCCTCGCTTCCTATTCGCACTACAGAATTTCCCTGACCAGGTGCCTTAAGGAAATCGAAGGCATGCAGAGGTATTTATTAAGGGAAGAAAAGCCTAGGATAGCACTCCACAAACTTGCCCTTAACTGGTACAATGGTGGAATCAGTCTCCCGACCTAAAGAAATATTATTGGGCAGCACAACTAGCAGCTATTAATCACGGCACGTACCGAAGATTGGATGACCCGGGTTATGCAATGGACAGGTGGCTTCTCCCAGGTGGAAACTACTACAGAGCACTTTATTCCAGACCAAAACACTTTCCCCTGACTGGGCCGACGAGACACTCGGTACAGGTCTGGCACACCGCAACTAGGAGTTTGGGTTGGGAAAGGAATCTGACGGCAGCCACTCCTCTCTGGGACTCCGAGACCCTAGGCTATTTCTGGAAGTCAAAGGGATTCGACAAATGGAACCTTATTGTTATCTCGACCATTGGAGATGTGTGGGATAATGGGGCAGTGGTGTATTTTGCCTACTTGCAGGAGAAGTATGAACTAGCCAACTCGGAATATTTCCGTTACCTCCAGATCCGTCATGCACTACAGACAAACATACCCACAGGCTCCACTCTCCCGGACTATACTAGTGTATAGTCAGGGTAGAATGAGGGACACAGACACAGACACATTTTGGTCACATTTCTGTGAGAGAAAGTTCTGGAATTTCCCCATTTGTCTTGATAAAAATGGTGTCTTGGGCCTATTACCCATGCCAAGAAAAGGCCCAAACCTCATGTGGTGACATCAACCTTCCCTGTCAATAAAATCACCTGATTTGGCAATTGGGTAGCTTCAATATTTAGGCTAGGGTGTGGTCATACATTGGAGCTCACCTGCAGGGGCTTCCATTCTCCCAGTTTTGATCAGTTCCTGTCACAGGCCCTTAGCCCAGCTACACAAATGGGGTAGTGTTTTTATCAGAACAAGAGGGGGGGCGCCGGGTGAAAGTAATTTGGTGGATCTTTGCAGATTCCAGAAAAATGCACGGCAAAGGTACGATTTTAGGCAACCTTTGAGGTTTACAGGGCATTGTAGGTAAGAAACCATTGTGAGATCCATGTGAGGCACATCACCCGGACTCTCCTCCCCTTTTCAGAAATTTCTGGGTTGGGTAGGTTACTCTGGGTGGCCATTCAACCCTCACTCAAATACATCCACTACCGCTACTTCCTATTTTCTCTGTGTTTCTTTTTGTGGCCTTTTGTATTGGGTGTGTTAGTGTCAGCCACACATGTGGGATACTATTCTTATCAGGACAAGTGGAGGAAATCTTGGCAGTAGGAAATGTGTGATTGTGATTCCCCATAATTATGTTACTTCCTTCACAGAAATATGAGGAAAATTTATGATTTTAAGCATGACTTGAGGTGTGCAGAGCATTGTGGGTAGGAACACAATATGAGAACCATGCAAGTAACAGAGCACATCCGAATAGAGCAACCATTCACCATGGCAAGTAGGAGGAAATTCAGAACTATAGCCAAATCAAAGTTACATGTCAGCTGCTGGTTAGACTAGCTCCTTCCGAAAGCACCTTCACCCCATCTATCCGGCATATTTATCTGGTCTCTAAGCTCCTAATCTGAAACCGGATCTTCTGCGAACATTGCCAATACCTCAGCGGCAGCCGTGTGCACCCGCACTCTGGAGCTCCAGCAACCGCTAACTGAGGCCTCCATATGCACTGCAGCCGGGCTGTGGAGTAGTTAAAGAGGCTGACGATGTAATGACGCACAGCGGCGCTATCCGGGCGCCATTAAGGGACCTCGACCGTCGGGTCGCTCCCGTCATTGGAAGCACCACGCAAGGTGAAGGCGCTTGCCCGCAATCTTGTGAGTGAGGGACGCACGGCGACTGTGGCTGAATTTTGTGCCCCCGGGGCGCCCGCGCCTCCATCGACATCTTCCTGGCCTAGCACCCGGTTTTAGTGACCGATATTCACTGCTACCCTACTTTGTCCTGTTGTGGTGGCTGGAGATGACCTCGACCTCTGCCCTCTGAACATGCAGACAAGTGGCACAGTGGGGGGGAAGTGTTGGAACTCAATTAACGGGAGGACAGACCCCCTGCGTCTTGCTCCAGCCCGGGGCCGGTAATTGCATGGGCCTGAAAACCAGAAGGTGCTGGAAATATAACCCCCAGAGTTGGTGACGCTAAATTGTTGTTGCTGGCCGCCACAACCCCCACCTCACCTGCGTCACTAGGGATAAGGGAGCTGGAGTGCATAGGGTCCCCCACCTAATTTGAAGTAGCCGGGGTGGCCGTGAGTGGTACTGCCCGTTTCACATCCTGGAAAGACACTGCACCCATACAAAAGGTTGGGTTCGAAGGGGGCGAGAGCAGTCCAGCAGAATAAACTGGACTGTTACACATGTCCAAAGGCCTCACCCCAAGATCAGCGGACCAGAGACAAGGTGGGCAGTGGAACTGAGGATAACCCTGCAGAACTCACACTTAAAGACCTAATGGAGGCTTTATATGGAGTGAGGTCATTCCTGGAAATCAGAATGGAAGTGATATCCACAGACGTCACGCTAATACGAGCGGACTTGTCTAAGATGAACGAAAAAGTCAAACAACTACTGATCACAGCAACAAGCCTGGTAGGCGACACCTTCCTGTTGCAGACAGAGATACGTGAGCTGCAGACCTTTCCTAAGTTTGCTGAGAGCAAGCTAGACGATTATGAGGGACGCACCCATCGCAATAAAGTGCTCATTTTGGGAGTGCCGGAGCGAGCGGAGGGAAAGGCCCCAGACCTGTTTATTGAGGACCTCATACTTAACCACCTCCAACCTAAAGGCCTTTCCAAATTCTTCGTAATAGAAAGGGCGCACAGAGTTCCGGGGAGATGTCCGAAACCTGGGTCCCCTTGCGGCAGATGCTGGCACGAGTATTAAACTTCTGGGACAGGGATATAATCCTTCAGAATGCCAGGGCAGGCCCGCCACTCAAGTACGAAAATGCCACGATCTCCTTCTTCCCGGACTTCACGCAGGGAGTCCAGCGGCAGTGCAGAGCCTTCCTAGCGGTAAAGAAGACGCTCCGCGACAGAGGATTGAAATATGCTATGCTGTTTCCTGGAATCTGCGTCAGACTGGCTGGAGAATTGGCGGGGCATCAGGGAACGTAACTTCGCCTCCGACGACTAGCGCACTTCTCTAGACATTTAATTGACAAAAGATTGGGGCGCCATAGACCTTCCTGCGCAACTATATGGTTCCCAGCATCGGCGAGGCCCTCAGGTATCAGGGCACAGGGTTGCCATTGACTTATGGGGATTCACAGTGTTTGGAGAGGCGGGACTCTTGGGACTCGCCATTTCGAGCAGCAGGAGAGACACTAACTGTATATTTGGAGGGGGTAGCGGCTCGTTCATGCCCACATTTCTACTTTTAGTTTCCAGTTGGGCGACAGGCACGCTGCAAGTTCGAAACATGGGCAGGTTCAGGCCCAACGTGCGGGGGGACGGAGGGGGGCTGTTGCGATTGGGATAATGTTGTCAGTTTCATTTGTTGTAAGTCTGTACGAGAAAGTATTATTAAGTGGGAGGAGCTGATGACTTGCGATCACCTATACACACATGCATAGGGATTGCAATCTTAAGCTTTTAAGTTAGAATGTAAATGGGTTCCGGGACTAGAGCAAGCGCTGCGTTGTGCTCCAACAGATCAGGAGGCATGCACCAGACGTGGTTCTCCTCCAGGAGACCCATCTGTTGGGAAATACTTGCAAGTCCTCAGTCTAGAAAGAGAGTTAGAGAAGGGGGTGACAAAGGAAAAGACTCACAACTTGCAGCACAAAAGAGAGGAGTAGAAAGCGATAGCCACGGAGAGGGCGAAGAATTAAGCCAGGGAATCTGAGGGTAGGGTATATGACCTTGGTGATAATGTCGGGAAACTCCTGGCGTGGCTGGTCAAAAAAAAGATGGCATCCAGACTGGTCCCGGAAATTATTAATAATGACGGTCACACGCTCACGAACCCACAAGCCATTGCTAACACCTTTGCAGCACGCAATAGCAACATATATGGCACGCAAACTCACCACTCGGAAGAAGGCTCCCAATCCCTGCTCAGAGACATTGCTCTTCCCATCCTGCAATCTGAGGAATGAGCACTCTTAGACAGTGACTTCACCAATGATGAAATTTTGGCAATTCGATGCCTCCAGGCAGTCAAGGCTTCAGGCCCCAAGGGCCTCCCAATCGAGCTTCACAAACTGGCGCCAGATAAATTAGCCCCTCATCTGAAAGCTATGTTTATTGAGAGTAGGGAGAGAGGGGAGTTGCCGCTCAACCAGCGTATAGCTACAATATTTACAATCCACAAAGAGGGCAAACCCAGATAGAACTGTACGTCATATAGACCGATCTCCCTCCTAAACGCGGAGCCCAAGATTCTTGCTAAACAACTCGCCAACCATCTTGTTAAGGTGATCAGTGACCTGGTGGACCCAGACCAGTCGGGTTTTATGCCCCACCGTAACACAGCCCTGAACCTACGGAGGCTACATGGCGTGATGGGGCGGCTGGGCATGTTGCAGCAACCAGCAATTGTAGTATCACTGGATGCCACAATGGTGTTCGACACATTAAATGGCCCTACCTTTTTGCCGTGCCTACGAAGATGGGATTTGGGGAGGTATTTATCCAGTGGATCAGGCTCCTTTATTCCAAACCTTTAGTGCAGGTCGTAGTGAACAATAGAAGGCCTATGCTTTTTGCATTGGGATGTGGTACCAGGCACTCTCCCCCTCCTTTTTTCCCTAGCAATGGAACCCCTTGCGGCATGGATCCGGAGGGACCCGGTCATACGGGGATTGAGGTGGGCTCCGTCATAGGAGGACCGCATATCAATATACGCCGACGATATTCTATTGTTCCTAGCCGCTCACAAGAAGTCGCTGATTGTAGTGTTGGATATATTCGCAATTTTCTTGAGATTCTCTGGTTACTCCATCAACTGGTGCAAATCCCTTCTATACGTTCTGAATGGGGCCCAACAGTCCCCAGGAACTGTCCAATCCAAATCATCAATGAGGGTTTTACATAGTTAGGAATATATGTGACGTCCAACCCCCAGCTCTGCTACAATCTTAACCTCCTCCTGCCACTACAAAGACTGAAGCGAGATATCACAGCTTGGAGGGCACTCCCACTATCGTTGCTGGGCAGAGCGGCACTCTTCCAGATGATTTCCCTGCCTTGCTTCCTATTCGCACTACAGAATTTACCTGACCAGGTGCCTTAAGGAAATCGAAGGCATGCAGAGGTATTTATTAAGGGAAGAAAAGCCTAGGATAGCACTCCACAAACTTGCCCTTAACTGGTACAATGGTGGAATCAGTCTCCCGACCTAAAGAAATATTATTGGGCAGCACAACTAGCAGCTATTAATCACGGCACGTACCGAAGATTGGATGACCCGGGTTATGCAATGGACAGGTGGCTTCTCCCAGGTGGAAACTACTACAGAGCACTTTATTCCAGACCAAAACACTTTCCCCTGACTGGGCCGACAAGACACTCGGTACAGGTCTGGCACACCGCAACTAGGAGTTTGGGTTGGGAAAGGAATCTGACGGCAGCCACTCCTCTCTGGGACTCCGAGACCCTAGGCTATTTCTGGAAGTCAAAGGGATTCGACAAATGGAACCTTATTGTTATCTCGACCATTGGAGATGTGTGGGATAATGGGGCAGTGGTGTATTTTGCCTACTTGCAGGAGAAGTATGAACTAGCCAACTCGGAATATTTCCGTTACCTCCAGATCCGTCATGCACTACAGACAAACATACCCACAGGCTCCACTCTCCCGGACTATACTTCTCTCGAGGATAGACTGCTTGATGGGTATCTACCAGAAAAAACTATATCCCTCACATACAAAAAGCTCATTAACAACGTAGCTGAACCCCTCAAGGGACACAGAGCACAATGGGAAAGGGATGTCAGCGAGCTAGATGATGAGGAGTGGCAAGAAGCGTTATCCTCCCCAAGGGAAGTGGTCGTATCGGCCAGGTTGCGACTAGTTCAGCTTAAAATCCTCCACAGAGTGTATGTCACTGGGCCCTGTCTGGTCCGAATGGGGAGTACTGAGGGGAGTGAATGCAGACAACAGTGTGGCTCTGGGGGAACGTCTATGCATATAATTTGGGAGTGCGACCAGGGACATCTTAAGGATTTTGGGGGCCCTGGGCCAAACATATTTTGGGGGCCCCAATACAGAACAACTTTGAATTTATAATCCAATTTGAGCCCCTGCTTCCCACGCTGTTTCCGCTTCCTCAGCTGCGTTAGCGATCCAGTTTGCATCATGGGCATTAGCCTATAAATTCCTGATGTAAACAGACATGCGAAGCTGACAGCGGTAGGATTTATTGTTTCCTGCCCTGCTACTAGGTTTTTAATACTTTTTAAATTGTATATGTGTGGCTGAATTACTCTGAGCTTTTTAACAATTTCTCCTACCTACGCGCACTTGCACTTTACTTGATTCTGCTTGCCTACACCTCCTTAGCTGCTCCAATCCGCATCTCGTTTTTCATCCAGTCCTGGTCCGCAGCAGCTGATACACTGATTGTGCAGAGGGCTGGGGCTAATATTGGGCTCCTCACGTCTCCCCCACACAGTTTCCGCTTCCTCAGCTGTGTTAGCAATCCATTTTGCATCATTGGCTTTAGCCTATATATTCCCGATGCAAACGGACGCGCGCAGCTGACAGCGGTAGCATTTATTGTTTCCAGCCCTGCTACTAGGTTTTTAATACTTTTTAAATTGTATTTGTGTGGCTAAATTACTCTGTGCTTTTTAACAATTTCTCCTACCCACTCGCACTTGCACTTTACTTGATTCTGCTTGCCTAAACTTCCTTAGCTGCTCCAATTCGGATCTCGTTTTTCCTCCAGTCCTGGTCCGCAGCAGCTGATACACCAATTGTGTAGAGGGCTGGGGCTAATATCGGGCTCCTCACGTCCCCCCACACAGTTTCCGCTTCCTCAGCTGTGTTAGCGATCCAGTTTGAATCATAGGCATTAGCCTATATATTCCCAATGCAAATGGACGCGCGCAGGGGGCGCGCCAAAGGCAAGCCAGTCTGCGCCCGTCAGCATCCTGTCAGCGTCCGGCGCTGACCATGCAGCCCAGTTCCCCTCCAGTGACTTTCTATCACTATTATACAATAGGGAAAAACTACTTAGCCTTAAGCAGCTACCATTATGTCAGTGTACAGTGGCTGATCCGAGCTTGGAGGTAGACTTTCGATGCAATAAGTGCAACGGGTCTCTCCTCCAGCCCAGGAAATTCGTACTGAAGATCCTCCCATGTGACAATACGTGTAAAAAAAATAAGAAAGCAGAGGACTTAAAGGCCACCCTTTTAATTTGTCACTCTATGCAAAAGTATGAACCACACTTTTATGACCTACTCTTAGACAAACAGCCTGATCTTTTTTTTCTCACTGAGACCTGTCTGTCTGAAGCCTCCAACCCTACTATCACCTCGACCATCCCTACGGGTTATGAAATACTTAGGAGGGACCGACCGAGTGGGAAGGTGGGTGGTGTCGCCATCATTTAAAATAAACATCTAGACTGCTCTTCCATCCCGATGGAAAACATTGAGGGAGCAGAGTCCCTAGGCTTCCACTGTACCTTATCCCCCCATAATAGCATAGCTGGTTTTCTGATTTACAGACCTCCCGGTGCAATTGGAAATGTTATTACTATGCTTAATACAGCCACCACCTCCCTGACCTTAAAATACAACAACTGCCTTATTATGGGAGATTTCAATATACATATGGACAATGAAAAAGACCCTCAAACAATTTCTTTGTTGGAGACGCTGCAGGCCTGCAACATGTTTCCATCTATTTCTTCGTCCATCCATGAGAAGGGTAATACCCTAGACCAAATCTTTCCCAACTTTGACAAGCCTACCTCTTCCCATTACCTGATCTGACCATCTCCTAATAAAATTCATCATTCCCAACTCTATTACGGTCCCTCGGGCTAACACAGGGAAGGGGGTCCCTAAGTACAGGACGTTCTATAAAATATCCATCCCGATGTTAGTAGATGGCTTCGGTCTTTCCTCTGCAGAGCTGGATGGCTGCCCGATTCGGACGCCCTCTGAATAGATTCCTGGCTCTGAACCAACATTGGTGCTGCTGTACTGGTTGTTACCTGCTCCTCAAAGAGGTCGGACCCACTAGCTCCATGGTTTAATGCTTCCCTCAGATCTAGCAAAAGAAATTGTAGAAAAATGGAACGGAAATGGTGTAAATCCTATCTACCTGAGGACAGAAGGAAATCTGTTTCATAGTTAAATCCTTTACCGCCCTGAAAGCCGGCGCAAAGGAAGGGTCATGCACAGAAGAATGGTCTAAGCAAATAGCTCAATTCTTCCACGAAAAGATCTCCGTGATCCAACAAGCCTTCAATAACATTGCAAAGGAAGAACTGACCTTATACCTTAGTTCTAATAGCAAATTTCACCTCTTGCTTTCCCTGAGTCACCGACCCTTCTCCAAAGCATTAAGTCTGGCTCTCCTACTGACCCATTTCCAGCAAATATCCTGAACCTATTAGCCCCCACCATAAACCCCACGGTATACCCGCTCTTTAATCCTTCCCTCTCCTCAGGCAACATGCCGAAATTATGGAAGAATGCTAAGATTCTTCCACTGATAAAAAAGGCTAATGCCAAACCGACGGACCCTGCCAACTACAGGCCAATCTCCCTTCATCCGACCATCTCCAAAGTATTATAGAAGCGTGTAAACAAGCACTCCGAAAACACATCGAAGATGGGAAGCTCCTTCATGAAACAAACCGGTTTTAGGGCAAACTACAGTACAGAGTCCGCTCTGCTGAAAGTGACTGAATTTTTCAAGGGTAAACTGGACCAGGGAGTCAAGGCTGTTCTGATACTGCTCGAGCTGTCAACGGCCTTCAATACGATCCCACATTAGAGGCTCCTGGAGAGACTTACTAACAGCGGCCTGGGGGGGGGACTGCCTTAACATGGATGTCATCCTTGGCAAATAGATCTCAGGACATCCAGCTCCCCACTTTCTCATCCCCGGTTCCAGCTGCCATGAATGTAGGTGGCCCTCAGGGGTCTATTCTCAGTCTTACTCTGTTTATTATATATCTATGCCCACTTGCATTTCTGGTAGAAGAAAGGGGCGCCAACATTGTTTTCTATGCTGATGACACTCAGCTGGTTTTTAAATGTGAAAAAGATACTAACTTTGACGGGGCAATGATTTGGTCTTGCCTCACAATAGTTTTTAACTGGCTTAAGATCAATCAGCTGAAGTGCAATCCTGACAAAACGGAAGTTGTTTTCTTTGGTAAACCAGAAATGCCTGACTAGAGCTCTTGGTGGCCAAAAGATCTGCCGACCCGCCCGCAGAAAAGAAGAAAGTCAAAAACTTTGAAATTGTCATAGGCAAGACACTCTCTATGCACTTTAAAATCCAAAACCTAACTGGATCTTGCTTTGGCATACTTCAGATGCAAAAGAAATTCCTGCCACTGTTCCTGCTTGAGAGCAGATAGATCGAGGTGCAGGCTCTGGTGACATCAAAGCTTGACTATGTCATCAGCTTGTACCTCGGTCATCCCAAATCCCTTATCCAGCGCCTACAAGTGGTATAAAAGACGGCGGCCAGAGCCATCCTGAGACCTAAACCCAGATCTAGTATGACCCCTATTCTTAAGTCTCGACACTGGCTCTGTATAAAAGAATGGATCGACTTCAAAGTGATGACCATCTTCTTTAAAGCTTTCCATGGCTTAGGAGCCGGCTACCTAAATAAGCACGTTACATGACATCTAGACCCCTAAGATCTTCCAATGCCAACCTGGCCATCGTGCCTTAAATATGCTGTGCCCGCACTATGGGCAGATCCCTTGGCTTTCTAGGTGGAAAATTGTGGAATAGACTCCCCGAGTCTCTGAACCTAACCACAGATCTACTCTCTTTTACGAAGAACTTAAAAACCTGGCATTTTAATAACTGATCGGTCTTTTACAAACGTTTTCCTCCCACTGTCACATGCCAGGACATAGTCTGAGTTGCTGCTCGCTTTATTAAATGCACAATTTAATTTCATTTAATTTTATTAGGTCCCTGACAGTGCAAAGGAACACTCATCCAAATTCTAAGGGCCTTATTTCTGAGGTGTTGCTTCACTTTTATGACGCCGGTGCATCACTTTTTGTAACGCACCGGCAGTGTAAAAAAATGTGCCATGTTGTGCCCTATTTACAAAGTGACGCATCTAGGCAGATGCGTCACTTTGTAAACCCCTGCACCACATTATACCAGCGCCAGGTTTAATGTATGCAGGGTGGGTGTTCCCCTGCAAAAAGCCTCATAGAAGTGGCGCATTGAAATCTATGAGAACTCAGTGCACCACTTCTAGGATGCCATTGCGTCAATATCTTACACCTGCCTCACAGCAGGTGTAAGACTGATGCAGGCCCTTTTACATGGGGCTTGCTCCATGTGAAAGGACACACTGCTGAAGTTGTGTCTATTTTCAGACACACCCCAGCAAAGCATCACTTTTGCGCCTACAGATACATCAGAAATACTGACGTATCTATAACTCCTTGCGACATGATGCGTCATGTCGCAAGGAGGGTGTCACTTCTCATAAATAAGGCCCTAAATGTGTTTATATCTAATATTCAGGGATAGTTATGTGTGTTTTCAATATTGTAACACAGTAGCAGCTCACCAATATTACTGCAAATATTCTATGTGACTCCCTCCCATTTTTTATATGTTAGGCTTTGTTTTGATCTATAAGAAACTGTTTTTATGTATATTGCATGAAACATAAACACACCATTTCTCTACAAAATGGCTGTACTAGACTCTCCCACATCAGGTACTTAAAAAATAAATGAAAGGAAAACTGTATTTAAAACAATCTTTTTAAGAAATATTCAAGGTCATTAGGGCAAAACTCTGGAGAACGGAGCTGACTCTGTCAGGCGGTCCCCCAAAAGGCTGGGGCCCTGGGCCAGAGCCCACTTTGCCCATGCATTAAAACGTCTCTGACAGCGACCTCATTCAGAGTTACTGGCTCCAAATCCATACGGTGCTAAGTGGGGTCCTGAGTCTTGATATCCGTCCTTAGGCGAAGAGATGCCTGTTGAATGTGTGGGAACCCACAGACTTGGGGAGAATGGGCAAGACCTGGGTGACACTGGTACTGATGTTGGTGAAAAGAAATACTGCTCAACAGTGGGGAGTTACAAGCCTTCCGACACTCACGGAATGGAAAAAAAGATGGATTGGTGCATGTTATGGGAAAAGACTGTCTATGTTGCAAGGAGGTGCCCGAATAAATGTTTGTTAATCTGGGGGGGGGGGCCTGGAACACGTACCATGAGGAGATTGGTAGTCTGCCTCGAAGCGTTGACCTGGATGACTTGTCGCACCATGATTTGTAATAATGGTGCTATAGGGCTCTATTCTGATTGCTTCTATGACTTATAGAAATGTCTTTGAATGAACTCCTCCTTATTTTAACTTGGGAATTTGCTTTGGGTATCAATGCTGTTTTTGTTTTTGTTTTATTTCAATTAAAAAGAATTATAAAAAGAAAACATTGCATCTTGCTTGCCATGGGAAAGGGTCCCTATGCCACAGGTGGGCAGAAAAACTGTTCAGGTTTTAGGGCTGGATGATTGACCCAACTCAAGGGTGGTCCAGACACACACCACAATTAGTTTTACAACAAAAATATACATCCTGGTGTCTAGTGGTTGTTTTTGCACTCTAGGAAGGAACAGCCTCATCAATTAGCTTTTCTGTCACCGCTAGGGGGGAAGAAATACTAATGGGGCCAGGGGCGAGTGGAGCACTGGCCCATGCTGTTTGGGCTGCTCCACCTGAAAAACGTACTTAAAAGTAATCCCAGGTGTCTAGCGGGCTTTCTGCCCCTATGGGGCAAGATTAGGGTTAACAACCCTATCTACACCCGGGTGGTATAAAGATTAGTGGGGCCCAGTGTGGGGGCAGCAAAGCCCTCCCCAAAAGAATTATAGTCAAATAATTCCTGGTGTCTTTTGAGCATTCTTTCCCCCTCCACAGGCAGTTTGGGGGTGAAAAACCCACATCCACACTGGCAGAAAGACTAATGTGGTTACCCGGAAAAAGAAAGAATCAATCACAAAATCCCTGGTATCTTGTGGGGTTTCTGCCCTACTGGAGGCACATGGGGGCAGAATGGCGTATTGCCCTGGATTGGGGAGAGCAAAGGCTCATGCCTTCAATAGAAGAAATGATTGACTGATATATACCCTGGTGTCTAGTGGGCTCTCTGACCCCCAGGTTCAGATTGCGGTATACACTCTCATCCAAACCCAGGGGGATGAAGAACTTATTGGGCCCAGGGCATTGGGGAGCACTACCCTCCAAATATACTAATGCATAATCAAAACCCTGGTGCCTAGAGGGTTTTCTGCCCCCTGGGGATGATTGAGATGAAAAAGTCCTCCACCACCAGGGTGGCAGAAAGACTTGTGTGAACAAGGGCAGGGGAAGCATGAGCCCATGCCTGGGGGAGGCAGATCACCTCCCGAAATAAGTATGCCTGGTGTATAGTGGGTGGATCACTACTTGGGGCTTGCCCTCCTACAGTGGTCCCGAAACAGGGATCCACCAGGGAGAGATATCATTGGACCGGGGAGGTTCTCTGCTTTCTAATGACACCCACCCACTACAAATAAGTGCTTGGGGGGATGAAGTATGCCCCTGAGCACTGATACTGTGAAAGTGAAATGAGACGATCGGCTCATTTCACTTTCATTCTCAGTTGAAATGTCAGCAGTTCACCATACTTGCTGATCATCATTTCAACAACAAAAAAAGAAGTCTCAGGGAACTGGGAAAACTCTTTCCCAGCAGCCCGACTTTAAAAAATGTTAAAAGGGGAGTGGTTTATTATATGACACAGCAGCCTTGTGTTGTTGTTGGACATTCGATTTTTAAGATAGCCTACTTGTGAGCAGTGTATGAGCTTAGGTAGGTGTGCGTTGAGTCGGGCTGCTAATACTTTGGCGTAGATTTTACAATCCACGTTTATAAGTGAGATCGGTCTGTAGTTTTTTGCTTGGTGTGTGTCCTTGTCTTCCTTTGGTATTACTATTATGTTGGCTTCCGCCATTGACGGTGTCATGCGTCCATTCTGGACGCAGTTCGTGAATACTTCCGTCATTGTGGGCCTGAATATGTGGAGGTACTGCTTGTAGAAGCCGGCCGTAAAGCCGTCTGGCCCTGTTGCCTTGTTATCTTTAGACTTGCTGTGGCTCTCCCTATTTCGTCCTCTGTTATGTTTAGGTCGAGTATGTCCCGTTCTTTGTCTGATAGTGTTGGTGTAGATATGCGTTTCAGGAGTTCCTTGCCTCCATCTTCTCGTAGGGTTTCGTCCCTCGTGTAGAGATTTTCATAGAAATCCCTGAAGACCTCAAGTATCTCCTTGTTTCTAGTCTGGGATTTATTATTTCTGTCTTTGATGGCCTCTATCAAGTGTTGTTTCTGTTTCCCCTTAAGGTAGGATGCTAGATTTTTCCCTGCTTTGTTTGCGGTGCACAGGTTGATAGCTTTATACTTGTTTATCCAGGTTCCTGCTCTTTCACTTAGGATTTTGTTAAGTTCGTATTTCCGTTTAGTTAGGGTGGTGAGGGTGTTTCTATCTTCTAGGTTGGCTATGTGTCCTGTCTCTAAGTTTTTGATTTCCTTTTCTAGTTCTGCAATCTTTTTATTTCTTTCTTTGTTCAGGCTTCCTTTGATGGCCAGAACTGTCCCTCTGATGGTTGCTTTTAAGGCGTCCCAGAGCACGTTCCTGTCTATCTCGGGGGTGTCATTAATTGCTAGGTATTCTTTTATTGCTGTCTCAATCTCTGCCCTCACTGAAGTGTTGGTAAGCAGGTTGTCATCGAAGCGCCATCTGCGAGTTGGCTTCTCATTGTGTTTCCCTGACAGGACTAGGCCTATGTGTGAGTGGTCTGAGATGCTCCGTGGGCCAATTTCCATGTGGTCTGTGAGGTGGGTGTGCCTGTCTGATATGAAGATGTGGTCTATTCTGCTGTAGGAGTTGTGTGGGTTTGAGTAAAATGTGTATTCTCTGGCGTCTGGGTTTTGAAGTCGCCACGGGTCTTTCAGGCTAAGTTTGGAGCACAGGTTTTTCAGGATGTTACCCTTATGTGATGTTTTGCTCGGTCTGTGCTGGTGTTTGTCAATGGCTGGGTGCAGGGCCTGGTTCATATCTCCTGCAACCACTAGAAGCTCGCCTAGTGGTAGTGTGTGTAGTTGTGCCCCCACCTTGTCCCAGAAAGACCTGTCGTCAGTGTTGGGACCATAAATGTTGGCCACATGTATGGCTTCTTCGGCTCTCCTTAGGCTGGTCACTAGAATTCTACCCTCGGTGTCTGCCTGCGTGTTCACCAGTGTTAGCTTGGATTTCTTGCTAGTTAGTGTCACCACCGCCTTTGTTTTGTTCTGTGCTGGTGACCCTATTACTTCGCCTATCCAGCTAGCCTTGAGGCGCCCTATGTCTTCGGCTTCTAATCTGGTCTCTTGCAGTACATAGATGTCGCTCTTAAGCTTCCTCAGGTGGCCTAGGACTTTCCTTCTTTTCACCGGGCTATTGAGACCCTTGACGTTTAGGGATACTATCTTGATATCTGTTGTGAGGTTGGTTTGGTTGTTGTGTGTCATTTGTGGTGCTGTGCATCTGGCGATCTATGTGGTCTCAATCTCTCTGATTCCCTGTGCTGGCCTCCCCCTTGTTCTTCGCTTACATGATAGCCCTAGACGCTGAAAAGGCGTTTGACAGAGTGTCCTGGCCATTCCTAGACCAGTGCATGCAGAAATTCGGGCTTGGCCCCAACTATAGGAAGATGGTACTAGCCCTCTACAATGATCCCAAAGCACGAGTGGTAGTAAACGGGGGGACATCAGAACTACTCCATCTTGGACAAGGGTGCCCGCTCTCCCCCGCCCTGTTCCTGCTAGCGATAGAACCGCTACTAAACATGATCAGAACCAATACAGACATAGCAGGGATACCGGTAGAAGGGGAAACCTTTAAGCTAGCGACATATGTGGACGACGTCCTAATAATCACCGAAAACCCAAAGAAGTCAATCAAGGCACTGATGGAAACGATAGAACAATATGCCCAGGTCTCGGGATGCAAATTAAACAGGGGAAAATGCGAGTGCAAACCTTTAAACGTCCACACCACTAAGACAGTACTAGGCTCACCTGGCCTGACATGGCAAAAGGAACCAATCAAATACCTGGGCCTCCTTTTCGAGAGGGACCTTAGATCCACACTAGAACATAATGAACAAGCCACACTACGCAAAATAAAGGAAAGAGTGGAGGGATGGTCCGCCAAATTCACCACGTGGTGGGGGAGAGTGGAGACGATTAAAATGATGCTCACACCAATGGTGAAATACATGCTTAACATGCTGCCATTGATAAATACTGAAGACTTCCACAAGAGATTAGATAAAATGCTTAACACCTTTCTGTGGAGGGGGAAGAAGCCTAGAATCAGCCTACAGAAGCTTAGAATGAAGAAAGACCTAGGGGGCCTAAACATAACAAACTTCAAAACATTTCAAAAAGCGTGCATAGCTAGACAGGGACTATACTGGCTCACTCTGAGACAAGATTATACCCCGGCATGGCTCACACTTGAGAGAGGACTACTGGAAGGGATGAACCCCATCGCCCTGCTAACCGCCACTCGACACCCAGCAATCAAAGACAACCCCATCCTAAGGAGTACCAAGACGGCACTCCTAAGTGTTGACAAGCTAATGGGAACAAGCATAATGAAAACTCAATTTGAGTCCATATGGCACAACCCTAGAATAAAATACAGGGACAAGTCTTTGAACATGCACTCATGGCACAATCACGGCATTTCCACAGCGAACAATCTACAGAAGCGAGGCACAAACTTAACCTTCGACACACTCCAAGAAGAACACAATCTAGAGAGCATAGAATTGTACAACTTCCTGAAGATTAAGGTAGCAATAAGGAAAGCAGGCCTGAACGGACTAATACCATCACTCCTACAATACGCCACTAACCTTAATAAACTAGGGCACCAAGTCGGACACCTCTACAAGGCCCTTTGCCCAAGATCCACCAAACTCATCGAAAAAGTCACGACCTACTGGGGTACACTAGTGGGTAGGGTGCTAAATGATGAGGAGAGGGCTGAGTTATGGGGATCCACATCTAGGAAAAAGGTTACAGCAACCCTAAACCAGACTAAATTCTGGCTCATACATAAGGCATACTGGACCCCCGCCCGCCTAGCCTCCGTGGGAATCCGCGACAGTGATTCCTGCGGGAACTGCAAAAAAGATAGGGGGGACCTCGCACACCTACTCTTTCACTGCACCAAGGTTAGGAAGTTCTGGAACATAATCGAAACACTAATAAGCGACATCACTGGGGTCGCCATGCAACTAGACTTCCACAGCCTGGCACTGGGGTTCACGTCTCCCGCAATCACAACCAAAGAAGACAGGGACCTCATTGATTTACTGCTGACAGCGGCAGTCAAAACAGTTCTGAACAATTGGAAAGACACAGGGAAAGCCACGTCCAGAGCATGGCTCAACTGGGTCACTTTCCAAAGAGGGGCAGACACCATAACAGCGACACAATCACCAAAAACACACAGGCAGTCAAATATGTGGAAGTCCCTAGACAACTACCTATCATCGCACAAACCCCCATAGGCAGTACAGCCAGACACCCAAGCCGACAAGTGCCAAACACCCAGCCCACTTGATAGTGCGAACACCGGAAACCTGTGCCGCTCCTTTCTCTCTCTATCTTTCCTGTCCACGGTCGGGGAGAGGGTTTAAGAGTGACAATCGATTCAAGACAAGGGGAAGGAGGACCCAAGCGACACGGTAGAGTTCGAACGAATGGCGGTCGGACTAACACCAATAAGACTGTAAAGCTGGAAACAAGGTGGACCCCCCCCCCCCCCGGGCGTTTTCTTTTCCTTTTCTTTCTCCTTTCTTTCCCCCCTCATCTTCTTCTCTTCCTCCCATGTATATATTGTGCTCCATGTAAATATATCTTTTTTTTTCAATAAAAAATTACAGATTTAAAAAAGAAAAAGTTAAAAGGGAACCCCTCTGGTGTGAGCACCAGAGGTTCTTTCATTTTCCTCCGTAACATCTGGCAACAGCCGATACCCGCACTTAAAAGGTTAACACAGACCAAGCTGACTTTTTGTCCTGCACTAACAATAGTCCATCCCAGGCCCTATGTGCAAACTTTTGTCTACCTCTCCTGGAATGTGCTGTCTGTCCATTTGAGATTTCACTTGAAACACTGGCGGCCTTGCGGAGCGGCACTTGAAGCCTGTGCTGCACTTGTTTTTGAGGCAGGTCTAGGATGTGGTGTTATTGTCAGAGCTGCCACATTGGAACTAGGGAATCAGGTTCAGGTCTTGATGTTGGCTTACCATCTTTTGTTTCTTGGCAACCACTTAAACCCTCCCTGCCTAAAAAAATTAATGTGACCTTGTGTAATGTAAGTAGTGCTCATGTAAAGCTCTCCAATACCTTCGGGTAAGTTTGTATTGTAGGAGACCACAAAAATAAAATCACACACGGCTAACTTTCTCATGCTGGCATTGGTCTGGTAAAAAGGTCCAATTAGCAAGTTGGTTTGTGTTAATGTTTTCTAATTAGCAAGAGATGCTGGCATTTGCATCTGAAAGGCTATCTCTGATCTCTTACCTACTACGCTATTTATCACATCTTTGCCTACAAGAAAAAAAACACTCTGGTGCTAGATCATAGGGTATTATCATTTTCTTTTATGATTTTTTTCAACCAACACAGGTAGCCAACACACTAAAAAGTTAGGGTTGAGGCATTAAACAAAGAACTTGTGTAATTTTCGTACATAGATATAAACATACAGGAAGTACAACATTCCTGCAGGAAATAGTGAAACCTAATATGGAATTACCATGCATTTATGTTCTCAGATACAATGATTAATGCTCCTTTACGTAATGTGGTATGCTTTATCAGAAGGCTCTAGATCTTATACAGGGAAGCATTCGGTACTAGTGTCCACTGGTTGTCCAGTCTTCTAGTTATGGATTCCTTAGTCTGGGTGAGGTTATGTCACTTGTGTCGACATTTATGTACTCTCTTTGTTAAAATGTCAGACCAATATTAACATTTTATGTGGGCGATCTAAAAAAAATTCTATCGGAGTCCCTCAACCACATGAATAAAAGCGGGAATGCTGAGCAACAGACGCTACATCTGCTGTATATCAACATGTTTTGCTGCTTTGGGCTCAGGTGTATTCCCTAGGAATATAGCTATCTCACATCAAATATGTGAAACAATCCCTGATTTATTGGGCATTTACACCAGCCTCAGAGGGGGGAGGGCAATGTACAGGCCTCGTAACAGGCTATTGGCGAGGTTGTCAGTACAGAAAATGTTTTCCAGGGTGAGTCATTATTAACACAGACTGCACTAGGAAACAGACCACACCCACACTGCAAGCCAACACTCTCAACCAAATGGGTCTGGGGAGCGGAATTCCATTGGCCTTAATATTACAAACTACATGCCCAACACCAAAGTATTTCCTAACTCGCTGCAAGCATCTCAAGGGAAGTGGTGGTGAGGTGGTCACCGCTGGATCCCATGATTCTCCGCAGTCCCATCTTTGTTGCAACTTGTTTGGAAAAGCAGTGATGTTGAGGCTTTTACGAATATTACAGTATTATAGACCAACAAACAGAATTGTATTTATTTATATTCAAGCGAGAGCACCAGGTCAAAATGTTTACTTTTGTTTCTGTCCTTTTCAGTTTTAAATATGTTATACCTCTAGAGCAGACTTTGCTTTAAAAATACACTATAAAATAACAGAAATAGTTATGAGTCTGAACATTTCTCCTATAATATTTTTATATTTATTACAACCTGACCACATATATACAAATCTAGTGATGAGAGAATCCCATGTTCATTTAATATATTACTGATTCATCAGTCAGTGCTCTGAAATAACTGAAAGGCGACTTTATAAAGAAAGCTCCTTAACAAACTAAGTAAATATACGAAATCCAATGAAATGTACGACCCCATCAGCCATTTACCTATGTAAAACTATCCGATTTGAAGCCCAAAATGAATCAATAATATCTTTATTTCAATGTATTAGTGTGCCAAAGAGAAAGATCCGAGTTAGAAAATATCTTCCTATGAAATTGACTATGAAATTGATTAAAGCATTTCTAGTTGATAATAATATATTATTTTCACAATAAACTTGATAGGAAATTAGCTAAAAGGATAATCAGGGCTACTTTCCCTTTATATTCTTTAACCATTCAAGAATGCCAGTCCCTGAAAAATGATGTAATAGAATCTGAGACAATTTATCAAGGAATCTGTCAGGGTAGGATACAAAAAGTATGTTAGAGGCTTTTTACCTATGGCTCTGCAGGTCAATGTTGCCTCAAAGAAATGTTCTAATCACATAAAGTGGAATGGTGGGTTTTGTATCTTAGGGCCAGATGTTGGTAATTCTATTTTACCACTTCTTAAATACCGAATTTTACCGATTCGGTATTTAAGAAGTGGTGAAATAGAGGGGGGGTATGTAGGTGTTTCAGAATCGGTAAATACCGAATCGTTAAGATTTGGTATTTACCGATTCTGTAAATACCGATTCGGTAATGCCCATTGATTCCTATGGGCCTTGAAGCCCATAGGAATCAATGGGCAATACCGAATCGGTATTTACCGATTCGGTAAATACCGATTTCAGCAAGGGTGCAGGGGGTGTCACTTTGACACCCTCTAGCACCCCAAAGCTTGGCATGTGTGCCATGAGGCACACAGACATGCCCTAAGGGCATATCTGTCTGTCATATGGCTAGGTGTGCATGCACACATGTGCATGCACACCTGGATTCGGTATTTTACCACCCAATTGGATTGGGTGGTAAAATACCGAATCTGTAAGGCTTTAGGGACTCTGAAGAGTCCCACCTACATCTGGCCGTTACCGAATCGGTAAAAATACCGATTCGGTATTTTACAGATTCGGTAAATTTACCGATTCGGTAAATTTACCGAATCTGTAAAATTGCACCCTTCATACCAAATACCCATTTACCGGTCGGTAATGGCCGAAATCGGCCGGTGCCGGTCGGTAAATGGCCTCCTACATCTGGCCCTTAATTCTATTGACATGGAGGTTAAAAGGTTTAGAAAAGTGATTGCTCATTTAAATTTTGACAAAAAGCAATTATAGCTGCTTTTTGTTTGCACATCTTAAGGCTAAGTCAGGATGTCCAGCAAAAAGCACATTCACTGTTAAGTTAAATATTACAAGCCTATTTATTGCTCCACACAAACGAAATCGATGCCACGTTAAAAATTGATTATCCATAGGCAACAGGGTTGGTGTTGAAACTGGTGTGCCCTCTTCCTTCATTCATCTTCGTGTTCAGCCTGATTCCTTTCCACTCTTTGGATGAGGCAGATGACAGATATGGAGCAGAGTAATTTCGGCCCCAACTTTTTGCCCTCATGTATTTGTGTGACCTAACATTATTAACTTAATGTAGTGCACTTGAACATATACAAAAAGTTATTTTACTATGTAATCTCGACATATTATATGGGTGTGCATATTAACAATTTCTTTACAGTAACATCAAACTAAAGTTCTTGCATATAATTTAATTTGTGTGGTTGGAATAATATTGTTAATTTTTATATATTTGTGAACTCATTTGAAAAACGTTTTGCCTTTATTGTATAACTGAAAATGTATCCCTTTGAATAGTATTCTACCTCTCTACTATAACCATGTATGTATCAGTAATCATACATTTAAGCATTGATTGGAATGCTTGCCACACTAACTTGAGTATTTGGATTTCTTCATGTTCAAACTCCAACGTGAACAATTGCTTTCGATGCATTGTTTTTCTCGCGTCTGCAGGTGCTGTTGTGTAATTTTATGAATAGAAAAAGGTGCATTGTGTGAGAGAGATAGTGAGGCTAGAACGGAGAATCTTTTGGCAAGGACGAGAAGGCTCAGCGAACAGAGGGAGGGCTACTGTTTGTATGTAATTGGGAGACCGGAGGAATGCAAGGACATTCTGATGTGTGGACCAAAGAAAAGGAATTTCAAGTGTAGTTGCCAAGTTTTGCTGTTTGAAGGCAGAAAATAATGATGCATGTGACATGGTATTCTCAAATGTTCCTTTTTGGGATTAATTGAAGACCACAATTCAGCCTTATTCAGATTCCTTTTAGACTATGAGAGGTACAGACCCTACGCGAAATCTCTGTTGTGGGACTTCATGCTATACATTCTTTTTATTTTAGAGAATGTCTACAGAGGTTCTGCTATGCTGACACCATTAATGGCTTCAATTATTGTTTTCCCCATCCAGCACCATTTAGAGTTGGTTTAGGTGAGGACATTTAGGTTATTCTCATGCATAACAGGCAAATCGTATATGGATCATCAGATCCTTTTTTTAATATTTAGTGATCACTGAATTTCTTGTCGGTTCAGGAATTAGATGAGTTGTTAAAAACTCTTAGTGCTACCTCAAATGAAAATGCAAACACAGAATTGAGTTAAGGAATGATCAAGTCATCATTAAAAGTTAATTGGTGGATGTAGCTAAACTAAAACTTGAATTAGACAAAATGATAAGTGGGAGTCTTGAATTGGTTCAAATAGATTGATACATATCAGTAAAATGAACTTTTGTTTATGAGCAAGGTGGTTACTAGGAAAGTGAGGCAAGTACAACAGTACACAATTGAAATTTAACTGTGCATGCCATTAGTGTATTTTCTGCATCATATTGTCTGGCCTCACAGGAATGTTAAAAGTCCTAATTATCGGTACGCCAATTCAGCCATGTTTCAAAGGAGAGCACTGGCACTGGTTAGCAGGAGTACCTTGCACAGAGCTAAAACTACAGCAAAACAAACAGGGTAAAAATTGAGGGAAATCACTCAAAAGATGATCATTTTGTAAACCAAACAAGTACAAAAAAAGAGGTTTCTGCCACTATTGAGTCAACACTTTTCCCTAAGACTCACAAGCATTTGGGTGCACCTAGTTTTTTTAATTGATCAATCTTTCAAAAAATGACCAGCCTTTCCACAATTTAAACACAAGTTCTGTTTCTATATAAATCGTCATTCTTTTTAGCTAATGGTTCATTTTTTCTCTAAAATAACCATCTTGTGATCCCCTTTGTGCTTTTCATTATACCTTGGGGTAAATGTATGATCTAATTTCCCCCCCAAATCAATTAATTTAACTTGCTCTAAGAGGTCCTGTAACTGGTCCACAAGCCCTCTTAGAAGAGGGACACTCTTTTACCCTCAGGCCATTTCAGGTTCCACAAGCAAGTGATTAAAGGCTATCAAAAAGTGATTTGAACGCTATTACCTTGTTTCAAATGTAACAGTGGTGCCTGCCTAAACCTAAGGGTCAAAGACACTGTCATTTCTTGGGTATGAGTAACCTCCCTATGTATCGCATGATCATCCTTCTGTAAAGCTACCAACATTGAGCTATATGGACTTGGCATCCTTGGCGTGGTTTTCCCTGACTTTTTGCCTCTACCGCCTGTGTTTTTGATGATGTGCTAGATTTCGCTTTTGCTGGCTTAGATGCATTGGGCACTTCACCACTGCTGATCGGAATCAAAGCGCAAGTGCTCCCTGTGTAAATTGTTATTGTGATTAATTATCCCTGTATGACATATTTGTTTTACCAGTAAGCCCCTAGTAAAGTGCACTAAGTGTGCCAGAGCGGGTAAATCAAATGCTACTAGTGGGCTGACAGCACTGATTGTGGCACCCACATGAGTAGCCCTGAAAAGAGGTCTCAGGCCTGCCACCGCAGCGCCTGTGCACAGTTTCTTGACTGCCATGTCGACTTGGCAAGTGCACCCACATGCCAGGCCTTACCTGCCCCTTTTCTTACACATAGGACACCCCTATGGCAGGCCCAGGGTACCCCACTGGGCAAGGTACAATGTATGTGAAAGGTAGGACATGTATTGGTGTGTGTAACATGTCCTGATAGTGAAATGCTGCCAATTTAGTTTTTTCACTATTGAAAGGCTATTTTACCCCATAGGACAGAATGGGGAATGTTTTTTAACATTTTAAAAGCATATCTTCCCACAGGGATAAGATTGAAAAATTGAGTTTAGTACCCCTGAACTCAGTATTTAACAACACATCTTTTAGTAAAGATGTTTTTTTAATTATGTGTTTGAAAAAAAGCACTTTTAGAAAGTAGCTATTTTCTTGTTCAACCTTCCTGTGTCCCTCTGCCTGTTCATGGATTGACTGTCTGGCTTTAGAGCGACAGGGGCTGGGGGGTGCAGTGGCTCCAGGAGTCTGGATGAGTCAGCACTAGGCTGAATAGGCCTGATCTGCATTTGGAGTGGTGGGAGGAGTAGCACCTGTACCTAAATAGGGTTGAGGCTGCCTTCCACAATGCTGGCACGGCCCCCCTGTGGTGTGTTTGGGACCAAGGAATAAGTGCACTGACAAAGGATGTAGTTGTGAAATGGCAGAGTGCCCCCAGAACTGGTTTGAAATGGGCTCAGAGCCCCTTGCAAAAAGAGAACTAATACATTTTGGGGTATAAGTATTAGACCTAAAACCCCTGAACTTTAGATCATTCCTGGAATTCAAGAGGAACCTTTGCCAAGGAGAAGAGCTGGAGAGATTGAGGAGCAATACTCCCCTTGCTTTGTGTCTGGGGATGGCCTGCAGTTGCTATTTCTGACAAGGAAAGAAGAAGGACTTTGCTGTGTGTTGTGTCCCCTTCTTGAAGGAGTTCTCGAAAGGCCTGAAGTGTGCTGGCCTCCTGTTCTGAAGTCTCAGGGACACAAAGACTTCACCCCCAGCTCCCCCTGAACTCTGCTGCTGTGAGTTTTGACCTGCCAAGAGGTGCTGGTGGCAGTTGTGGGCCTCTGGAGGATGTTACTGCTGTTTGGGAGCTGGAAGAAAGAAGAAACTAAAAGACCTACAGAAATTGACACATCGCTTTTCTAGCGGCAGTTTCCACGACTCATCTCGATGTTGCGAGAAGAATTTCCACCCATCGCCGCCTGCTGCGGAAACTGCTGCAGCACCTGTCACAGCTGCAAGAATCAATGCATCGAGGGATCACGGCTGAAGAGGACCGATGCAACGCCGCTCTACGTCGCCGCATCGACGCATCCCGGATTTCCATGCATCATTCATGTGCGGCAAGTTCTTCCCATGCATCACCCACAGACCGGAACCGTTACAAAGAATCTACTCATCACTCCCCATACAGACCAGATTCGACGCAACTTGCTCTCTGCATGTTGCAGAACTGTCACATAGCCTCCCCAAGATCTCAGGAGTGTCGCATCTCTTTGTTTTCCGACTCTGTGGCTGTTTGTCTTTGGAACTTTGACGCATAAACGGGTACTTTGGGGAAAAGTCATGCATCCATAGTTTTCTATGGTACAATTTCTTGAAGCCTTTTTAAAGTCATATTGTTTAACTGTGTATGTGTGGATTTTTTTCGTTTTGGTCTTGTTTAGTTTAGATAAAAAATTCTTTATTTTTCAAAACTGGTGTGGTGTCCTTGTGTGATGTTTTCACTGTGTTACTGTGAGTGTTGGTACAAATACTTTACACATTGCCTTTGGACTAAAACCTGTCTGCTTATACCAAGCTCCTGAGGTGGTGAGCAGGGGTTATCTAAAGTTTGTATCCCCTTACCCTGACTAGAAGCAAGGGTCCCTATTTTAACAAAGGTACCTACCTCTGCCAACTAGAGACCCCCATTTCTAACAAGCTAATATAGCTACAGTGATTGACATGGAATCCATTTTGCTTAGATATGTTTATTATTGAGGGTTTATCTTTCTATCAACTAACCTTTAGTTCAATGATTCATGTTGGAGGAGCAATATGGATTCCAACGAGGATTGATCCTCCTGTCCTCTACAGCCTATACAAAAAATGCTGATGCATGGACACACAGGTGGGAGAAAGCGGACTGGGAGTGAGAAAAGACAAGTAAAAACACATAGACACACTTCACATATTACTTCTTAGGCCAATGGCACAGTCTTTGCTTGTGCCTGAGTAACCTCCCGATATATGGCTTCATTATCCTTCTGTGCAGCTACCGACATTGAGCTTTCGGATGGATATACAGTGACCGATATGGGATCCATGTTGGAAAGGATACGCTAATTATTGTGGATTTGCCTTTCTATTGACCAACCTTTAGTTCAATGCTTGATTTTGGAGAAACAACATGGATGCCAACAAGGAATGAGCCTCCTGCTCTCTATATACTATACAGCACCACTGTTGCATAGACACGCAAGAGGGAGAATGCAGATTGGGATGAGAAAAGACAACACATAGACATAATGATACTTCACTTATTGTCAATGCAATATTTGTAATGTGCATAAAGATTTAAATGAAATCATTAAAATACCCGAATCCTAAATTTGAGTTACTGTCTACTTGAAGAAAGGTCAGACAAACAATACCTTGATCCTTTTTGTATGATAGAAGAAAATTCCAGAGGAAAAATTAATGAACATGTCAAGTAAACAAAGTTGTTATTAATAAACTACCCCTTGAAGCAACTGAGTAAACTAACTGTGATCAAACACCAATGGTCTCTGTAGGGTGGGTGTGACAAGGAGGATTCAAGGTGGAGTCAGGCCATGGACGAAAATGGGTATTTCACATTTTGGTCCCAATCGGCTGAACGGGAAAGACAGAGCATACTCACCACATTGATGCTAACCCCCCATCCTTGATGGAACAGACTGGGGAAGGGGATGGCCTCTGGGGAGACCACCACTGTGCAGCTGGCCATATGCTACTCTAAAAAGTAGCCAGCTGATGCAATCCCAACAAGAGGGTTGACTCCCTACACCAGTGTGGAGGGGCTGGGTCAGAACAACACCCTTTGGATTGCCGAGAAGAGAAGCAGAGTGTTGGGGGGAGCTCGGGAGAACTCCTTGAGGGTGCGAGCGGGTTATCTTGATAGGGATGGGCCACCTTAGGGCTAATAGGTGGCTGGGTGAGGGGCGGTGGGTTCTGGGTAAGTTCGCAAACCACAAATGTTATAATTTACGCTTTACTTTCACATTGCTTGCTGAATTGATGCCACGTTGTAGTCATGACAGGACTATGTTCTCAAAGATTTTAGATGCCTCGATTAGGTAATGTGCAGGGGCCTTCATCCCTTACCCTTAGGACTTGGAATGTCTGGGGCCTTAACAATACTCGTAAAGGGCGTCAGGTGATTCACTATCTTCTCCGACAGAAGGTCTAAATAATATATCTGCAGAAGACACACCTCCCCCCCACAGATTCGGCTCAATTTGGCGCCAGCTGGGGCACACATAGATATTTTGCCAATTGCCAATTGTGCTAGCCCCCCTTACTGGGCAGATTCTGCCCCGGGACACCATCCTATGGGCCCGGCAATATTTAAAAAGGGGGAGAGGGCCATACGGCCACCATATTTATGGGACCAAAAGAGGAACCCCGAGCTTAGAAAAGTATTAGCAATATAAATGAAGATTTTCAAATCAAATGTCTATATATACACGCATTGTAGTCATCAGTCCTTTGTCTTTTATTTTCTTATCAGAAAGATGTGGAGAAGTGTGGCTCAGGGGTTAGAGGCAGCAGACCCGGAAGCTGAGATCGGTCCTGAACCAGGGTTCAATTCCCCGCCTCGGCGGGTCTTGGGCTAAAAATTCCACGGACTCGATAATTCTCACCCCGGTGCCTCCTCAACTCACGGGTTCACACTCTGCGACTCTGGGCAATAGCTTGCTTAATCTCCACAACAGACCCTTGCGGTGGGATGCCTGACTTTCACCTTGTGGATACCCTGCTATCTCACAGGGGAATACCAGGACGGGTTCCCTAAGCAAGCGCCGGGAAACCCACTGGGGGTAGCTGTGCGCTATATAAGCTCAACTACATTTACATGTTCATGAAGACTTGTTGGTACACATGTTGAATCATGATAATACAAACAACAGTCAACAGCCAACACATGTTTGGTCAAAGGGTTTGACCCAAAGACGTCCTCAGGGCTGTAACAACCAATATTAAACTAATTATAATTTCCAAGTAAGAATACTAAACCTAAATTGTCATTACCATCACCACAAATAAGATGGAAAGGAAAGAAAGCGAACACAGAACACCTAAAGTGCAATAGAGAACAAGCACATAAAGAGCATAAAAGTCCCATAGAAGAAATCTCATAGCTATTTAGCTATTGATATCCATATTATGCATACCATCACAACTGCAATAGATCCCAGAACTACATATAATCACACACCTGAGTGCCATAACCATCAGTGTTGTTAGAACACTATCTCTTGTTATTATAAATAGGAACTCACCCTAGACTGTCCTTCCCGTTTGACAATACCACACTAAGTTTTTTTCTATATCAATGAATCCTTTACACTGTATCCAAAATAAACACAATATGTATCTTTATATTATTTATACCACATATTGAGATACTAATCTATTAACCAGAAAGTAAATAAATCTCTTACCAAGTTAAAATTCTTGTTTTGGGTATATATATATTTGTATATAAGCCTCCAACATTGTACATTTCATCACAGGCTTCAAATCACAACCAGTCCAAACATACTTGATCTCAGGTCAAGTTCCAATATTTAAGACATATCTAAAACGAAAGATTTATACACTTAATCAATCATCATCTGATTTGTAAAAACCAAAACAAAACACACCTTAACTGAAACCTCCGTTGTAACAATTATCATGTGACATGTAAATTGTCTCCAAGAAAACCTCATAACTGATATTAAATATATGGCACGCCCAATATTCAAGCACAAAAAGTCAGCACCTCCCAGATACCAACATGAACTCAGCCCCACTGATCATACCAATACAAATACCGGCACCGCGCATATTGAAAAACAGGACATCATATCTAATCATATTTAATAATACCATGTCCCGTAACACTCAAAGCAATCGCTAACATCCATTACTCACTACAGATAGTGTAAAATGTTCCTCGCGTCTAATCAGTCGTGGTACGGCGTGTTGCACAGGCGCCATTGTGCCGAAGTGTATTTATTTGACTAAAACGTTAACGATATGAACGATGGACTCTATTCAAAAGTATCGAATACAGAGAGCGTAATCTTAGCATTGTTAAATTTGCAACACCGATGCTCATTACCTATTTGCTTAAGCTTCCTAAAAATCACGTAATAAGCCAAAAAGCGGGTGACTGAAACCGATACCATATTAATAGCCATAAGAAATCCCATTTATTATTTAAAACAATGTTCAAAGTTCTATATTTATTAAACATTCAAACCCTATAAAATGGTACTATCCAATAACGCCACGCCACTATTCAACATTTTGTAAGTAGATCAGATTGAATAGAAAAAAAGACGAAAAGAAAATATAATAATGAAAGAGTTGAGGAGGACAAAAAGCCAAAAGGAGAGGGCTTTTACCAAAGGTGAAAGAGAAACTTCAGTAATGTAAGAAAGGTGGAGGAAAAAGAGTGAGTTTCTGAATCACCTGTGATATACTAGCAATCTGTATTATGCAAGTCCATGCTATTGCGAAGTACATTATTATATTTACTTATCAATTAATGGCATAGACAGCATACTTTGTGCAGCAATCGACATGTTGATAAATCTTACATTTAAGAGAATCATTATATTGAAAGTCTACCATGCCATGTTCCGCCAGTCTGCACATACTGCAACAACCACACTGAAAAGAACCCAAGTTCAGTTTATTTAACCAATTTTGTTCCCTACTGTTAGCCTTGGAGTAGCTTGGGCTAATAAGACCCCGAAGAGTAATACTCTTGCGGTATTTAATGCTAGGGTATTTAGGAATATATTTGCTTATAGTCTGATCCGACGTTAGTAAATGCCAATGCTTCTTCAGTATATTATGTATCTTATGAGACCATGGATGGTAATTGGTCACTAGTCGTAAATGTTGTTCCTTATTCGTAGTCTTAACCTTGGATTTAAGGTTATCCTGTCTTTTTAGTTTTAATGATCTGTCTTTGGCCTTATTGATGATGTCAGTATCATAGCCCCTAGCTAGAAATCTTGATTCCATATCATGAGCACAACGAATAAAATCATTATCGTTACTGTAATTTCTTTGTGCTCTATATAGTTCCCCATGGGGTATAGCATTTATCTGGGCTTTCGGGTGGGCACTTGCAGCATGAAGTGTTAAATTACACGAGGTGCTTTTTCTGTGCAATACACTATTGATTTCGCCATCAGCCACAAACAATTCAGTTTCAAGGAACACAATTCTTTCTTTGTTTGAAGACGTAGTGAAAGACATATTATAATTGTTGTTATTCATATGGTCAAAAAAATTCACTAGTTCTCCATCCGTACCTGTCCAGATGATAAAACAATCGTCTATATATCTCTCGTAATATACAATGAATTCCTGCCACTTGGCCCTCGAAGGTCCCCAAATATGCTCCGCCTCGAACCCCCCATAAATAGGCAGGCCAGAGGTGGAGCAAACTTGGAACCCATCGCAACACCACATTTTTGTCTATACCAATCTTTTCAAAATAAAAAACATTGTATTTCAGGATCAAACTTGACATTGATAACAGCATTCGAGTGATCCAACAATTCTGCCGGTCTCCTATACAGAAACCGTTCAAGCATCTCCAGACCTTGCTCATGTTTAATATTCATATACAACGATATTACATCAAACATTACCATGGTTATTGTAGAATTGCAGGTCATATCTGCAAGTACATTTAGAATATGTTTCGTATCCCTGATATAGGAGGCCAAAATTACCACAAAGGGCTGCAGAAAAATATCTACAAATTCTGCAATCTTTTCCATTGGACCCCCTATACCTGAGACAATTGGCCTACCTTATGTTTTTTTGGCATCTTTGTGGACTTTTGGTAATATGTGCAAGCAGGGGAAACGTGGTTTGTCAATTCTCACATAAGCATATTCATCATCATAAAGTAAGCCACTAGTATTCCACTTTTTTAGCAATACGTGTAATTTCAAATATAGGTTTGTTTGATAATTTAAGATAACAATCCTCCTTGGCCAATTGACCTAGGATCTCTGCTTCATACGCAGATTTATTCATTACAACAATATTGCCGCCCTTGTCGGCCTCTCTTATGATGATATTCTCTTTTGTCTTCAAATACTTAAGGGCAGTTTGTTTCCCCCTTTGTAAGATTATGCACATATACACTCTTATTAGTATGCTTTCTCATTATTTCCTCACACTTCACTATTCACGATCTTATTGAATACCTCAATGTTATTGCCACCAGGGAGTTGTGGTGTACATTTAGATAATACATTTCACCCCGCTATCTTCACTAGTGTCTGTACAATAGTCTAGGTCTTCTAGTACTTGATGTAAGGTAATGGGATCGTGTTCATTCTCAGTTGTTGCATGTAATAACATGGTGTCGCGAATATCTTGAATAGATTGATCACCCACAATTGTTTCTTTGCATTCTCTTTGTTTATTATGAGGATTAGTTGAAAAGTATTTCTTAAGCTTTAAACTGCGAACAAACCTGTATAAGTCAATTTTGACATTAGACATATCACAAATCGGTGTCGGGCCAAAACTCAGACCTTTACTCAAAACAGATATCATATCATCCGATAGTATCTAATTAGATAAGTTGATCACCTGAATCCCCATATCCGAGCGGGTATGCATTCCCTCACTCACTCTTGGATTTGCCTCTCCCTCTGCACCCTCTTTTGGTCATTGACGTTATTCCCTGGGTTTTACGGTGGGTTCCTTATTGCCCATACAAATTCTTATTATCTCTCGTAAAAAAGAGTTACATGGGCTCCCCAGTTGCTCCCTCCAGTAACCCACCATCACCGAGACTAGATACTGTACTCGATGATGCCGAACTCTGTCCACTCATAGGTTTCACTTTCAACTCTTTCTAAGTCTTGCTTTACCAAATAATCATATCGTTCGGCAAAAGTGAATACTCTGCCACTGCAGTAGTCCTTTTCATCTCTTTTTAACTTATGCACCTTCCTTTCTTTAATCTCTTCCTCATTTTTGTCCAGTACCTCCTCCAGTATTAAATATTTTTTACTTTTAAGATACTGTACTTAGTTATTGTCTGGCATTGGTAATTAACCCCAAACATAAGATATTTAGGTTCAAAATGACTCACATTTTCAGACAATAAAGAGGAAACAAGCATTGGCATAGCCAATAGGTCTCGCCTTTTGGGCCTTATAAGTGTTTAACCATGCAACAGTTAATGTTATTGCACCAAGGATATAGTGCTGCATAACTAAATACTTTTGAGGACCCAAAAGCGAGACCTATTGGCTATGCCAATGCTTGTTGTAGGATTGTGCTGCGCTTGTGATCCTCCAGTTCACCTCACCCTGTTCCTTTATCACATAGAAGAAATAAATGATACACAGTTTACTATTGAAACAGCATGTTATTTCCGGTACAATCAAAGTACAACCACTTTACCCTATGGGGTGTATTCACATCCCTGCCTCCACTTCCTTAAATCCACTCTGGTACTAGCTCTGCACAGACAATTGGTGTTATCATTGAGTTCAAGTGCATTACGCCTTGCAATAAGTTTGGTTAGCACTATATAAATGCAAGCATAGTACAAACACATGCTTGAGCAATCAGATCTGTGTTGCTTCCATACAGACAACTACCTTGCTATTCATTATAAAGGAACACTCTGATACAGGCTGCAAGCTGTGACAAATCTTTTTTCAATTCCAGTGATTGGTACTATATTACAGGTTAGTTTTCTAAATTACTTCCACTTTTCTTTTGTCTGTTGCTAAATGGATGAGCACATGTGCTTGCCTCTGGCAGATCATGGCAGTTAGCCACCGTGGTTCCACATGTAGCAGCATCTTTCATCACTGCAGTCATCTTCCTCCGTCTGTTTTTTCTCCCCATCTGCCAGTGCCCGTTTTTTGCACCAAGCATGTGTCTCCCTCCATGGCAATTGGCAAACATTTCGGGGCCAGCATACCTATCTGGCTTTCTTTCCTTCCCCCAAACACAGCTCCCTCACTGGGAGGAACTGTCAGGGCTTGATTTGCATTTAATGGCCAGCGCACCCTGGAGAAATGCAGTCACACCTCAACCTTCTGCTGGCCCTGCATTCTGTGCTTCATTGCCCCCTGGCATCAGAGAAGTATCGCCTCTCTGGGAAACCCAGAAGCCCTGCAAGTGCAGTTCAGTGCCACGTAGACCTAAGTGTGAAGGAAGCTGCAAGTGTACTTTTCTGTGGTAAATAGATGCATCTTATCCATAATCAATCATTTTTTACCATCCAGCAGGCTTTTTAGAAGTACCTCATTTGGGACAAGTCAGACTTGTTTACATTGAGGATGCTGTAGTGCCGTGCAAGGCCCTGGGAATAAAGTGCACAGACACATGTGTTGCTCTCGTGGTGGCTAGCAACTTACTTAACCAAGTCCTGCAACCTGGGCTCTTTATTGTATTACAGGCGTGCTGGTCCGTGGGGACGCCCATTGTGTTCACGCTCTGGGGGGGAAATTAAACTTCATCCCTAGCAAGGGTTCAACATCGGCAGGCCCGATTTGCGGGCAACATTACATTCCTCCTTTACCCAGAAATATAAAACAGTGTAAACAAAATTCCAACATAACAGTTCTCAGATGATGCTTTCACAGTCTTTGACAAATTTTATAGTACTTGGAACAGTCTTACTTGATCTTCCCTGGAGTGCTAGTTCACCGAAACTCACGTGGCTGGCAGCGGACAACAAAGTCTTTATACCTCTGCGATGGCTGGGGATGAGGCCTCTGGTGGTATTTGCTCTGGCTGCTTCTGGCTGATGGTGTCGGGAGCACATCTTCGGAGCAGTCCATCTCGGGGGGTGTCCTGTTCCTCTGTGCCCCTTGCCCCAGAGTGCTTTCCGGGCTCATAACTTCTCGGTCGCTCCTTCCGCTGGAGGCCTGTTGAGGAGCACGTTCTTCCGCTACCACCCCCGGGCTGCGGGTTGCGTCGTGGTCTGGTTTCCTTCTTTCACTGAACTCTTCCCAGTCGTCTCCCAGGACTCTCTTGAAGAAGGATACATTTCTAGTGACTCTCTCTACCCCTCGGGAGGCGGTGACCATGGTGCCTTTGACTTCTGTCCAGGGGTCTGATTCAAACGGTAGGCAAAACTTTCCTCCTGGGTGGCGGTCTTTCACTAGCACCCGGTCCCCGACACCAATCGGGCTGTCCACTGCTCGCATTCTTTGGGACGCATCTAGGTTTGTCTTGGCTCTCCGATCCATGGATCGGTTTGGGGGGTTCAGAGACATCGCCCACGCAGGGTGGTGTGGGATGGTGTCAGTCACAACTCTGCCAAAACAGAGGCGGCTTGGCGGGACGCCCGTGGTGCAGTGGGGGGTGAGGCGGTATTCTCAAAGGAAATGGTAGAGTGCCAGTTCGAGATTTTGGCCATGTGCCAGAGCAATCTGGATGGTTTTGTTTAGGGTTCTCATTAGCCGTTCCACTTCCCCGTTTGCCTGGGGCCATCACGGGGTTATCCGGCGATGCCTAATTTGGTGGGTCGCCAGATATTCACTCAGTTCACTACTGTTGAATGGCGGGCCGTTGTCGGTACGCAGTTCACCGATGAGGCCATGGGTGGCTATCACCTTTTCCAGCTTTGGTATGACTTCCAACGTGGCGGTGGAGGTCAGGATCTCAACTTCCGGATATCTTGAGAAGTCATCCACTAGCACAAATATGTATCTGCCCCCTGGGAGGCTGCCGAAATCTGCACTGGCTCGTTCCCATGGAGATGTTGCGCCATCTTCCGTGATTACTGGCGCAGGACGGTTGGGTGTGCTGGTCGCTAGACACACAGGGCATCGTCGGATTAGTGATTCCACTATGCGGTCTAGGCCCGGGAACCAGAGCTTGCTCCGGAGGTTTTACAATGCCTTGATGGGCACCGTGCGCTAGGCGGGCGGCTTGTTGTGTGAGACAGTCAGGCAGCACCAGGCAGGGGCCTCTAAGGAGACAACCTACTGCGGAGATGGACAGCTCGTTGCGGACTTGATAGAGGGCTCTCAGCGTGGCTTGTGCCTCCGGTGTGTGGAACGAGGTTGGGCTTTGGAGGGACGTCCAATTTCCTGATGTGAGGGCTTGGATGGCAATTTCCAGGCAGTCATCGTCCCTGGTGGCTCTCACTACTTCTTCTAGGGAGATTGGGAGTGGTCTTGATCTGTCCACAATCATCCTGACGTATTCCTCTGTTGCCTCAGCTGCTTCTGTCACGGTGACTGGACGGGCGTGCCGCGACAGGAAGTCAGCGGGATTTCGAGACCCTGGCCGATACTCCACGGTAAATTGTAATTCCTGAAGCTGAAGTATCCACTTCTCGATTTGGGGAGGAGGACGCGATGAGGAGCCACGGAATAGTGGAACAAGGGGTTTATGGTCTGTGATCACCACAAATGGATGCCCGTATAGATATATGTGGAAATGACGGCATCCATACAGGATCGCAATTGCTTCCTTTTCGATCTGCGAGTAGCGCTGATCCGTTGGTGTGAGCGTCCTGCTCGCGTAGGCCATGGGGGCCCACTCGCCCAATGCTTGTGGCTGGGCCAGCACCGCTCCTAGGCCAGTTGGACTAGCGTCTACCACTAGTTGTGACTCTCGCCGGGGTGGAAGTAGGCCAGGGTCGTGTCCACGGAGAGTGCGGTTTTTGTCTTCTGGAAGGCTTCTTGCTGCTCTGTGACCCACACCCATGCGCTGGTTGATTTGGTTAGATCGCGGAGGGGGCCTGTGAGGTCTGACAGGTCTTTGATGAATCGACCACAATATGTGACCATCCACAAGAAGCTGCGCACGGCGGTCACTGACGTTGGGGCAGGAGCATCGTGGATGTCTTTGACTTTGTCGGGGTCCGGGCCAATTCCCTAGTCAGAGAAACGATATCCGGAGAAAATGATATCCTGGCGCAGAAACTCGCACTTGTCCCGGTGGAGGGTGAGGCCTCGGTCTTGAAGTCGAACGAACACCGCATGGAGGAGTCAGATGTGTTTATCAAGGGTGGGTGCGTGCACCAGAATGTCGTCACTGACATTCAAGACGCTGTTGAGTCCTTGGAGTACGTTCTGGATGATGTTCTGGAACACCTCCGCTGCGCTTGATATCCCAAAGTTGAGGCGTGTGTACCGCCAGAGGCCAGCGTGGGTGGAGAAAGTGGTGATCTGCCGTGAATCATGGTGGAGATTGGAATCTGGTGGTACCCTGAACGTAAGTCCATTTTTGAGAACCACTTCAAGCCTGCCAGCTCACCAATGATGTCATCTATGGTTGGCGTCAGGTGGCGCTTCCGCTTGATGGCGAGGTTGGGGACTCCATATCCACGCAGATACGAACCGCGTCATGCTGTTTTTGTTTTTTCGCCACGACGATGGGCGACACCCACGGGGTGGGGCCGCTTACTCTCTCGATAATCCCCGCTTGCTCCCGGGTGCGTAGCTCCGCTTCCACTTTGGGCCGCAGGTGGAAAGCAATGCGTCGGTGTCGGAGGGCTACTGGGGCCACGGATTTGTCTATGTGAAGGCGGACTGCCTGTCCCTTCAGGCGTCCAATGCCGTCGAATAATGTTGGAAACCCTTGAAGCAGATGGTCGAGGCTCTGGGCTTGCACCGTGAGGGCAAAGTGGATCAGGCTGAGATCTTGCGCAGTCTTGCATCCTAACAGAAATCCTGAGCCTTCTTGTGACACGTATACCTTAGTCTGCTGTCGGGCTGAGTCGTGTGACAGGTCTGCTCAGAACATCCCACACAGGCAGAGTGGACGTTGTGTGCCATACGTGTATACTTGTACTGTGGTCGGGTGGAACGCTGGGGAATCCACAAGAGTCCAGTACACGCTGGCGGCCATCAGGGTGATGGAGGCCCCGGTGTCAATGAGGGCTGCCACTGCTTAGTCTTGGACCTTGATAGTGCACATGGGTGCTGCTGATGGTGTGGCCGCGAGGGTGTTGAGCATCCTGACAACGTGGACAGAGGCCGTGTCTGCTTTGTCGTCATCCATGTCGCTGCTGGCGGGGCTCCCAGGGGGCATTTCTATTGTCCGCACCCTCCGGGGTGGGCCGCTCTGTTTCTTCTTTGGGTTGATTGGCACACAGTTGAGAAATGATTTGCTTTTCCACAGGCGCTGCAGGTTTTTCCATGTGCTGGGCAGGCACCGTCATGAGGTGTGGGGCCTCCGCACCATGCACAGGCGCGGCCACGTGGTGTTTGGGCAGGCTTTTGGTTTCCGTGCCGGGAAGTCTTCGAGCGGGTGCTCGCGGTGTCGGTGTGTAGGGCGCATACTAGTTCCTTCTTGACTACTGCGGATGGCGTG
The DNA here is from genome assembly GCF_964261635.1 of Lissotriton helveticus. NCBI lineage: Eukaryota > Metazoa > Chordata > Amphibia > Caudata > Salamandridae > Lissotriton > Lissotriton helveticus. The sequence continues at coordinate 475,999,186 of NC_136061.1, read as the reverse complement.
GGGTCCATATGCGTGGCCCTGGCTTTGAACAATTCTTTTGAGCGTCCGAGGATGTCTCTCATGGGCATGTCATTTTCCTGCAGAACTCTCTCACGCAGCTTGGAGGACGCGCAGCCCTGGATGAACTGTGTGCGGATTTTGTCGTCCGCGTCCGGGAGTGTGCACGTGCTAGCCAGTTTCTTCAGCCTCGCATAAAAGACATCAAAAGATTCTTCCGGGAGTTGGTGGGCCTGGCGGAGAAGGAAACGCTCGTAGTCGGCACTTGCAAAAGGTTCAAAGTACGCGGTAATGGCGTCGTGTATGGAGGCATAGTTTCTGGGTGGGCCTGCCTCTCTGACGTCCTTTGATATCTGGTGCACGCTTCTGTGCGGTGTGCGCACTCACCATTGCGTTGCGGCCTACACCGGGCCGGGAGGCAGAGCAGGTTCGGGCCAGACGCGTGCGCATGCGTGGCCTGCATGAGGGCAGGCAGCGGCAGAAGGCAGTTGTGGCCACGGGTCGAGGGCGTCACGATGGCGTCGTGCTCCTTGGGCGACACTGGAGCAGGAGGGACAGCCGGCACAGCCCCCTGTGACATGGGGGCCGCAGCACTGCTTGAAAACGCCAGAGGGGGGGACGAGGTAGGCCGCAGAGGCACAGCGGGTTGCTCCGCTGATCGTGCCGGCAGGAGGCACAGAGGTGGCGGCGAGTGCGGCGGGTGGCGAGACCACCTCGTCACCAGTGTAGTGTCGTGCAAGGCCCTGGGAATAAAGTGCACAGACACACGTGTTGCTCTCGTGGTGGCTAGCAACTTACTTAACCACGCCTATTGTATTACAGGCGTGCTGGTCCGTGGGGACGCCGGACCAGCCCATTGTGTTCACTCTCTGGGGGGGAAATTAAACTTCAACCCTAGCAAGGGTACAACATCGGCAGGCCCGATTTGCGGGTAACATTACAGATGCTTGCTTCTTTTTGCTTGGTCCGTTGTTGCGTATTTCTCTGTCGCTCCTGTCTGCTCCTGCATCATGTTCCCAGGAGCCCCACACCACGACCTCTCCAATGTTGGATTTTGTTTTATATATCACTCCAACCGATGGCATTGGAGTGCTTTACATTAGCACCAAATTACATTACAACGGGTGAGATTAATTAAAGTTATTGCTGGTATGGTGTTACCTACCCCTCTCACCACCCTCTCATCGCTGTTTGCAAGCTCCGTTGCTTCCAGCCCTTCCAACAGAACAAATCATGTTTGTAGTAACATGCAATTAATCAGTGGTGAACATGTTTCGCCTGCCTCTCCCCACAGAAATGTTGCTTATCAAACTAAGTTTCAAGCCAGGCTAAAGATTCTCGGCTTAAAGGGGTCTATTATTGGCACTATGGTCAAATGTGTTGATCGTTTTTTTTCTTTTTCTATAAAGCTGGAAAATTGGCACCCATTATCTGGCTGGTGGCATTTATTATGTTGATGTAAAGGCATATTTTGAGCTTAAGCGTGGCTGCCCACCATAGGGCAACTCAATGTGCCTAACATTGGAGGTGAGGTGCATGCGGCGGCCACTGGGTCAAACACATCTTGATAAGAGGTAGTAGTCATCTCTGGCCAAGTCTCCTCAGCTGTGTCACATCCTGTACTTCCACCATTACAGTAACAATGCAAACCCCAGAGGGACACTGTTAAAAGAATACTTTTCCCTGACTTGAAGAAAGACTCCAAAACAAGCATTAGCAACACTAATAGATCTTGCCTGTGAGAGAGCTATTGGCTTTGCCAATGGTTTTGACTATTTCAGATAGCAGTGTGGCTGAATGTAAAAATAAAAAAGTGCTAATGATACACCCATCCTAGCATGTTTTACATTCAGCCTGCTATACAAGATGGCTAAAAACAATGACAATGCCAGTAGTTCTTCCATAGGTGAGATCCTCTTGCTTCTTAAAGATTGTCACTATAATTGCCTGTTGCCAGGAATCTGGAATCTTACAAGCAACTGCAACATTCAGTGTGGTGGCGACAAAGAGTTTTCTGCAAAGGTGAGGTTTGGAACAGATGGGGATTGTACTCTGTTTTTCTCCTTCATTCGAGGTATCCGCCAAAGGTGTATTTTGGCCCTGATTTTATTTCCTTTATTCATCAGTGAAATAAACCTTTTTTTTACCATCCTGTGCCGGCCATCTTGTATGATGATGATGCAGTCCTGCTTTGCAGCACAAACAATGGTCTAATGGGGTTGGCTGACAATTTTTTTATCCGTAATGGATATCCTGGATCTGGACACCAACATTGCTAATTTACATTTTATGGTAGGCAGGTCACAGGTCAGACGGATTTCCAAAAAGTGTAGCAATATCTCCAGGGACAGAGAACTCTCATATCATAACATCGTTTTGCCCTACCTTTCTGATCACTTCACCAATATTTAATCAAGCGTTTGGTGCTTTGTTTAATGTATCTACTAAAGTGGATGGTAAACCTATAACACCACTTCTAGAAATGTTTAGCAGTATTTAGAGAGAGGAAAATTGCTTTTGCAGGCAGCTTGGACTTGGACCAGGCAGCTCACGGTATTTCATACATGAAGAGCTGACATTGGTTTCCTTCACATATCTGATGTGGCCGATCTGATGTGGCTTTCCCCACTTCTTCTTTGAGCTTCCATCTGGAATAACCCCAAGGTTTACTTCTGTTATGAGTTTGTTGAGGATTGCTTGTCCTGGGATTTTGGCTTAAAAATCCCCTGGCTAAAATATTTACAGAAAACAGCAGACGTCTTTTGGAAGACCAGTGGTATTTTCCAAATCAAATACTATTCTAAAGGGGGATATCAGAAACATAAAAGACTGGTTTTTGAGCATGGCAATGTCTGACAGGGAGGGCTGGGAAGTTCTGAAGCCCAACATGAGAGAAATTATCTGTTTACAGGGGTCAAAGATGGTGAGCCAAAGATTCAGTACATTGATAATGTAAGGGAAAGACCACTGCTGACAAAATTCCGCCTAGAAATAATAAGATGTTGTCTAAGTTTCCCTGTCGCCAATTTAATCCCAAGTTTATTCTACTCTACCTATGTGATGAGCCAATTTCAAAGCAAACAATTGTGTTCGACCTATACAGGGCATACATGAAAACCACAGGAATAAATAAAGACAAAAACAAAGAAAGAATTTATAAAAATGGCAACAAGATACAGGTGTTACTCTTCAATATGCAAACTCTAAGAGAGAGACACTTTGATGCAAGACAATAAAAACATGCATATGTTTAAAACTTACCAAGACCTAAAACATGCTTTACCTTAAAATTACAATACAAACTATGAGACAATATAAAGACGAAGGTACAGTTATCATTGTCTTGCCTGGATATCTGACTTCAGAGAGGCACAGACACAATAGCAAATTTCAAGTGAGCTTAAAGACTGTCCATGAAGCAAAGCACTCTATATCGGAATACTAATTTACATAACAAGGGTTTCAAAAAGTGCTTACATGGCAAATTGTGCAAATTACAAAAAATTAACATAAAGTGAAATAGTGTTTGTGCAAAATAATTGTCACATGGGCAAGATGATATTATATTCCCCTCCATGTCTGGGACACTTTCAAAGCACAGAGACCAATAAATTGAGACCACCCTGTAGCAGAAAAGAAGTAATCCCTGTCTCTGTGTATGATCAATAGATAGATACATAGTGAACCGGCACCTAAATTACCGTTCAAAGACTGGAAAAATATAAATCTAGAACACTTTAAACTCACACTCATACAAACCTGCCCAGAGTTCGCTACAGACCCCAATCTAGCTCTCCAGCAATTATATGACTGGATTGGCCAGGCATCTCACCAATCAGCCCCTTCCAAGGAACACTCCAGCAACAGAGTTAAACCCACCGCTCCTTGGTATAATGAAAAACTCAGGACACAAAAACAGATCAACCGTAGCAAGGAGAGAACCTGGAGAAAAGATTATGATGCAGGTAGTAAGTCTGCCTATAGGGAAGCCATAGCCCTATATAAAAATATGATAGCACAAGCCAAAAGAGAATATTACACCGACCAAATTGAGCAGGCCAGGAATTCCAGTAAGCAACTATTTTCCATTACCAAAGCTTTATCAGGTAACTCCCCGGATCTCACGCCCCCCCCGTCGCAGTCACTGTGTGACTCTCTTGCAGCTTTTTTCTACACTAAAGTAGATGATATCTATCAAGCATTTTCTTCCAAATCACTTCCGGCCCCCACATCAGCCGTCACTTCCTCCTCAGCCAATGCCTTTTCGTGCTTTCAACCAGTCACCCAGGAGCAAATAAAAAACACACTTCTGACCATCAAATCAGGCTCACCCCTAGACCCCTGCCCTCTATCGGTTCTCAGACCAGTCCTAGACGTTATCACACCGGCACTTACACAGGTCTGTAATTTGATTTTGCGGTCAGGTCACTACCCTAACCCGCTCAAAAACACTCTGCTAAAGCCGCTGTTAAAAAAACCCTCGCTCGACAAAAATGAGCTAAAAAACTACCGTCCAATTGCCAGTCTTCCTTTCATTGCAAAGACAATTGAAAAGATCATGAACACCCAGATCTCTGAGTTTATTGAAGTGCACCAGCTCCTCGACAACACGCAGTTTGGATTTCGGAAACATCACGGGACCGAGACAGCCCTGATCAAAGCCGCTGATGACATCAGGGTCATTAGGGACCAAGGTGGCACTGCCATACTGGTTCTGCTAGACCTATCAGCGGCTTTCGACACGGTCGATCACAACATCTTGGTCGACCGTGTCCAAGGATTTGGCATCTGTCATACGGCCAAAAACCTAATTGCCTCTTTCCTCGCCAATAGAACGCAGGCGGTCATTCTAGGACCCTTTCAATCAGCACAACTCTCCGCCCCCTGTGGGGTTCCTCAAGGCTCATCCCTTAGTCCGACACTCTTCAACATCTATGTGTCGGACCTAGCTAAGACCATCAAAGCACATGGGATGAGCCTTACCTCGTACGCCGACGACACCCAACTAGTGTTGGCGATCAAAGGTGACGGAGAGCAAGTAGCTGAAAAATTCAAGAAAGGGCTCCTAGATATAGGAGATTGGATGGCGACAAACTGCTTAAAGCTAAACTCAGAAAAAACTGAGGTACTTATTTTCGGTCCATTATCCCCAGCCTGGTCCACCACTTGGTGGCCAGAGACCTTCGGTACACCTCCTACACCGACTTCCAAGGTCAGGAACTTGGGGATTGTCTTCGATGATGGACTGAACTTCATGGATCACGCCAACAAGACAGCATCCACTGCGCACCTAAAACTAAAAATGATTCGCAAAATACGTCCTTTTCTTCCCGAATCTGCGATTAAGACACTGGTTTCTGCCCTTGTCCTATCATCCTTGGACTATTGTAATGGTTTATTTCTTAACGCGCAAACCCGAGTTACTGCAAAACTTCAAACTATACAAAATGCAGCAGCCCGTCTCATCACCGGCAAAACAAAGTTCGAACCCATTGCCAAAAACATAAAAGACCTCCATTGGCTGACTGTACAAAAAAGAGTCCACTTTAAGGCCCTCTGTATAGTCTTTAAATCAGTCAATAATCAAGGACCACATTTTCTACGAGACAAACTTCAATTTTACAAGCCTACAAGAGCTCTACGATCAGCCACCCTTAACCAACTGCTTGTTCCACGCACCAAAACAGTGTCCTGGGGGGACCGTCGCTTTTTGGTGGCGGCCCCCAGACTTTGGAACACCTTGCCTCTCAACATCAGACAAAGTGCTACGCTGTTCCAGTTTCGCAAACTTCTGAAAACCTGGCTTTTCTCTCAGTAACCCATTCTAATCCGTCAACCTGTTTAGTCTTTCATTCCTCACTCTCTTCAATAATGGTTTTGAGCGCCTTGACGCCTTAGGGTATAAGCAGCGCTTTACAAGTGTTAAAAATAAATAAATAAATAAATAAATAAATAAATTCTACTGTAGTTGAAGATATATAATAATACAGGACTGTGCATTTAGCTAGCTCATTTTTCCTTCTTAGGTCTTCACAGTGTTCCAGGAATGATGCTTCTCCCTTTATCTTATCTGCTTTGTGAATGCTGCTAGGCTCAGAAAATAGAGAAGACAATCCCAGGCTAACTCGAGTTTTTCGAATATAACTCAGCCATGGGATAGAAAAAGCCTTTTCAAGGTTGAGACACTCCAGAATGATATCTCTGCATAAATAGCTGCCAGAGTTGTCCTGATACTGACTCACTGCCAGAGAGGGGCCAGCTGGACCTTGACGGAAATAAATCCCTGGTTCAGCTCTGAATGGATAATAAAGCTAGAAGTAGTGGGCGGTAAATTCAATAACTAATGGCGAAAATGATTTCCTTTGCATGTAGGGAGAAACTTTCATTAAAACCCCACAAACCTACGTGGTAGGTATCAGCGCTAATTCACTAGGAGTTGTAAACCTTCAATGCTGGCAAGACAGTCCTTCTAGTGCCTGGTCTAATAAGATTGCAGACTATCCCAGCAGTTCTGCTGAGTTTGATACTAGAGTTGTTGAGCCGGGAGTACTAAAACTCTGAGTAATTAAAAGTCAAACCCAGATAGCTGAAATTGTCAACACCAGTAAGTGCTTGCTCCTTAATAATAATTTTATTTATTCTAAGTTTTCCGGGTCCACAGGACATAAAATGTTATTTAGTGTCATTTGTTTTAAAGGCAAGATCTTGCATAAAAAGAGCAAAATGGAGTTCATCATCGGCATAGAGTAAGTCAGACACCTGAGTGCCTGTCATTCTGGGGATTTCTGCATGAGTGGAAGAGTGACAAGTCACTCCCTCAAACCCTGGATTATTTTATGTTCTTTTGTTTTTTTTATATGGAAGCAAGGAGGATTTTTTTTATTAAGCAACTAGCTTATCCATCGCGCGTTGCTGCGATCTCCGAAGATAGGAAATTCAAGGAAACGCGTTATGATAACATTCAATTTACATTGTGTCATTTTTATTGAAACTTATTAATTTTAATATGGAAAACATTTCAACGTGTTGTTTTAATTCTATTTATTTATTTGAGTGCTTGTGGATACACGATTTTTTATTTTTACGTCTGGTGCGTTAATCAGTATTCGAAAGATTATGAGGGTCCTGGGGGGCCGATATTTAAAACAATTTTATGCCAGAAACCTTTGCGGGAGTGTACTCAACAACTTCCCAAAGTTTCCTGGCGATCGGATGAATGGTGTTTTAATTCTATTTATTTATTCAAGTGCTTGTGGATACACGCTTTTTTGTTTTTCCGTCTTATGCGTACATCAGTATTCGAAAGATTATGAGGGCCCTGTGTGCCGATATTTAAAAAATGTTTATACCAGAAACCTTCGCTGGAGTGTACTCAACAACTTCCCAAAGTTTCCTGGTGATCGGATGAATGGTGTTTTAATTCTGTTTATTTATTCGAGTGCTTGTGGATACACGATTTGTTGTTTTTCCGTCTGGTGAGTACATCAGTATTTGAAAGATTCTGAGGGCCCTGGGGGGCAGATATTTAAAAAGAAATTATGCCAGAAACCTTTGCGGAAGTGTGCTCAACAACTTCCCAAAGTTTCATGGCGATCGGATGAATGGTGTTTTGTTCTATTTATTTATTCGAGTGCTTGTAGATACACGATTTGTTGTTTTTCCGTCTGGTGCGTACATCAGTATTCGAAAGATTCTGAGGGCCCTGTGGGGCCGATATTTAAAAAAATGTATGCCAGAAACCTTCGCGGGAGTGTTCTCAACAACTCCCCAAAGTTTCATGGCGATCGGATGAATGGTGTAGTAATGCATAAAGGATAAACAGACAGACAGACAGACAGACATACATTCGTTTTTATATATATTGTTCATAGATATAAATGAACACGGACCTGTATAAAAAGGCATATGTATGTACATGAACCATGAACCATTGCCTTAAATTGCAGCTTTCACATGCACTAGAATCCAAAATTCATAAATCGATTGTATGTGCAAAAAACTTACGAAAATGCAACAGTACATAGACCACCCTACCAAAGGAGACATCAGATCACATTTCACAAAGGATTAAAGTGCTTCTGTACAATGTGCATTTCATGTGTGAAAAATGCAAGGTGCAAAGCGCAGTATAGATACAAATATTTTCATCCATTAACATTTACTCTTCTGTACGAAATTTTATCACCAATTTTAAATAACATGGGGTTTGTCAATATGGACCTGCACTTTATTATCTTTGAATGTTCACAAATCACAATATTTGTGTTCTTCTGTGGGAGTTTGAAAAATGCATTTTATTGGCGGGAGCATATTGCTCTTTAGATATAATGTACAAGCTTTTTTTCTATTTTTCTTTTGAATGTACACTCTTTCAGCTGATATCTGTCCATTATTGATTATTTGACCTCAATTAAATGCATTCGTTTTTTAATGGAGAATTGAGGAGTTGAACAATTTCATCATTATGTGTTAACAATATTTTACACGATTTTTTGATACTTGTTGCATTAAACCCTAGAGTCAAGGAGGAGGCTCTGTACCTCCCGTAAAGCATAGCACACTCAAATCAAATCAAAATCAGCTTTATTCGGTGCAACAAATCTCACCATAAAAACATACTATAAAAACAACATTCCTAAATTTACATTATTATTCTGTATGTTTTAAGAGAAAAATACAGAAAAATAATTATTTAAAATACATTTGTGCAATATTTTATCCAAAAGTCCGTATGACCATCATTGATCAATCGTGGCGTTTTTAAAGGGGCTAGGGATTTACAAAACATTCAGTCGCGGGAGATAAAGTGCTGGTGCAAGAAGTATTCAGTGAGACCTGGAATACAAAGTGAGCATTTTTGGCAATGAATCAGTCGTAAAAATAAAGCAACATTTAAGAATAATCATTTGAGTTTTCATACAGAAATGCATCAAGATGTGAATAATATTTTCGTTTCCTGGTTGCAAGCTGTATGAAACGGATTACAGTACTTATAATTTTCACATTTTCTAAACTACATACAAAATTGAATGCATATTAATATTTAAAAAGCGTTTGATAAAAATAGGGGTTTTAAACCGGATATCCTTAAAAAAACTACGAAAGAGAATAAGGTGCATCGTGGATTGCATGGATTTTCCGACACAAGGACATTTCGGTAGATTCTGACACAATTTATCCACTCTAGGGAAAGCAACTAAATAATGTAACATACTCACCCTTAGCCTAGTGAGATATAATCTCTGTTGTACATTTTTCACCATTATTAAGTACGACTATATGCCCCTCACAAAAGGTCGTTCGCAATATGACATGACAGTGTTTTTTTTACTGACAGACCGGTCTCTTTCATTTTCCTTTAGTTTTAAATATTTGTGCTTAAGTTCCTGTTTACTAAGTTCTGGTATAGGAAGGGAGTCACTTCTGTCCATGTCAGGTTTACAGTGTTTTAAAATGTTGTGAATGTGCTGCAGCCAAGGAATCTTCCTGCTATGATCAAGTGCTAGACAGTCCATAATTAGGTCTTTTGTGAGTTTTGTTTCATCCTTAGACCAGATGCTGTGCCAAAAGGTGAGTCCTGCAACATTTATTGTGTCACTAATGTATGGACTTGATAATTCTTTGTGGATTATGTAGTTTGCGGTCCCAAGAGGGAATGCCAGTAATCTTTTTTAGAATTTCTTTTCTTGGTTCTGAAGCGAGGTGATGTTAGACCTGCCCCAGATAGCAGCTCCATAACAGACCCCTGAAATACATTTGCTCCGATAAAGTGTTAAGATTTCGCGGATACGTTTGTTTCCTATATTCGCCGAAAATCTAAAAATGGTCTCTATTGATCTTAAGAATTTCATATTACATAAATCGATATGGGAGTTCCAGGTACCATTCTTATTAAAAAGCAACCCCAAATAAGAGAAAGATGAGACTCTATTAATTAAAATTCCACCTACATCTTGTTGTTTATTTTTGGAATTTTTGCCCCCACATGTCATTACAAAAGTTTTCTTTAGGTTTATTTTCAGATCTTTCTTTGTCATGTACAAGGCAACATTTTCTATAAGTTTTTGTAGGCTGTTCGTTGTCCTTGATATGAGGACAACGTTGTCTGCATGAAGCAGTACAGAGGTTATACGAGTCCCAACTTTCGGAGCATCAGCACTAAAATTCTGTAGAAAGGGGTCTACATTGTTAACAGATAGAGAAAAAAGGGTGGCGCTAATATGCAATGCTGCCTGATGTCATTTTTTACACTGAAATCAAGTGTGCATTCCTCCCTCTTTCCATATCAAACTCTAGATGTTAGATGGATATAGATCTGTGATAGGTATGTGATTATATCAGAGGGGGCCCCTAGCCTTTTTAGTGATTGCCACGGTCAACAAAACAGAGGTGTAGTGCTCCTTCCTTTGCTAAAGTGTATTTACCTATTATTAACACTGCTCTACCGTCTCAATTCCTCTTCTGAAACCATACTGTACATCAGTCAGTATTTTTTCCTCTTTGGCCCAGATTTCAAGTCTTTCCAGCATTATACGGCCCATCAGTTTTGACGTGGAGTCAAAAAGAGATATTGGGTGGTAGCAATTTGGCTTTCCTCTATCGCCTTTTTAAAAAATTGGTACGATGATACTTTCAACCCAGATAGTTGGTAAAAAGCCCCCGATGGTGGCATTAAAAATGTTTGTTAAAATGGGTTTACAGAAGTCCATATCATGCTTAAAAACATCTATTGGTACACCGTACGGCCCTGCAGCTAGACCATTTGCACATTTTTGTAAGGCTAATTCAATTTCATCTGGCGATATTGGAAGAGAGTTGACAGGTTCTACCATTATAAAATGTCCTTTTGTATTCTCACTTATTTTTGCATCATCTGGGTTTAAAATCCCTCAAAGTGGACCACCCAGTCATCTGGGGGTACCACAATATCAATATTTATAGTTGTATTATCTTCAAAAAAGGGGTGATTAACTGTTTCCCAGAAAGGGGCTGAGTCTTTTAGCTCTACAGCCTGAATTAATTTCTCTCACGCCCCTTCACGGAACTCCCTTTTTCTTTCTTGCGGGGTATTTTTGTATAATTTCCGCAGAGTACAAATTCTTGTACTATCTATAGGTGTTTGCTTTAATGCCCGCTTCAAATCCCCATCCAGCTTAGAGCATTCATGGTTAAAATCATCTCGGGTTAGAATCTCGCGCCTTATACTGTCTTTTACTACTTAAATCGTCAGCAATTTTGCTTATAATTTTATTAAAATCAGTTATGATTTCCTGAATCTGGGCGGTACTATCCAGACAGGTTTCTATATCATCTCGTATTTTTTCCTTTAGTTTTGTCATAAATAGGACCGGGTTTGGTCCTGACCATTTTATTGACACTCTATTGTTCCCCTGTATTTCAATATCATTTTCCAATCTCTTGCCCTGTTCTTTATGGCTGAGTTTTAATCTTAATGAAACTATTAGTGGGTGATGGTCACTAAATAAACTGGGGTTAATCAGTACATTTTCTACCAGTTCACTACAGTTTGCTGACACAATAATGTGGTCTATAGTTGTGGATGACCTTACCCCTACATATGTTGGTAAAGTAATTCCCCCCCCGGCGGTGGGATCACCAGATCATATTTATGCACCCCATTATTAATGGTTTCCCTGTATGAGTCATGGGGGAAGTGGGGTATCCTGTCTCCTACGTGATCACAGTATCCACAGGGCTCCTCTGCTTCATAGGTACATATACCACAATTAAAGTCCCCTGCCCATATCAATACATAGTTGCCGCCTATCCCCTCAAGGAAATATTCCAGATCTTTTTCAAGACTCCCAATTAGTTTACTCTTTGATTTATCAAATACATCAATATATAAATTAATTATAATGACAACCTGCCTTTCTACCAATTGCAGGTACAAGGTTGGTAATATTCTGATGATATATATATTTTCATGAGGTACATAGGCGTTGTGGTAGCAATTAAGGTGGCTAAACCTCCTTTGGCTCGTCCCGCCCTAGATGACTGGCATTTGTACAGACAGTTTGATAACCATTTATGAAAAGGTTCAGTGGACACTGTTTCTTGGAGTAAAACTAGTGCACACCCATCTAACATTTTCAGCCAGGCCCCGTCGTTTTATTTTTGATCCCTGCGACATTCCATGTCATTAGATTCAGGGATTCATTTTGGTATTTACCCGGGCTAGCTCTACTTGTGTTAAGAGTGGGAATATAATCAATGTTGCAATTTGTTTATTCAGAATGTATTTTTGCTATAATACTATTAGATCATCATGTTTTATGATCTGTGCTGAATTAGATAAGTCAATATCTCCCTCACTACAATCCATGGTGTCATTCAGGAAGTTTAGCTCCTTTTGTGTGAACATGTTAACGTAGGCTGCACCCACTCTCATTTTAGTGGTTAGATCCCTTTTCATTTCAAATGGCCTAGCCATACCCCCTCTAAGTCAATCTATTTCACTGCATCTTCTTAAAGCTAGATACAAAATGCTGCAGCACGCCTGCTTTCTGGAATCCCTAAATTTGCGGCCATTTCAGATACTATCAAACAACTCCATTGGCTGACGATCCAGAACAGGATCAAGTTTAAGTCACTATGTATAGTCTACAAAGCGCTAAATAATCAAGGCCCGCATTTTTTAACGGACCAACTGGTTCCATATCAACCCTCCCGTCAGCTTCGGTCCTCTAATAGTAACCACCTAGTGATTCCTCGCTCCAAAACAGTGTCCTGGGGTGATCGTCGCTTCTTGGTCGCTGCTCCTAAACTCTGGAACACCCTGCCCCAAGATATCAGATCAAGCTCTACACTCATCTAGTTTCGTAAGAGATTAAAGACTTGGTTGTTCTCCCAATAGTCTCCATGAAATAAGGTAACTTGTCGGAGCAAATAACATCGATCTGAATCTATGCAAATTGACTAGCACCGAGACGCCTCCGGGTATTTGTCGCGCTTTATAAATGGCAATAAATAAATAAATAAATAAAAATAAATAAATAAAGATATCTATGGTGCAGTGGTATGGTTTGTGGTAAATATGGCCGTTAACGCGTGGTTAAATCGGAGTTACTATAACTAGGCCTATAAAAATATCCCAGTGGAACAGCCACTATGTGATTAGCATTTGCGGGAATATACCCAATTTCATAATTTTCCAAACATTCAGCAGATCACCCACCAAATTCCGATCCCGAAAATGTACAACAATGCAATCCCCTAAGATGTTTTTCTGGAATTGCCCACCCAATTCACTCTCCTTATCATAATTATGGCTTCTTGCAATGTATTCAACCCGACATCCGCATTGACAGAAAACCAATAAACAACTTGATTTCAGGAACTCCTATGTTTCCTTCTTAGTTGCCACTGGTTATGTAACATTATTTAAGATAATAACATATGGAGTCGCATGTGGTGGGAGATTTAATGTCCCCTTGGTGTCATTATTATATTCTTTAGTTCTATTTGTCCTAGTTGATTGTATATTTTGCTGCTCCCTTATGGCCAGTGGAATATCAACTTTGTGCAGCCTTAGACAAGGTGAAGTTTGTAGTGTCAATACATCCCCTACAACAAGATTATCCTGACCTTGATTAGAAGGGTGGATAACAGGTTGGCCCCTGTTTTCTCTAGCATTTTCCATCGATCTAGAGATAGGCTTAGTGGGTTTGGAGATACTGGTAACTTTATTCGAAGTATTAGAAGGTAAGATTTCAGTCACTATTTCCATTAGGAAGGCCATGTCTTTCTGTAACAATTTGATCTCTGACATTAAGGAGCTCATTAGGATGGCGGGCGGGCTTTGCCCGCCCGCCTTCCTTGTGGTAAGCGGGACCGCCCGCCTAAAGGGTGGGGTCCCGATATGTGCATTAGGATGCGCCCGCCACAGTGGCGGGGGCAATCCTCATATTTAACATTGTGGCGCGCGGTGCTCACGGCACCGCCCGCCACAATCTTAAAAAATAATGCATGCATTAGCATACACGAAGCGCCAGGCACCGCGCGGTGCCTGCTGCTTGGTGTATGCAAATGCTGGGGGGTACCACAGGTACCCCCCCTTTGCACCCGCCACGTCGGACTTCACCAGGGGGGCCCGCAGGGGGCCCCCAAAGCAAAGACCCGCCTGCCTTTCCGTGGCGGCATCGCCGCCGCGGAAAGGCACCTCTAGCCACACATCATAATATGGCTGGTGGTGTCCATATTATTCCTTTTCCGCCCCGGTCGCCTTGCGGCGGATGGAAAGACCGTCCCCCGCCATACTAATATGGCGGGAGGGAAAACGGGAGATGATGGCGGGCGGATTGCCCCCGCCAGGCCCGCCATCATAATAGGCCCCAAAGTGTCTTTCTATACTGTCCAGTTTGCCACGAAGTCTTTTAAATAATGTCTCAAGGTCTTGTGTCTTTGGGTTGGTAGGGTTATTTTCCCCCCTTAGGATCCCTTTTTTCTGCTTGGGCTCGGTTTAATTTTGGAATATGATGGTAGTTGCTCCGCCACATTATTTATGGGTCGCAGGCCTTCCTTCTTTTTTTTTGCTGGGGAAAATATTGGGAGCGTGTCATCTGTTAGAACCGAGATCTCCAGAGATGTATATAAGACGCATGGATTAGGTTTTTTGTTTACAGTTTCTTTTACAGAGATGTCTACTATCAGCTCAATTTCCTCCCCTATGTTCCCCAAGAATTAAACCCTAGAGCCGAGGAGGAGGCTCTGTACCTCCCTTAAAGCATAGCACACTCATAATTGAGATTTTTGTTATCAGGTTTATGATGCAGTAGTCTCTCAGTTTTCATAGTGTCTTTCAAATATTTTTTTTGAAACTACAACCAGTGTTAGATTTTATGAAACACTTGTGCATATGTAATAGAACTAATTTTTGTTTTGTGCTGATGTTTTCGATGTTTCCTTTCTTGTTTTTCTTCATGTTTCTTTTGTATGTAATTTTCAAATGGGTCACTGGCTACTCACTTATTGGATAGATACGCAAGCCACTATTTACAGGAACATTCATGCTTTTTATGAATTGTAGCCTTTTAATGTTTATTTCACATTTACAAAAAGGGAAAAAATGCTTACTTACCAAGGGCATGTTTGTTTTCATTGGTTCACTGCCTGGTTTTAGAAATGTTTTTAAATAAACCTAATTTCTACATGGTCCATTATGGAATTGCTTGGTGCGCCTTGTGTCTGTACTCAAGGTCATTCAAAGGACCATAGTAAATTGCCAAACTAGAAAATTGTACTTAAGAGATCCTGTTGGTACCGACAGAAGAAAATGCTTGTTTTCAATGAACACCAACATGATATATTGTCATAAGATTAAAATGTATGTTTATTTTTAAAGACATTCCATTCATCCACGCCCTTCTAGCTGCCAAGTTGACCATGTGAGATGCCTTCAGACAGTTCAGACTTTTTAGCTGATTGCACTAGGCACTCTGTGACCTATGTTTCCGCTTATTACATTCATAAGTATATCCTTAAAAGACAGTTAAGGCCAAAAAAACACTCCCGACCAAAATCCCTGACTGATTTAAGGTGTTACAAATAATATAGGAGTCATTTGCAATTCTGCTAGTCATCTCATTATGTGCAACCATTGTACATGGTCCTGCCCCCTTTGCTGTACATCACTCTGCGCACCCATGATACATGCCACTCAGTGCTCCCCTACAGAGACGTCAGTATGCATGGGCAAAATGGGCTCTGGCCCAGGGCCCCAGTCTTTCGTGGGGCCGACTGACAGAGTTTGAGTTTAAAAATATTTATATAGCGCACTTTCACCAGCGGTTTCATGGCGCTGTAACAGACAGATCCCCAGAATAGGAGTAACAGAAAGTAAAAGGAAGGAACCCAAAACAAGAAGTAATCTAGGTGAAGGATTTGGAGAATAAATGGGCTTTGAGCTTTTTTCGAAATTGAGGGTAGAGAGTTAGAGATCTAAGCTCTAAAGGCAGGGAATTCCACAAGACTGGGGCAAGGGTCGCAAACTTCGATCCTCCCCATTTCTTCCTCCGGAACCGGGAGACTGACAACAAGGATTGCGTGGATGAACGTAGTTCTCTAGTTGGGACATAAGGAACGATCTCAGATGTAATAAAGGCCGGAGCCGCGCCCAGTCGTGCTTGAAAGATGATAGAAGCAAGCTTAAACTGGACGCGTTCACGTCACGGACAGGGAGCCAATGTAAGGATTTGAGAAGGGGTGTTACATGATGAGATTTTGGAAGATTAAACACCAACCGTGCCGCCTGGTTCTGGATCAACTGCAAGCGCCTTAGGCTATATGCAGGTATACCTGCATAAAGGGCGTTGCCGTAATCCAGGCGGGAAATAACCATCGCCAAGATGATCAATTTCAAGGCATCAAAAGAAAAAAAACGAGACACCTTGCGGATGGTGCGTAGTGACAGAATAGAAGAGGACACCACAGAGCTAACCTGGGAGTGAAGAGTGAGCTGAGAATTAAGTTTGATACCTAAAGTTTTAACTGAGGTAGAGGGAACCGGAGGAGAACCTAGGGAGGGGGGCCAAAAAAGTGAAGACCAGGGACTGGAGGAACAACCCGTCAACACCAACTCGGTCTTATCTGGGTTAAGTTTCAGGTGGTTGTGGTTCATCCAGTCCCGGATAAAAATCATAATAGACTGGAAATTTAAGATAGAAGCAGAAGAAGAAGACAGATTGAAAACAAGTTGGAGGTCATCCGCATAATTGTATACGCTGACCCCCATTTGCTGCAACGAGAAAATAAGGGGGGCAATATAGAGGTTAAACAAAAGGGGTGAGAGGGAGGAACCTTGGGGGACCCCGCACTGAACTTTCCGGAAGTCCGCAGAAAAATCACCCAGGCGAACAGCCTGGGTGCGGTCCCTCAGGAAGGAGGACAACCATACCAGGCGGGACCCCCGATCCCCGCCGCCCCGACACGGGAAAGCAAGATGGTATGGTCAACCGTGTCAAAGGCGGCTGAGAGATCGAGGAGGACCAAAGCCTGGGTCTGGTTAGTATCCATTCCCTCCCTGAGGTTGTCAAGGACCGAGAGTACTACGGACTCCGTAGAGTGTGCGGGGCGGAAGCCGGCCTGGCGGGGAGCCAAAACCCCATACTCCTCCACAAAAGTGCTCAAGGAACTGGTGACATGGCGTTCGAGCACCTTAGCCAAAAATGGTAGGAGGGAGATGGGGCGATAATTGGCGAGGACCGAAGGGTCTGCGCCAGGCTTCTTTAAGATGGGAAGAATAACAGCTGTTTTCAGTGAATTGGCTACAACCCCCTGGGAAAGAGAACTGTTGAGGAAGTGAAGAGGGGGGTCTGGACAAGCTGTATAAATATGGCGAAGGATGTGAGCAGGGCAAGTGTCCAATGGGGAGCCTGTCCAATGGGGAGCCGGATTTAACAAGAGGGATTATCGAGATCAAGGATTCCTTAGTCAAGGGGGGAAAGGCATCAAGTTGTCCCTTAGGTGAAGGACACTGAGGGTCAACAAAAGTGGGGGGGGATGAGGGAATATTGGCTTTAATAATAGCAATCTTCTCAATAAAGAAATTATTTAAGGAGTGACAAAGGTCCTGGGAAGGGGAGGGCTTAAGAGATGTCCTATCGGAGAATGCCAAGTTGTGGACAATCGAGAAAATTTCCCTCGGTTGATTCTCAGCTGCAAGGATCTTTGAGGAGAAATAGGCCGTTTTTGCAGCCAAGATGGCCTTCTTGTATTGAGCCAAGATAGTAGTGAACTCAGATCTGAGTAGAGGACAATAGTTCCTCCTCCAGGCACGCTCGGCTCGGCGTACCGCTAGTTTGATGGTCTTAAGATCCTCGCTAAACCACAAGTTGGCATCCTTCTCCCGCTTTGAAGTCACCCGCTTCAGCGGGGCAATGGAATCACAACCTGCGGAGAGCCAATGTTCGATGGCAACGGCCTGAGAGAGAGTGGATAGGCCTTGTAGGGTGGGATAAGAAGAAATTAATAGTGCGGATAAATTCTCCGGATCGACTCGACTCCATGAGCGGACCCAAACATTCTTTGGGAGCGGGGCCCTAACAATAGGATTGATGGGAAGGGTAAAGGAAATCAAATAATGATCAGACCAGGTGCAGGGTAGGATGGACAGGGAATCTACCGGGCAATTCAAGGACCAAATCTGATCTAATATATGTCCTTTGACATGGGTGGGAGAATGAGTCAGCTCCGTTCTTCAGAGTTTTGCCCTAATGACCTTGAATATTTCTTAAACACATTGTTTTAAATACTGTTTTCCTTTAATTTATTTTTTAAATACCTGATGTGTTAAAGTCTAGTACAGCCATTTTGCAGAGAAATGTTGTGTTTATGTTTCCTGCAATATACATAAAAAAGTTTCTTTTAGATCAAAACAAAACCTAACATATCAAAAATGGGAGGGAGTCACATACATTATTTGCAGTAATATTGGTGAGCTGCTACTGTGTTACAATATTGAAAACACACATAACTATCCCTGAATATTAGATATAAACACATTTAGGGCCTTATTTATGAGAAGTGATGCATCGCTGTGTGAAACAGGGATGCGTCACATCTTAGTGATGCCCTCCTTGCGACATAACGCATCATGTCGCAAGAAGTTATAAATACGTCAGTATTTCTGACGTATCTGTAGGCGCATAAATGATGCATTGCTGGGGTGTGTCTGAAAATAGACATAACTCCAGCAATGTGTCCTTTCACATAGAGCAAGACCAATGTAAAAGGGCCTGCATCAGTCTTACACCTGCTGTGAGGCAGGTGTAAGATATTGACGCAATGGCATCGTAAAAGTGGCGCACTGAGTTCTCATAGATTTCAATGCGCCACTTCTACGAGGCTTTTTGCAGGGGAACACCCACCCTGCATACATTATAACTGGCGCAGGTATAATGTGTATTTTGGAAAAGGGGGTGGTGATGGACAGAGTTTCTGAATGATGCAGAATACTCTTACCAAGTCAAGAGATCATGGTTTTAATCCATCACCTGTTTTTTAGCTCACTGCACCATCCCAGCTCAGAACCTGGCTATATGCAAATTAGTCTGTTCCTGTCCCAGTGCAAGATGGGAACAGGGCAAACCAAACTACCAAGCCAATTCTTATACTGGGAAGGAAACAAGCTTCCGGGGACCGGTTTCTGGCATCACAGCCTTCGTCGGCCCGGCTTGCTTGAATCCTGATGGTGCAATGAGCAAGGGACTCACGTCTGAGTATACCCTCCCACACATAGTGTGGATAAAATCGATTTTGGAAAAGGGGGTGGTGATGGACAGAGTTTCTGAATGATGCAGAATACTCTTACCAAGTCAAGAGATCATGGTTTTAATCCATCACCTGTTTTTTAGCTCACTGCACCATCCCAGCTCAGAACCTGGCTATATGCAAATTAGCCTGTTCCTGTCCCAGTGCAAGATGGGAACAGGGCAAACCAAACTACCAAGCCAATTCTTATACTGGGAAGGAAACAAGCTTCCGGGGACCGGTTTCTGGCATCACAGCCTTCGTCGGCCCGGCTTGCTTGAATCCTGATGGTGCAATGAGCAAGGGACTCACGTCTGAGTATACCCTCCCACACATAGTGTGGATAAAATCGATTTTGGAAAAGGGGGTGGTGATGGACAGAGTTTCTGAATGATGCAGAATACTCTTACCAAGTCAAGAGATCATGGTTTTAATCCATCACCTGTTTTTTAGCTCACTGCACCATCCCAGCTCAGAACCTGGCTATATGCAAATTAGTCTATTCCTGTCCCAGTGCAAGATGGGAACAGGGCAAACCAAACTACCAAGCCAATTCTTATACTGGGAAGGAAACAAGCTTCCGGGGACCGGTTTCTGGCATCACAGCCTTCGTCGGCCTGGCTTGCTTGAATCCTGATGGTGCAATGAGCAAGGGACTCACGTCTGAGTATACCCTCCCACACATAGTGTGGATAAAATCGATTTTGGAAAAGGGGGTAGTGATGGACAGAGTTTCTGAATGATGCAGAATACTCTTACCAAGTCAAGAGATCATGGTTTTAATCCATCACCTGTTTTTTAGCTCACTGCACCATCCCAGCTCAGAACCTGGCTATATGCAAATTAGTCTGTTCCTGTCCCAGCGCAAGATGGGAACAGGGCAAACCAAACTACCAAGCCAATTCTTATACTGGGAAGGAAACAAGCTTCCGGGGACCGGTTTCTGGCATCACAGCCTTCGTCGGCCCGGCTTGCTTGAATCCTGATGGTGCAATGAGCAAGGGACTCACGTCTGAGTATACCCTCCCACACACAGTGTGGATAAAATCGATTTTGGAAAAGGGGGTGGTGATGGACAGAGTTTAATGTGGTGCAGGGGTTTACAAAGTGATGTATTTGCCTAGATGCGTCACTTTGTAAATAGGGCACAATATGCACATTTATTACACTGCCGGTGTGTCACAAAAAGTGTCATAAACGTGAAGCAGGGCCTCAGAAATAAGGCCCTTATAATTTGGATGAGTGTTCCTTTGCACTGCCAGGCACCTAATAAAATTAAATGAAATGAAATATTGTATTTAATAAAGCGAGCAGCTACTCAGTCTAGAATGCCCTGGCGCGTGACAGCGGGAGGAAAACGTGCATAAAAGACCGATCAGTTATTAAAAAGCCAGGTTTTTAAGTTCTTCCTGAAAGAGAGTAGATCTGTGGTTAGGTTCAGAGACTCAGGGAGTCTATTCCACAATTTTCCACCTAGAAAGCCGAGGTATCTGCCCATAGTGCGGGCACGGCATATTTAAGGCACGATGGCCAGGTTGGCATTGGAAGATCTTAGGGGGTCTAGATGTCATGTAGCGATTAACGCGCCTATTTAGGTAGCCGGCTCCTACCCATGGAAAGTTTTAAAGAAGATGGTCATCGCTTTGAAGTCGATCCATTCTTTTATGCAGAGCCAGTGTAGAGGCTTAAGATTAGGGGTCATATTAGATCTGGGTTTAGGTCTCAGGATGGCTCTGGCCGCCGTGTTTTTTACCACTTGTAGGCGCTGGATAAGGGATTTGGCAAGACCGAGGTACAAGCTGATGACATAGTAAAGCTTTGATGTCACCAGAGCCTGCACCACGATCTTTCTGCCCTCAAGCAGGAACAGTGGCAGGAATTTCTTTTGCATCTGAAGTATGCCAAAGCAAGCTCCAGTTAGATTTTGGATTTGAAAGTGCATAGAGAGTGTCTTGCCTATGAAATTTCCTAAGTTTTTGACTTTCTCCTTTTCTGCGGGCGGGGGCGGCAGATCTTTTGGCCACCAAGAGCTCCAGTCAGGCATTTCTGGTTTACCAAAGAAAACAACTTCAGTTTTGTCAGGATTGCACTTCAGCTGATTGCTCTTAAGCCAGTTAAAAACTTTTGTGAGGCAAGACCAAATCATTGCCCCGTCAATGTTGGCTCCTTTTTCACATGTAAAAACCATCTGAGTGTCATCAACATAGGAAACAATGTTGGCGCCCTCTTCTTCTACCAGAAATGCAATGTGGCATAGATATATAATAAACAGAGTAGGACTGAGAATGGTGCCCTGAGGGCCACCTACATTCATGGCAGCTGGAACCGGGGATGAGAAAGTGGGGAGCCAGATGTCCTGAGATCTATTTACCAAGAAGGATGACATCCATGTTAAGGCGGTCCCCCCCAGGCCCCTGTTAGCAAGTCTCTCCAGGAGCCTCTAATGTGGGATCGTATCGAAGGCCGCTGACAGATCAAGCAGTATCAGAACAACCTTGTCTCCCAGTCCAGCTTACCCTTGAAAAATTCAGTCACTTCCAGCAGAGCGGACTCTGTACTGTAGTTAGCCCTAAAACCATATTGTTTCATGAAGGAGCTTCCCATCTTCAATGTGTTTTCGGAGGGCCTTGTTTACAAGCTTCTCTAATACTTTGGAGAGGGTTGGCTGAGGGAGATTGGCTTGTAGTTGGTAGGGTCCATCGGTTTGGCATTAGCCTTTTTTATCAGTGGAAGAATCTTAGCATTCTTCCATAATTTCGGCATGTTGCCTGAGGAGTGGGAAGCATTAAAGAGCTGGTATACCATGGGGTTTATGGTGGGAGCTAATAGGTTCAGGATATTCGCTGGACATGGGTCGGTAGGAGAGCCAGACTTAATGCTTTGGAAAGGGTCAATGACTCTTCAAGCTGAAACTCAGGGAAAACTAGTGAAGATGGAGGATCCAAGAGGTTAAATTTGCTATTATAACTATAACTGTTTCTGTGCATAATCTACAGGTGCATGCATACTCACATACTGTGTTGCTGGCTTTACCAATACTTGGTCTTAAGAGTGATCTCTTGTTATTGTAGTCTGCTTCCTGTACAATTCCGTATCACCTTTTAATAAAACAGAAGAGGACTGGACATTCTCTCCCTGTGGTTCCCAGGATGAAAGTGTGGGCTCCAAGTGTGAAAAGGCCGACCTGCTATTGGAAATACAGGGACACAAAAAGCTTTTAAAGGCCTTTTTGCTGCATTCCCAGCTGACCTGTAGGGATAAGCAGACCTGGACACTGCTGCTGGCCTCTGCTGGAGTGAATCGTGACCACCAAGTGTTGGCTCCAAGATCCTTCACTCCTAGCTTTTGTCAAAGTGTATTTGTTAGATTTGGTGGTCTCTAGTTGACACAGGTAGGTAATTGTGACAAATAGGGACCCTCTTCTCTAGTCAGGATAACTCTAGTCAGGATAATGGGATTACACTCCTAAAATAACCCCTGCTCACCCCCTTGGTAACTTGGCATGAGCAGAAGGGCTTTACTTCAGAGGCGTTGTAAGTTAAGCAGTTGTGACCACATACAGTAACCCAGTGACAACACTACAAATGGACACCATACAGGTTATATATAAAAAATAAGTAGACTTTATATAGAGTTACCACAAGACCATAAATGACAAAAATACACTTTATGATTACTTTAAGATGGTAGATTAAGCTTAGTTCAGTTCAGTTCTTAGATGCGACACTCTGCGTCAATGTACCTTAAGTTGCGTTGAGCTTACACGACAAGCAATGTCACAGCGATGGGAAATGCGGCAAAGTTCAGATACAAAGAAATAAAGATGTGAAGATCTTCCAGATGCCTCACGCTTCTCGGGGAGCGAGAAGTCCTCGGTTCGATGCATGGACTGCAGCGGCGACACCCTTAAGATGCGACGGCAACAGCTCCAGCGGCGACGCTTTTCTCCCCCGATGCGTGAAGCTTCTGCACGATGCGATAACTACAGCGGCGATATCCAAGATGCGATGGCAGCAGCTCCGACGGCGGCGCTCTTCTTGGGGATGCGAGGTGCTCTTGGTAAATGCGGTGCAATGCAGCAGTTCCAGCGGCGACACCCTCCTTTGGAGTTGCGACGGCAGGCACAGCAACGGCAACACGCTCCGACCTCGTTGCGAGATTCTTCTCCTGATGCAGTGCAGTGCCACAACTACAGCGGGGACACCCTCCTTCGGAGTTGCGACGGCAGTAGCAGCGACGGCGACGCGCTTCCTCTTCGATGCCGCACGCTTCTCTCTGATGCGGTGCAGTGCGACAGTTCCAGCGCCGACACCCTCCTTCGGAGTTGCGACGGCAGGCACAGCGACGGCGACACGCTTCTTCTCGTTGAGTCATGCTTCCAGCTCCTTGCGACACGTAGTCCCTCAGAAGGCCCAAAACAGCAGCAGGCACTTCCAAAGAACTCTGGTGAGCTGGGGGGTGAAGTCTGTTGTATAAGCATGAGCCAAAAATCCATTCCGCTCGCGTAATTTGCGGATTTTTGGCAATTTCGCGATCTGCGAATCTCGCAAAATTACCGAAAATTCGCAAATTCGCTCGCGGGCGGATTTTTTTTTTCTTTGATGGCCAGCTCACTTAAGGGACCCCTGCAACCTTCGGCGCGATGGCAGTAACAGACACATGAGCACTGGAGACAACTCTTCTGGCACTTTACGCAGCTGTTTTGTAGGAAAAGCACTATACATTTACCCAATGAGGTAGCACTTACTGATTAGCCAGTAGAAAGTACTCCAATTGAGTAGAGGTATCGCACAAAACGATGGCGTCTTCTTGGATAAATATGAAGGGCAGGGTTCATTCTGGCACGATGCTCCTGTCACAAAAATTAAAGCTCAACAGGAAGCACTTACAGAAATAAATACAGCAGGTGCCCGAGTTGATGCTCAAATTCAGTAACGCATTCATCAGCCCAAAAACAATCGCGAGCTTTGCCGAGGCTGGGCAGGTGCACTTTCTCCTCATACTGTGTGTGGGCGGGGCAAAACGGGGGTGGCTTCTATGCGAGTTCATGCCTCTTGTGTGTATAAAAGGTCAGAGACCGAATAGAGCAGCAGACGAGGAGAAATAAGCTCCTGGTCACAGGAACTGCACAGGGATTGCGTTTGTGAAAGTGAAGGATGCAAAGTGCATCTGATCAGTCTCTGACCGTTTATACACACAAGAGGCATGTGAACTCACATAGAAGCCCCCCCGTTTGGCCCCGCCCACACACTAGTGGTGTGCACCGTCTTCCCGCCATTTACCCACTATGATGGACAGCTCACTCAAGGGACCCCTGCGCCCTTCTGCGCGATGGCATAGTAACACACACATGGTCACTGAAGACAACTCTTCTGGCACTTTACGTAGCTGTAGTGTAGAAAAGCACTATACATTTATCCAATGAGGTAGCACTTACTGGATTAGCCAGTAGAAAGTACTCCAGGGCAAATCGCCCAAAAATCCGTGAGTTCGCGGGAAAATCCGCAAACTCGTGCATTTTTTTGCGATTTCGCGCAAATTCGCGGACCGCAGATCCGCAAAATTCACCCATATTTACTGTTGTACCTGAGACTTCAGCAGGAGGCAAGCACTTTTCCAAGCCCTTGGAGATCCTTCACAAGTTGAAAGCAAAGTACACAAAGTTCCTTTCTCCTTCCTTTGGCAGTAAGGCAACCACTGCAGGCCAATCCCCCAAGCAACACTTCAGCTTGGGAATCAATCAATCAATCAGAACATTTATATAGCGCACTACTCACCCGGAGAGTCTCAAGGCGCTTGGGGGGGTCCGCTACTGCTCGAACTACCAGGTCTTGAGCTGCTTCCTGAAGGCGAGGTGGTCCTGGGTCAGGCGGAGGTGGGTCGGGAGGGAGTTCCAAGTCTTGGCGGCCAGGTAGGAGAAGGACCTTCCTCCTGTGGTGGCTCTTAGGATGCGGGGGACGGCGTCGAGGGCGTTGCTGGTCGATCGGAGCTGACGAGTGGGAGTGTAGAAGTTGAGGCGGCTGTTGAGGTATCTTGGGCCTTGGTTGTGTAGGACTTTGTGTGCGTGGGTGAGGAGGCGGAAGGTGATTCTCTTGTTGACCGGGAGCCAGTGCAGGTCTCTCAGGTGTCCGGAGATGTGGCTGTGACGGGAGATGTCGAGGATGAGTCTAGCTGAAGCGTTCTGGATCTGCTGGAGTCTCTTCTGGAGCTTGGCGGTGGTTCCATCGTAGAGGGCGTTGCCGTAGTCCAGTCGGCTGGTGACCAGGGCCTGGGTGACCGTCTTCCTTGTCTCGGTGGGGATCCAGCGGAAGATCTTACGTAGCATGCGCAGGATGTTGAAGCATGACGAGGAGACGGCGTTGACTTGTCTGGTCATGGAGAGGGAGGAGTCCAAGATGAAGCCCAGGTTGCGTGCGTGGTCTGTTGGTTTGGGTGCGCTGCCCAGGGCCGGGGGCCACCAGGAGTCGTCCCAGGCGGAGGGTGAGGAGCCCATGATGAGAACTTCCGTCGTGTCTGAGTTCAGTTTCAGACGGCTGTCCATCATCCACTCGGCTATGTCTTTCATCCCTTCGTGTAGGTTGGCTCTGGTGGTGGCGGGGTCGTTGGTGAGGGAGAAGATCAGCTGGGTGTCGTCAGCGTAGGAGATGATGTTGAGGTTGTGTTGGCGTGCGATGGCCGCCAGGGGGCTCATGTAGACATTGAAGAGGGTGGGACTGAGCGAAGAGCCCTGAGGAACGCCGCAGATGACTTCGGTGGCTTCTGATCTGAACGGTGGTAGGCGGACTTTCTGTGTTCTTCCGGCGAGGAGGGAGATGATCCATTCTAGTGCCTTCTCCTGGATTCCGACGTTACTGAGACGCTGCACTAGGGTGCGGTGGCAGACAGTGTCGAACGCCGCGGAGAGGTCCAGTAGGATGAGGGCCTCTGTTTCTCCGTTGTCGAGCAGGGCTCGGATGTCGTCAGTGGCTGCGATGAGGGCGGTCTCGGTGCTGTGGTTGGCCCGGAAGCCAGACTGCGAGAGGTCGAGGGATCCGTTTGTCTCGAGGAAGGCGGCCAGCTGCTTGTTGACGGTCTTCTCGATGACTTTGGCCGGAAACGGGAGGAGCGAGATGGGGCGGTAGTTTTTGAGTTCGGTGGGGTCCGCTGATGGTTTTTTCAGTAGAGCGCTGAGTTCGGCGTGCTTCCAGCTTCCGGGAAGGTGGCTGTGTCAAAGGAGGTGTTGATGATGTCTCGCAGATGGGGTGCGATGACAGCGTTGGCTTTGTTGAAGATGTGGTGAGGGCAGGGGTCGGTTGGGGATCCGGAGTGGATGGAGTTCATCGTGCGGATGGTGTCTTCGGTGGTGATCGGGGTCCAGGCGCGGATGGTGGTGGTGGGGGGCGACGGTGCAGTCATGGGGTGCGTTGGTTGTGTGCTGAAGCTGTTGTGTATGTCTGCGATCTTGTTGTGGAAGTAGGAGGTGAGGGAGTTGCAGAGGTCTTGCGATGGGGTGATGTCGTTGTTTCCAGCGCTGGGGTTGGAGAGCTCTTTGACGATGGTGAAGAGTTCCTTGCTGTTGTGTCCATTGTTGTCCAGTCGTACCTTGAAAGCAGTTCTCTTGGTGGTGTGGATCAGTTGGGGTGTTTTCGGGTGGCGAGCTTGAGGGCGGTCATGTTGTCTGGTGTCGGGTCTCTGCGCCATGCTTTCTCGAGGGCTCGGCAGTTCTTCTTGGAGCTCATGAGTTCGTCGGTGAACCAGGATGCTCTCCTGCTGCCGGGTTTGCTAGGCGGGGTCCTCAGTGGGGCGAGGTCATTTGCGCAGTTGCTGATCCACTTCGTGAGGTTGTTGGCGGCCTGGCTGGGGTTCGCTGAGCTGGTGGGTGGGTCCTGGCTCAGGGATGCGGTGAGCTGGTCGGCTGTGATCTTGTTCCAGCTTCTGCGTGCAACCTGTTGCTGGTGGTGGTGGGTCGTGGTTCTTCTGAAGCCGAAGTGGACGCAGCTGTTGTCCGTCCAGTGGAGTCCGGTGGCGTGGCTGAAGACGATGTCCTTGCTGGAAGAGAAGACGGCGTCGAGTGTGTGTCCGGCGTAGTGGGTGGGGGTGGTCACCAGCTGCTTGAGACCGAGGTTGGTGAGGTTGTCCAGCAGGGTGGTGGTGTTGCGGTCGTTGTTGTTCTCCAGGTGGAAGTTGAGGTCCCCGAGGAGGATGTAGTCGGCGGAGGGGAGGGCGTGCGGGCTGATGAAGTCGGCGATGTCTTCGCTGAATTGTGTGTGTGGTCCAGGGGGTCTGTAGATGAGGGTGCCTCTGAGGGTGGTCTTGGGGTCGGTGTGGATCTGGAAGTGCAGGTGTTCGGCGGTTGTGAGGGTGTCGTCGGTGTTGGTCGTGATGCGGATGGTGTGCCTGTGGATGATGGCGATGCCTCCTCCCGTCTGGTTGGCGCGGTCCCTCTGGGTGATCTTGTATCCGTCCGGGATGGCGATGGCGATGTCGGGTGCTGAGGAGGCGTTCATCCAGGTTTCCGTGAGGAAGGCGACATCTGGAGATGTGGTGTCGAGGAGGTTCCAGAGTTCGATGGCGTGCCTGTGGACGGAGCGGGTGTTGAGCAGGATGCACTTGAGGTGGTTGCTGCTGGTGTTCGGCTTGGTGGGTGCTGGTGTGGTGTAGGTCCGGTTGCAGGTGTACTTGCAGGAGTGGCAGCTGAAGGGTCCGTGGGTGCGTCTCGGGGTGGCACGGTAGCATCCCGGGAATCGGCCGGCATTGAGTGCGTTGAGTTCGGTGGAGTTGTAGGTCCGGCGGGTGGGCTGGTGTCTGCGGGGGCCAGGGGTCCTGGCGATGGGCGCGGTCCAGGCGCAGACGGGCTTACGTTTGGCGCACCTTCGGTGCTCAATCGGTGCTCCCGCTGCGCGCGTCCGCTGCGCGGTCGCTCTGGGGGCGTCATAAGTAAGGAGCCGGGAGGGTGGGTCAGCTGGGTGGCGGGTGCGGGGCGGCCAGTGGGCAGGGGGGGAGCGGGGTCGCCGGAGGACAGTGGCAGGAAGAAGGGCCGAGGGCGGCTCAGCGGCGGCTGGGTCATCCGGCGGCTGAAAAAGGATGCAGGTAGGGGGAGGGCAGCAGAGGGGGGGAAATGGGAGTACAGAGGCTTCAGGGGACTACAGAGGCAAGAAACAAAAGGCAAACGGCAAAAGGTGAGCGGGGCACACAAGGCAGAATACAGGGGCGAGAGGCAAGGGGAATACAGAAGGCAAAAGAGACGGCAACTGCAAAAGGTGAACGGGGCACACAAAGGCAAAATACAGGGGCGAGAGGCAGAGGGGAAAACAGAAGGCAAAAAACAAACGGCAAACGGCAAAGTACACAGAGGCTATCGCAGTCAGCAGGGCACTGGCAACAGCGGGCAGGAGCAGCGGAGGGTGGGGGCGACCTCGCCTGGAGCAGGCTCAGCGGTCGGGAATAGGCTCTCCTCAGTTTCTTCAGGTTCCTCTCCTTAGTAAAGGTTTCTACTTGTAGTCAAAAGTGATCTAATTTCATGGGATCAGTGTCCCAATATTTATACCCCCAAATCCTTTGTTCTCTGAGGGGAGAGGGGCCTTTGCCCAGGCCAAACCAGTTCTGAAGCACTCTGTTTCCCAGACTTCTCCTTTTCTTTCACGGGGCAGGGTATGCACATCAGACGCCCCACAGGAGGTGGAGCCAGCATTGTGGAAGGCAAGTACAGCCCTGGAGCACTTTCTTTACAGGACTCCTTCTCTTCTTTCAGTGTGCATGGCAGAGACATCAGCCGCTCCCCAGGGGGTGGAGACAGCATTGTGGAAGTCAGGCATAGCCCTATTCAAGGTTCAGGTACAACACCTCCCTCCCATCTAGATGCAGATCTCTCTATTCACCACTGGGTGACTCAGCCTGTCTCCTGGAATTCCCCAGCCCTGTCCCGCTCAAAACCAGACATAGGAATGCACAACCTAGCAGAGGCAGGTTTAAATGGTAAGACAAGCAAATACCTACTTTCTAAAAGTGGTATTTGCAAACACAGAATATTAAAATAAACTTTACTAAAAGATGTATTTTATTATTCTGAGTTCAGGCATACTCAACTTGAATTTCTACCATGTTCTCTGAGACAATTAGGATTATAAAAGGTAATAACTCTAACATCCCACTCTGGCCTACGGAGAACAGGTAGCCTTGCAATAGTGAAAAACGAAAATGGCTGTAATTTACTATTAGGACATGCCACACACACCAGGGCTTGTCCTACCTTATCCGTATAATGCACCCTGCCCTTGGGCCTACCACACGGGTGACTGATATGAAGAAAAGGGAAGGTTTAGGAACTGGGAAGTGGGTGCACATGCCAAGTCAGCATGACAGTACCAGACTGCATGCAGGCTCTGCAATGCAAGACCTCAGACACATTTTACAAAGCTGTTTCTGTTGGTGGCACAACCAGTGCAGCAAGCCCACCAGCAGAATTTGGATTTACATGCCCTGGGCACACTAGGTGCACTAGACTAGGGTCTTACAAGTAAACCAAATAGACAAACATGGAACCATGATTTAATACATCAATTTACAATAGGGAGCACTTGCACTGTGGCACTGAATCGCAGTAGCACAGTGCCCAAAGCATATAACACCAGCAAAAATACATGAGGCAACAGCAAAAATGGAAGGGAGACCCACGCCATTGGTGCCAGGTTTAACAGTATTCTTCCCAACATGTCCTGAAACCTGGGACTTAAAACATTTTGCTCTGAGAATTGGTAGGGGACCTTTACCAACCTGCCAAGCCAATGGTTGTGTTGCTGCTGGGACAAAGATTCAGGTTGCTCTCACTACTTTCTTCTCCACTACTTTCTTCTCCACAGAGAGGACCATGCACTGACTATCCACTAACTGCTTAGTAGTGCACTCCACTTAGAAATAGTATTTTTGTTAGGCTAGGGCATGTGCCAAAGCCAGGCATAAACCACCACTCTAGTCAGGATAAGGGAGTTACACTCCTAAAATAACCCCTGCTCACCCCCTTGGTAGCTTGGAACGAGCATTCAGGCTTATTTTAGGGGCAGTGTGTGAAGCATTTGCACCTAACCAACAGTAACAGTAACAGTAAGCACTACAAAAGGACACCACATCAGTTTAGAAAAATATCCAATATTTGTATATATTTCTTAAGACAAGACCAAAAACAATAGCATCATTTTTGCGGCCAGTGAGGAGCAGTGGGGGCAGGCAACAAACCAGGATTCGAACCCCCAGGAACCAGCGGGGCCGTCAGTGGACCGGCAGCCCATCCCCCTCGTCACCGGGGATTCAACTAACTCTCGCGCCTCCCGCTTCGCGGGAGACGCATCGTTTTTGCGGCCTGTGAGGAGCAGTGGGGCAGGCAACAGACCAGGACTCAAAGCCCCAGGAACCAGCGAGCCGTCAGTGGACCGGCAGCCCCTCCCCCCTCATCACCGGGGGTTCAACTACCTCTTGCTCCTCCCGCTTCGTGGGAGACGCATCGTTTTTGCGGCCAGTGAAGAGCAGTGGGGGCAGGCAACAGACCAGGACTCGAAGCCCCAGGAACCAGCAGGGCCGTCAGTGGACCGGCAGCCCCCCCCCTTGTCACCAGGAGGAGTTAACTGATTGCGGTTTCACTTGGCTGCTCGCCGCGAGCTGCTATCCTTCGAGGACTGGTAAGAACCTCGGTGATTCGGACTTAATGAGGTTGGCTCCCCCTAACATGGGCCTCAATGTTTGAAGAGATACTCTGTCTTTTTATTTTTCTAGTTGTGATAAACAGTAATTACTTAATTACTTCGCTCCTTTGCTATTTACCCTCCATTAATTGTGTACTCTTGTCATAAGTTCTAACACTGATGGAGAAACGAAAGTCTACTGTGGGCACTTTGGATGCCTTTCTGGTGAGAGCGGAATCCCTTTTCAACCATGAGATCCAACTAACCGAGCGTAGGCTTTCGCTCGATCCCTTACAATTTTCGTTGACCAGGGAGGAAGAACTCACCAGATCGCTAACCCCAAGGATAACTATCTCCCTAACCCTTTCTCCCTGCCCCAGATCCTCCAATCTCAAACTCCTAACACCCAAGAGAAGGAGATTGATAACCGTATTCATGGAGGGAAAGGCCCACAAGGCCCCCAAACCCGGAAACAAACTAAACAAATGAAAGGCCAAGCATTAGGTTTGAATCAGAAGGGAGGTAAGCAGGACAATGAGGGAAGGGAAAAAGATTCCCACGGCCCTAGTTCACTGGGAACGCTTTCAATACAAGCCCAAACAGAGGAAGCTCTAAATCATCTTGAAGTTCCATTAGGCACCCTTATTAAAAATCCTAAAGACGTTCTAGAAGATCTGAGGGTTCATATGGAAGATCGTATAAAAAACATCTTAGAAGTAAAGCTCATAGATATGACATCAAAGCTGACCTCCCTTCTTGATGAAAGATTTGCCCGCAGTGAGAATAAGTTAGAGCAACTGAAGGAGGACATAGATTCAATTGGTGTTCGTCTGGAAGTCTCAAGAATGCCCCCAGTTAGTACGAACTCCTCCCTAGCGCAAAAGGGTTTGTGCAGCCAACCATCTCAAGAGCCCAAGTCTGGCTCCTTAAGGGATCCACAATTGGAAATTTACAAAAACCCTGTAGAAGAGGCCCGCACACTTAACGTTACTGCTAGGGTCGAGAAAACCCGAAATCAAGGGCAGGATAACGATAATCTTAATACCAACAATTCTATTGCTCAAACCAACACTGATAATTTAAATTTGCCACCTGCATCTTGTCCCTACGTCCTGGTTTTAACGGGGGTTCCTCCTTTAAAACAGGGACAGACTGAACCCTGGCTTTCCCTCCGGAATAAAGCAGTGGACTGGCTGGTGAAATATAGGCATTTTAACCCTCAACTTATAAATCAAATCCTGATGGCCCGTAGAGTAGGGTGGGTTGGCCCCTCCTTAAAATCTATACCGGACGACTGCATCGTCATAAACTTTAGGATGCCCAGAATGGTTTGCTCCCTTCTAACCCCCATAGAGGTATTACCTGCAACACAAACAGCTATCCTTCCTCTTGGTTTTTTCTACAAACCTGTTGCCAAGCCCAGGATAACCACAAACGTCTCTATTATAACCTCCAACAGATTTGAGTTTCTATCACTTTTAGAGGAGGTGGACTGACAACCAGCCTGTGCATTGGGGTTTGTTCCTCATATAGCTGAGGAAGATAGTAGGGATGAACCAATCATTCCTGCTTGTATTTCACCTGTGGCAGCAGTGCATGCAGTAAACCCTTTGACTCTTCCCTCCAACCCTAGATTGGGCTTACCCGAACAGGAACAAGAATCTCCTGTAGCAAATTATGGCAATAAATCTATCTCACAGTGCCTATTAAAAATAAAGGATAGAGATTTAGTCTTGGCTTCCTTGACGGGTAGTAGGAGTCAAGAGAAAGGAGGAGGCCTAACTATAGACTCTCCGCCTGAAACTAACGTTTCAAGAGACGTTCCACTCAGTGTTATATTTTGGAATATTGCTGGCCTCCGTTCAAAGATTAACCAAGGAGAGTGGCTAACATTTGTGCGGACCTATGATATCTTGTCTTTTCAAGAGACGTGGGCTGTATTACCAATCCACTTAAATGGATATAAAACATTCTTCTCACCGGCACTTACATCAACATCAGGGCGGGCAAAAGGGGGGTTAGTGGTGTACATCTCAAAACTAATACAGGTGAGGGAAAATAGTACTTTAAAAAACGAGGAGAGCTACCAAATAATTTCAATACCTTCTGATAAACTGGACCTCCTTATGCTGGTCAATTTCTATAATAACTTAGAGCAATCAAAGTTAATACTGACTCTGAAGGAAATTCGTTATTTCCTTCTAGACTTCATTAATAACCACCATGGGAAAAATCCCATAATTGTTTGGGGTGGGGAATTTAATTTATCTCTCTGTATAGGAAATGACAACATAACATGCGGTCTTTTAGACGAGCAGGAAAACAATATCACCCACTTTCCCCACTCTAGTATCGGGGCGTGCAAATGAACTGTTATCCCCCATTGTCCCCTTAAGTCCAACTTTCAATGGCAGAGGAGCCTCTACCTGTATTGATTTTATTCTTATGTCAACCAGGGCTTCAACCCCCATAACTAACTTTAAAACTCATGACTGTGTATTTAGCGATCATTTCCCGATTTCTATCACCTTTTCTGCGCAGTTGGCACGAGGTAGAGAAAAGTCGACGAAGCTTTACGACGAGGAAAGTCTGACTATGAACAGATTGAATGGATACTCCATGAAAATGGACCCGCCCAAATCCTGTAGTGATAACTGAAAAGGTTGTCAGAAATTCCGCCCCTGCAATTAGTTTATGTTTGGCGGATTGTTCAACTCCACAGGAGATTATTGACAACTTCAAAGCAGTAACTAAATCTGTTAATGAAGCTTTAACCATCATCCCTAAGGGAAAAAGAAAAAACAGGGTTGGTTGGTTTCATTCATCTTGTACAAAAGCCTGCTCCAATGTCAAAATTGCTCTTAAAAAAACCAACAGAGTTAGGACAGAGGTAATCCAACTTAGGAAAATATATAACAAGGCCCTACGCCAAAGAAAGCGGGAATTAAAAGAGGATTTATGGATAGCTTTACACAATAGTTGTGCAACCAATGATAGCGTAGCCTTCTGGGAAGTTATAAATACCCCATATCTCTCCAGGCCGAGGGAGACCAGCAATGCAGAAGTCACAATCGGCGAGTTGGATTGGATGGCTCATTTCTCGCAGATTTTTGGCCTAACAGAGAATATAACCCAAAATCAGTGTAATCAAGGGAATACCAGCAACAGTTTAGGGTTCCCCTCCACCTCATTGGCCTTAGTTTTTACTTTGGCTGAAGTGGAGCATGTCTTAAACGCCAGTAAAGGGGGTAAGGCCCCAGGCCCTGATGGGGTACCTGTCGATTTTTATAAATTCAAAATGGATCTATGGGCCTCAATATTGCTCAGAGTACTAGAAGCTACGGGAAAAGTTGGTCTTTTGGATTCATGGTCAGAATCCATTCTGGTCCCGGTTTTTAAAAAGGGTGATCGCAATAGTCTATCGTGCTATCGCCCTATTTCATTACTGGACTCGCTGGGTAAGGTGGTGGGCCGCATTCTGTTAGAACGCCTTCAGTGCTGGACGGAATATAACAACATCATATCTGACCTCCAGTACGGATTTAGGGAAGGCCTTGGTACCATTGAGCAGGTCCTCAACCTGACGTTACTCAGGAGTAAATATGTTGACGTTAAGGGTGGAAGACTCTATATGGCCTATGTAGCTCTTACTGCAGCGTTCGACTGCGTAGGTCATACAAAACTTTGGGATACTCTGTCAGCAATGGGTGTTGAGCCTGGGTTGGTTAATTATCTGCGAGAGATCTATTCCAATGCGAGAGTGAGATTTGGTCTGGGGGGGTCAACTATCCGCATATTTCAGGGTTGAGCGGGGAGTAAGACAGGGATGTGTCCTGGCCCCCTTTCTTTTTACTCTTTACACAAATGGCCTGGAACTAGCCATGTTAGAAGGGTGCCAGGAACTACCCCTAGTCCAGAATCGTCCGATCCCCGCTCTCCTATATGTGGACGACGCAGTGATTATCGCTCGTACTCCCCTTCAACTCCAACGCTCACTAACTTGATACAATGTATTTATGTCAAACCTAGACTTAAAAATGAATATTAAAAAAAACATTTAATATGACTTCAGGTCGGAAGTTAAGAAAAGAGAGTGACATCTTTATAAACAGTTCTAGGGTGGACCACACTCCCACTTATCACTATTTAGGAGTACTAATAGATGAAAAGGGAACCTGGAGAAGAACCTAGAGACTAGAAAATTGTTGTTTTTAAAAACCACAATGGCCTTAGTAGTTTTTTCCCAGAGATTAGGAAAACGACCCCCGGAAGAGATTTTACATATTTATCAGGCCAAATGCGTCAGTACAGCCATTTACGGGGCGGGTGGGGTTACGTACAGGCAGCATCCATACAAAAAGTGGAAAATAGCTTTCTAAGATTTTTACTTGGGGTCCCACAAAGTACATCCACATTCAGCTGCCATTTGGAATTAGGCATGTCTTATATTTCCGACATCATAAAGATTTAATTACAAAAAGGGGGTGGTGATGGACAGAGTATCTGAGTTAATCAGAACACTCCTACCCAGTCAACAGATCAGGGCTTGATCCATCACCGTTTTTTAGCTCACTGCACCATCCCAGTTCAGAACCTGGCTATATGCAAATTAGTCTGTCCCTGGCCCAGTGCATCATGGGAACAGGGCAGACCAAACTACCAAGCCAATTCTTCACTGGAAAGGAAACAAGCTTCCGGGGACCGGTTTCTGGCATTACAGCCAATTCTTTTATGGCACCGTCTCTGGACGTCAAATAAGTTAGCGTTCACTCAATCGGTTGTAACAGACTGTCTCAGACTTCAAAACGCCAAAAAGATTCAGTGCCTGCAATTTGTTAGGATGTTTTTACACGATCTTGGCATCGAGAAATATTACCATCACCCCTTTGAAATGGCACAGATTCCAAGGAAGTCGTTAAAAAATCAATGTTTAACGCACCTAGCAGGCCTTCGCCTGCAGGATGAAGTAAACAAAACTTCTGTCCAGCACTCTTTGTTAATCCAAACATCTTTGACGATTCAGCCAAACTTAACTTGGAAGTTGTCCAGCTATGATAGATTTTTACTGACTCGATTCAGACTTAACATCTTCCATCGATTTGTTACCTTTCCAATGGTTAATGACTGGTCTAGGTTGTTGTGTCCTTGTCCTTGTGATGGAATAGCTCCTCAATCGCTTTTACACTTAACCCTTTTTTGTAAATTTTACATTGAACCCAGAAAGCGATGGCTCGTACCAATTTTAAAAAGTCAGGCCATAAGCCAATGTCGACCCGCTTTTATGGTCCTAAAATTTTTGTAATTTGACCTTTTAGCTGTAAATATAGCTAGGTTCTTAAAATTTTGCATACTGTGATGATTATAACTAATAATCCATGTATTTTTTGGGAAAATGTATTTTTAAGATGTTTATACTTTTATGGTTTTCTTATTCCAAATGAAACCGAATAAAGTAAACAATGAATAAATGATTAAAATCCACAATACAGTACTTAAAAAACTTCAGTTATCAAAAGTTGCTTGAAAAACAGTTCCTTGATGTCAATAGCTCTGTCCGGGGCTATCACGGCATCGTGAGCAAGCAAATCCAAACAGTTCTGGCTGACCACGGTGTTGCAGGCCAGCTATGGTGTCGGAAAGACCTGCAAACAGTACCTTTTAGAAATGCAGGGCGTCGGCGACCTCTCGTTGAGCTTCCGAAAGCACGGTGTCCATGGCTGTCGGTTCCAGAGGTCAGTGGAGGAGTCGTTGGGACCTTTGAAGTCACACGCGTTGCAGATCGATCTCCTCTCTGGTTGAGTCAGGAGTGCTGGCCTCGGCAGACATCGAGTGCGGCGGTGCTAAGTGTAGTGGCGCGGTGTATGGTGCCTCCAGGGCGCGGTGCGAGCAGCGGCTCGGTGGCAGCGTCAGATGGAGTTATCGTGAGACCAGGGTCACGGTGCAAAGTGAATGGAGTGCTCGTCGCGGTGCTGGCAGGTCGCGGTGCAAGTAGCTGTGTCGTCGTTGCTGAAGTCCTGTTGCTGGCTGACAAACTGGATTCCATGGCACCGGCGTAGGTAGGCCAAGGCTGTGGTGCGAGATGAGGGCGGTGCATCGTGTAACTTTACGAGCAGTGCAAGCAGCTGCGTAGATTTTGGCATGGAGCGGCATCGTCTGGGATACCAAGGTGTCATCGCGAAGCGAGGTGATGCGGAGTGAGGTATCCACAGGTCGCGGTGCAAGCAGTTCCTCGCTGGTGGCGTCAGCATGCATCGTCAGTGATACCAGGATTGCAGTGCGGCGGTGTGACGGTGCACTCTGCGGTGCCTTCAGGACACGGAGTCGGCAGTGGCATCATAGATGTCGTTGGGTTGCTTTTCTTCTGTTGCAGCACAAACACACAGTTCCCACTGCTGAGGGCAGAAGAGCTTGAAGTCTTTGCTGTTCCCGAGAATTCTAGAACAGGGGGCAAGCTCTACCTCAAGCCCTTGGAGAAACTCACAAAAGTAGATTGCAGAAAGTTCAGTCCAGTCCTTTCATTGCCCAAGACAGAAGCAGCAACTACAGGCCAACACAGCAAACCAATTCAAATTCACCTTCATTTTTAGCGAGGGGTCAACCTCCACAGAGGGGACGATCGCGGAACCCCAGGAGGGGCTAGTTTCGAAACCAGTACACCCCCGGATTCCAACAGACCCGCAACAGCTATTACGAATGATAATACCAGAGTCTACAACGCCACCATTTATAGAGATTACCACCAGCAATATAACTATGGAGATTGTTCCGATTTTCAATCTGTCCTCTTATGAGCTTAGTTCAAAAGAAATAGAGGTTCTTAGCCATGGGCTGTCGTTTGTTCCAACAAACAAAAATGATGTTTTTTCTACATTAGTTGAAACGTATACGCTTTTTAGAACTTTACGTCTCAAACACTTTTTTCACAAAACACCATTGAACACGCCCATTAACATCAGTGGTCTGAAATGCCCATCAACATTTTTCCGGCTACCAATCTAATGCCAAAGGAACTTATCACATTCGAAAATGTGGTACTAACTGAAATTGAACAGCTATTTCAGGATAGTACATTTCTCAAAATTTAATTTGTCCAAAGACTAATTGATCACCTTAAGTTCCCTTTCCAACCACGGGGATTTGATTGTAAAACCGGCGGATAAAGGGGGAGGCATCATTCTACAGGATAAGGTTGACTATGATCAGGAGGTCCTTAAACAATTTAGCAATCCAGCACATTACATGAAACTTCCATGTGATCCTACATCGAGAATTCGGAACGAGATTTTACTTTTGACCACACAGGGACTTGAAGGTCTATGGCTAAGTAAAAAATATTTTGAATACCTCAACAAAAAAGACTTGAACATCCCAGCGTTTAAAATACGCTCCCTAAAATACATAAAAATAGTCAACATCTGCCGGGAAGACCTATTGTTGCGGAATGTAAGTCGGTGTTACAACCTCTGGCAGAGTATGTGGACTATTTTTTAAAACCATTTGTTTGTGAAACTAGGTCTTTCACACAAGATAGCAGAGACGTCATCACCAAATTGGAAGGCGAACCGTTTAATCCTGCAAATAACATTCTGGTTACAATGGACATAGAAAGTCTTTATACTAGCATCCCCCAAGGGGATGCTTTGAAGGTTATCATTGAGGTTTTAGAAGAACGGGTACGACCTCATCAGGTTTCCACATTTCCATTGCTGATTGTGCCAAGATTGCCCTTAAAGAGAATTATTTACTGTTTAATAACGAATTCTATGGTCAGTGAAAAGGCGTGGCCATGGGTGCAATTTTTGCACAAAATATAGCGAATCTTTTTGCAGCCGCCTATGAGGAAAGGGTTATTTTTAATGACAACCCTTTCAGTTCCCACCTACTAAAATATCTAAGATATGTTGATGATGTTTGTATAGTGTGGGAAGGATTGCAAGATGAACTAACTGACTTCCATGTATGGCTTAATCAGAGGGCTCCTAATTTATAATTTACTTTGGAAAGCAGTACTAGTTCCATTAGTTTTCTTGATTTACGGATTGTGCATGATGATGGGTTTCTCTCCATTTGTCTATAAACCAAACCCACAGCGAGGAACACCCTTTTACAATATAACAGCCACCATCCTCGCAAACTGCGGGACAATCTCCCTTTTGGGCAGTTTTTACGGATTCCACGTAACTGCTCCAAAAGGGTAGATTATTTCAGGGAGGCCAAAATTCTGCAATCCAAATTGGTTATGAGATCATACCCATATAGACTGGTCAAACATGCCATGAAACGGTCATAGTACTATGACCGGCAAACGCTACTACATAAAGACGAACGTAATTTCGAGGTTGAGAATGTGACACAACCAATCACCTGTGTAATGACCTATGGTACTGAGTCGAACCAAATCAAGAAAATAATAATACAAAATTGGCACCTAATTAGAAAGGTTGAACCGAAATTAGAAATGCCACGATTTGCCTTCAAATGGTCCAGGAATTTACGTGACTATCTTGTCAGAGCCTATAAGAAACAAGCGCCCAGTACCATAACAAATCTTTGGGGCCTAGAATCAATAGTAGGACACTACCCGTGTCGTAATTGTGCTGCTTGTGCAACTACTGACACAGTCAAAAGCTGCATTTTAAATGGTAAAGCTATAACATTGAAACAACATTCAAATTGTCTAACAAAGAATGTAGTGTATTGTAT
The DNA here is from genome assembly GCF_964261635.1 of Lissotriton helveticus. Classification (NCBI taxonomy): domain Eukaryota; kingdom Metazoa; phylum Chordata; class Amphibia; order Caudata; family Salamandridae; genus Lissotriton; species Lissotriton helveticus. Next base: position 475,959,563 of record NC_136061.1, on the reverse strand, counting down.
ACAGTGCCCATGCACTTTAACATACATTGGAAAGACCACACAAGAAATCAGAAAACGTATTCTACAACACCAATCATGTATTCGTTGTAATGTTACTACTGCTCCCCATGTTGAACACTATCAAAAGTTGTCACACATGCCGTCTGAAATGAAGTGGTTTGTGCTTGAAGTGGTAAAGAACACAAAGAGGCGACAGAATGTTGATAAACTGCTCACGCAAAAAGAAAACAAAATGGATTTGGTCATGTAACACAGTAGACAACGGATTGAATTCCTTCATTGAATGGCATACGTTAGCCACTTTGAGATGATTACTGAGTGTATTATATTGGCTCTCACATGCCAGTTGGAGTTCAAACTGATCCATCAGATAGTATTTGTTATTAGATTTGTATGATTCTGTTTCCAGTAAGGAATTTATCCTATAATTGCTGTCTTCTGTTGGGAATTGGATGTGGCTTATAACTTTTGATGTTATGCACTTGTGTAGTAGTTATGAGTCACAGATTCTTACTTTGCACATTCCCTCTCTGTATTTTACAGTATGGGGAATTGTTATATTGATGCGTTCTAGCCTTTTTAAGCCCACTCTATTAGAAACTGACCCAAGATGGATGCCGTCTTCCTTTTTAATGGCAGCATGTTAACGCGGTCTCAGAGGGCCTCATTAAGGTTTGGTCCGAGATAAATAGGCATTGATTAATTGTTCCTGTGGATGGTGTATACCCTATTTTTGGATTTATCATCTTTGATTACCTTTTGTATACGTTTCTCTGCCCACGAGTAGACATTCTAAAGCCCGTTCCAAGATGGCCACCATCATTTTTTCATTTTTTCTACGCGTTGACGTCATCGCAAGCACATTGTTCTGTTACTTCTGTAACGTCGCTGGTGAGACGGGACCCTCGTACTTTGCAGTCGGGCTTCCGGAGTTTTTAGCTTGGCTGACTCCTTTCATAAGTGAGTACAACGTGTGTCCTCTGTGCCCGATTCTCGGGTTACGGTTGTTTAATATCGACTCTTCGCCTATGTTTTTAACTATTGAAATAACTCTTTGACCGGGTTTCTCGCTAATGGATTAACATATGTTACTTTACCGGCAATTCCGTGGCTTGTTGAGACGTGAGTAAGAATAGTTAATCACTCGGGTGCACATAATAGCAGTATCTACTTATACTAATTGTTGGAGGTTAACTGTGGAATACATGTTGTTGTTTTTTCAGATGACCGTTTGTGGCTTGTCTATTACACTCTACAAGGTCGCATTAATTAGACATGTAAGTACAGTGGGCTTATGGTGATCGTTTTGTCACTAGAAGTTGTCTTATTGATTTTTATGACCTATGAACTTTTGCACTTATAAGCACTTTCCTTGTAAATGTTTAAAGTGCTTCTTTTTGAGTTTCTTGGCTTTGGTTGTTATTCACGTACTTCCACCCTCTTTTTCACATGTGTTTTCAGTTGGGTAACACGTTATTTATAGAGGTTTAACTGACACCAGTAGCAGTGGTGCACTTTTGTTTTCTTTATGTGTTGAGCAGATTATTTAAAACCTCTTTGAGTCCCAGGGATGAGATATATATTATTGTCATTGTTGTTTTTATCACATTAGATGTATATGTGCAACTCCTTCGTCCTGAAGATGGTCCCAAGGATCTGTTAGATCATCGGGGGACCGAAACGTTGATGCTTAGCACCGTTTTGCATACTTGTTCAAACACACTAGATGTTCATGTAACTATATGTTATGTTTAATTCTTATCAATATGGTGTTTTGATTATCCATATATTCATGTGAAAGGTGCTCTCTATACTACTTTGAAATAATATATGATTTGTTTTTGTAGTATATGTGTTGTATGATATTAATTTGTAGATGACACTCCAAGTGGAATTCAAAACATTAAATAATATACCGTTTTGATATATTCAGGTATATTTGTATTTATTCCCTGTGGTCAGTCAGGGAATGTATGTGACATCATTATATATAAGTATTTTTGGTCAAATGTTTCCTCTAGGGACACTGTGCTTTTGTTATTGAATATACCCAGTCCCAAGGGGATTATTGGGTGGCTCTTTTGATATACAACACAGCAAACCAGCAATGTGGTAGTTCCTCCTCACAGCTTCTCCAGCTCTTCTTCTTGGCAGTCTTCTTGGTCCAAAAGAGTTCTAATGTTCAGGGGTCTGGGCTCACTATTTATATCCCAAAAATCCTTTAATCTCTGAGGGAGAGAGTGTCTGTGCCCAGCCAGAACCAGTTTTGTGAGAGAGTGTCTGTGTGAGAGTAGCTGTGAGCGTCTGTGAGAGAGTGCATGTGAGAGTCTGTGAGAGAGAGAGAGTGTCTGTGAGAGAGTGCCTGTGAGTGTCTGTGAGTGAGAGTCTGTGAGAGAAAGTCTGTGAGAGAGAGTCTGTGTGAGAGAGAGAGTCAGTGAGAGATAGAGTCAGTGAGAGAGAGAGAGTCAGTGAGAGAGAGTCAGTCAGTGAGAGAGAGTCAGTCAGTGAGAGTGAAACAGTCAGTGAGAGAGAGAGTGGGAGAGTGAGTCAGTGAGAGTGAGTCTGTGAGAGGGTGACTGTGGGAGGGAGGGAGAGAGTGTATGTGAGAGTTATTTAGAGTCTGTGGGAGAGTCTGTGAAAGTCTGTGAGAGAGTGTCTGAAAGTCTGTGAGAGTGTCTGTGAGAGAGTGCCTGTGAGTGTCTGTGAGAGTGTCTGTGAGAATCGGTGAGAGTGTCTGTGAGAGTCTGTGAGAGATTGTCTGAGAGTCTGTCTGTGAGAGTGTCTGTGAGAGAAAGTCTGTGAGAGAGTGTTTGGGAGAGAGTGTCTGTAAGAGTGTGAGCAAGTGTCTGTGAGAGAGAGTCTATGAGAGAGAGTTTGTGAGATAGTGTCCCTGAGAGAGAGTCTGTGAGAGAGTGACTGTGAGAGTATCTGTGAGAGTGTCTGTGAGAGAGTGTCTGTGAGAGTCTGTGAGAGAGTGTCTGTGAGAGAGTGTCTGTGAGAGTCTGTGAGAGAGTGTCTGTGAGAGTCTGCGAGAGTCTGTCTGTGAGAGTCTGTCTGTAAGAGACTGAGATAGTGTCTGTGAGAGTCCGTGAGAGTGTGTGTGAGAGTCTGTGAGAAAGTGTCTGTGAGAGTCTGTCTGTGAGAGTCTGAGAGAGGGTCTGTGAGAGAGTGTCTGTGAGAGAGTGTCTGTGTGAGAGTGTCTGTGAGAGTCTGTGAGAGAGTGCATGTGAGTGTCTGTGAGAGAGTGTGAGAGTGTCTGTGAGAGAGTGCCTGTGAGTGTCTGTGAGAGAGTGTCTGTGAGAGAAAGTCTGTGAGAGAAAGTCTGTGAGAGAGAGTCTGTGTGAGAGAGAGAGAGTCAGTGAGAGAGAGTCAGTGAGAGAGAGTCAGTCAGTCAGTGAGAGTGAGTCAGTCAGTGAGAGAGAGTGGGAGAGTGAGTCGGTGAGAGTGAGACTGTGAGAGGGTGACTGTGAGAGGGAGTGAGAGAGTGTATGTGAGAGTTATTTAGAGTCTGTGAGAGAATGTCTGTGAAAGTCTGTGAGAGAGTGTCTGAAAGCCTGTGAGAGTGGCTGTGAGGGAGTGCCTGTGAGTGTCTGTGAGAATCTGGGAGAGTCTGTGAGTGTCTGTAAGAGAGTGTCTGTGAGAGAGAGTCTGTGAGAGAGAGTTTGTGAGACAGTGTCCCTGAGAGAGAGTCTGTGAGAGAGTGACTGTGAGAGTATCTGTGAGAGTGTCTGTGAAAGAGTGTCTGTGAGAGTCTGTGAGAGAGTGTCTGTGAGAGAGTGTCTGTGAGAGTCTGTGAGAGAGTGCCTGTGAGAGTCTGCGAGAGTCTGCCTGTGATAGTCTGTCTGTAAGAGACTGAGAGAGTGTCTGTGAGAGTCTGTGAGAGTGTGTGTGTGTGAGAGTCTGTGAGAAAGTGTCTGTGAGAGTCTGTGAGAGTCTGTGAGAGTCTGTCTGTGAGAGTCTGAGAGAGGGTCTGTGAGAGAGTGTCTGTGAGAGAGTGTCTGTGTGAGAGTGTCGGTGAGAGTCTGTGAGAGAGTGCATGTGAGAGTCTGTGAGAGAGTGTGAGAGTGTCTGTGAGAGAGTGCCTGTGAGTGTCTGTGAGAGAGTGTCTGTGAGAGAGAGTCTGTGAGAGAAAGTCTGTGAGAGAGAGTCTGTGAGAGAGAGAGAGTCAGTGAGAGAGAGTCAGTGAGAGAGAGTCAGTCAGTCAGTGAGAGTGAGTCAGTCAGTGAGAGAGAGTGGGAGAGTGAGTCGGTGAGAGTGAGTCTGTGAGAGGGTGACTGTGAGAGGGAGTGAGAGAGTGTAAGTGAGAGTTATTTAGAGTCTGTGAGAGAGTGTCTGTGAAAGTCTGTGAGAGAGTGTCTGAAAGTCTGTGAGAGTGTCTGTGAGGGAGGGCCTGTGAGTGTCTGTGAGATTGTCTGTGAGAATCGGTGAGAGTGTCTGTGAGAGTCTGTGAGTGTCTGTAAGAGGGTGTCTGTGTGAGAGTGTCTGTGAGAGAGTGTCTGTGAGAGTCTGTGCAAGAGTGTCTGCGAGAGTCTGTGAGAGAGTGTCTGACTGTGAGAGTGTCTGTGAGAAAGATTTTGTGAGAGAGTGTCTGTGAGAGTGTGAGCGAGTGTCTGTGAGAGAGAGTCTGTGCGAGAGAGTCTGTGAGACAATGTCCGTGAAAGAGTCTGTGAGAGCATCTGTGAGAGTGTCTGTGAGAGTCTGTGAGAGTGTCTGTGAGAGTCTGTGAGAGAGTGTCTGAGAGAGTCTGTGAGAGTCTGTCTGTGAGAGTCTGTCTGTGAGAGACTGAGAGAGTGTCTGTGAGAGAGTATCTGTGAGAGAGTGTCTGTGAGAGTCTCTGAGAGTATCAGTGAGAGTCTGTGAGAGAGTGTCTGTGAGAGTGTGAGGGATTGTCTGTGAGAGTCTGTGAGAGTGTCGGCGAGAGAGAGTCTGTGTGAGAGAGTCTGTAAGTGTCTGTGAGATTGTCTGTGAGAGTGTTTGTGAGAGTCTGTCTGTGAGAGTGTCACAGACAGACTCTCACAAACACTCTCACAGACAATCTCACAGACTCTCTCTCACAGACTCTCTCTCACAGACACTCTCACAGACACTTTCACAGACTCTCACAGACAGTACCCTCTCCTACGGCCCCCCACTTTCATTTTGTGGCGGCCGCCACTGGTAGAGGCACAAGTGAGGGGTGAGGGTTACTGTTAAAACCGGCGGTCGCTAGTTGGCAGAGGTAGGTACCACTGTCCAAATAGGGACCCTTGCTTCTAGTCAGGGTAAGAAGTATACACTCTTTAGATAAACCCTGCTCACCCCCTTGGTAGCTTGGCACAAGCAGTCAGGCGTATCAAAGGCAATGTGCAAAGTATTTGTACCAACACTCACAGTAACACAGTGAAAACACTCAAACTGACTCCAACAGTTTAGAAAAATAAAGGTATTAAATCTAAACTACACAAGGCCAAAACAACAAAAATCCAACATACACAGTTCAAGAATATGGTTTCAAATGAGTTCTTAAGGTTGCGTTAAAATAATCCACAGTTGCGTCACGTTTTAGCCAACAGTACCTTTAGATACAACAAAAGTCCGAAGTGAAAGCTGTAGCAGTGGAAAGCAAGCAATGAGTCACTCCTGAGACCCTGGGGAGGCGATGCGACAACCCCGCTCGACGTAGCGGGCGTGTTGCGGTGACTCCGGTCTGTATGGGGAGGGATGCGATACCTTACATGGATTCTGGTGCACAGGTTTTGGTGGAAGCGGCTCGCAAAAGGTACAATGCGACGATCTTCTGGGCGGCGGAGATCTATGGTGCGGCGACGATGCTCAGCTCAGCGGTGATCTTCTCCTTTTGCGGCCCCTCGATGCGATGGCTCTGCGATGACTCTCGCAATGGTGTGATGTGGTCCGCAAGCAAGAGGTGCGACGATCTCACCCAGTGACGACAGGCTCTGCGACGATACTCGCAGCGATGGTAATCTCCCCGCACCGGACTGGTACGTCCCGCAAGCGAAGGATGCGATGACTCTGGCAACGGCCACAAGGCGCTGCGACAATCTCGGCCTTTGCGGCGGCGGAAATTTCCTCGCAATGATGGGGATGCGCTCTGCAACGGAGCGATGCGTTAAACTTTCAGAAAGTGTTTAAAATCTTGGTTTCCAGCTTCCCAACACAGGTACTACTTCCAGAGGCACCACAACCGGCCCAAGCACTCTAGGAAGGACAGAACTCTCTGAACAGAGTTAAGGGAAGCTGGGGGTGGAGTCCTTTTGTTCCTGGGACTTCTTAACAAGGAGGCAGCTCTTCTTCAGGCCCTTGGAGATTGCTTCAAGCAAGGGGACACAGCACAAAGCAAAGTCCTTCCCCTCTTCTTGGCAGCAAAGCAACTGCAGGTCAGTCCAACAAAGCAACAGCAGGACAGTCTTCCTCCTTCAGTCTTCCAACTTTCTCCTTGGCAGAGGTTCCTTCTTGATTCCAGGATGATCTCATTTTCTGTAGTCTGGGGTCCTGTACTTATACCCCTAAAAGTCATTGTTCCCTTTGTGCAGGAGGGCTCTGACCCCGGTCTGAAATATTTCTGGTGTTCCTTGAGCACTTTGTTTTCCTGGCCTCTCCTTTCCTTTCAGAGAGAGGGTCAGGGTCGTCAGCCGCCCAGCAGGGGGTGGAGCCAGCATTGTGGAAGGCAGGCACAGCCCTATTCAGGAGCAAGTGCTACCCCCTCCCACCACTCTAGATGCAGATGGAGCTATTCAGCCCAGGGATGGCCCACTCAGCCTCTGGGAGCCACCCAGCCCATGCCACTCACAAACCAGACAGTCAATTCACAAACAGGCCAAGGCACACAGAAAGGTCAGACAAGAGAACAGCAACTTTCTAAAAGTGCTGTTCTCAAACACAGGATTTAAAAAACACCTTTCCTAAAAGATGTGCTATTAAATTCTGAGTTCAGGGATACCAGACTTGTATGTCCTATCTTGCTCCTAGGGGAAGATATGCAGTTAACTACTGCAGCCAGCATTCCCCATGATAGCCTATGGGCAAGATAGCCTAATAATATTGAAAACCGAAAATGGATGTAGTTCACTACCAGAGCATGTCACCTGCACTAGTACATGCTCTACCTTTCACATACACTGCACCCTGCCCAAGGGGGTACCTTGTGCCTTCCATAGGGGTGACCAATGTGTACAGAAAGGTAAGGGTTAGACCTGGTCAGTGGGGACACTGACCAGGAGGACATGGCAGTTCACAGACTGCACAGAGGCACTGCTGTGGCAGGCGTGAGACACTATTTTAGGGCTACTCATGTGGGTGGCACAATCAGTGCTTCAGGCCCTCTAGTAGCATTTGTATCACCAGCCCTGGCACACTCTGTGCACTTTACTAGGAACTTTTTGGTGATACAAATATGCCAATCATGGATAACCAATCACAATAACAATTTATACACAGAGCATATGCACTTTAGCACCGATCAGCAGTGGTAAAGTGCCCAGAGTCCTATTGCCAACAACTACGGGTCAGAAAAAAAGAAGAAGGAAGAAGCAAAAGGTTTGGGGATAACCCTGCAAAAAGGTACATTTCCAACAGTTACCTATTGGACAGTTGTTGTTCAGCTACTCTAAAGCCCACATCGTATTTGTCCAGTCCATCTTTGACAGCTGTTGAGAATAAACTAACATCAGCATATCCCCCATGTAGTTAACGACCAGAGTTGGGTGTCAGGGAGATGGAACACAATTTCAAACTCTCTGCAATTTAACAGTTTTTATTTATATATTTATTTATTTATTTAAGAGTCTTACATAGTGCTGGCCAGACCCAAAGGATTCAGAGCGCTTTACAGCATTTATCATGATGATAATGAACACACATTATTTCAGAAAAAAGCATTGTCTTGTGTCGAATCAGGTTAAGGCCTGGAGGGGAGCACAGCAAAAGAGAGGTGGAGTAGAAACCCTCTTGCTAAGGTAGATTGTTCATTCCTCACCGTGTGTTTACTCGGCGGCTGCTATGTCCCAGTTTAGACATCTGTTTTTGTTTCCTGAGCCATCGTATCCTCCCCCATGGCAAACTTCAGGGCTTAGTTAGATGACATCCAACATTTAGTTCCTGCAACATTTTTGTTTGTTAAAATGATGTTCTGGAGCTGCATCTGCCATGTGTCTTTGGTCCATTCAATGCATGAGTTGCGATGATGTGTATGATTATCTACAGCTGTGAAATGTGATGGTGGATATTAAGGTATCTTGAAATTTGAAGCTGGAGGATGAAGAAAAACACCCTTTGTGTCTTTTTTAGGTTGAGCATCAGTGCGCATGCGATGTCTGCAAAACCTGAGGGAAATTACGCCCACTTCTTATCATTGGTTCTCTCCTGCTTTGATCTTGTTTGGCGGCTCCTTATTGGTTGATGCGCCTGATACCTCACTTCCGTTTTTCTTTAAGGAGCACCTGCCGGCTACACTTTCATTATGCTGTGAGACTACTTCTTTAATTACCTGCTGATGCTCGCTCTTTAATGACTTTGTTCCTTCATAAACATACTCATTTTTATTGTTTGTATAATTCGCATTGTTAAATTTGTAACACTTCGCATTGTATATATATTTTAGTAATTGCCCTCTGCACGCCATTGTTCATTTACATATTTATTACTTCCGATGACATTTTGTATATACACGTTAAAGCCACGCCAAGCCTCAAACCCGATTCCTCAATCGCAAAGTCTACAGCTTTGCACCAAAGTGCTGTGCATTACACGCACAGCGCTGCGCATCTCCTGTATACCAGCGCTTGTTTATATTCTCCTAGTGCTATCCATGCTTTCAGTTTCAAAATTGTGCTGCACACACCACTTGTTTTCATTGTTATATGCTCCCCTTAGCCTCTATGCTGCTTCAAGACGCTCCCCTTCATATAGGACCTATATAAAAGTAGCATGGTGTGGAAAAGTAAATTTTGTCATGTTCTGTGTCCCTACGTGTCATCCATCATATGTTATGTGTGCATGATCAATATGCGTATGTTATTCCCCATGTCCGATTCAAGACGCAATTATAGTCGCGTCCACCTCTGGTATGTCATTTCCCAGTCCCCATGAGTAATATGAGTATCAGGCCTATGTAAAGTAATGTTGCCACGTTTCTCAGTGTGCACGTTATTTCATTATAAAGTCCCCGTTTCCAGGCCTCAACAGGGCCCGGACATCAGATTCAGCTCCTGTCTCCTGAACCCTTGCTGAGGAGCGATCCAGCCCCCACCTGTATCCTCGACCTTTTACTTACTTCCTGCCTCGCAGTGCCCGGTGCAGCTTGGCTCTGCCTCTGAGTCTGCCAAGACTATGTTATGATTCCAGCTATCAGTTTAGTCCTTCTTCTCTGCATTCCTAAGCTACTGAACTACATCAATAGTTTCCGTCATTGTCTAGCCTATGTGGCTCCATGTTAAGAGAAATACTGTATTTAATGGTCATTTAATATTCTTCATCACGCACTATATGTAGAATAAATGCATGCTCCAGTCTTAGAGTCAGTTAGCTTTTCCCCTCATGACTTCTAGTTTATATCAACATGTTCCCTAAACATCAGATACTAGATAGGGTTTAGGTACATGTCGCTCCGACCCTCCAGACTTTAGTCTCTGCTCCTAGCACAGAGTTCATAGCCCCCAGCTTCTCCTCGTAACACGTCATTGCCAGTTTGCGCGCACCACCAGGTTAGAGGCCCCGGCTCCTTAGGTAGCCCCCTCCTATGTTTCCGCCCATTCATGACATATTCTGTTACGTTTGCATCACATGTCTGAGTTACACCTTCTTTTTACTCTTATCTTTCGCGACTGCTACGCGTCACGCCTTCTGCTCCACCCACTGCTACGCCTACTGCAATGTAATGCTATGTGTTTGCGTTATGTATATATGCTCATGTATTGTTATTAAAAGGGAGCGCGCTCATCCCAGACCCAGCCCCAGCAGCTGCTGGGCCCTGTCATCCTATTCCTATGCAGGTTGTCCTGTTCCTGTCCTTATGCTGTATTAAACCTGCAAAAAACTCCTACTACCTCGAATCTTGACTCTTATTTATTGAGCTATCTGTTATGATATATGTCTAGTCAAAAATAGGGTATTATTTATTTATTTACCACATAATGGCGCCCGAACAGGGACTTGCCCTTTCCCCACGCGTCGGTGAAGCCACGCCGACCCCCTGACCCTCTGCAGTCGTGACGGAACTCTTCTGCGCAGTGGCAGATATTTCTGCTCAAGTATCCCTCAGGCCCACGGAGGAGACGGAGGAGGCGGTCCAGCATCCAGACGAGACGGTGGAAGAACGCGGCGAGTCCCGACCAGAGCCCAAGCCAAGAGTCCAAGGTCCGAGGTATCCGGAGGTCCACCCGTAACTGAAGTCCGAAGTCCGAAGTTCGTCGTCGTAGCAGTCCAGTCCAGTCCGAGGCCTTCCGTTCTTGCTGCCCGGTGAGTACCGTTACTGGGGTGGTATCTAGACAGGGTCAATTTAATTGACTCTGGTCTGTGGGTTGGTGGTACACAGTCCCACAAACGAAGTGTCCACTTCGGTGGATGCGGGTCCTGACGTGTCTCTTTAAAGAGACCGGTAAGTTTCGTGCTGTTTCAGCAGTGCATCTAGTTTCTGTTCTAGTCAGTTCTGTTCTCGAGAAATTTCAAGTATTTCCAGGTAGTATTCTGTTCGAACTGTTGTTTTAAATGTTTTTTATGTATTCCAATGTCGTGGTATGAATGGGAAATAAGTATCGTGTTTATTGTGTATTGTATTGTGTCTAGATTACAGTTCAGTCATGCCCATATTTTCCAAGTTACGTCAGTTAAAAACTAGAAAGGGTCTGCTGGAAGCAGCAGTTCCCGTCCCGCCCAGGGACAGTCCAGGTCACTTTATGTATCAGAAGCATGGCATAAGCGCCATATTGTATCTAGATTTATGGGTAGAGTATACCAAACAGTTAGAAGAAAAGTATAGATGGCCCGTATCGGGTACATGGGATGCCGAATGCATCATGCGAGTAGAGGAAGCATTATGGAAAAAGAAAGCCAGACAATCACAGAAAGACGCCATCGAGTTATGGCGTAAAGAAGCTCATAAAAGAACCGAAAAAGAAATCAGAAAGTCAGAACTAAGTAGAGAATCCTAAGAACGAGCCCAAGAAAGAGAATTAATCGAGATAGGTGAACGAGTTGGAACTGAGCAATCAGACAGACAGAGGAATGCCCTCATTAAGGGTATGTATCCTCTTCTTGCCGAAGGCTTGCCAAAAGCGACCCCAGAGGCATCCAGTAATTTCCCGCCACCATTAGTTCCGACCAAGCTACGTCACAAACCGACCGCAGCTGATATTTTTATTTCGTCCTATCTGGACGACACAGTCCCCGAATATGCAAATCCTGTTCGCGCTCCGCCAGTCCCTGTAAATCAGGTAATTCCTGCTCCTCCAGACACCGGGGTGCCCTCAACAGCCCCCCCGGGTCAGCCCGCCATACAAGTCCAGCCCACGTTACAATTACCGACCCTGCCAGGACGGAAAGCATCAGTTGATGATTCTAGTTTAGGGGCCGCAGGAGGAGGTCTTCCTCAAACCCCGCCGCCATACAAGCGTTTATCAGCACTCGAATTACATGCTCAAGCATCACAGCGTACTCCTAAAAGTAATAAGTCTGTTGCAGAGATTAGGCAAACCCTTGGCGAATGTGTCTATGACCCAGTTCCAGGCGAGTTTAATATGGTTTTATATTCCGTACGCGTAAGGAGAGTGACCGAGTATCTAGTCACCCTGCCGAATATGAAAGAAGATCTAGACAGGATATATCGTTTCATCCGTACAGGGGATGACCCACAAAGTATTAGTGATGCCATGTCTCAAAGGAAAGCCGAGATTCAGGGCATGATATTAAAGTTCTTAATTAACTGTCTAATAAGAGAACAGGATTACCCATCTAAAGACCCGGAAGAAATGAAAACTCTAACAAAATGGAGTGATAATATAGCCGAAGGAAAGCACAATACCATTGGTGCCATGGAAAGTATGTACAAGAAAATCCGTAGAGAGATAATAAAGATACACGAACAGCGTAAAGCCGCACAAGTAAGCGAGAAAGAAAGTACCTCTGATCCTGAAGAGGAAGACGATGAGAATACTGCCAGAATAGCGTATGTAGGAAAACCTAGATTTCCAGATCGCCATTTACGTCTAGAACCCAAGTCTACTTTCCATCATTCAGCACCAGAACAAGGTTCCCTAGAACAAGTATTTCAAGCTACCGATCACATTCTGAAATCACGAATCGGTTATAGTGAGTTAAGTACTATGCATGAACAGGAACTAGTCCGATCAGCAGTCAGATGGATTACTGATTCTACCACTTTTCCAGACGAAATAGTGGCACAAATGTTTCTGAAAATGCCCCCAGCCGAGCAGCGACTGGTGGGTATGTATATGATTCAGCACCTCATTACTCTGTATGAGGGTCAACATTCTGATCCAGGCCCGTTACATGATATCCTGAACGAGTTACTCCAGTACAAATGGAGAGGTCTAGGTACCGATTTAATTAGTGTCATTCTAGAACAACGCCACAAATATAGAACATTCTTGAACCCGCATTTTGTTCATGTCTCACCCCCAGAAAGTAAATCATTCTACATAGACAGACAGAATCCGTTACGAGAAGTCCACCCAGTCAGAGGAGCGGGTGGCGAAATGCAGCGAGTGTTTGTATACACTCCAATCACAAAGATGGAACTCCTCGAAATGAAGAAATTAATTCCCTGTCATGACAAAGATCCAGCAGGGTTCCATAGAGAATTAAAAGACATGCTCCGTATGGGAGAATACACTTACCCAGATATCATTAAAATGTTAAAGGTTCTGCTACCCGCAGGGGTGTATGAAAAGCTAAAGGAAAAAGAATGGGAGGTGGGAGAGAAAAAGATAGATTGGGCAGTCCTAGAAGCAGAAGATAAGATACGTGTACCAGGTACTGGTCTTGGAGAGAAATGTAAAGAATTACCAGAATTATTAATTCAAGTTTTACCCAGATTATTAACAACGAGAAAAGAAGACTGGGATGCAATCTCAGCCTGTAAACAGAAACAAGATGAAGATATTAGTGATTTTTATTCTAGGTTTGAAAAGTGCTTTAGTATCAACAGTGGTCTCAAGACAAGTAGTGAGTCATACCCTCACCTTTTCGTTACCAAATTAGTCGAGAATTCAAGTCCACCAATTAAAAACCGAGTTCTGAAAGTCGAAAGTACCTGGCAAGCAAATACTCCGTCCCAGATGCTCCAGATGCTCCAGTACCACCAGAATAGAATCAGGGAAGAGCAAGAACACGAGAGAAAACGTATGAAAGACACGAAAATGAAAGTACTAGTTGCACAATCTGTTCCTCAAGACAGTCAGAAGAGGGGTCCGAATCAAGTCAGTCATCCTGCAGCTCCCGTTAAAGGGAACTGCAATTATTGTAAACAGCCAGGTCATTTTATAAATGAGTGTGCAGTTCTGAAACATAACATAGCTACTGGTAAGACTAAAGAAAGACCACGTCCGCCTAGACAAGAGCAAGTTTCACAGACTCTTCAGCCACAGAATGCACCACAGACAGTTACAGCACCGCAGCCTATTGCTGCAACACAGCATGTTACATCGCAGATGTACCAGTATGCACAGTCTGAGTATCCAGAGTACCAGCCATATTCATGAAACAGCCTAGAGAGGGAGGTAGGCTTGCCTCTCATCGAGATACCTGTAGATCAAGAAGGTCCCTATGTTCACAGTCAAGTATTAGGGAAAGACAGAAAGTTTTTGATTGATACAGGGGCAAGTAGGACCACAATTAGTCATGCCGAAGTTCCAGGGGCTCCGCTCTCAGGCTCAAGAAATGTTTCCCTTGGATTTTCAGGAAAGCCTATCGTTAATGAGATTTCAAAGCCAGTCACTCTAGAAGTAGGTCCATTGTCCCGCACTACTGATCTGTTACTTACTAAGTCATGTCCAGAAAATCTATTAGGCATTAAAACACTGAAAGAGTTAGGTGCAGTTATATGTTGTTCCCCAGAGGGAATACGATTGTTCCTACGTGACTTTAAGGGTCACTATGTATTACGAGATTTTGATTCCAGACTGTCTAAAGTTCCGCAGCATTTATGGGCGCAAGGTCCAACTGATGTAGGTTACATGCAAATCACACCCCATCGTGTGACTCTCAAACCAGGTGTAGTGTTACCACGAATCAGGCAGTATAGATTGCCACCTGAGGCTGTAGCAGCCTTATCCAAAATTATAGACGAGCTCATGGCTCAAGGAGTAGTTGTAGAAACTGACTCCAATGTATGTAATTCTCCGATCATTCCAGTCATGAAACGTACTGATCCAAATGCACCCCCAGTATATCGATTAGTGATTGATTTACGGGAACTTAACAAATGTATTATTCCGCAGTACCCAGCTGTCCCAGATATCTCTTCCCTGTTAACTGCTATTGATTCCGAAGCCACGTTCTTCACTGTCATAGACCTCAAGAACGCATTTTTTAGTGTTCCAATTCATCCAGACAGCCAGTTTCTTTTCGGATTTTGTTTAAATGGAAGGAGCTATATGTTCACACGCGCTCCTCAAGGTTTCACAGAAAGTCCTAGTATTTACAGTCAAGCACTTAAGAGACAACTAGACAATATTCACATGCCAACTGACACTGCCCTGCTCCAGTATGTCGATGATCTACTGATCACAGCTCGTTCTGAACGTGACTGCGAGCGAGCGTCACTGACGGTTCTGTATTTCCTAGCCGAGATGGGGCACAAGGTGTCCCCTTCGAAGCTTCAATTCTGTGTCCAGCAAGTGGTCTACTTAGGACACTTACTGTCCAAGAGGGGTAGGCAGTTGACACCAGACCGTATCCAGTTAATAGCGAGTCTTCCTCAGCCCAAGACCCAGAAGGAGGTACGTGCCTTTATCGGCCTTACTTCTTATTGCAGACAATGGATTCCTCAGTATGCATTTCTAGCCAAGCCACTGATACAGTTAACGACACAGGAGGCAGCCGTATCGACTGTTCTCCCTTGGACATCTGAACATACACTTAGTTTCAACGAGTTAAAGAAAGCTTTATGCCAAGCTCCAGTTCTAGCTACACCGAACTACAGTAAGCCTTTTACACTTTTCGTTACTGAACGTGAAGGTACAGCATTATCTGTTCTCACACAAGACCAAGCAGGACAATACAAGCCTTGTGCTTATTTTTCTAGCACACTAGATCCAGTCGCCCAGGCTCTGCCTGCGTGCCTCAAGTCAGTTGCAGCCACAGCACTAGCTATCAGACAAAGTGATTCCATAGTTTTAGGACACTCCTTGACAGTACAAGTCCCACACTCCGTGGAAGTTCTTTTAAACCGAACACAAACACAGCACTTGACAATTGCACGTTTAACAGGTTATGAATTGACACTGTTTCAGCCACACATAGATATTAGACGCTGCAACATCCTGAATCCTGCTACACTGTTACCATCAGTTAGTTCAAATCCTGCCGCACACGACTGTGTGGAAGTAGTCAACATTACGACAAAGCCAAGACAAGACCTGACAGACATTCCGTTACCAGATCCTGACCTGACACTTTATGTGGATGGTTCATGTATGAGAACTAGTACAGGAGAACTAGTCGCCGCGTATGCAGTGACTACTGACACCGAAGTTATTGAAACACACCGTATTGATACCCTGTCCGCTCAAGCAGCAGAGCTAGTTGCTCTGACACAAGCCTGTATACACGCCAAGAACCTGAAAGTTAATGTTTACACAGATTCACGTTACGCATTTGGAGTTGTACACGACTTTGGAGTGCTCTGGCAGGAGAGAGGTTTCATGACTTCTCATGGAACCAAGATTCAGCATGGTCTCCTTATTCAAGCTCTGTTAGATGCAATACATTTACCGACATCCATTGCTATCATGAAATGCAAAGCACATACGAAAGCTACTGACATTATTTCCCAAGGTAATGATCTAGCAGATCGCACAGCCAAGCTTACAGCACAGACTCTAGACAGTCCAGTTAACATGACACACACTCCAGATCTGACTACATGTATGACAGTTAAGGACCCTACTCAAGATGTCATAGATATCCAGTTACATGCTACTCCCGATGAAATCAAGAAGTGGTCTGAACAAGGAGGGGTCCAGACAGATCAAGGATGGGTGACGAAGGGTAGGACCGCATGGTTTCTCCCCGACTCTATGGTTCAAGTCATCATTAATACCGCACATAGTCCAGCACATTTAGGAGAAAAAGCAATGTTAGATAGTATCCAGAACATTTGGTTCAACAAGCATTTACGAGCTGCAGCCAAGCAGAAAGTCCGTACCTGTATGATATGTTGTCAGTTTAATCCAGGTAAAAGTGTCCCGGTGGAACAAGGTGGTTTCCAGCCTCCTGACCACCCTTTTGAGGTCCTCCAGATGGATTATATTCAGATGGAGCGATGTCGAGGTTTCAAGTATGTTCTTGTAGTTGTATGCGCTTTGTCCAGATGGACAGAAGCATATCCAGTCCCAGATTACACAGCCGCGACCACTGCCAAGCAGTTGGTTCGTGAGTTTCTCCCTCGATATGGACTCCCTAGAGTCGTATATTCTGATAACGGTCAGCCATTCTCATCTGAGTTGATGAAGCACGTTTCCCTGTTGTTAGGGTACCAGTGGAAGTTTCATTGTGTACGCCATCCTGAAGCAGCCGGTCTAGTCGAGAGACATAATCAGACTCTGAAAATCCGAATTGCCAAAATATGTAAAGATAAGGGTGTGGACTGGCTAGTAGCTCTGCCAGTTGCTTTGTTTTATATGCGCATGGTCGCACATTCCAGATCAGGTCTGTCCCCGTATGAGGTCGTATTCGGCCGCCCCCCTAACATGTGGGGTACTCCTAGACCCCGAAGTATTACTGATGTTTCATGTAATATGCTGACAGATTACCTAGCTTCCTTGATGTCTGCCCTCAACTCATGTCATTCACAGGTTGCCGCCACATTTCCAGACAATACCGAGGTGGCACCGCATGAAATCGTTCCAGGTTCGATGGTGCTCGTACGTAACTTCGACAGATCAAGTCCGCTGGAGCCACGTTGGAAGGAGCCCCGTCAGGTCCTCCTCACCACCCGTACAGCTGTGAAATTGGAAGGACGCCGCGGCTGGGTGCACCTTTCGCACGTCAAGAAATTCTACGGATTGAAACCGGTCTCCAAGAACATTTCCCAGGATATCAAGACTTGTCAAAACATTGTTCCTAAGGACTGTCCCGCAAATGACATTGACACAACCCCTCCCCTGTTAGAGAAAACTCCGCAGCAGGAGTATAAGCAAAAGCTAAGGTCTAGTAAAATAAGTCAGTCAGTTTGATTGTATAAGTCCTCCCCTAGGTGAAACGGTTAGACTGTTTCTGACATGTATAAAATAGACCCCCATAGTGAGAGAGTCAGTCAAAACTCAATCCGATGTATCGTTTTTCTAAGTTTCATATTATTTCTCAGCCTTTTGATTTCCTGCACTAGTTACGCATTCTTCCTGTGTTTTCCAGTTCCTCATGTAAATAAGCTTTCTAATGTTACAGTAGAGCACACGTTTAGTGATCTGCCTCCTCACGAATATTCATACCGCCTCGCTATGCGTAACAATACATTTATCCGCATGTTGCATTATTCACATCAAACCAGCAATGCCACTAATTGTTGGGTGTGTGGTCGACTCCCCCCTTTCCAGACGTCAAAGGGAGTTCTGCCACTTTTTCCTTATCCTTTTTCACATAATGGTTCGTGTGGAGCATGGTCCACGTTAACGTCCTCCTTAACAGATATGTCTTTTCTTAACAGCACATGTTTCCCAGACAAGCAAGGTTTCCCCCACAGAACAGGTTTAGATCCAGAAAATGAAGTGTACAATTTAGGTAATTATTCGTCGAATTTTATGGTCCTGAATGTTCAGTCTGATACTACTCCAGACTCACCTGCTATTTCAGTATTACCAGTCAAAGGCGAATTATGTGTCCGTAATTATGGTTCTGTACACGTAGGACATAGTGATTGTACTACTATTATCCAGTATAGTGACAGTGGGAAATCTATTTTTAAAGCTTCACGTCATTCTTATTTTGTTTGTGGTCAAACCGCATATGTTCGTCTGCCCCTCGATTGGGAGGGAACCTGTTACATTGCCTTCCTACTGCCACCTGTTTTCCTAGCCCCACCTGACTACCATAGGAATTCCTTCCTAGTACATACTAGACACAAGAGAAACCTCCCGATTGTCGATTATACTGAAACTGCTGCAGAGCAATTCATTGATATTGATAAAGGTGTGTTCCCTTATTTAGGTACAGTTGTAAACAGTAAGCTAATTCGTAGGTTAACAAGAACCCTTGAAGTTGTAGTAGATGAGACTGCCTCCACTCTAGGTAACTTAACCGAAGAGCAATCCTTTATGAGAATTGTTGTGCTCCAGAATCGTCTCGTCCTTGACGTCATACTGGCCGATAGGGGCGGGGCCTGTAGAGTCATCGGATCCAGTTGTTGCATTTTCATTCCAAATAACGCGCCGTCTGTTTATTCAGCTATAACCAGACTTCATAAAATTGCCCATCTATTACACCAAGATCCAGGCACCTGGACATGGTCCGGTTGGTTCTGGAATATAATTTCCGCCTGGGGATGGAAAGTCCTGTCCTTTCTAGGTATCGCAGTAGCGATCATATTCAGCTGCTGCCTCTGTATACAATGTGGCCCTGCGATTTGCGGCATGTGTGCTACCTCTTGTATTCCTAGTCCCAAGCCCCGTTCTAAATCCCGTTCCAAGACAATTCGAGATGAACAAATGGTACTGTATGAAATGATAGATGGTATCATGAATATTGATGTTTCCTGATGGAAATGTAGTGACAAGGAAGGAATGTGGAAAAGTAAATTTTGTCAAGTTCTGTGTCCCTACGTGTCATCCATCATATGTTATGTGTGCATGATCAATATGCGTATGTTATTCCCCATGTCCGATTCAAGACGCAATTATAGTCGCGTCCACCTCTGGTATGTCATTTCCCAGTCCCCATGAGTAATATGAGTATCAGGCCTATGTAAAGTAATGTTGCCACGTTTCTCAGTGTGCACGTTATTTCATTATAAAGTCCCCGTTTCCAGGCCTCAACAGGGCCCGGACATCAGATTCAGCTCCTGTCTCCTGAACCCTTGCTGAGGAGCGATCCAGCCCCCACCTGTATCCTCGACCTTTCACTTACTTCCTGCCTCGCAGTGCCCGGTGCAGCTTGGCTCTGCCTCTGAGTCTGCCAAGACTATGTTATGATTCCAGCTATCAGTTTAGTCCTTCTTCTCTGCATTCCTAAGCTACTGAACTACATCAATAGTTTCCGTCATTGTCTAGCCTATGCGGCTCCATGTTAAGAGAAATACTGTATTTAATGGTCATTTAATATTCTTCATCACGCACTATATGTAGAATAAATGCATGCTCCAGTCTTAGAGTCAGTTAGCTTTTCCCCTCATGACTTCTAGTTTATATCAACATGTTCCCTAAACATCAGATACTAGATAGGGTTTAGGTACATGTCGCTCCGACCCTCCAGACTTTAGTCTCTGCTCCTAGCACAGAGTTCATAGCCCCCAGCTTCTCCTCGTAACACGTCATTGCCAGTTTGCGCGCACCACCAGGTTAGAGGCCCCGGCTCCTTAGGTAGCCCCCTCCTATGTTTCCGCCCATTCATGACATATTCTGTTACGTTTGCATCACATGTCTGAGTTACACCTTCTTTTTACTCTTATCTTTCGCGACTGCTACGCGTCACGCCTTCTGCTCCACCCACTGCTACGCCTACTGCAATGTAATGCTATGTGTTTGCGTTATGTATATATGCTCATGTATTGTTATTAAAAGGGAGCGCGCTCATCCCAGACCCAGCCCCAGCAGCTGCTGGGCCCTGTCATCCTATTCCTATGCAGGTTGTCCTGTTCCTCTCCTTATGCTGTATTAAACCTGCAAAAAACTCCTACTACCTCGAATCTTGACTCTTATTTATTGAGCTATCTGTTATGATATATGTCTAGTCAAAAATAGGGTATTATTTATTTATTTACCACAATGGGGTGATGGGAACTGGGCTGGCTCCTAACAGGGTAATGCCACTCTTCCGCTAAACTTGACTCCCAGTCAGGGTAGCTAGACTGGGAGAACTCTTATTCTGAACTCAAAGGACTGCTTTAACACCTGTATTGCAGAGGCAGTATTTTAACACCCCCTAATAAACAGACACTGAAAAGCTGGCCTGGATTGTTTTTTCTCCACAGAGCCGCACAGCTGCCCTAAAGCTGAGAGATCATTAGTGCACCATTCAAGGTGGCCTTCGAGGAGGGGACGTTGCAGGCAGTCCCGGCTCCTCGAGGGAGTGCTCGGGCAGTGGCGGGGTGGGGGAGGGGCAGGGTGAGGGGTAGTAACCTCCAGCATAGAGCAGACCGGAGTTAAGAATATAAATAAATAAATAAAACAAATTACATTGCATGTTGCAGCGCGCGCATTATAATTCGTTTTATTTATTTATTTATGTACTTAACTCAGGTCAGCTGTATGCCAGACTTTACTACTTCCACCCTTCCCACCCCCAACCCGCCCCACCACCAACCCGCCCCACCACCCCACAGCACTCCCTCGAGGAGCCGTGACTGGTTGCTGGTAGGGTAAGTGGTGTTGTTAGAAATTATGTAATAAAAGGTTTGTTCGGCCGCGCGCGATTTCTGCGACATTGTGTGTTTAGGGATTGTTTGAATCTTTTTCTGCAACCTGTTTACTTCAGGTATGGTGATTACATGCATTAGTTAGGATGGGTTTGGACCTCAACATATTTTTGTGCAGACTCTCCTTTCTCCCCTTTGAATTGTTGTTGTGTTGATACTTTAAATTCTTGCAGGATTTTTTTTTTTATATGGTAGAAAGGTTTTCCGTTGTTAGCCCTTCTCTCTAATTGTTACTCTGGTTATCCAATTTTTTCTCATTAACTATGGGGTCCATTAGGATGGCAGGTGGACCTGAGTCCGCCCGCCTTCCCCGCGGTGTTGGGACCGGCCGCCAGACATGCAGCCATACCCCACTGCACTGCATTATAACATTGCGGCATCGCAATGTTAAAATTGCATGCTTGTCATTTTATTGCACCCCATGGAAGGAACCACACAGTGCTTGCCACTTGGTGCAGTGAAATGTAGGGGGGGCTCCATAGGTACTCCCAAAGTGCAGCCCACCTCCCCCAGATACAAGGGGGGCCTGCAACGGGCCCCTGAGCGCAATCCTCGCCAACCTTGCCATGGCTGAGTTGCCGCCATGGAAAGGCCTTCCGCAATCGACATCCTAATATGGCAGATGGTGCCTGCTAGGCACGCCACCATATAAGAGCCCCTGAACCTTCTGGCAAGCAATCGTGATGATTACCATCGGCAGAAAAGTGGCGGACAGACTGTCCGTGGGCCGCGATACCCACCGCCATCATAATGTGGTGGGGGTAAATCTCATGACGATGGCGGTATGATCGCGATCGCCGGCCCGGCGTCGTAATGAGCTCCTTTGTGTGATTTATTTTATGGCCACCTCTCGGAGTCTCTCTGGGCTGCATTACTATTGCGCAAAGACACATTTGGTAGTCGGAGCCTATCGTTTGACGTTCATTTCTTCATGTAAGTGTATTGAAAATACGATGCTCGTAAACGTAGTGTGTTATCCAAGTACCCTGTCCCCCCACCTCAGGTGTTTATCATGTTTGCTGCCCCAGTTGCTGACTTACACAGAGATTAATTTAATATTAAATGTCAGTGGCGGATGTAATCCATTGCCGGTTTTGAATTATTTCTGTATACTTATTTTTATGTTTCGATGTAGGATGGTACACTTGAATTAGGATAATACAGCAATTTTTAGATGCTTACTAAAATGGCTGAGGCTTTCTTTCACCAAGTTTCCGGAGCTCCCATAGATGTGGCTCGCGAAGTGATACCATTTGTCGGTTTCTTCTGTTTGTGGATTTGAGGGATGAAGTGAGAACTTAAATACTCTGAGTAGAGAATACAAATGTATTTCATAGTAAAACCTATTAAAATATGGAAACAAAAATATACATATTCCATTACAGGTAAACCTCATTTAAAAGTACTGTACACAATTCGAAAATTAGAAAGGAAGCCACAAATTAGACCAAATCCAAAGTTGAAAGCTTGGTGTTTAATGCCTCATTGTTTTTTTTATTTGATACTTGCGATGGACATTTTTGGTACACACACGAAAGCCACCCCAAGATTCGAACCAGGTTTCTGAGCCCCAATTTCGGCAGCTTTGTACTTACACTTAGGGGCCTATTATGATCGCGGACGGACTTGAGTCCGTCCGCGACCATAGAGGAGGAGGGAACCTCCGCATGGCCTGCGGAGTTCCCTCCTGTCCAATTAGGATGTGACCGCCACCCTGGCGGCCACATCCTCTATTTTTACCATTGCGGCGGGTGCGGCTTCAAGCTGCACCCGCCGCAATGGTAAAAATGCATATATTGCATTTGTATGCAGAAAGCGGCAGGCACCGTGCGGTGCCTGTCGATTTCTGCATACAAATGCAGGAGGGTACCATAGGTACCCCCCATGTGCACCCCCGACCCCCCCCTTCACCCAGGGGGCCCGCAACGGGCCCCCGCAGTGAAGTTCCACATGCTTTTCCACGGCGGAAAACCCGCAGCGGAAAAGCATTTTTTAAAGCCCATCCTAATATGGCTGGCGGTGTCTGAGAGACACCACCATCATATTAGAGCTTTTCCGCTGCGGTTGTATGCCAACCGTGGCGGAAAAGCTGCGGACGGAAACCAGGACCCACCGGCCATCCTAATGTGGCGGTGGATCTTTGGTGGGTCCGCTGCAGTTTTTCCGCATCCGCCGGCCCGGAGGATGCGGAAAAACCGCAATCGTAATAGGCCCCTAAGTTAGGACCAAAGTAGTGCACATTACACGCAAAATCCGGCACCCCCTCCTGTATTCTAGAGCCTGTTTCTCTAACTGTTTTTTGGATTATGTGAAACACCTCTCTTCTCCATATGTAGTTTTAATATTCTTCTATTTCCATTTATTTATTTAACAACTTTAATATCGACTACGGTAAAGAGAAATTATTAGGGCACTAAAGATATACAGGAGTTATTATATAAATTATTTTGTAGGCACGGGAAAAAAAAATATGGAATTCACCAGGTTGCCACTGTTTTCGTGGCGAAAGTTCACTATGTTGTGAACAGCTTTAAAGGGAGGACATTTTTATGTTTACAGGGTTGTTTTAAACCGGTTTATTTCACAGACGCCTGTGAGCTATGTGTTCGGTGGCTTTCTTACTATAGTAGGCTATAGTGTGCATGTTTGTTTCAGAAGTTCAAATTACTTTTTAACAATTTTGGGAAAGGTGACACTGTTTGTGTTATACATAGTATGGTAAACAAGGGTACCCCAGTATTAGAACATGGGGTGAATTAGTGTTTTGAGAAGCCAATGGTTCCCATGTGGCCAAAATGGTCCAAGAAAAAAGACGTAGAAATTTGCATCAGGAATGAGAGCATTAGGTCTTATTTAAGAACTAGGCAATGAATGCTGGAGGGAGCAATGAAGTGTAAACACAGGGACAACATTAAATAAAATAAAATCTTTTTTGATTTATGTTTATATAAAAAATATAGTTCAGGAACTCACAGAAACCAATGGACATCAGCGTGATGTGATAAGTGAGGGTGACTTTGTATGATATATACATTCGCTGCATTGACAACACACAAGAGAAATCCTCTTGAAAAATGTATACAAAATGCCAGGAATTCTTGTTGTGGGGGTCAATGGTGTTTTGATCTCAGTGACTCGAGATCATCTTCAGGACATAGCATGTGTGAGAAAGCTGAATGTTAGATACCGGATGAAAGCCAGTTGAGAATGTAGCAGAGGCACAATTACGGTAGGCAGACAATAACCGTTAATGGATGTGGGCAGGTGCTGTCATCCATCATTGAGTTATTAAGACCCAGGATAAGACAGGTAATCAAGGCGTGTCAAGAAGGGGGTGCCTGATTAGAAAGCAAGGTGTACGGAGCGCGCAATGCAGCCAATTAAGTCACTTAGCAGGGTATTGTAATCCTAATTGGGAGATCACTAGGTTGTGTGGCACTGCAAGCTGGCCATCTGAGGAATTAGTATGTCTTCCGATTTTAGTCAGTTTATTCAGGAGGAGGGGGGCTGCGTCTCCGACTTCCAGACAGGGAGCGCTGAGTGAAGGGATGGGGTACTCGTTACCTGATTGTCAATTGAGAGTATTTTCCCTCTGCGATTTTCCGTGAAAATAGTGATGATAAAGAGTGGGTAAGTGGTGAAAAAGGTCAATTCAGATCGACATGTTTCATGCCTCTGTGATCCCTAGAGGATCCAATGGCATTTCTTCAGCACCTTGCATTTTATAATAATTGGTGATACAGGGGTTCAAAGCGGCAACACTCAATACACCCTGTAGTTTTACCCAGATAAGGTTATGGGGTCAGGGCAGCTCTGCACCCAAACGATATCGTCCACCTTTGTAACTGTGTCCAACCTGATAAAAAGAGGAGAGAAGCAAAATGCATAGTTCTGAGTACGGTTGTTAATCATGTTGCTGTAAGTTTAAACACTAATAATGCAAACTATGAACATGCCCAAGAGAGCTTAGCACACAAGCCGGAGTAAACACACAAACAAACAACAAGAAAACATGTAAACCCTACCTAGCTTCGGGCAGAGCTCCTTACCACATGCTTTCGGTCAGTATAAAGAACGTAAAAGCTCAAACGGTTGTGGGACTTAAAAAAGACTGCCTAGTTAACAGCAGTTACATGCATTAAGCAAAGGCTATACACCAGAATCTGCCTTTTTTTATTTAACAAAACCTGTTTCATAAATATGGCAACACATGTTTACTCGGGCACCATTACGTCATTTTGAAAGTGGACTTAGAGGAGAGGTGCTGGGTGTTTAAAAGAGTATATGTGTGTTATGCTCAACTTCTAGCAAGTTCCAAACCTATAAAGTAGGACACACACTTCTCAAATTTTCAACATTCACCTATAGCCGTTCACTTGGAATTCTGTTTCAATTAGCCCTAGCACCCAAAGTGTGCGGAACAGAGCTAAACACTTCAATATTCTCTAGTGCTTGCTTACCCTTCATCAGCCCGGGTTAAACTTGTTGAGCTTAGTTGCTGTTTTTTAAGTGTCAAAGCACAACATTTCAACATTCTATAACAATGGGCTTATTTTCCATGTTTATTTTATTTATTTATTTATTTTAAAGGTTTTCTATAGCACTGGCTAGACCCAGAGGTATTAGAGCGCATTACAGGAATGTGAGGCGGTACAGTATATGAAAACACCTGATCACAAACATTGCAATAAGAACCAATATAACCAAGGAAGCAAATAAATTCGAGTGCTAGTTACAGAAAGAACTCTATTAGGTAACTCGGGTAGACCGAGCTTAGGCTAGGGTAGGTGGGAGAGAGTGAAAGAGAAAGAGATAGGAGGGAGACAAAGAGAGTAGGAATTAGGGGAGTCAAAAATCAGTGGGAAATCGTGCGTGGGGCTAGAGGTTAGGGGGAAAGAGTAGCATGAGGGAGGGGCGTTTGGAGGGAGAGGGTTGAGGGGATAGAATTGGAGTGAAAATAGAGGGGACCCTGACGGGGGCGCAGAGCGTGAGAACAGTGTCAGAGGTAGGAATTATGGATTCCAGTATTTGTTGAGGAGGTTTGATTTGAGTTCTTTTTTGTAGTTGAAGTAGAACGGGTTACAGCATAGGTCTTTAGGCTGGGAATACCAGATGGAGAAAGTGTTTCCCGGAGAAGGAGCGAACTTGTGTGCATTTCTTCTTTAACAGGGGGATAAGAATGAGGGCATTGGTGTTTCTCGTTGGTCGGGCGCAGCCTGCTTTGTGGAGTTTGTCTGAGAGGTAGCGTGGGGTGTTTTGGTTCAGGGCTTTGTGCGTGATACATGCAATTTTATAGGTGGATCTGCCTTCATTGAGTGCCATTTGAGGGTTTTCAGGACAGGAGAGATGTGGTCGAAGCATTTGTAGTCAGAGATGAGTGTAGCAGCTAGGTTGAGCACCGATTTGAGTGGAGCAAGGTGGACTTTTTGTGTCCCAGTGAGGATAGCGTTACCATAGTCAATTCTCGACAAGACCGGCGATCCGGCGATTGGACAATGGTTTTAAAGTCATCAGCCGGGATAAAGGATTTAATTTTCTTGAGATGACGGAGAGGAAAGAGTGCTCCTTTTGCTGAGGTTGTTATGTGGGAGGTGAGGGCAAGGCTATTATCAATGGTGATGCCAGGAGACTTAACTGAATTTGAAGTGGCGAGAGAGCAGTTGAGAGCATTAAGATCAGAGATCCAGTCTTGTATGGGGAGTGGGTTGTTTTTAGGCGAGAAGAGAATGATTTCGTTTTTTTAGGGTTAAGTTTGAGATGATGATTGTGGAACCATGATTGGATCTTGGTCAGGGTGTCATTTAGGTGGAGGATATCAGAGGGGGATTTAATCTTATAGTAAAGTTGCATGTCGTCAGCATATAGGTGGTAATTGATTCCTGCTTGTTTGAGGATGAGGGTGAGGGGTTTCATGAAGAGGTTGAAGAGAGCAGGAGAGAGAATGGCTCCCTGGAGGACACAAAGAGAGATCGGAGTAGGTTTGGAGAGGCAGTTCTCGATTTTGATTTGTTGGGTTCTGTGTTGGAGAAAGGAGGTGAACCAGCTGAGGACAAGGCCATTGATGCCAAAGCGGACTTTAAGGGTGGTTAGTAAGCCAGTGTAGTTAACAGTATCAAAGGCATTGGAAAGGTCGAGGAGAATGAGGAGGCATGATTCACCTTTGACGAGTGAATGATTTATGTCGTCCACTGTATTGAGCTTGGCAGATTCTGTGCTGCGTCCTTTTCTGAAGCCAGATTGTAGTGAGTCAAAGAGGTCGAAAGTGTTGATGTGATTATTTAGTTGGAGCAGGGCACATTTTTCAAGGGCTTTGGAGAGAAGAGGGGGGTTAGAAATGGGGTGGAGGTTATTTGGATCTTTGGGATCTGCCTTAGGGTTTTTGGGGATGGCTGTGATTTGACCAAGTTGGCGTTAGGCGGAAACACACCCCGTGGCCAGGGAGGAGTTAATAATGGTGGTCCAAAAAGGGGAAATCATATGTTTAAGGTCTTGGACAAGGTTGGGGGGCAGAGGGTCCTTGGTGTGGGAGGATGGTTTTAGCTTAGCGATGATGTTATAGACTTCATGTTTGGTGACAGGGTGAAAATTATGCCAGAAGGCATTGTTTTTATGTTGTTGGGGGAGAGAAGGGTTGGATTCGGGTAGGAAGTAAACAGACAAGAGATGGGCAGGGACAGGGGTGGAATTGAATGGGATGGAGATTCCGGAGAAATGTTATAAGAAGGTAGTTGGTAAGAAGAGAGCGGATTTAAGATGAAGGATTGGTCTGTTTTGGTGATTTTATCACAGAAGAATTTAGCAATTAATTCGCATTTCTCGTTAGAGGCCGTCAGCTTTCGGGGGGCAGAGGATGCTTGGTTTTTGACAATGCTGAATAGTTCTCTAGGTCTATTTTTGGCCCTTTTGGCATGATTCACATTTGACGAGTGAATGATTTATGTCGTCCACTGTATTGAGCTTGGCAGATTCTGTGCTGCGTCCTTTTCTGAAGCCAGATTGCAGTGAGTCAAAGAGGTCGAAAGTGTTGATGTGATTATTTAGTTGGAGCAGGGCACATTTTTCAAGGGCTTTGGAGAGAAGAGGGAGGTTAGAAATGGGGTGGAGGTTATTTGGATCTTTGGGATCTGCCTTAGGGTTTTTGGGGATGGCTGTGATTTGACCAAGTTGGCGTTAGGCGGGAACACACCCCGTGGCCAGGGAGGAGTTAATAATGGTGGTCCAAAAAGGGGAAATCATATGTTTAAGGTCTTGGACAAGGTTGGGGGGCAGAGGGTCCTTGGTGTGGGAGGATGGTTTTAGCTTAGTGATGATGTTATAGACTTCATGTTTGGTGACAGGGTGAAAATTATGCCAGAAGGCATTGTTTTTATGTTGTTGGGGGAGAGAAGGGTTGGATTCGGCTGGGAAGTAAACAGACAAGAGATGGGCAGGGACAGGGGTGGGATTGAATGGGATGGAGATTCCGGAGAAATGTTATAAGAAGGTAGTTGGTAAGAAGAGAGCGGATTTAAGATGAAGGATTGGTCTGTTTTGGTGATTTTATCACAGAAGAATTTAGCAATTAATTTGCATTTCTCGTTAGAGGCCGTCAGCTTTCGGGGGGCAGAGGATGCTTGGTTTTTGACAATGCTGAATAGTTCTCTAGGTCTATTTTTGGCCCTAGCAAGCTGTATGCAGAAGAAGGCGGACTTTTCAATGAGGATGTCTTTCTTGTAGTTGGACCTAGCAGATCGGAGGAGGGCTAGATGAGAGGGGGACGGATGTTGCCTCCAAGTTATTTCAGATTGTCTAAGAGAGCGCCTTTCGTTGTTGAGATCAGAATTGAACCAGGATTTGAAAGGTATGTTTCTTTGGGTTTTTTAAGTTTGGGGGCACTTGGTCTAGGACTTCAGTAACTGATTTATTATAGTGTTCGGTGAGGGCGTTAGCATTTTGGGAGAGGGGAGCTAGCAGGCGTTGAGTTTTGATTTTCATTTCGAGTTCGCCAGGGGGGATTAGGTGAAAGTTTCTGGTCAGTTTCTTGAGTTAGATGCTTTTGGTGTGGATGGGTGGGTCATGGTGTTGATCATGAAGAGGATGAGGTAGTGGTCGGACCAGTCGATCGGGATGATGCTGGCAAGGGAGGCCAAATCATCGTTAGTGATGATGACATCGAGAGTGGCCCCTTTGGACTGGGTTGGAGAGTGACAGATTTGTTTAAGGTCACTGATCTCCAGGAGATTCAAGAGGAGATTAACTGCAGGGTCTTTGCTGTAATTCCAGTGGAGGTTGAAGTCTCCAAGGAAGAGATTTTTTGAGTTGGAGAGTGAGGATTGGGTGAGGAGGTCGGAGAGTTCCTAAGCGAAGGGAAGGGATTCGCCAGGAGGATGATAAATGTTATGTAGGCGAATAGGAGGGGCGCCCTGGATTTTAAGTTCAGCTCCGAGGTATTCAAAGGTGATGGGGTCAGTGTTTTTAACAAGCGAGAGTTGGAGTTTGTTTTTAAAGATGATGGCTAGAACACCTCCAATTCTATCAAGTCGATCTTTTCTGAGTATGGAGTAACCTGGCTTGGAGAGTAGGTCCAGTATAGAAGTAGAGTGATCATTGAGCCAATTTTCCGTGAGGAAGGCGATGTCAATATCTTCGCTGAAGCTTGTTTCAGCTATTTCAGTCACATGCCGGACAGCTGAGCAACAGTTGACTAGAATGCATGCGAGGGGTATCAGGTTGTTTGTGGGGGGGGCATGTTTGGATAGTGGTAAGTTGTGTTGGGGATCTAGGGGAGATGGGGGATGAAGGGATTCTGCTCGTCCCCAGGATCACAGGGATGGTAGAGTGGGGGATTGGGGGATCAGTTGGATAGTTAGGGAAGTAAGAGTTACAGAGGTCGAGGAGGTCTAAGGAGGAGAGGGAGTTAAAATCTTTCCTGAGTTGAGCAAGTTTGTACGATAGGTTAAGATCATTCCTAAGCTGGGAGAGTTCAGATGACTGGGAAAGGAGTGAACTTTCAATGTTAGATAGAGTCTGAGTTAAAGGGGTTGTAGGGGCTGGGGGAGAGAAGGGGTTTGGGAGAGGTGTAGGATCTGATTTGATCGGGTAGAGCAGTCTGTGGAGTGTGAGGGTTGGGAGGCCGGGAGGGGGGTGGAGGTGTGTTTTCAGATTGGGCGGACGAAGAGATGTCTGTGAGGACAGAAGTGGAGTGCAAAGAGCTGTAATCAGTGCTCTGAGATGGGAAGGGGTCAAGAGAGGGGGAGGGGAAATAACAACCTGGCTAAGGGGGAAGGCAGTTAGAAGGAGGTGAAGTTGGGATGGGCAGTCGAATGATAGGAAGTGCGAGGGAGGGTGCTTGGAGGGGTCATTGAGGTAGGGGGGTGTCTAGTGGTGGGTGGTGGGAAGTCATTAGGGAGATGAAAGGTTTGGGAAGCTGGGCAAGTTGCTGAGGTGTCCAGAGGGAGTGGTGCTAGCAAAGGGGGGATATTGGAGGATTCGGTTTGAGAGCCATCATACATGGTCGAGCTGTCTGTAGTGTGAAGGGTTGAGGACAAGGAAGGGGAGGGTGGGAGGGAGTCAGTCAGTTGAGAGGGTAAAGAGTTAGGAGGATAGATGGATAGTAGGGTTTGTGAGACATCAACGTACGTAGTGGAAGTGTTGGTGGGGTGAGGGGTTGAGGACAAGGAAGGGGAGGGTGAAAGGGTGTCAGTCTGCCTTTTTGGCATGGGAGCCTGCTTTGGGGGCCCGTTGCGGGCACCCAGGGACTCCGGGGCGTGGGGGGTGCACATGGGGGTACCTATGGTGCCCATCAGCAGTTCCATGCACAACATGGCTGGCACCGCATGGTGCCTGCCATGTTGGGCATGGAAGTGCACAGCATGCCTTTCTGGCATTGTGGCGGGCGGTGCTGAGTACACCGCCCGCCACAATGTCAGGGATGCTGGATTCACCAGCCACTGTGGCGGGCGCATCCTCCTAATTGCAGGCACGGAACCTCCACCCTTATGGCAGGCGGTCACTATATACGATGGGATGGCGGGCGGACAAAGTCTGTCCATCATCCTAATGGGCCCCTATATGTGTGTTAGGCTCATCTAGCATTTCAACATTCACCAGTGGACCGCCTCCACTTGCATAGGTTTCAAGTCTCAAACCTATACAGTAGGACACACACTTCTCAAATGTTCAACTTTCACTTATAGCACTTCACTTGGAATTCTGTTTCAATTAGCCCTAGCACCCAAAGTGTGAGGAACAGAGCTCAACATTTCAATATTCTTTAGTGCATGCTCACCCTTCATCAGCCCGGCTTAAACTTGTTGAGCCTAGTTCCTGTTTTCTCTGTGTCAAAGCACACCATATCAACATTCTATAACAATGGGCTTATTTTCCATGTTACAATCCCCAAGTTCATAATGCATACACGTCATCGCTCCACATTCTCTGATAATCAATTTCCTTTCCAGTGAAATGCCCCGCTTCTATATGCTAACACGATGTACACTGGTGTGTGGCAGTTAAACGTAGCACTTTACCTACACTGGTACCCTGCACATTTCTTTTTCCAATTTTAAGGGGAAGTAAGTTACAATAGGTGTTCTGGTCATGGCTCCACACAAGGGTCAATATTCGTAACTTCACACACTCACAGTTAGTGGGAAATGGGTCTGGTGTGTGCCTTGGCACTGTTTACTAAGTGTCAAAGCTCAATATTTCAGCTATCTCTGTTCTCTAAGAACTCACCCACACCAAACTCACTAACACTGTCCCATAGCATACAGCACCAACACTTCAAGTGAAGCCCAAATCTATCCACTGCTCTCCTCACTGATGTTCTCTTTCTCACTCACAAATGCTCAAGGTCTCACCATCTTCACATGCCTAGGGAACCCGTTTTTTCCAGCTGTTCTTGCTTCCAAGTGAATTGAATTGAATTGAATTGAGTTCTTATATAGCGCAGCTGCCACCCTACGGGTATCCTGGCGCTCAGACCTGAGAAGCCAACCTAAACATCAACCGATAGGATAAAGGGGAATAGAGGAGGGCTAGAAATCGTGCCTTGGAAAGAGCCAAGTTTTCAGGCTCTTTCTAAACTCAGCCAAAGAGTTTGCTTGTCTAATGTTCTGAGGCAGCTCATTCCATAGATGAGTGGCTACAACACTGAGAGCCCTCCCCCCCATCCTAGAGCATCTAAACCTGGTAGGTATCAATAAATTTGCGCTGGAGGAACGGAGCTGCCTCTTGGGATTTTACCAGGCAAACTTCTCCTGCAATGGGACAGGACCCAAGTCCTGTGCTGCTCTGTAGGCAATGCAAAGTGATTTAAAGTGAATCCTTTCTTTGATGGGCAGCCAGTGAAGGTCTTTCAAAGCCAACGTTGTGGAGGACCCACGTTGCCTGTTTAGCACCATCTTCGCTGCCATAGACTGGACTCTCTGCAGCCCCTGAAGAATATATTACGGTGCTCCTAGATACAGGGAGTTGCAGTAGTCCAGCCTACTCAGCACAATGTTCCTCATTACAAGTGAGCGCGAGTCTTTGGGAAGTAGTGGAAGAATCTGTCGTAGCATGCGCATCAATGAAAGGCACACGCTGACAGTCTTGTTAGCCTGGGACTCCATTTGGAGGTTATCGTCCACCAAGACTCCCAGGTTGCGTACTGTTTTGGCTGGAACCAGAGGCTCCTCATCAGGAGTGAGTCTGAATTCCAGAGGTAGATGTTGGGACATTCTGGCCGTGGGGCAGTATACCACCTCCGTTTCCCCCCCATTAAATTGCAAAGAGTTTCTCCTAAGCCATACCTCAGTCTGGCGCATGCATTCCTGGAACGTATCCATAGATATTGCTTGTTTTCCCTCCAGGGAAAACACCAATTGAGTGTCGTCGGCGTAATTGACCAGGTCAATGCCAAAGCATTTAATAATGGGGAACAGGGGCTGTAAATAGATATTAAACAATATGGGACTAATCGCAGAGCCCTGCGCTACCACATGATGTACTGGGGACTTTCTGGAGGTGAAAGGTGTCATAGTCACCATCTGCTGTCTTTCCGATAAGTAGGATTGGAGCCATTGAAGGGCCCGTCCTGACACCCCTATCCTCTCCAGTCTTTCCACCAGTACTGCATGGCTCACCGTATCGAATGCGGCTGACATATCCAGTAATACTAGAATGGTATCATTCCCATTGTCAGCACGCATTCGTAGATTGTCTAATACAGTGGCCAAAGCAGTCTCGGTGCCGTGACCTGGACGAAACCCAAATTGGTCCCTATCCAGTAGATGGTTGTCTTCCAGATAACATGAAAGACTTTTACTGACTGCTTTTTCCAGGATTTTGATTGGGTATCGCAGAAGGGAAATAGGTCTAAAATTTCCTGGTGTCTTAGGGTCTAACGAGGGTGTTTTTTAGCAGAGGTGTCACTACTGCCTGCTTCCACGCCTCAGGAACTATACTTGCTTCCAGGGATTGGCTGCAAATTTGTCGCAGCCAGGGAAAGGTGTCTCGGCCAATGGTTTTTCAAATTTTGTTTGGAAGAGGGTCAAGTGGAGAGCCAGAGGACACACTATTGGGCAGGTTGTTAAAAGAATCGTCCGTGAGGACTAGAAAGCTGTCCAAGGAGGTATTCGCCTTTGCTACTTCATCCGGCCTCTGGATAGTATTGTCCAGGTCGCTAATATCATTAGGATGAAGATCTCCGACAATTTTAGCGATTTTATCCTCAAAATGGGCAGCTATCTCCTCACACAGTTCTTGCGTAGCAGCAACCTTCTCTCATCCTCTCAAGTGCCCGAACTTGGCAGATCTATCTCCCCATTCCAGGTGTTCTCGTATTATCTGCGTCTCCCAGTGTCTGTTATTCCTATAATCCTTTCCCACTGCACACCCTGCCTCATAATTCCACTACACAAATCCATTCTACACTACACACAATTCCACAACTAACAATTCCAATACAAACCTCATAATTACAGTCCACACCACATACATTCAATAAACAGCAAACCACAAAGCATAACTAAAAGGCATTGTCGTTTACAACGCTCGTCAAATGCTCTAACTCGAAAAAATGCGAGACCTATTACATTTAAAAAGCTTGTTTATTCTGAAATTGGATGAGAGCAATGGAAGAATTGTCTTGAAAGCTTAAAAGCGTAATATAGACATAAAATAGTACAGTTCTAGTTAACTGCTGAATTAAAGTTAAGGAAAAACCGTCTCCTTCAAGAAGGCCAAAAATGTACTTTTAACATTTTCATAAAAGAGGGAATAGGGAAGGAAATTTGCACATTCAATAACTTTAGCTGGCGGCGGAGCACGTCCCATAATATGCCTCTTAAAGCAGGGCAGCAGTCGGGTTGACAAATGCTCGTTCTCTGCCCTGATAGGAGCAATGCTAACTAAGGAGTGATGATCTGCCCACTTGTGCAGCGGTTGGCGCTTGTCCAATGCTCCGCAGCAGAACACGAGCCTAAATGAAAACCGTGTACCTCCAGTACATGCCTCCACAAGGGTAAATGAAAATAATCTAATTATGTTTTGACACCTTTATATAATGCTCCTGCGTTAAAGGGTACAGATAACTTAGTGGATCCTTTTACACACAAGGGGACAAGAAAATGTTCAACAATATACAGCAGAAACAGTATGGGTTTTAAACTGCATTTTAAAAGAACATAAAACAGGCTAATATTACATGTTGTAGATCAGTGGTAAGTTTTAGGAAGAACTGGAATATTAGCTTAAGAAGTAGAAGAAAAGCCGTGCTGTCTAATAGAGACAATGGTGTTTATTTCAAATGCAATTATTTTTGTTAAATGCAAAGCTGAGTTGCTCAAGGCGATATCTTCTTTTCTATTGAAGGAGTACTTTTGGGGAAAACGAATTCTGAACCTTATTACTTTCAATTATAGAGACTCTGTGAATACTATTTGGCCACCTGGCATGAAGAACAGATCAGGGATGTAATGGCGCTCTACAGAACAACTTTATTTGCAAAACAGACATAATGTATGATCGAGTTTCCTGGTGCATGCAGTATGAAGGTGATGTGGTCAAGCCTTCATGTGGCTGAAAGAAGTATTATTGCTTGTAGCAGAATCCACGAGAGCTCTGGAGCAGAAGCCAGAATAGCCTGTCCACAGTCCAGTCAGGCGACTACAAGAGCTCGAATTGCTTTCTTCAACTGAAGAGAACAGAGGATTATACCTTTGAGTGAGTGAACATAGAAATTTGCTAACTCAACTATCTGATTGGTGTGTGGTATGAGGGTGAGGGTGGAACCCAGGGCAAAGCAGAGCAATTTTGTGTAAGTGAGATGGGGGAAATCATGTGATTTCCAAAGTTTCATTAGTGATAGTTTGAAATTATTGCTCTGAAACGGTGAGAAGTGGAGGAATTGTGACGTCCATGTATGCAGTCTATCAAGGCACGTGGAAGCAAATGGGGGGTCTCCCAGTTGTCAATATTTTTTGAAGAATTTGTAGGTCGTAAACATATTAGAGTATGAACAGGCCAATGTGCTCATAGATCAGACTCAGTAGCTTTCCTTCTTATTTTTTTGGCCGAGGAAAGTAGGAAAACCAACACAGAACTCAAAAACGATAGGCAATTTTGTAGTCTGAAGTTCAGAAGAACCTTTCACGATCAACTTTGCGGAAAGATACTGATAGGTCTATAACTAAGAGCTGAGCTATCTGCTTTGCCCCGTATGTGACTTCCTGTATGGCTTTTTCCAATAGTGAAACCAGGATGAAAGCCAGCTAGGTAGCCTGCAAGTGTGTCTTTCTTGACAATTTTGGCATTTAATTGAACTGTGAGACATTACTCGTCGGCTTTCCCTAGCTAATAGAGGATAGATACCAGTCAAACGTTGGACAGCATATCGAGATTTCGTTTCTCTTAAGAACGAGTAGTAATTTTTCTGTTGTAAAAAGCTTGGTAACTTTTCTGGGGGAGAGATATATTTAAAAGATTGCACAATATGAATTTGCAGATGTGAAAGATTTATTTGATAATATTCATAGGCAAATTGTTTAGATAATCATTTTGGTTTGACCAGTTTATGGAAGGTGGATCGATCTAATGGAACATAAAGAGTTTTTGGTGTTTGTAGCTTCTGGTAGGAGGCAGCCCTCTGTCAGGTGTTAGAGCTGAACTTGTTTCTGATAGAATATATCTTATTGATACAACATTAGAGTAATTCCTCTGTTGACTGACATTTAGATTATGGATTACTACGAGGGGGAGAGTGGTGTTCTGAATGTGCAAATGTGAGCAAAAAGGAGTTAGTTATGCTTTTAATTTATTCTTGACTAGAGTTGGATTTTGCTGATCAGCATGACATGCATATTATCTTTCCTCCCCCTTTTAAGGGTTGTGCGGATTATAGGGCATTTGAATAGTTATCATTAAAGTTCCACATTTCTGATCATTCTATATTATGTAGGGAATACGACAACTACTGTCGCCTTGATCTGTTAAGGGCTGAAGTGAGTACAGTTAAATATTTAACATGTTAATGTATTTATGATCATTCTTAAAATGTACTGCTTTGTTATAGCAGTGATGAGATCTTGGGGTATTTTAAATGGCTGTTTTCTTACAGAAAAAAATCCCAGTTTTCATCCTGGTAGTATTGTTGGTCATGATTAGAAGTTAAGACCTGTTCATGCCAAAACCGTTCTGTGGTTGCCTTTGAATGTTGTACAGAATGAACCATTCTCATGTATACAAGGGGTTCATGGGCTGCTGTTCACCGGATACTAGAGAGTCGCAAATCTAACTATAAGCTGTGTTTAAAGTAATGAAATGCTAAAGTTAACTACACAAGGCTTAGCTGTGTTTTCAGTTGCTCATTTGAAATATGTGTCCCCTGCAGAATGCAGAGTGAAGCTCTATGTACCCAACAGCCTCAAATGTGACTTTCAGCTTTTCAAATAATTGAAGGAATTTCAGTTAGCTTATAGGGCCTGCTCACTCTGTATCATTTTAAAATGTATTATTTTCTGGTCATGTTTTTCCTGAGGAGGGGACAGATTTCAGCCGTAAATAAATGAAGGCCATATCCACTGGCTGAAAGGAAGTGCTGTTAATAATTTTGAATGTGCTTTGTTATCTCCCTTAAGGCATATTACAGGTCTGTTCAATGGCTGTAGAGAAAAAGTAATTCAACCTTGTGATGTGTTATTTGCTTTATTATTGGTTAAATTTAACTATTCAAACCACAGTGACTGTATGGTTACTCTACCGAAAATCTATAAAAACTCTTAATTTGGGAGACAAGCCAAGGTTTCTTTCCAACCCTCTCATAGTGAAGACTTCATGTTGGTCTGGCCATTGACTAAATTAGGGCTTAGCTTAAACTGCTATTGTGGAATTTACATGTATTTTCATAACGAGCATTTTTACTTGATTGACTAAACATCTGTTTGCCTTTTAGCCATATCTTATTGATTTCTGTAATGATTCTTAATTTACAATAAACCATCATGGTTTGCACTTTGAATTTTGTCTAGTGTGGATCTTCTTGTATGCATTCTCCTATGTAAATTACTTTGGGTTATACGATTTTGTGCTTAGGGCTCTCATCGTTAAACATTGACATATAGCCCCAATCTGTGGGTCACACTGAGGAGAAAATGTCGCCCAGCTCCAACCCACAAAATATGCCAACCGGCTTTCTGTTAGGATCGTTTCATTCAGTCTGTAGTACATGCCCCCGTTGATGAAGTCCATTCGCCTGCACACTTCCTTCCAGTGCGCAGCAAGAGTTTTAAAAAGAGGAGAGTAGAGCCTTCCACCCCTTCAGTGTAGGGCCAAAAGCAAGCAGTGCAGTTCAATACTCCGTAAGCAAATAACTTCTGATATCGCACGCACACCACACGGAACCTGCAATAAGCCGGCCCAATGCCCGGGGCAGGAGAATGTTCATCAACAATCCTTGGGCTAGTACTGCAGACAGGCTCACCCATTCAATGTCAGCCCTATGCCAGAGCAGATGCACCGCTGGTCCCCTCGGTCCCCCCTTTGGAAGCTGTGCATACTAATGAGTCTCATCCTCACTGCCAGCATCAGATACATTTTTGGAACCACCAATTTTTGTGCATTTGATGAATTGCATCACTTGGGAGGGATCCGTAAATATATGCGTCCTACCATCTGTCAGGACTCGTCCCTTTGCCGGCTACAGCATGTTATACTCTAAGTTGAGTTCACGCAGTTTCCTTTTGGCAGGCGTGTACAGTCTGCGTTCTTCCTGGGTCTGAGGTGGAAAGTCTGGGTATAGAGACACCGCCATCCACTCATAGCGCAACTCTTGCAGTTCTCTGGATTTCCCAAGTGCGCTATTGTGGTCCCTATATTTGAGTAGTCTTGCTATTAATGGGCATGGCTGTGCTCCCGGGATCAGCCTGGGGGCTAGCGACCGGTGCACCCTCTCCACCACAAACATTGCAGGAAAGCAGTCTGAGCCCAGCAGTGTGGTAAGTAGCATTCCATGAACTGCTCCATGTGAGGGAAGCCTGTGGACTCCCTAATCCCAACTATGCTAAGATTGGGGCTAGCCATAAGGAAAATGCCAACAAAACACCTGATTTGATGAGACTATCAATTCAATGTCAAGGAGGGATAAAGTTAGAAGTGTTTAACCTCTACCTAAGGGGACAAGGGGTAGTATCTCCTCGCTATCCTCTACAGGAATTGAGGAGGAGCTTAGGTCCTGTAACACAGATTGCTTGGTCTTACTGGCTGGAGACCTCAATTGCTGTTTTGAGCCACTGGCCAGCGACGACATGTTAGACACTTGGGAGGATAATGTTGGGAGAGGTATTCCTTTGCTCTCTCTCAACCCGATTAAAAAGTGGACCCAAAGTGCCCTAGACATTAATGGCCTCTGTATGGAATATGGTCTTAGAGCAACTAATGGCAGATCAAAGTCAGATACCGGGGGAGCACACACTTACAATAGGGTGGGCCACACTTCACGAATTGATTATATTTTGCTGAACCACAAACTTTGGCCTTACCTTCAAGACATGGAGGTTCTAGCGACATCCGATAGTGACCATAACCCACTAGCCCTGACTCTTACTTCCCCATGGGAAGATACGTTCCCAATTCCTTCACCACACACATGGAAATCGTCCCATAAATTAGTCCCCTCGAACTGTGGCAGGCGGTTAAAATGGAAAAAAGTTGCCGCAGATGAGGGGAGGATGGCCCAAGCAAAATCCATAATGTCAACTGTGAAGATGCGCATAGACACAATGGAACCTAGCAATTCTGTTGTTTGCAACGTGTTTACAGAAACTATCTTAGCACTTAGCGAGCTCTTTGTTGTCCCTCAGGGTAGAGTGGGGGTCACAAGCAGGATTACATCAAAGAATAGAGCTAAATGGTATTCTCCTTCCTGTTCCGCTGCTAAATGAGAACTTATACTAGCAGTAAAATCCAAGGTACCGTGCCACATTAGCCTTGCTAGGAAGAGTTATAAAAAAGCTTTGTCCTTGGCTAGGGGGGCCTATGAAACTAAATACTGGGAAGATTTAATGATGGCTAGCTCCAAGAAAGATTCGAGGGCCTTTTGGGAATTGTTGAGAGCTAGGGATAAACCCGCCGACTCTCTCTTGACCTGTAACATCACGGGGGAGGCGTGGTTTGCCCATTTTTCCAACTTATACGCTATTCCCGAGGGATCCCTAGATGTATCGACAGATCTCTTACGAGCTCCTGTCGACTATTTGGATGAGGACAATCTTTTTGTAACCAGTGAAGTTGAAGGGGCGATCAAGTGCCTGGTGCCCAATAAGGCGGCAGGACCGGATGGCATTCCAGGTGACTTAATAAGGGCCAATTCGGAGGTGTGGAGCAAGCTTATTGCCCTACTTTTGAACGCGGCGCTGAGGGGTGGATGTCTCCCCGACTCCTGGAACGGTGCGGAGGTCGTCCCGATCTTTAAAAAGGGATGTCGGGACGACCCCGCTAACTACCGCCCAATTAGTTGCTAGATTCCACCCAGAAGGTAGCTGGCAAGGTAGTCCTAGGCAGGATCCTACAGTGGGCTGAAGATAATCAAGTATTGTCAGACTTCCAGGCTGGCTTTAGATCTGGAGTGGGGACTATTGAACAGACATTCTGCTTATTAATGCTATACTGGAAAGTGGTTGTACTGGGCAAGGGCAGTCTGTATCTCGCATTTATAGATTTACGGACTGCCTTTGACCTGGTCCCACGTGCCCAGTTGTGGAATGTCTTAGAGGGCCTGGGTATCCCTTCTTACCTACTTAGCATGCTTACCAAGTTTCACGAGAGTAACTTTGCACAGATCAGGTGGGGAGAGCAGGGCCAAAAAACATCACGTATCTCCGTAAATAGGGGTGTCCGCCAGGGCTGTGTGCTAGCCCCCACTCTGTTTTCATTATATGTTAATGGAGTGGTGGAGCACTTACTCAAACATCCAGCTGATGCACCTTCCCTGGCTGGTAGAAAAATCCCTACCCTCCTATTTGCGGACGATACCCTCCTGATCTCAAAAACCCCAATAGGCCTCCAATCTTTACTCTCCAGCTTTAAGACATTCTGTGATTCTAGGGGTCTTGCTATTAATGTAGGCAAAACTAAATTCTTGGTACTAAACCCTCCAAAGAAAACTGTTATTCCCCCCACCCTGGACTTAGTCCCGCTTGAAAGGGTAAAAGAGTTTGATTACCTAGGTATCCGCCTCTGTGATTCTATGAATTGGAAGTCCCACCACCAAAAGATCTTTTTGACTTACAAAAGGATAACAGGGGCCTTATTGAAGGAACAACGCGCCTCGTTCCTTAAACCAGTAGGTGCTGTACTAGATATATACAGGACACGGGCGGTGAGCGCAGTTCTGTATGGGTCTGAACTGTGGGGTGTGCAGAAAGTTGATTACTTGAGGCGCTTAGAAAATAACTTCCACAAAGACCTCTTGAGGCTTCCACATAGCACTCCTTCCTTCCCACTTTTATTGGATACGGGTACACGCCCAATAAACGAGCAGGCAAGGCTGCGTCCCCTTCTTTTGTGGGCACGAATTTGGAGGGTACCAGAACTGTCTGGTTATGCGGAAGGCCTAAGGGAAGTCCTCTCAACACCTGGTCCGTTGGCTCAAGGAAGTTAAGCGGCTTCTTTATGACCTTGGCCTCGAAGATGCCTGGGTTAATAGAACCTCCCCCACTAAACAGACCCTAAAGAATCTATATTGGACTTGGGTGGTAAATGGGAGAAATAGTGATCCTAAACTTTGTAGATCTACCAGAGAATTTCTGATGGTTAAAGAGCTCCCGGTTAGAGAACCCTACTTAGATCTGATTTACAAATCATGAGATAGGGCACTATATTTTAAATTTAGAGTGGGCATACTGCCTCTAGGCCAGTTGACAGCAAGCTGGAAGCCACCACTGCAAACTGAACCATACTGTCCCTTCTGTGACAACAGGCCTGAGTCAGTCGCCCACCTACTGTTCGAGTGCCCAGCCTATGCAGCCCCGCAGCGCATTTGGCTGAAACCTCTATGTAGGAATCTAGGTACTAGATCCCATCTGGAGGCCTTGCGCATCTTAAGATCTGATGCCCGTCCCCTGTTTGCCTGTTGCTTGGCAACATTTTTAGGTTGGACATGGCGAATTAGATCCGCCAGGCAATTGAGTCTCTACTAATTATGAACTGTACTAGCCACATAATTACCTCCGAGTTGTTATTTGATTCTTTTTGTTAATGAGCTGCTCCAAACAGTGTTGTCCACGCTTAATTGTAATTTGTATGTTTTTAGCAAGTGTCAACTTGCTTATTTTTAAGTGAGGATTAAATGTTAAAATGTATTGTATTTTTAAACAATTCTGATTGTGTTGTAATGCTTTTGATGATATGACTAATATATCGAAATAAAGCTATGTTACTACTACTACTAAGATTATTTGCCACAGCATTAACCTCTGCTGTGGAGCGTAGTTGTGGGTATTCACTGAGGCACCAGCAGCCCCGTCTGGGCTCCTAAAGCTCACAGGCCATCTGCACCAGCAGCGCTCTCCGGGCCTCTATATTAAAGACCAGACCGCTGTACATCCAGTGGAGTCCAAGTGGGAGGAGCACCCCCGGTACGATGCAGTCTTTTTTGATGGGGTGACCGGGACGTTTGTCACCACTGCCCCAATGCAGCTCAGAAGCGTGTCTCAGTGCCCCAGCGCTCTGGGGAAGCCCACTGCTGCACTCATCAATGCCTCTTCGAATCCGGAGCTGGGGACAGCAGATTCAACAACGAGGACATCAGCGATTGTGAAGGATTATGAGTCGTAGCGGTGGAGCCAGGCAAGCTCCGCCCCCCTCAAGAGCCATTCTTCAGAACACTCCTGGCCCTGTTTCAGATTCACTAGAAGGACTGCCCTGCTGCACTGCTGCCAGAAGGTCTGCCCTGCTTCTGAAAGGACAGCCTTGTAGCCCTACTGCAAAAAGAAGGAGGACTGCCCTGCTCCTTGAACCCAGGACCACCAAAGTAATTTCAAGGGCTGGTTGGCTGTCCTCCTGTGTGTATGCTAATCAAATGGATGGGGGAGAAGGAAAACGCTGATCCCTCAGTTTCCTTAGGTAGTTACAAATAATCAGAAGGGGAGGTATCACTTGTCCTGCGTGAACCAGGGTATGCAGGAGATCGTACAACGGTGTCTCCAAATAAAAACCCTCATGCACGTGTTGGGTAGTGTGGTAAGCGGTATATCTTGGTTCTCCGCTCTTCAAACACGTGTGTGCATAATCATCGGGTTAGTTTCGGTATGCAGCCTCCACCAGGAGGATCTTACCCTCGGTAAAAACAGTAGTGACCCAGTGATGTGAAGGGAGTGTAGAACAATTAAAAATCCCCCGGAGACCCAGTGGTAGGAATTTTATTAGGTCTGGGTTCGGGTGGATCCCATTAGGGGAATGCTCAAGTGGCGTGCGCTCTATTGAAAAGGTTAGGTTCTCAGGACGCACTAGCATTCAAAATGATTTAAAATGGCCAATTTAAATCATTTTGAATGCTAGTGCGTCCTGAGAACCTAACCTTTTCAATAGAGCGCACGCCACTTGAGCATTCCCCTAATGGGATCCACCCGAACCCAGACCTAATAAAATTCCTACCACTGGGTCTCCGGGGGATTTTTAATTGTTCTACACTCCCTTCACATCACTGGGTCACTACTGTTTTTACCGAGGGTAAGATCCTCCTGGTGGAGGCTGCATACCGAAACTAACCCGATGATTATGCACACACGTGTTTGAAGAGCGGAGAACCAAGATATACCGCTTACCACACTACCCAACACGTGCATGAGGGTTTTTATTTGGAGACACCGTTGTACGATCTCCTGCATACCCTGGTTCACGCAGGACAAGTGATCCCTCCCCTTCTGATTATTTGTCCTCCTGTGTGAACAACAGGGACATAACATGCTTCTTAGGTCTTGAACCCTGCTGCTGGCCTCTGCTGAAGTGAGTCCTAACCCCCCAAGTGATGCCCTCAAGGTCCTGAACCGTTGATTTGGTGCTGGAGTGGCCTCTTCCTACTAGAAGCTAAAATCTGGGACTTCAAAATAATTTTACCAGAGAGTGCTCTGAAAACCAACAGGAGACCAGGACCCGCTTGCAAGCCATTCCGATGAAGGTACATAGCTGGTGGTATTGACTTTGCCGCAGCTCCCACATAATTGTCCTCTGCAGCAACAAATCCTCTTTAGAGAGACCTCCAAGTAGCGGTTTTCAGCTCGGTGGACCCTTCTTCAGCTATATTCTCCAGTCTCCTCCATTTGTTTGAATTCGAACTCCAGAAAAGTGTCCATGTCCCAAAGTAGAAATCTTCGCCGTGTATTTTGACGACCAGCCCTACATCAATGACGATGACCTCCTCTGCCTAGAAATCAAGCTGCTGCAGCTGTGAGACTTTTCCAAGCTTTGCCAAGACCTCATCCAGTGGCTCTCCGTCGTCAGTGATGCTTCCTGAGATACAGCCTGCTGCCTTGCTCTGCTTTGACTCTATATTCTCAGTACAAAAGTAAGCAGAGACTGGTGCCCGATCCACATTTTATATCCTTCACAGTCAGCCTTAACTTCTGACTTTGACCTGGTCTTTTGAGAATGAATACCAGCGGGTGGCACTTTGATCTTTAGATTCTATTTTTCACACACATTTTTTAAATACATAACTTCGGTTCTACTGATTGGCTTTAATCCATTTGGTGTCATTTTATTTATTAAAGCATACTCT
The DNA here is from genome assembly GCF_964261635.1 of Lissotriton helveticus. Classification (NCBI taxonomy): domain Eukaryota; kingdom Metazoa; phylum Chordata; class Amphibia; order Caudata; family Salamandridae; genus Lissotriton; species Lissotriton helveticus. Next base: position 475,915,524 of record NC_136061.1, on the reverse strand, counting down.
ATTTTAGTGAATTGGTTTGGGGTTTTTCTTCTCTTGTGTTGCACTTTATAAGTGTTTGTGTACTGCATAAATACTTTACACATTGCATCTCAGTTAAACCTGACTGCTTTTGTTGCAAGCTACCAGAGGGCTAAGCACAGGGTAATAGAGTCACTTTTGTGGTTCACCCTGATAAGGATTGTGGTTGTTTCCTGAGTGGGGCTTCCCCCCACCTCAATCAAAAAGCCAATTTCATCCGCTCTCATTATAATTTATGTGGGAACATCAAATCAATATTTTCGTACCAGGAATTACCAACATGCAAAACATGCACCATTCTCACATTTGCCCACCATGAGAAATGAAGAATACCTGCATGAGTTTGCATCTCCACATTGATAAATTGATAGGCTGTGGAGAAGAGAAGTTTCAGAGTTGATGTGAGATGTATGACTGAGCTCCTAAAAGGGCCACATGATTTGACCACAAAGATAAAAGAGTTTTATTAAGGCCAATCTGACTCACTCTTAGGAGCTTGACACAAGCACTAAGACATTGCTTAGTTAAAATGCACAGGGCAGTTTGACTAATTCCTTATTCAACACATCACCGCAACTAAATAGACTGAATCTGTTGTACAAGGAGTAAAACGAAGCATGTAGCCATATCTCTTAAGATTGCTGTCATCCCCTGCCTGGCACTCTTTCTAGGCTGCTTTGTGTGACAGACAGCCTCCCACAATTGTGCAGAAACAAAAGTGAACTGTCTAGCGTAGTGATTGTACTGGAAGCATACCCTTCCAGTCCAAATTCCTACACTTGGACCCCATTCCAAAGATTTCCACACACTGGACATGTGTTTTGAACTACAGCACACATACAATATGTGTTTTTTTAGAAATGACATTGCTACCACCCAGAGGTTCCACACATTTCCCCCTTACTAGTGCTTGCTTGAAGGAGGCCTTGATATCAACATATGTATGTTTTGCCCTGATCTGCCCAACTAACACTCATTAAATTAAAGTAATGCACAGCACTCTTTATAGTAAGAAAATGGTATATTTGCAGCAAAAAATCCTTCTTGGCATGGAAATTAAATCAATCAATATCGATACAAATCTTTATTCAGTTACATTTAAACTCATAATAGCATACATAAAATTATGAATGAAATACATAAAAGCTATCCATTTTATGAGGAAAATGCTTAAAAGATTTACAACACAATGAATCTTTCTGTGAACTCCTGAGGGTAATTATGGCTCTTAAAAAGCATACATTTAAAAGAGTGAACTCATTTGGTAGCATCTGTAAAATCAAAAGGGCAGGGCATACTTGTGAGAAGCCGCTGATTATAAGTAAAGGGCAATAAAGGTTCTTCTGGGCACATTGTAAAATGTACAAAAAAATGATCAAATGCATTGTGTCTAGTGGAGCCCTAATGTTGCAGTCGCAGGGACCCAGGGATTTAAAATCATATCAACCTCTAGGATGATGTACTACTTTGTAGTACTTTGAATCCAAATCTTACAAGGGAAAATCGGTCCCTTTTTTTCAGTAGAGCTAAGGAGGGCTCGCATTGACGTTCCACAGCTCCTTGGAACGGGTGCTGTGCAACACATTATCAACACAGGGCCTTGCAGCCACCTCTGAAAAATGCATCTTCGTGTGGGACTTCGCAAGGCTCCACAACCTGGATTCAAGGTATTCTGTTTAGCCAGCCTAACTTGGTACATATTACCAACCTGCACTCCATCACGGTTGACCTGAACTTGATACTGCTTATCGCTGGATCTACTGATCCGTTTTTTTGTCTGTTTGGTCTCGAATAATTTATTACATTTTACTTTATTTTCCAAATTGGTGTGGTATTATTCTTGTATTGTGTTTTCAATGTATTACTCTTTGAGGTGCTACATAAATACTTTACACATTGCCTCTAAGTAAAGCGCGACTGCTTTTGGGCCAAGCTACCAGAGGGTTAAGCACAGGTTAATTTGGGGTTTGCTTTTGTTTTACCCTGACAAGAATTGTGGTTGGAGTTTGAGGAGGATTTTACCCCTACTCAACCAGTAACCGAATTTCTTACAAGGGCAAATTTGAGAGAGACAAGGAAGAAATGTAAATAGGAAAAACACCTTTCATGGCTCATGTCTCAGATGTGGTTCAAATATTCATATTAGTAACAGCGCTGGTGGTCCTCCCATAAATAAATGGTGTAATACATTTAAGAAAATAGGATGTTTCGACATCATATGCTAAAGTGGTGTTTCTGTTAAGGTTAGCAATGTATTTGTTGTAATGGAAGAAAACACTCAGAATTTATTTATTTATTTATTTATTCAAGAGTTGTATATAGAGCTGGCTAGATCCGGAAGTATCAGAGCGCTTTACATGAGGTTCCACAAAAATTACATAACGAGATTACATTAGTTCCAATTTACTTCAGATGTTAGACAAACAAATGCAAGAGCATAGAAGACGAGTTGATTGAAGTATAGAGGGTAAGGGGGTAAGGGTAAAGGGATAGCGGGGAGATACGGTAGAGAGACAAAAGGAAAGTCTGTCCAAAGTCCGGCTGAGTAGGTGACAGTCGAGGGGAAGTCCCAGAACCCATCGCCTCAATAGCTATCAGGTAGCTCCACCGGGCATTGGCCAAATAGCTCGGTCTCAATAGGAAAAACAATTAAAGAAACACGTAGGGCAAAATAAATGGAGCATAGAGGGGAGGGAACTTGGAAGGAGAGAAAATGGGGGGATGGGGCAGAGACAACAGGGAGAGACGAAATGAAGTCTGTCTAACGGCCGACTGGGTAGGTGACGACCAAGGAGGGAGACCTCAGCTCATCTCCCCTATAGCTAAACCAGGTAGCTCCATCGGGCATTCGACAAAATAGTTCAGTCCCAATACATTGAGAGAGGAGAGAAGGAGAGACAAAAATAGAGGGAGGATGCGGGAAGAGACGACAGGAGAGACGAAAGGAAGTCTGGCTGAAGACCGACTGGGTAGGTGACGTCCAAGGAGGGAATCCCCGACCTGTCACCCCTATAGCTAAACCAGGTAGCTCCATTGGGCATCAGACAAAATAGCTAGATCTCAAATGACGAGGGAAAATTCACAGATAGACAGGGTGGGGACCAAGGGCCAGGACAGGTGAAGGCAAAGTTCAGCAGCAGGAAAGTGAAGAGGAGCAGAGCGAGGAGAAAAACAGGGTGGGAACTAGGGCCAGGACAGGTGAAGGCAGAGGTGAATAGCAGGGAGTATGGTAAAAGGAGTAGGAGGGAGATATGACGGAGACGTAGGGAAAGTCTGCCCAGGTAGGTGAGGGCCGAGGGGGAAGTCCGCAGCCCATCTCCTCTATAGCTATCTGGTAGCTCCACTGGGCATCGGCCAAATGGCTAGGTCTCAACAGAAAAAGAGTTAAAGAGTATAGAAGATGAGAGGTAAGGAGAGTAGAGTGGTAGGGTTAGGGTAAAGAGGTGAGAGTGAGGAACGATGGGGAGACGAAGTAAGACTGTCCAAAGTACGGCTAGGTAGGTGAAGGTCGAGGGGGAAGTCCACAACCCATCTCCTCTATAGCTATCTGGTAGCTCCATCGGGCATCGGCCAGATAGCTAGGTCTCCGCGATCGGAGGTAAGTTCATCACGTTCTATGTCTTGATGGGGGAGAGGTGAAGGTCAGTTAGATGTTTTTGTCCTAGAGTAATAGCACAACATGGTGTGGACCACCCAGTTCTGACACCGTTTATGCCAAGGACGCTGTCACACAGTGCTGCTCATGCCCGGCAGTGTGCTTGCAACTTACGCTTTGTTTTTGTGTCTGTGAGTTGCGCTCCTCCACTCTTGTGAGGGGTCCTCTCCTGGTTGTGATGCGTTGATGGCTGTTTGTAGCAGTTTGGAGGGGCGGTGGGGGGTTTTGGGAGGGATCTCCGCTCCTACAGTGGTTTTAGTTTCGGTTTCAATTTCGCCGAGTCTTTGTCTTCTTTTTTTCTTTTTTGTTTGTTTATTTATTGCGGTGCAGCCCGGTGATGTTGTCAGCCACAGAGCCCAAACTGAAAAAAAGCTACAACTTGGCGACTCAAGCGTGATCTGAAGCGCATGGGGGCCTTGAATTATAGCTGAGAAACGAACCCGGAGAGGTGCTGGTTGTTTGTTTCACTGCGCCGTCGGCCGACATTTTAAAGTCAGGCAAGCGCGGAATTGAAAAACTCGGCGGGGAATGTCCCCGACAGAAGCCCACACTCTGTGACCCCACAGCAATTTGGTATTATAGATGTGAATGGTAGTGTTGAAGCTAAAGCACTGATGAATGTAATAAGCATTGGTATCATTCAAATTGAGTTCATGGTAGATTCTAGTTCATCTATAACAATACTTTTTGGGAAACCATATCTGGAGAAATGGGATAAAATCTCTTTGGCAATTTCTGATGTTCACCGAAAAGTTTTTGGGGAATTTGACATTTGCATGGTTGGGTTCTTCAAGAACAAATTGGTGTTTGAGTAAAGAAAAATGTACTCTTAATTTTAAGTGGCAGGGAATGACAGAGACATATTAGGGTGACAAGATAAGGCAAAGTTAAGAACCATACTAAAACTGGGTTTATGTGTCCTATTACTTATGGGAGGTACCTCTATTGAATGTGGAAGTGGCAAGTATACTGAAGATTTTGAATCTTTCAAGTATGTTTTTAATTTAGGAGGTGGTTCCGGGCACAAAGTGGGACACACTATTCAATGAAAGACAAGTGTTACACCTATTGTACACAAATTACAGCAAGTACCTTTGAGTTTGGAGCATGAGCTTAAACTACTGCTTTCTGCCTTGTAAAATTCAAAGTGATACAAATGCTACTAGTGGGCCTGCAGCACTGATTGTGCCACCCACATGAGTAGCCCTAAAATGGTGTCTCGGGCCTGCAACCGCAGTGCCTGTGTACAGTCTGTGAACTGCCATGTCTTCCTGGTCAGTATCCCCACTGACCGGCCCTTCCCTTTCTGTGCTCATTGGTCACCCCTATGGAAGGCCCAAGGAACCCCTTGGGCAGGGTGCAGTGCATGTGAAAGGTAGAGCATGTACTAGTGCCGGCGACATGTTCCGGTAGTGAACAACAGCCATTTTCGTTTTTCACTATTGTAAGGCTATCTTCCCCATAGGCTATCATGGGCAATGCTGGCTACAGTGGTTCCCTGCATATCTTCCCATAGGAGCAAGATAGGACATAAAAGTCTGGTATCCCTGAACTCAGAATTTAATAACACATCTTTCAGGAAAGGTGGTTTTTTAAACCTGTGTTTAAGAACAGCACTTTTAGAAAGTGGTTGTTCTCTTGTCTGACCTTTCTGTGTGCCTTGGCCTGTTTGTGAATTGACTGTCTTGTTTGTGAGTGACAGGGCTGGGGCATTCAAGGAGACAGAATTGGTCTGCCCAGTGGTGACTAGAGAGATCTGCATCTAGATGGGAGGGAGGAGTTGCACCTAGCACCTGAATAGAACTGTGCCTGCCCCCCACAATGCCCTCTGGTGCGTCTGATGTATCTGCCCTGCACTGTGAAAGGCGAGAAGGAATCATGTCAACAATGTGCTCCAGGGCTGAGCTATCCCTCCACAATGCTGGCTCCAACTCCTGCTGGGCGGCTGACGACCCTGCCCCTCTCTCTGAAAGGAAAGGAGAGGCCAGGAAAACAAAGTGCTCAAGGAACACCCAGAACTGGTTCAGACCGGGCTCAGAGCCCTCCTGCACAAAGGGAACAAAGACTTTTAGGGGTATAAGTTTAGGACCCCGGACTACAGAAAATTAGATCATCCTGGAATCAAGAAGGAACCTCTGCCAGGGAGAAAGCTGAAACTAAAGAAGAAACATTGTCCTGCTGTTGCTTTGCTGGACTGACCTGCTCTTGCTTTGCTGCCAAGCAGAGGGGAAGGACTTTGCTTGGTGCTGTGTACCCTTGCTTGAAGGAATCTCCAAGGGCTGAGAAGTGCTGGCTCCCTGTTAAGAAGTCCCAGCAACAAAAGGACTTCACCCTCAGCTTCCCTAAACTCTGCTGAGATAGTTCTGTCCGTCCTAGAGTGATTGGGCCAGTTGTGGTGCCTCTGGAAGTTGTACCTGTGTTGGGAAGCTGGAAATCAAGATTTTCTGCAAGTTTTCACGCATCGCTCGCTTGCGGAGCGCATCCCCGTCAGTGCGAGGAAATTCCCGCCGCCACGAGGGTCGAGATCATCGCAGCGCCTGTTGCCGCTGCCAGAGTCATCGCATCCTTCGTTTGCGGGACGCACCAGTCCGGTGCGGGAAGATTCCATCGCTGCGAGAAACGTCGCTGAGCCTGTCTGCACTAGGTGAGATCGTCGCACCACTTGCTTGCTTGCGGACCGCATCACGTCGCTGCGAGCCATCTCATCGAGGGGCTTCTAGAGGAGAAGATCGCCGCTGAGCCGCGCATCATTGTCGCACCGGAGATCGTCGCCGCCCCGGAGATCGTCGCCGCCCCGGAGATCGTCGCATCGTACCTTTTGTGAGCCGCTTCCACGAAACCTGTGCACCGGAATCCACGCAAGGTATTGCATCCCTCCCCATACAGACCGGAGTCACTGCAACACGCCCGCTACATCCAGCGGGGTTGTCGTATCGCCACCCCAGGGTCTCAGGAGTGACGCATCGCTTGCTTTTCAACGTGACAGCTTTCACTTGGTACTTTTGTCGCATCTATATGTACTGTTGGCTAAAACGTGACGCAACCTTAAGAACTCATTTGAAACCATATTCTTGAACTGTGTATGTTAGATTTTTGTCGTTTTGATCTTGTGTAGTTTAGATTAAAATACCTTTATTTCTCTAAACTCTTGTGGAGTCAGTTTGTGGTGTTTTCACTGTGTTACAGTGAGTGTTGGTACAAAGACTTTACACATTGCCATTGATAAGCCTGACTGCTCGTGCCAAGCTACCAAGGGGGTTAGCAGGGGTTATATAAAGAGTGGTTCCTCCTTACCCTGACCAGAAGGAAGGGTCCTTATTTGGACAGTGGTACCTACCTCTGCCAAGTAGAGACTCCCAGTTCCAACAGCACCATTTGGTATTCATAAGTGTTTGAGGTTACTTTTGGTTTGGCTTCAGCTGCAAGTGTATTTCAAAGATTGATGAGTGCTTCTTTTAGTGGTATAAGTGGGATAGAGCAAGTTCAAATGTACTTTAACCCATCCTACTTGCAGAGCAACACAATGGGAAATTGAAGAAGGGACAAGAAACTTAAAGGAAAATTAATGACAGTCACAAAAGGGAACTTCAAAACTTTCATCAGTTCAATGGAATATTTGGGATATGTAGTCTCATCCGATGGTTTAGAATCTAAAAATGGCTTTGTAATAAAGGCAATCAAGGATGTTCCTCCATCAGAAGATAAGAATGCAAAAATATTGTATTTTGAAAGAAGTTAAAAGGTAATTAGTTCAGCCTTGACCATCAGAGAGGAATTTGAGCAACAAATTAAGATGTTTTGCTCTAGCTGCATCTGAGTTGTCTTTTAAAAGTAATATTCTGTTATGTGAGAAGTGGTTGGTGTCTCCTGATATGTTATAGGAAACGTTAGTTGGCATAGCACATACTGGAAACCTAGGCATTTCTGCTATGCAAACATTGTTAAGTACATTCGATTGGTGGCAATCATGTCAAAAGGTTTGTCAATAAGTCCGAAATGAATCTTAGTTAGGCAAACATTGGAAAAGTCATCAAAAACTGTTACATTGGTAAAGAGTCATAATATTGAGTCTTTTATTTCGACTGGACAGAATATCGAGTAAAAAATATAGAATGGACATAATATCGACTAGACATAATATAGACAACAAAAATATCGACTAGAGAAAATTAATATCGAATAGAATGGACATAATATCGAATCAAAAATATAGAATGGACATAATATCGCCTAGACATAATATAGCCAACAAAAATATCGAATTTAAGGTAAGTTAATAATAATTTTTATTTTTTGTGTAATATAAGTCTGTAGCGGGTTGTGGGTTTATAGGGGAATAGGGTGGGAAGTAATTTAATTATAATTAATTAAATATGTTAATTTATTTATTGATATTTATTTAGAATTAATTGTTAATTACTTATTAATTGGTAATTAATTAAAATATAATTGGTAATTAATTATAATTGATTAATTGATAAATATTTTAATTTTAGTAATTTATTTTCTGTAGCGGGTTGTGGGTTTATAGGGGAATAGGGTGGGAAGTAATTTAATTATAATTAATTAAATATGTTAATTTATTTATTGATATTTATTTAGAATTAATTGTTAATTAATTATTAATTGGTAATTAATTAAAATATAATTGGTAATTAATTATAATTGATTAATTGATAAATATTTTAATTTTAGTAATTTATTTTCTGTAGCGGGTTGTGGGTTTATAGGGGAATAGGGTGGGAAGTAATTTAATTATAATTAATTAAATATGTTAATTTATTTATTGATATTTATTTAGAATTAATTGTTAATTAATTATTAATTGGTAATTAATTAAAATATATTTGGTAATTAATTATAATTGATTAATTGATAAATATTTTTATTTAAGAAATGTATTTTCTGTAGCGGGTTGTGGGTTTATAGGGGAATAGGGTGGGAAGTAATTTAATTATAATTAATTAAATATGTCATTTAAATTATTGGTATTTATTTTGAATTAATTGTTAATTAATTTTTAATAGGTAATTAATTAAAATATAATTGGTAATTAAAATAAATTTATTAATTTTGAAATTGTAAATTAATTTATTGTTAATAGGTAATTAATTAGTATGAGTAGGCAATTTTTATAATTGAATAATTTTATTTTGTATTTATAAATAAATATTTTATATTTTTTATACACAAGTAAAATATTTTATTTATTTGTAATTGGTATTACTATTTATGTTATTTATATCTATTTGTGAAGTATTTACTTTCCCTATTATTGCAATCTCTGAAGTTGGAATAGTAATTTTAACCCCTACGCTATACAACACTTTCCCTACTGTTGCACCCGCTGGAGTGGGTATGAAACGTTTACAACGCAACTTTTACTATGCACTACCATTACAACGAAACTTTTACAACGCAAAAACTTTTACAACGCATACATTTACAAAGCATGTTTTTACAACGCAGATACCTTTACAACGCATACCATTACAACGTAAGTATTGCTAAGAATATAATTATTTTTAAAATGTTATATGTTTGGGTTTTTGGGTAAAGGGGTATTTTTAGGGTTCAGGGTCAGTTTTCAGTTTTTGGGTAAAGGGGTATTTTTAGGGTTCAGGGTCCGTTTTCAGTTTTTGGGTAAAGGGGTATTTTTAGGGTTCAGGGTCAGTTTTCAGTTTCTGGGGTAACGGGGTATTTTTAGGGTTCAGGGTCAGTTTTCAGTTTTTGGGTAAAGGGGTATTTTTAGGGTTCAGGGTCAGTTTTCAGTTTTTGGGTAAAGGGGTATTTTTAGGGTTCTGGGTCAGTTTTCAGTTTTTGGGTAAAGGGGTATATTTAGGGTTCAGGGTCAGTTTTCAGTTTTTGGGTAAAGGGGTATTTTTAGGGTTCAGGGTCAGTTTTCAGTTTCTGGGGTAAAGGGGTATATTTAGGGTTCAGGGTCAGTTTTCAGTTTTTGGGTAAAGGGGTATTTTTAGGGTTCAGGGTCAGTTTTCAGTTTCTGGGGTAAAGGGGTATTTTTAGGGTTCAGGGTCAGTTTTCAGTTTCTGGGGTAAATGGGTATTTTTAGGGTTCAGGGTCAGTTTTCAGTTTTTGGGTAAAGGGGTATTTTTAGGGTTCAGGGTCAGTTTTCAGTTTTTGGGTAAAGGGGTATTTTTAGGGTTCAGGGTCAGTTTAGGGTTTTTGGGGTACAGGGGTACTTTGTAAAAATAAAGTAAAATTACATTTAAATTACATTAATTAAATACAATTAAATACAATTAAATTATATTATAATATTTTAAATTAATTTATATTAAAAATAATATTATATACTTACCAATACTTATGTTGTAATGGTATGCGTTGTAAAGGTATATGCGTTGTAAAATCTTGCGTTGTAAATGTATGAGTTGTAAAAGTTTTTGTGTTGTAAAAGTTTTGATGTAATGGTAGGTGTTGTAAAAGTATGCGTTGTAACGTCATACATCCCTGGAGTGGGAATAGTAATTTTAACCCCTACGCTATCCAGCGCTTTCCCTACTGTTGCACCCACTGGAGTGGGAATAGTAAATTTTACCTCTACGCTATCCAACACTTTTGCTAATGTTGAACTCACTATAGTTGTTACAATAAATTTTAACCATTTTCTATGCTACGCTAAAAATGTTATATATGTTTATTTAATAATATGTTTTTATATATATTACCTACTGGCGGTCGCCAGTAGGTATATATAGTTAGGATTTTTTCTCTATGGGTTTTTTGAAAATTCTATGTCTAATAACTTTGGCGTTTGTGGACGGAATTGGCTGAAATTTTCAGGAAAATGGCACATTTTGTTTCTGAGCAGCCCTTGAAAATTTGGGGGGGGTTCGTCCAGGGGGGGCCGAGAAAAAAGGGGGGTCCCAAAACGTGTTTTTAACATTGAGTTTTCCATAGGGCGGTTGGCCTCACTTTTAGCCCGAACGGCTGAATGGATTTGCACGAAACTTGGCAAAATTGTAGGGACTGGTAGCCCGATGTGCCTTTTGTAGGTCTCAATATATGTGCTCCAGTGGATTTTGAGAAATTAACGTTTAAAAAAAGATATATATCTGTAAGCGCGGACCAGGCAGCGCTCTGGTTCGCGGACTTTTCGCGCAACGGAGCTTTGTGAAGCGAAGCTGATTGGTTCTCCGGCGTCTGTCAACATTCCAAACAGTCCGTAGCGGCCGCCATCTTGTCTCTCGGTAGGATCGAGAGACAAGAGGAGGTCAAAACAAAGGGGGAAATAACTATAAGGGGGCATAGTAGATCCTCGCTGACCCCCTAGGTTTGATGTGGAGGTTTTAAAAGGGCCCCGCGGGGCAAAAAAAAATAATAAAAATAATAATTGAACGGCTGAATGGATTTGCACGAAACTTGGCAAAATATTAGGGACTGGTAGCCCGATGTGCCTTTGCTAGGTCTCAATATATGTGCTCCAGTGGATTTTGAGAAATTAACGTTCAAAAAAAGATATATATCTGTAACAGCGCTCCGCTTCGCGTAACGGAGGTTTGCGAAGCTGATTGGTCATTCTGTCACTGGGCTATAGTTGGGCTACATCTGGCTGATATTTGGGCTACATTTGTTTTTTTGTGTGTCTGGCGGCCATCTTTGGGCTACATTGGGCTACATTGGGCTTCATTGGGCTACATTCGGCTAATTAGCAAATAGCTCATCGCAAACTAGGAATGGTAAAGAATCGCTGTTTATTCCTTAAAGTTCGCTATTTAGGAAATGCAAATAACTTTGATGATACATATGGCGGTTCATCTCTAACAAGATAAGAAGCATAGGGATAGATTTATGATGACTGGCGCATCACCAGGGATGTGTTAGTCATTCTGTGCCGCTGTTCCGTCACCTATGGTGTGCTGCATTTACAATGCGGCGCATCATGGGGCAAAAACAGCACAGATGCGTGATGTATCTGTGCCGTAAAGGTGGCGCATTGCTGGAGTTGTATCGCAAGTGTGATGAAGCTCCAGCAAGGGTCGGGGGTGCCCCTGTCGCAGGGTTTCTGTTCTCACACAGAACTGTGGACAGAGGATTGGAACCTCGGCGAATTAGGGTGTCCCAAAACTCACGTTAGTAATCAAAAACAATTTAGCAAGCTAGGTACAGTGTCACATTGGATATAACAAACTCTCAATGTTTAGACAATCCAGAATATGAACTTATAGTACCTCAGGATACGTGGAACTCATGAACAGTCGGTCGTTATAGATTTCTTAGAAACCAGAACATGGAGTTAAGAAGAACAGATGTGTATTTGAAATGTTTATTTACTAATGCCGTCTTCTCAGGCGTAGTACCTTAGATAATAAAAGTACACATATTATCAGTAGCAAAATTACCAGCATAGTTACTAGTACATAAAAAGTGAATGGTGATAGTATGTTAACATGCTGTAAATGAATAAGAGTTAGCAACACTTATAAGCAGCCGCGGGCCGTGGAGGGAGTTACGGTGAGGCAGGGAGGCGGGGAGGGGGAGAAGCAGGGTGGAGAATACAAGTACACATATTATCAGTAGCAAAATTACCAGCATAGTTACTAGTACATAAAAAGCGAATGGTGACAGTATGTTAACATGCTGTAAATGAATAAGAGTTAGCAACACTTATAAGCAGCCGCGGGCCGTGGAGGGAGTTACGGTGGGGCAGGGAGGCGGGGAGGGGGAGGGGCAAGGTAGAGAGGGCTCCACCCTGCTTCTCCCCCTCCCCGCCTCCCTGCCCCATCGTAACTCCCTCCACGGCCCGCGGCTGCTTATATCTCACCCTCCCTAATACACATATTATATTATTTGCTAAGAAGGTCTCTTTGTGTTGGTTTAGGGCGTGCCCATACTTTAGTGTCTTAGATTTGAAGGAATCACATCAGCATACACCAGCTCTCTCTTCATGTGAACCGCATCAACTGTTGTGTATGTGTGTTCGGCAAAGCAATATAAAACCCGCCTCATGCCCAGAATTGGCAGAAGTTGCACTTATGTTATGAGTATGAAGTCGTGGAGATCAGACCTCATAACAATTCTGTATCGTGTTGTTCTTGAAACTTTAGCACTCGCTGTACAGATATAGTTTAACAAGTAAAGCAGATAGTAGACCAATAACATATTATTCTCATGTAAACCACGATGAACTACTAGGTGGAAAGCTAAAGCAACAACTAAGTGTCGTGTGCAGAAGTTGCAAAAAAGGAAAAATGGCGTTTAAACCGGTAATGAGCCCATGCTAACTTAACACGGTGTAAAGATATCCAGGACCTAGATGACACCTCCTCATGATCCGGAAACGAACTGAATAAGATAATAGAAGTGCCATCTCATGAGAGCAGATTGCAAGTTTATATGTGGACGGTCCGCAAGGTAAAGCATTAAAAACTAGGAAAATTCAATGCTAAAGAAAAATAAAACAGCCAAGTACTTTATCGAGTCTTAAGCCAATAGGCAAGGTAAATAATAAAAACTTGACAAATAAGTCAATGAATTGTCAATGAAATGCTAGTACTCAGCATATCAAACATGAAAAAGGTCTATGACATAACTGTGTATGCAAAATAAGCTGCAACAGCCTCCAATAGGAAGTCACCGTCTTCATCCGAAAACAGTTAAGCCATCCAATTTAAAAGCGGAAAAGAACATACGTGCTCTCCCAGCACCGGATCCTCTATCACCATCAGAGGACAGCTCGGTGGGTTTTCAAGAAAGCTGTGTTCCAAGAAAGACTGTGCTGCCGCCAGTAAATTCCAGGGACCAAGTAGTCCATGCATCAATGCCACAGCCATAATCCTTTCGCCAGGACAAATCAACTCGTGAGTAATGATAGGAGTCATCAGCTGATTAAAGTCGACGTCAGGAGAAACCGGTCCGCAGAGACACAAATCAATGGCCCAATCGAAATCACAGGTCAGGCAGTGAAATACAGGCTGGACACAGGTGAAGTAGGAGAACCGAAAAGATAATCCATATGCCGTGCTTAATATCGCCAACGGCATTGTGCCATAATATTCTAGCATGCGATTGCGGAACAGTGTCAGCAGCTGCAGGGTCGGAGGTTGCATAGGAGGGACATCCATATTTAAAAATGTAAAAAAGCACAAGAGCGTCCGCTGGTAATGCAAGTAAAAATGCCAATCCACGAACCAGAGTGCAGAAAATACAATGAAAGGGAGCAGGGATGACTCCAAAGATTTTCTCAAATGAAGTCACGAGACCACTGGTAACAACTTTAAAAAAGTGTGCCAGGGATTTTGTGGAGGATGCGTTAAAGATAGTCGGAAACATGTTGCTGAAATTGAAAGGCAAACCTGTGTACGGGTGTTCGCTATGTGAAGTACGAAAGTTTCACGGGCCGAACTCAAGGCCACCTCTCTCTGAGACAAAAGAGCTCTTATTCTTGCCATGCCGTTGAAACGTGTCCCAAGGTTGGTATTTGTGGCCAGATTGAAAACTCCCTATGTTCATGTGTGGGAGGAAATAGAACATTTCTGCAGCAAATAACCCGTTCACTTACTGTTACGATAAAAGGAATACTTTTAATTAACTCAGAACAATCTTCATTATTGAGCATCAAATAACTACCATTTTCCAACAACTTGAACGTGGGGATGATAGCAGGAACTGGCGTGCCTTGCAACACGCAAGCCATATTTGGTCGGTGTTTGTTGCATGAATCGTGTAACTGTATGTGCCTACACATTAGTGAATGATCTGGCGTCTCAGTGCATTCCTCTCCATTCAGATAAACTTCTTGATCATCTTTGAAACATCTGTATGTGTATGGAAGCGACCAGACCTCATGAACAAAAGCACTACCTAAAGGTTCATAAAGACCTATTGGTATATATTTCATACAATTTGAAAACTTATATAAAGCAAAAGGCAGCGTTATTAAACCGTGGATAAGGCATGTTGCCAAAAAACCCGCAATCCTCTGCTGATGATGTCACTGAGCATGTCATGAATGATGTAATATGTGACATCATCAGCAGTGGATTATGGGTAATAGTATCTCTAGTTTACTCCCCTATAGCTGTCTTTCTTTTAACATAAGTGTGTGTTTCCTTCCCTTATACTTACTGTTTTTGGTTCGCTTCCAGTTCGCGTACCAGCGAGCGAACTAGGAAGCGAACTAAGAGAAATAGAGGTTGGCACAGTTCCAAATATTGTACCAATTTTTTAATAACGGGGAGGTAGTTCTGAAAAGAACTTTTTTTTTTATTTTTCTGAACATTTTTTTACTGTTTTTGAATTTTTCGGAACAGTTTTATATTTTTTTGGGTTTTTCTTGGAGGGGGCAATGAAAACGATTCATTGTAAAGGGCTCAACAGGAGCAACAAAACAAAAAAAAGAAGTATTTATTATTTTGGGCGTTTCGGACAAACTTGCATATGATAGTCAATAGCTCTGTTGATCAGAGTGATGCTTCTTTCTCCGTAGGAAATGAATCCATCGCAAAATACGCAGGTGTGTTTTACTTCACCAAATCTCATTTGTATATTTGGCACCATCTCCCTGCCCTCTGGTCCCGTTACTTCCGGTACAACAGATCTTCTGGCCATAATAGGGAGATTATCTAGGTCGTTCCGAAACTGTGCAGCACTGTAGTTGTTAGGATGCCACCTAGTCATATGGCGATGCATTGTGTAGTTTCCGAAACTGTATTTTTTGTCGGTCCCTCTGGACAGTCTATCTTGACATATAAGGCAAGTTACGTATCTTGCATTTACTTTTTTCTGACCTTTGGGAATTTTAAAAAATTGCCAAATGAAGTTTTCTTTCCGGTGAGACGTCTTGGGCTGCTCAGGCAAAAACTGACTCTCTTCGTGCTCGTCCTCCTGTTCCTCTTCTTCTTCTTCTTGTTGAATTACAACTTGAGCAGGTGGTCCACTCTTCCTTGGATGTGGTGGAGGTGGTGGGGAAGCACCAGCTGAAGCTACTAAAGAAGCCATTGCTCAGTGATCACAAAGGGTCTTTCTCTCACAATGATGAAAGTCAGAGTGAGGAAAGAAGGAGGGATTTTCATCATTTGGGAAAAACAAGAGTTCTCAACCAATCAAAAGTGTTCATTTTAGATTATATGACCTAGTCTTACATCATTAGGAAACCAAAAGTGAAATGAACCAATGAAAAGTGTTATTACCAAGTCACATGACTTGCTGTGTTTACGTTAAGCGCTTTGCAGGGCCTCCCGGTTTGCTTCCAGAAACCTGCGCTTTGGCACTCGCTTCGCGTACCAGTTCGCTAACGTAGCACGTCATATGACGTATCACGCGACAACGTGAAACGTCATGCGGACGGGAGGCGTCACGATGTTGTTTTCTAACGCGGCACTTGCGGTAAAGAAACGTTTACCGGCTCGCGGTCTATTTCGCGGCATCAAGGTCAGCTAACGGGAAGCTTCCCGATTCGCGAAGCGGGAACGAAGAAAAAAAAATATTTAAAAAAAAAATTATTCATAAACATATAAAATATATTTTTGGATTTAAAGAAGAATACATTTTACAGCTACAGATATTAGCTGTTAAAAAACCAATGAAATTCACAGAAAAAACCATAGGTTATAGACCATATATAGTTAGGAATTAGCATTTACAAAACCTTGAAAATTCACTGAAAAAACCATAGGTTATAGACCATATATAGTTAGGAATTAGCATTTAGAAAACCTTATTTTACTCACACAAAACCATTGAAATTCCATATATAGTTAGTTGCACTAACTATATATCGCGCACCCGCAATCCACTGCTGATGATGTCACATATTACATCATTCATGACATGGTCAGTGACATCACTGATGACATCACTGATGACATCTCAAATGACATCACTGATGACAACATCCAGTGACTGTATGTTTCTGTAAAGTTAAAATATGTCTTAGATATTGAAGAATGAGTGGATGTATAAGTGTCTGGATGAAGGATTTAGTAGGTGCGTGACTGACTGTATGAGTGAGTGATTAAATGTGTCTCACTGAATGCATGGGTTAGTGACTAAACTGTCTTAATTTGTGCATCATTATGTCTGTTGTGATGTAAACTGCTGCATGTGTTGATCATTAGCTATACGAGAGGCTATATGTGTTATTAATTGGTTGCCCAAGTATTTCTATGGGAGATTGAGTTTGTGTGGGGGTGGCTGGGAGGTGTGTGACTCTGTGCATAGATGTGTGAGCAGTTGATTCACTAGGTGTATGAGTTCAAGAGTGCATGTGGAAAAAGCTACATGGGCGGTTGACTGTGTGCATGAGTGTATTGATGAGTGAATGGATATCTCAATGCTACATGTCATAGTAAGTACATATGTAAAACACAGTACATGTGAGAGTTGGCATATATAAATAACTGTGCATGAGAGCCACTGAATGTGTGAGTGGCTGTATGGATCATTGTGAACTTGTATCAGGGATTGTATAAGAGAGTAAATATGTGTTAGTATATGTTTGAATAAGTAAGGTGTGTATAACTGTATAGTTGAGGAAATGGAGGTGAGATTGTTTCTTTGCATGACTGACTAGGTGTGTGAGTAACTCCATGGATGAGTGACAGTGTGTGAGTGTCTGTATACACTGAGTGTATCTAAGGTTATATTAGAGTCTGAAGAGGTTTATCGTATTAGCACAAGAATGATGTCAAATGAGATGTCATCAGTGATGTCATCAGTGATGTCATTTGAGATGTCATCAGTGATGTCATCAGTGATGTCACTGACCATGTCATGAATGATGTAATATGTGACATCATCAGCAGTGGATTGCGGGTGCGCGATATATAGTTAGTGCAACTAACTATATATGGAATTTCAATGGTTTTGTGTGAGTAAAATAAGGTTTTCTAAATGCTAATTCCTAACTATATATGGTCTATAACCTATGGTTTTTTCAGTGAATATATATATATATATATGTATTATTTTTGGTGATATAATTTTTTTAATTATAGACATTTTTTATTAAAATTAAAATTTTAAAATAATTATTTCTAAGTTTATATTAAATATATATATTACTATATTAGTTTTAACTTAATTTTAAGACATTTAAAAAAATCGATATTTTGACAGTCTATATTTTTGTAAGTCGATATTTTGGAGTCTATATTTTGGTACTTACCTGTTTGTAGATAGGGAGTCGATATTTTGTCACTCGATATTTTTCACTCGATATTTGTGTATCTCGATATTTGTGACGTCGATATTATGTCAGTGATCCGTTACATTTTACCTTTACCTTTGTATAAAGTGGTCATGGGTTTTCTCAGTTCCTGTTTCTAATTTAATGGTAAATATAGGTTTTTCCTTACATTTCTGTACTAAAACTTTTTTTTTTGTCCGTGAGAGAAGTGGTGATTGCATTTTTTACAGAATTTCTTTTCTTAAAAGGTGTTTCTAAATGTCTGATATCAGACAATGACACACATTTTATGTCTGATAAAGGCCAAATGTCCAGTACACAGTTTATTGTCTTTCTTCACAAAGTATAGTAGACAGATGCAATTGAATCAATAAGAAGGTATACAAACAGCTATTTCAGCTAATTTGAATGTGCAGAGGTATTTGTGTGAAATAGTGTGAGCTTATGTGAACACTCCACATTTAACCAATGGTGAAAGTCCATTTTCTCTTTTATGTAGTTGTAGAAGTGGAACTAAGTTGACACTGACATTTTGCAAGAGTCTTATAATTTCTTTAACGTCTAATGTTCAACAGAAGATTAAAGACAGAGTTGAAAACAAGCAGTCTATGTACAAGAAAGACCATGGTGAATGAAAAAGAACAAAAATGATCAGGGCAAATATAGATGACTTGGTTGCAATAAGGAAATTTGGAAGGTTGTGAAGAGTTATCATGAGTTCCCTGTAGGGTCCACTGTAGTTCCTCCCCTGAGTTAGCCTAACGGCACATGTAGTAGGTCGCATTTGCTTTCTACATATTACAAAGTAAAAGTATTGTTTTTGTGCCACACTGGTATTTTTTAAATAGGCTACACTTGTTTTGTTATTCAGCTTTTCTGCTGGGATTCAATCTGAACATATCATACATGGTCAAAAAACATTGTGCCCTGTTTTTCTATGTGGTTGGACAGTAACACATAGACGTAATAGAGAAATCAGGCAACAGTTTTCGATCAAGACAATTCTTAACATATACACCAAGACTTGTTGTTCTGAAAAAAGAAAACAGAGATGCTTGCAGAAAAAATGTTCTGAGATAAGGAAGCTGCATGTCTGAGATGTAGACAAACTGATTATGACCGTCAGGTATGGGGTCCAGCACTAATCCAAGAGATCTCTAATACAGCACTGGGCTCCCAAAGTGAGGGTAGGCTAAGGCAGATGTCTCTCGCTATGAATGATCTTTTCATTGTGTACAGTTTATTAATCATGCTAATCACATTGCTGACTTGCAAATGTTTCCTTATTGCAACACAGTTGCTTCATGATAGAGCACACTGGTTTCGAATAAATACTGTAAGCTTTTTTCCTGTTTCTTTTCTGTTTACTGTGGATGCATATGAGTGAGAGAACAAAAGGTGATGACCTGGTGCTCTGACCCCTGAGAGGTTTCATAGTGTTGTGTTCTTGGGTGCTAACTTAACTGTCGCTCTGGAAAGTTAGGAGGGCAGGTAAAGCCCTATGAGTTAGTCTGCATTTAGGCCCATATGTACTAAGGTGGTATGGTGACTCAGGGGCATATTATCAACAAATAGCGATATTTATCGCTAAGTAGGCTTAGTGGAAATCTTTTTATCGCCGCACATCACCGGATTTTATCGCTGAGATAACGTGCCTTAGCAACGTTTATCTCAAAAGTGATAAAATTCCCGGCGATAGCAGCAAAATCCGTGAATATCGCTGAGAATACAGCGATATTCACGCATTATCGCTAACAGGGTCTTAGCCATTATATCCACCTCCCATTGGATATAATGGCTAAGAACTGGTCTGATCAGGCGTTAGTTTTTGCAGATATTCGCGCTTAGCTCAAATATTTCCATCGCTACGCCTGTGTTGGTAATAGGCAATAGCGATGTTAGCGACTGCTTTCAGTCGCTAACAGGCTGGGTACGCCCACTTTGCATGTCATTAGCGATAAATATCGCTGACATGCAAAGCGGGTCCCATACCGCTCGCTATCGCCGACAAGCTGTCGCTAACTGCTGTTAGCGACAGCTTGCTAATAGGGCGATAGAATTATCGTCGCTTAGCGGCCGAAAACGGACGCTAAAGCGGCGATAATTCCCTATCGCCCCCCCCTTGATAATATGCCCCTAAAACCCTACATTCTGATGTTCTGTGATCCCAGGCATGGTTCTGTTCCTAAACAGAATCCCTGTAACAGAGTGGGACTAAGAACAGTGGTGAGGTACTGGTTGTGAAAGCTACAGACAGTTCAGTGTTGATTAGTGGTAAGGGTTGTGGAACATGCGTAGTGTGATGTGGCTAGAGGAGGAACAAGCTGAACTCATGAAAAGAAAGCGTGATTTGAATGACGACCTTTTTTATTGGATAAGTGATGTTTATTTGTCAAAGAGTGCATAAAGTGAATGTGCAAAATTTTCTTGACAAAAGTGTTGAACGCATTTCTATGTCAGGTCAAAGTGGATGAGCTGTTGGAACAGACAGTTTGCGATTGACCTACTGCAAAAGACTAAGCAAAGTGTCACATAAATACAAAGGCTTTGTGGTGTGCTGAGCCATATTATTTAGCATAGCATATTATTTAACCAGCATTGTAGCTCTTGTATTATTCTACAAAATGTGACAGTTTAGTTAAATAAATATATATGGTGGTGTGTGTGTATTTGTTTTTTTACTTTAAAAAATAAAATAAGGAAGCCAGTGGAATATATCAGATTGTTCAGTTTTACTTTGATTTATTAAGCTCTTATATGAGTGTTCCAAACAGTTGATTCAGTCGGTAGACTCATCTGGAAGCCACCTGCGTTTTTGTCAACTCCTACTAGATATGGGGATTAAAACTTAGAGGCATATTTGCAAGAACTTTGTTAAAATTATCGCCGTTTTAGCGGCAGGAAAATGCTGCTAAAACGGCGATAATTGGCTTGCTAATATGCGTTATAGAATTCCAATAGAAGCCCAGGTTAGATGTGCAGGACATCTAACCTGGGCTTGTATTGGAATTCTATAACGCACATTAGCAAGCCGATTATTGCCGTTTTAGCGGGCATTTCCTGCCGCTAAACGGCGATAATTTTAACAAGGTTCTTGCTAATATGCCCCTTAGTGTGAAATAATCCACTCTTGGTCGTCTTGTGTACTTCGTCCGTGCTACAAGGGCCAAAGGGACCGCTGGTCTTCATAGTCTGTTTGCCTAAACTTACTGGGCAAGCAGGATATTTGTGTGCCACTAAGTTAGTTAAAGTAACAAAATTGTCTGAATAGAAAATGTAACAATTCTCGAACAGGTCCTCTCTTTTCATAATTAAGCTTCCAACGAATGCACTGTATTTAAAACTGGTGAACATTTTCTTAATATCTTCAATCCATAGTGGTAGTTTTATTTTGCAGTATCATTTGCTGGAAGCTGCACAGTGGAAAAAAAAGAATATATGTTTTTAAGGTTAACCAAATTTATTTTGGATCGGTCTCATAGAGGAAACAGTTTGTCCAGCATACAAACACCCACGACATCAATATTTTAAACGTAATAATAATCATGGATGCCACCATGTGTAACTGGGAAAATATGAACCAGAGTCTTGGGCTTCCTGACGCCCTGTTTTAGCTTCTTCTAATCTCCTAAAAGGAAGGGGATATTTCAGCAGAACTGGAGATAGCAAGGACTGATAGCTAGCATAGCTGCAAGCGGTGCCTGTAAGGTTGGCATAACAATGTTGGTAGATTACTAAACAAAGCTTATTGAGGCAACTGCAATATGACGTCTCAGAAGATTAGTGCTCAGCTGTATTCAGTAGACGCGGATTTACGCTGGTGCGCGCCCTGGGCTGCAACATTTATCACATTTCTCCTATCTCTACTGTTTTATAAATGAATGAATTTCAAGGAAATATGGAAAAGCAGTGCTTTCATAAATATTGTTTTTATTTAGGAATTCCATTTGCTGTTGAGAGACAGAAAGGGCAAATCTCCAACACATGCATCTGGAAGTTTTCAAGAAGAATTGTACAGAGGCTTATGTCACTGTTCCCTGCCCAATGTATACATGACCATGTTATTTTCTTTCCTTCTTTTATAAGTTTTGTTATCCGCCCGCGCTCCTTCCTACGCAGTCGGATGAGATGTTTTATCAGTGTATGGGTGTATAGCACCCTTTACAATAGCACGTTTATATGGCGTGCGAGAGACACAACTCTTCAAGGCCGCAAGCTTGTTCAAGAAAATGTGTTGGCGAGGGGATATTACTGTGTTTTAAAAAGAATGCCACAAATAGAGCAGGGTGTTTGGGGAAGGCACGAAAAGCACGAACGCTTCAAACAGTTTCTTAACCGAAGGAAATGGTTCTCTAACAGTTGAGATGCATTGTTTTTTTTTCAATACAAACAAAAAAATCCATGGCGGTTCCTTAATAATTGGTGTGAATCACGTAGAGTAATCCACTTCAAGACAATCCTTTAAAGTTGTTGACGGCTCAGACCAATCGCCATGCTGCACTGCAGCACAGGGATTGGACAGGGAGTCTGTCCCAGGGGCTGCTGGGACCGGCAGGAAGAGGAGAGGAGGCACAAGGAGACTCGACGCTGGAGGTGGAAAAAGGTACGTTTATTTATTTATTTTTAAAACATTGTATTCCCCACCACCGCGCAATGCCTCCTGTGCAACCCCACCGACCCCACCGCCCTTTGTTTATGGCAGCCACAGCTGGTAACGAGATGGAAAAGCATCACAGCTGAGACTGAACCCTTCTTGTGTCTTCCACATATGTGGGGAAGAGATCTGAATATGACAGAGGCAGTGAGGAGCATGGGGGGTTGGCAGGGTAGACAGGACAGAGGATGATGCTGAAGCAGCAGGGGAGGTAGGGCACAGTGTGAATGACTAGGGATGTGTACGAAACACAGACACAGATTTCAGACACATAACCTGTGTTGCTGGCGACTACATTTGGAATATCAGGTGCAGACTTGGTGGGTCAGAAGAGATTAGACCCACAGCAGTACAAAGAGGATTGAGACAAAAACCCCAAACTAAAATCCTATACGTTTTATTTGAATGCTGGTGACAAACTGCATGGATACCAGGTAAGAAACAAGCCGAAGGAGACTGTTTTAATGAGAGCGTGGCCAAAGGAAACCTAAGTGTGGCTTCTTTAACCAGATTAGAGTCTTTGGCTGTACTCAGCTTTTCAATTATTCACCCACCTGTTCTGTTTTGAAAAAGTGAGTTTGGACATAGATTTATGAGTGATTCACACAATTTAGTTTTCTCAGGGGTACCACTTGCCCTAGGTTTCTCATTCTTTTCCGACTCATGCATCTGCATCATCAAGTTTCCAGGCATCCAAATGCCTCTTTTATCTATAGGGTTACTATAGGGTTACTTCTAATGTCACCATACTGTATGAAAGAGCCCCTTTATGACATGGTCAGAATGTATTGTGTCACCCCAAGGGGCCCCTCACCAAACTCATGCATACTGCCATTGCGGGCTGCATTTCTTGGCCCAGACAAAAGTGAAAACACTGCATGCAGTATGGGTAAGTCACTGCTACAGCAGTCCTTACAGCCCTAAGGCACGGTGCACTGTACTACACATGTGGATATATCTGCATGAGCAGACATACTTCTGTCGTGGCCAGTTCAATTACTGCCAGTACAAGTGACCAGGGAAGCCATTTTAGGTGCATGTGCCGGGCACTGGTCAAGAACGAGTTCCTCACCTACATGATGGCTTCACTGAAACCAAAGATGCTTGGTATCAAACATCTTGTATTAATAAACCCACACTGATTCCAGTGATGAATGTATTAATACATGCACCCAGAGGGCACCTTAGAAGGGCCCCCGGAAAACCTACCAACTACTAGTGTGCCGGCTGACTGGTTCTGACCAGCCTGCTACAGCAGATGGGTTTCTGACCTCCAGGTGTGAGGGCCCATGCTCTCAGGGGTCAGGAATAAAGCATGTTCCGACAGAGGGTGTTTACATCCCCTACAACAGGATGACGAGTACATTTGCATTCCAAGGCAGGGATTTTCAAAAAGCCCATCTCCTTCGGTATGAAATCTGACCTCCTTCATAGGTGATGCCACTCCCATTTGGTGCCTGGAGAGGCGGGAACATTTGTAGTTAGAGAAGCCTGTTTACCCTCAGGCTAGTTCCACCTTTAACTTGGGCTACCTGATGTGGACACAACATTCAAAAGTCTGCCATCTTAGTAATGCAAGTATTAGGGACTCTGGGACAGGGTTATACCCACTTCCCTACATTCCCCTAAAGCCCCCAAATTTAGTATATAGGCGAGCCTCTGACACCAGAAAACCAGATCCTGCCATCCTGAAAGAGAAGACGGACCCTGAAGAGCCATAAAAGCAAGAACACAGGAGCAGTAACTGACTTGGAACCAACCCTGCTGGCCTGCTTGCTGTCCACGGCAATTGAACCAAATTCGACTCGTCCCGCCGCTGCTGTGCATTCAAAAGCCTGGGAAGTCTGCCAGCTCTTCACCCAAGACCCAGGAATTCCCGTGTAGTAGCGGAGCTGCTTACCTGCATTCTGCAGGCACCCCACGAGACATGTTGGACTCCACACTGCTGCAAACCCACCAGCAGAAAGCACCACTACATCTATGCCTCGTATTCTGAGCTGAAGTGGGTCAATGGTGCCAACGTGATCCCCTGACCCTTCAGAGATTAAGTCCACTTTGGGTTTGCCCACAGTGTACTCACCAACACCTCCTGCAGCCTCTTTGTGCAGGCTCCCTTTACTGTGAGTGCCTTTGGTGACAGAAACCCATGCATCAGATCACCTCTGCACCCAGCCACCCTGAACCAAGAAGAAGACCAAAGGTGTACCCACGCCCGAGGCATCATGAGATCTGAGCCCCCTTGTTGGTTCAGCCGGGCTAGTCCCCCAGTCCCAGCTTGCAGCCTCTTACCGACCAGACTAATCCCCATTGACTTACACTGGGCACCCAACGCTCTTAGCACCTCTGCACCTCTGCATCTAGCCGCCCGAGTACTGCTCGAGGTGACCTGTTGGTTCTGCCTTTGACGTTGCAGCATACTAATTTTAAGTGAAGGAGATTGGTCTTGTCTCAGTGAAGTACTTGAATGCAGTATTTGTTTTCCCCACCATAGGATACCATTGCCTCTACTGAAAATTGCAATGTGTCGACTTGTGAAAACTATAATCATTTCTATATCAAGACGTACTTACCTGATTTTGAAGATCTTGATGCCAAAATTATATGAAGATATGTGTTATTTTTATCATTTGGTGTGGATCTCCTTATTGAATTGTGTGTATAAGTTATAGCATGTTTTTATACTGCAGCTGTCTAACACTCCTCTCTGATAAGCCTAAGACTACTTGACCACACTACCCCCTAAGAGACCGCCTTGGGATTGCCAGATCAAGCTGCTGTCTACATATATTGAATACCTGGAATCTTTCCACAGTATACTTCTTATTGGTATACTATAGAAAGAGTCAGCTTCCTACACATACCTATGTTTTATTTCATCACTCAAGGCATTTCTTTTGGTTCATTCTCTAGATCAACATGTTCCCATGATGGAATGTCCTCTTTTGAAAGCGCCTGTCCATAAACCTCTGATTTTAGCTTGAGAAAATTTGCTATGAGCAGTACACAGGGGAATCCATACATGTTTTGGGACACACACTACACTGTCTTCTATCTTGTAGGAAAAGGGGGTGGTAGGTTCAAGCTGAAATGACTGACAGCACACTAATCACATTTTGACTGTCCTCTAATCAGCCCCACACAACTCCCAGAGCCGATCAAGTTTAAGCTATCAAATAAAAAATTTATGTAAAGCCTATCTCCTGCCATGATAAGAGGATATCTTCGCAATATTCTTTAAAGTTTAATACAAAGTAAGATCAATCAGTAATGAAAAAAGTGATAAAAATAGTTCACTGAGAAATTGTATATCTTGTATAGAAAGATCAGGAGAGCTGACAGAAAACTTTAAAACATCCATCAATTAAGAGTCTGGGTTGTACACAACAATTATTATGCATGTATAAGACAACACACCGATCCAAAGATGCTTACTTTTCAAGAACAAATTCTAAGTTAAGCTATTGTGATAGAACATTTTTCAAAATACTTAGCCATTCTATTTGAAGGGTGTTGAAAGATGCACACTTATTTGGTAACAACATTTCATACATGAGACAGGACATCACCAACGTTCCTCATTTTATGGTACCAAACTTTTTTTTATATATTATTTCATGAGAACTCTCTCAGGCTGGTGGGGGAGTTAAACTAACAGCCATGGGGTCTCAAATGGGAGGATGGAGGTGGGCAGGAGGAGATAGAGAGGGATTGGAAAGTAAGAGGGTGGGAGGGAAGACAAAACTCAGGGTCCAGTATCCAGTTCATTGTCTCTAGTACACAGTCAGTGTCATTGTCCTTCTCCTACTCAGGCAATCAATGCTCTGTGGCCTGGTGGGCTGGTAGTGAGGCCACAATAGAAACACTTGGGGCAGTGAGTCAGCACATGAAGGTAAGCTAGGCATGTGAGTTCTTTAAATTCCTGTGCGAGGAATCCTATACATGGGCCCCACATCTTGTTGAATATGTGCTGAGTATGCTTCAGTACTGAGTTTATCGTTTCCATGCCTAGTAGATCCTGCAGACAGTGAAGCCAATCCACCTGGTCAGGAACCTTGTCCATACCACACTGTGCTGTTATAGCCTGTTTGGCCTCTCACATGGCCAAGGTGGTAGCCCTACCCCTGAGCGATCCTAAAGGGTAGGCCAGCTTATTTGGGAGACCACAGAGAATATAAGCTGGGAACCGGTGGAAGGTGGAGTGAAAAATATCATCAATTTCCTGCAGTTCTGCCTCCCAACAGAGCTTGAGCTTTTGCCTTTGCCACATGAGATGTGTCATTGTGCCCAGTCCACCACAACCACACAAGCACCATGGACTCAGGATTATAGTTCTAGTACTGGGTGAGTTTCAGCATCACCTCTTTGCCTGATGCACTAAATGTTGAAGTTCTTGTTTTTTAGTTCATGCCTGACCATCCTCTGTAGATTGAGTGCACTCTAGTTTAATCTCCAAACCAATGTTGGGTGAGTGATTTAGGTGTCTGTTGAGGGAGGTTAAGGAATCAATAAATATCTGATAGTAAGCCCTTGTTGTCTTTTCTAAGGAACTCCCACTTCTTAAAAGGTGTAAGAGGCCTACAAGTGGATATCTGTACTGTTGAATGATTGAGACAGTAAAGAATATGCAGGTACCTGTGTAATGCTATGCTTTAGGTATTTTTAGTATGTACCTTTAATTTGTGCATTCTGTTGGTTAGAATATTCTTATGTCACTTAGAACCTTTCCTGAGTTAGATCTTCTCTGACCAGCAATTCTACTACAGCTCTTCTTGTGGGCTCCTTTTAATTTTTGTTATCTTGAATAAACCTGAAGATCTCAGCAGCATTAAAGACTACTGCATTCGTCTTTTACCCCATACTACACGATGGTACCAGGTGTGGGGTTTTGAAATTGTTTATATTTTGCTGGTTATTTCTACTTTCTTCTTAAGGAGCCCACCGGATCGATATAACCATCAGCTACGGATATTTTTCTACTCTCATTAACTACGTTCTCCTGGAGACAAGGTCGGTCACAATTCATTGCATTTATCTACTCCATTGAGAAATTTCCTGCTTCTTAAGCTGTGTATCAAGCACTTTGCCGTTTGCCATTACTGAACTTTTTCAAAAGTCGCTTACATGCCCCGAGGTCTCCGTTCCATCGCTTCAGAATTTCAGCGATCTCCTTCGGTCACTCCATCTACGTCATCGCCGGAACTTCTAGGCATGCTGGGAAGACGTCGTGATGTCACACGTCGACAGCGGCCATTTTGGATTGGGTTTTGACGAGAACTCACCATTTATACTTTACCGGGGCTTTCATCATTTTATCAGAAACTCCTGATCGAGTGATTTTTACTTTAAATTCAAGGATTTTCATCAAAATTGTTAGCGCTTCCGCCTAACATTCCTTCGTGGAACCGTGAGTTTCTTTGAACTTTTTACATAAAATTCTTACATTGGTGATTCGCACACCCTGTCACAGTGCGAACTATGCTATATGCCTTGGATCTGTGAGTTGTACTCAACATTTATTTACAGTACTATCATAATTTCGGTGATTCGCACACCTTCAACTAATATTTTTGTCACCTGGTGCAACCCTGTTCTCGGTGATTCACACACCTTTTATTCTAAACTATGAACTACTGCATTTACCAAGTGTCTTATTGTTTATACTAGTCACATTCTAACATTTTTATAAGATCTTTCTTTACAGAATTAGACTCATAATAATATATACAGTGTTACAGTCACTACAATTCTATATTTACTTTGTATATCATTCTAAAGTTTTGGGAATACAGTACATTGTTTTATACGATATATTTTTAGACAGTGTTGGTCTTCAATCCCCTCAATGGCTACTAGTTAAGGAGTCATTCAACCATCCCCTTTCCTACAGAAACCTGGCAAACCAGAATTAAAATGGTCAGAATGGTTGAGAGATTTTGAAAATTATCTCACAGCCATTGCTGCGGATGAGTATACACCCTCAAGGAAAATGGTATTACTTTTAAATCATCTGGGCACAGCTGGTCGCAGGGTTTTTGAAATCCTTCCGCATTATCCACCTCCCATAGAAGAAGATGCTACATGGAATGTCTACATTGAGGCCAAATTACGCATGGGCAAACAATACTCTGATGCTACAAGCGTTTTATTAGAACGTTTTAATTTTGCTATGTGTAAACAATCTCCTGAAGACTCGGTAGAAGATTATATATCGTCACTCAGAGTTTTGGCTGAAAAATTTGATTTTGGTACGAATGTAGACATATATATAAGAGATCAATTCGTCTTTTGGTGTTACTCTAAGAAAATACAAGAGCATCTCCTTACTTCTATTAATCCTACCTTAGCTGAAACTATTGATATTGCCAAAAGCATTGAAAGGTCTACAGTCACCTCCAAAGTCCTCTCTACTCAGGTTGGTCAGACTTCTGATTCCTCTAACCAATCTTCTTGTTCTACTAATGTGAATTGAATTTCAGATGAGAATTCCGTTTGTGCTATAAATACAAAACCTATTCCCAACACTACCAACAATAAACAAACATTAAACAAGAGAACATATAGAAACCCATCACAGAAAACTCAACTATTTTGTTTCAGGTGCGGCTCTAAGTCTCACATAGGTACCAAACCTTACTGCCCTGCTTAAGGGAAAAAGTGCACAAAATGTTTAAAATTCGGACATTTTCAGGGTTTTTGCAGAAGTGGTGCTAATTTTTCATCAACCAACAGAGTAATTATATCTACGGTTACTCTTGATACCAAAAATACTCAAGATTGTACCTCTAAATTCTCTAATTTAATCGTCACAGTTGAAGTTCCTGATTATGATGACAAACCTATCAAAGGGCCTTTAGCTGATATTTCCATCATTGGTATAACCATTTTAGCCATGGCTGACTCAGGAGCTCCTATAACCATTTTAGCAGATGTCACATTTTACAAATTTTGGCCTTCCACATTCACATTACTTACTCCTGACATAAACCAAAAGCTTTTGGAGAGCAAGACATTGATCTCATTGGTTTTTTTGGGGATATTTTAGAGTGTTTGGGAAGATCTATTAAAACAAAGACATACGTTGCTATTAAAGGCAGAGACATCATCGGTTGGAAAGACCTTGCCAAATTAGGCATCATTTTAAGGCCTGGACAAGACCCACCAATCATTTTAGGTGATCTACCTCCTTCAATTTTGTCCATCGATCAACCTAGTCCTGATGACATTGTTGAGAGTTTAACTAAACGTTATCCCAATGTATTCAAAGACGTTATTGGCACAGTTAAGGGATATGACCATAAAATCATTTTAAAGCGTGATGCTGTTCTGGTCATACACAACGTTAGACCAGTACCGCTCAGCATCAGAGATGACCTTAAAACATTACTTAATGATCTTCAGTCTCAAGGCATTATTGCTCCTATTGATTCATCACAGTGGGTTTCTCCGGTTGTTTTACGAAAGAAAAGTAATGGGGATCTTAGACTATGTGTTGATCTAAGAACTTTAAATCAAAATATCTTAGTTGATTGTCACCCTCTGCCACTCATAGAAGAAATGTTGGCTAATATTGGAACATCTAAAAAAATGTCAACAATAGACCTCCATTCGGCCTATCACCAGATCCCGCTGTCTTCTGATTGCCAAGCACTTACTACTTTTGTAACACCTTTTGGTGCCTTTAAGTACCTGAAACTTCCTTTTGGGCTTGCATCTGCCGCGAGCGTATTCCAAAAATTTATGGACAGTTTTTTCAGTGATCTTGCTCAGGTACAAGCCTTTCAGGATGACATTTTAATTCACACTGAGACAAAAGAAGAACTCTTATTGATATTCAACAAAGTCCTCAAAACGCTTCAAGATAGAGGTATGACTGTCAAAGCTAATAATTGCAAATTGCTGGTTGATGAAGTCGAATATTTGGGTCACACTATTTCCAACAAAGCTATCAAACCAACATTTTCAAACATAGAAGCTATCCAGAATGCCCCACACCCTAATAACAAAGATTCACTAAGGTCCTTCTTAGATCTCTGTGAATACTATGCCAGATTTGTACCGGGATATGCACAACTTGTTCAACCTATGAGGAACTTACTCAAGAAAGGTGTCAAATTTAATTGGGATGAGAGCATAGAAAATGCATTTAAGAATGTTAAGTCATTGGTCATATCTGCTCCTGCTTTACAACCTTTTATTTCTTATGCCGAGTCTTTTGTTTCCGTTGATGCTAGTCAGCAAGGTTTGGGTGCGGTATTTGGTCAGTGGGTTGACAACAAAGAAAATACCATTGCTTTCGCTTCCCATTCTCTTACTCCTACCGAATGTAATTACAGTACTATTGAGCTGGAAGCTTTAGCTATTGTTTGGGCTGTCCAGAAATTTAAGACACACATTTGGGGTAATCAGTGTGACATATTCACTGACAATAAACCTTTGGTATCGTTACTTTCTGGCAACGGTTTAGGGAAGTCTTCAGCGAGACTTGTTAGACTTTTATCTAAATTACAAGAATATAATCTGAGTGTCAAATACAATCAAGGAGGAAAGAACATTAGAGCATATTGCCTCTCTCGCATTCCGCTACCTGATTGCAGTCAAGGTGAAACTGATGTCAACAAAGATTGTGTAATTGGTATTATTGATGTAATTTCTAAATCTCAGGGTACCATTTCACAAGAAGAATGGTTATCAGCAATGGAAGCAGATGGTACTCTCAAACAGGTGGAGAAGTTTATCAAGAGCAAATGGCCCAATATTAAACACTCAAGTAATGAAATTAGACAATTTGCCCAAATTAGTGAACAACTATCTTTTGAGAATGGTATTTGTATCAGGAATGGATTATTTGTACCTCCAAGTCAAGTCAAGTCAAGTCAAGTCAGAATTTATATAGCGCACTACATACCCATAGGGTCTCAAGGCGCTTGAGGAAGGGGGGGAGGTTTACTTATCGAATATCCATGTTTTAAGTTGTTTTCTGAAGGCTAGGTGGTTTTGAGTGAGGCGGAGGTGGATGGGAAGGGAATTCCAGGTCTTGGCCGCTAAGTAGGAGAAGGATCTTCCTCCCATGGTGGCTTTGTGGATGCGCGGAACAGCGGCGATGGCTTGGTTGGACGAACGCAGCTGGCGGGTGGGGGTGTAAAAGGAAAGGCGCGTGTTGAGACAATCAGGTCCGAGTTCGTATAGGGCTTTGTGTGCGTGGGTGAGGAGACGGAACGTTATTCTCTTGTTGACGGGGAGCCAGTGAAGGTATTTCAGGTGAGCGGAAATGTGGTCTGTGCGGGGGATGTCTAGTATGAGTCTGGCTGAAGCATTTTGGATGCGTTGGAGTTTTTTCTGTAGTTTCGGCTTGTAACCAGTGCGTGAGTGACCGTTTTTCTTGTTTCGGTGGGGATCCAGTGAAATGTTTTTTTGAGCATGCGTAGGATGTTGAAGCATGAAGATGAGACGGCGTTGACTTGTCTGGTCATCGAGAGTGAGGAGTCCAGGATGATGCCCAGGTTCCGTGCGTGGTCCGTCGGTATGGGGGCTTTTCCTAGGGCCGTTGGCCACCAAGAGTCGTCCCAGGCGGAAGGGGATGAGCCTAAGATGAGGACTTCCGTTTTGTCCGAGTTCAGTTTCAGACGGCTGTGCTTCATCCACTCGGCTACTTCTTTCATCCCCTCGTGTAGGTTGGTTTTGGCGGTGGTTGGGTCTTTGGTGAGAGAGAGGATCAGCTGAGTGTCATCAGCGTAGGAGATGATGTTGAGGTTGTGTTGACGTGCGATGGTTGCGAGGGGGCTCATGTAGACGTTGAAGAGGGTGGGGCTGAGTGATGATCCTTGCGGGACGCCGCAGATGACTTCGGTGGCCTCTGATTTAAAAGGGGGGAGGCGGACTCTCTGAGTTCTTCCCGCGAGGAACAAAATGATCCAGTCCAATGCTTTTCCTTGAATTCCGATGTTTCTGAGGCGTTGTATCAGGGTGCTATGGCAGACTGTGTTGAAGGCTGCGGAGAGGTCAAGGAGGATAAGGGCGACTGTGTCTCCGTTGTCCAGTAGTGTTCGGATGTCGTCTGTTGCTGCGATGAGGGCGGTCTCGGTGCTGTGTTTGGCTCGGAAGCCAGACTGTGAGGAGTCGAGTGATTTGTTAGTTTCGAGGAAGGTGGCGAGCTGATTGTTAATGGCTTTCTCAATGACTTTGGCAGGGAATGGGAGGAGCGAGATGGGGCGGTAGTTTTTGAGTTCGGTGGGGTCAGCTGTGGGTTTCTTCAGAAGGGCGCTGAGTTCGGCGTGTTTCCAGCTATCTGGGAATGTGGTGGAGTTAAGGGAGTAGTTGATGACATCACGGAGATGGGGTGCGATAATGGAGTCTGCTTTGTTGAAGATGTGATGGGGACATGGGTCTGTAGGGGATCCTGAGTGGATGGAGTTCATCAGGCGAATGGTCTCTTCTGTGGGTGATTGGGTTCCAGTCGAGAAGGATATTCGGAGGAGGTACCGGTTCGGAGGTGAGTGGGGTGGATTGGTTTACGGGTGTGTTGTCAAAGATGTTATGGATGTCGGCGATTTTGTCATGAAAGAATGAGGCAAGGGAGTCGCAGAGGACTTGAGAGGGGGTGATGTCGTTAGAGCTGGCTGTGGGGTTGGTGAATTCTTTGATGATGTTGAAAAGTTCCTTGCTGTTGTGGGCGTTGTTGTCCAGTCCGTCTTTGAGCACTGATTTCTTGGCTGTCCGGATCAGTTGGTGGTGTTTGCGGGTGGCGTTTTTGAAGGCGGCTTGGGTGATAGTGTTTGGGTCTGTTTTCCAAGTTTTCTCAAGGGAACGACAGAGCTTCTTGGATTTCTTAAGGTCATCGTTGAACCAGGGGGCGTTCTTGCTACCTTGCTTGGTTTGATGTTTTTTCAAGGGTGCTAATTTATCGGCCGTTTGGGTTAACCATTGTGTGAGGTTGATGGCGGCTTGGTTAGGGTTCGTTGAATAGGCAGGGGGTTTTTGAAGAAGCGATGTTGAGATCTGGTCGATGGTGATTTTGTTCCAATTTCTTCGCAGAGT
Source organism: Lissotriton helveticus (assembly GCF_964261635.1). Classification (NCBI taxonomy): domain Eukaryota; kingdom Metazoa; phylum Chordata; class Amphibia; order Caudata; family Salamandridae; genus Lissotriton; species Lissotriton helveticus. The sequence goes on along the minus strand of NC_136061.1, from coordinate 475,882,014 downwards.
TGGTTGAGGGTGGTTGTGGGTCGAGGTCTTATTGTAAATAAAGTGGATGCAGCTGTGGTCCGTCCAGTGGAGGGGGTTGGTATGAGTGAAGGAGATATGCTTGCTGGAAGTGAAGATAGGGTCGAGTGTGTGTCCTGCATAGTGTGTGGGGGTGTTAACAAGTTGTTTGAGACCGAGATTGGCGAGATTGTCCAGAAGGGTGGTGGTGTTACTGTCGTTGCTCTTTTCCAGATGGAAATTGAGGTCTCCCAGTAGAATGTATTCTTCTGAAGGGAGGGCGTGTGGGGTGATAAAGTCAGTGATGTCTTCGCTGAATTTTGTACGGGGTCCTAGTGGCCTGTAGAGGAGGGTGCCCCTAAGTGTTGTCTTGGGGTCGGTGTGGATCTGGAAGTGAAGGTGTTCGGCGATAGCGAGGTTGTCATCTGAGCTGGTTGAGACGCGGATGGTGTTCTTGTGGACGATGGCGATGCCTCCTCCTGTTTGGATGGGGCGGTCCTTACGGATGATCTTGTGGCCGTCCGGGATGGCTATGGTGATGTCTGGAGCTGAAGAGGCATTCATCCAGGTTTCTGTTAGGAAGGCGATGTCCGGAGAAATGGTGTCGAGTAGATTCCAAAGGTCGATGGCGTGTTTGTGGACCGAGCGGGTGTTGAGAAGGATGCATTTTAGGTGGTTGGTTTTGGCTCTCTGTTTGGTGTTCTCTTAGTTCTCTTAGAGAAAAAAATCATTAACATAGGACATGAAGGTCATTTAGGCTTCTCGGCGACCTGTAAAAGGATTAAGGACCTTTACTGGTGGCTAGGGATTGACAAACAGGTCACATCTTTCATTGATAAATGTTCCAGTTGTGTTGTCTCAGATAAACACTGGAAAACTGACAAAAAACCTCTACTACCTGTCCCATTCCCAGATTCTCCTTGGGAAAAAAATGCGTTAGATTTTTCTGGGCCATTTGTCCTCCTTCAATTAGACAAAAAATATTGTTTGGGTACCATAGAATATTACTCTAAGTGGATTTATTATGCATTCGTAAAAGCTGCCAATTCTTCGACAGTAATTTATTTTCTTCAAAAGTTGTTTAATATTGAAGGTACTCCTAATTGTATCATTTCTGATAATGGACAACATTTCTTATCTGAATCAGTATCTGATTTTATGAAAATTCATGAAATTAAACACTGCCATGTTGCTCTTTATAGTCCCTCTTCGAACGGACTTGTTGAAAGGCCTAATAGATTTATTAAGGAAGGGGTTAAAACAGCTTTAGCAATGAATGTTGATGTGCGTAATTTCATGCAAGAGAAAATTTGGGCTTACCTTACAACACCTCACTCAACCACCAGTGTATCACCATTTAAGGCTCTTAGAGGTAGAAAAGCAAGAACTAAGCTTGTACCTAAACGTCTTTCTAATTTAATGCCCGGTGCTAAACTAATTAAGGACAGAAACACTCAAATTGATGCTCAAGCTATCAAAGATAGAGTTGCTATTAAACAAACTGTTCAGAAAAAATCTTATGACAATCTCTCTGGTCCATTTTGTCCTGACATCAAGGTTAATGATTGGGTCCTCCTTAAAAAACCACATAAAATTCCAAAAGGTCAATCAAAATTTACTTTACCTGTTCAAGTGATCAGAGTCACTAAATCTTCTGTTCAATTAAATAACAAAAGTTGGTGGAATAAAAACAATGTTGTTAAGGTTATTAATAACTAGGTAAACATTTTCAATGAAGTCTATGCTAAAAAATTGGATGATAATAATGACTTTACGTTTGGACCTGGATTTGATAGTTTTAACCATTCTAATGGTTCTGAATTCATTCCGTCACAACAACCAACTTCTTCTAGATGTTCAGAAGGTTCTTCCACCATACCAGCTCTACGTGATCATCGCGTTACCAGGGTACCTGTTAGATTTGAGGATTATGTATTGTACTAATTTCTGTGTTATAAGGGGGGAGTATGTAATATGGTATGCTTTAAGTATTTTTAGTATATACCTTTAATTTGTGCATTCTGTTGGTTAGAATATTCTTATGTCATTTAGAACCTTTCCTGAGTTAGATCTTCTCTGATCAGCTATTCTTCTACAGCTCTTCTTGTGGGCTCCTTTTACTTTTTGTTATCTTGAATAAACCTGAAGATCTCAGCAACATTAAAGACTACTGCATTCATCTTTTACCCCATACTACAGTACCTCCAGCGAACCGTCTTCAGGATGTTGTAGTTTTGCTTAAGTTGCTCTAATTGTTTGAAGCCTGGATGATCATAGAGGTCTCCAATCCTTTTGTAGTTGGCAATTTGCCTGGTTAGCTATTCATTGCCAATTGAGGTCATGTGGGGGGTGGTCTGGATTGCCAATGATGGGGTTAATGGGGGAGGGGTGCATAGACAAACCTCTGGGTAATTGAGTTCTGCCCCAGGCCATTATTGTGTATCTAGCGATGGAAGAGGAGTAAAAGCCCCAGGGACAGTGTTTGTTAGCGTGCCAGGGTATCTTCAAGATGTGAATACCTACTATGGTCTTGTCCATAAAGCACCAGTGTTTTTCAATGGCTGGTCAGTTCCATTCTACCATATATTGAAGTTAGACTGGCAGATAATAATTGGATACTTTTCAGATGCCTAGGCCCTCATCCTTTAATGTAAGGTTTGAATATACTCGTGCAATATGTGGCCTCTTACCCCCCAAACAAATGACTCTATCATTTGCTGTAGTTTAGTGATAAGGTCGAGTGGTGACTCCACAGGATGTGTTTGCATGACATTATGGATTCTAAAGAGAAGGGTCAACTTAAGGGCCTGGATACGTCCCACTCATGAGAGCTCTCCATCTGCCAGGTATAAAGATACTTCTGTGCTGCCTCAAGGAGATCTTTATGATTGTGCTCTGCTTCGTTTTCAGAAGGGGGACAGATCTCGAGGCCCAGAAAGTGTGTCCAGCGAGGTGCCCACACTACGGGATAATGGACCTCCAGCACCATTGTATCTGCCACTGGGACGCTAAGGTATAAGATCTGGGATTTTGGAAGTTGATTTCGAACTCAGACACCCCAGAATGTTTCCATCTCAGTCATAAAGGCTGATATCAAATGGTGGAGGTCAGAGAGCCCCGAGACCCAATGCGCATGCGCGTCTCTTAGTAAGCAAACGATCACGCATGCGCGGTAGAGATAAGAGCAGAGGGACAGACTAAATTACCAGCAAACCAAATACGGGCATTCCCGGTGCACCAGATTGTCTATTATTCAATTAAGGGCGAGGCACAAACAGTATAAAAGGGCTCTTTACAAACACCACGGCACAACCAGCGGAGCCAGCGCAAGGGGCAGCGAAGAGGGATTCTCCTCATAGACTCTTGAGTAATACAAACCCAACAAAACCATCTTTCCACCCCCTCGAATATGTAAGTACCGGGCAAAGCAGTATTTATGTTTATTCCTTACAGGCAGCAAGGAAGCACGAGTAACCCCTACGTTAACACGGTCTCGTGGAGTAGTAGACTCCTGACAAAACAGTATGTTATGCCCACTGTGAGCTTCACAGAATATTCTTTTCCCACAATAAGTTTATGACTGAGCGAGATTCACAGGGGCTAACTACAACCCATAATTCGCCTTAAAAATAGAGTGTGTGTTTTATGTTATATGTGTGTCTGTCTAGTATGTGTCCTTTTTTATATATTTTCACTATAGGCACGTTCTCCATGTGTAGAATGACACCAACGTGTCTAGAAATTCGAACAGCACCTTTTTATGACTGTATCCACGGGACGACACGCCTATGGTTTTTTAAGGAACGGACCACCTGAACTTTTTTTTTGTCCTTTTCCTTTACAGGTCAGCTAAATAGCGGTTATCCAGTAGGTACATTGTATTACCTGCACTTGTAAATCTCACTTTTTATTATATAAAAATTCTGAAAAAGTAGAGAAACGTGAGTAAGGTGGGGATTTGTGTACCACAGTCCTGAAGAAGGTGCTTTGACACCGAAACATGTTGATACACACATAGGAGGTGGCGCACATAGGTTACGCCAAAACCTCCTCTCTCACCTTTTTATTAATACCAGCCCGGGGGCCAAATAAAGTTTTTTTGTTACCCCACGAGCCAGGCACTTTTTAAACTCCACTCACTTAAAAAACCCCACCACAGCACTCACTTATAAATTCCCTCAACCACACCACACATAGCCACTGTAAGTGCTCCCACGCAACGGTAGGTCGCTGCACGCCGCATCCCGTAGAGGGGTGCGAGGACCCCAATGATGAAGCATGACACCAAGGGGCCTGTTGGTGTGTGAGGGGTACCACAAAACAACCAGTGTGTTCCCAACCATCGTAGGGACACCCCCTTCCCCCATTCTAATGGTTTCTTTTTGTTTATATATGGAGGTCAGAAAGGGTCAAGAGGAAGTCATTGTCATAGAGCGTAATCTTAAGCTCTTGTTTACACAGGGTATTGCCCACGATCGCCACCCACTGTCTAACAAACTCAGTCATGGGCTCCGGATACAGTGAAAATAGGAGCATGGACAGAGGGCAGCCCTGCCTCGTACCTCTGGTGATACTAAATGGGCGTGAGAGGCTGCTATTTACTCCAACCCGGGCATATGGATGTGCATATCCACTATTGATCCACCACTGCAGATGGAGGTCAAAGCACATTCTTTCCAGGACCAACTGTAAGAAACACCAGTGGTCCCAATCAAAGGTCTTCTCTGAGTCAGTGGAAGGAGAGCTGGTTTGAGAGCTTGTAAGACCTTATCCATGAGGTGAAGTATCCATTTTGTGTTATCACTACACCATCTTTCGGGAATGACACCTGTTTTTTCGGAATCCACCAATTCCTGCATGTATTGTCTGAGGTATCTGACTAGTGTTCCTCTGAAACTTTTAGCATCTTTATTAAGATAGGATGCACAAATAGTAGGATCTTTTTGGATGGTTTTTAGAATCTCACACTGTGCTTCTGTTGACTGTAGAAAATGGTTATCAAGTCTCCAGCTTCGACCACCCACTGACAGCCCAGTGTGTGTTAGGGTGATGTGTATGGGCGAGTGGTCCAAAACCATGAAAACACTAATCTCCATGTGTGCTATAAACTGTAGAAGACAGGAGGAGGCTCGAAGGTAATCTAGTAAGCCAAAGACCTGTCTGGATGCATAGAAAAGGGAATCATCTCTGGTTAGTGGATGCATTGTTCTCCAGATATCTGACAGCCCCATATCTGCAACCACTGGACCCTCTTGGGGAAAGAGGTGCCTGTTTGGTCTGTTCTTTGAACAGATCTGTCCTGTTTACTGTCAAGTACAAAATAAAAGTCACCACCAATGAGGATGTCCCTGTTAGGGGTATAGGCCACCATGGAGATGGCAGTGTGAATGAATTGTACCTGGGATTACTTGTGGGTGTACACTGTTGCTGGTGTAAAGAAGTACGATGCCATGACAATCTGGAGAGTGAGAAACCTACCTGGTACATCATTGGATGTCTGTTAAATTTCCCTTCCGAATTTGGTGGCAAAAAATATAGTGACCCCTTGCCTCTTGTTAGAGCCTGATGAAAAGTATTGTTGTGGAAAGGACTTGGACTTTATCCTACCCAGTCCTTTTTCAGAGAGCACATCTCTTGTGGGCAACAGATGCCACTATCAGAGTTTGTTAGCATTTCCAGAACTGCCATGCGTTTAGCCGGTGCGTTGAAGCCTCTGACGTTTAAACATATTATTTTAATCATTGGCTTTATTTGGGGGTATCACAGCAAATGTGGCCCACCGGAGGGGAAATTGGCAAGTCATAGAGCATGAATCTGTACTTCAGAGGGGTGAGATTCTCAGAGTGACATTATAAACAGAGGTTAGGGAGACATTGAATAGTGAAAACAGGGTATCAACATCAATGCTCTCCCAGTGAGAATAAACAAACTGAGTCTGGAAAGAAGTAGAAATTGGGCCCGGTGACAGCTTATTAACATGAGCCAGGTTGTGGTATCCCATCCACTCCGACCCATGATGGTGAGTAATTGTGGGAGAGGCCTGTCCCAGCGTGAATCTTGGGTAATCCGTGAGGATTTAGCCAGCTGAGTTCCTTTTGGTTCGGAGTGTTTGTTTGTGTGGCTTAGGTTTCTTCAGCAGGTGTGTCCAGAGCAGCGGGCGGAGCCACAGGGTTGAGGCTCAGGTATCAGGTCCATCTCTCATGGTAGCTCTCCTCCATTATGGGTTTATGAGAAGACTTTTTTGAGGAGCTTCTAGTTTAGTGGATCAAGCAGCAATCGGGGACAGTATCACTTTTTTATGTTAGGGAACGGTCATTTGCTGCCACTTGCCAATCAGGGAGAGCTTGGGCCTTGGACAGGGAGGGAAAAGAATGTGATTCATTGGAGTGTGAGCCGTAAAGATTGCCCCCATTTACATCAGATGGCTTTATTTTGGAGCAAAGACATGACCGGGCGCAGTAGGTGTCTTTTTGTAGGGTAGTAGGGGACCGATCCTGATAGATCTAGTCCTTCGCTCCATCAAATGTGCAAGGTCCTGTCATCAGCACTGCTGTCAGGATGGCCTCCTTTTACTTGAAGTAGTGGGTTCAAGGTAAGATGTCCGGGGCTGAGCTCGACGGGCCTGCCACTCTGCCTGTGCGGTGTGATTTGTTCTGTCCAGTTTCACGTTTGCCTCTGCAAGGCTAGGAAAGCTCTGTCTAAACTTGTGCACCATATACCCTTCAATATCTATTCCTTCCACTCCTTATGGCACCCCTGATGTGAATTTTCTGTTGGCGTAATATGTTTTCCAAGTGCTGCAGGTGCAGCTACAAGTCAGAGTTTCGCTCATCTAGGTCCATTGCTGCAGAGTCCATTTAGTACCTCTTCTATAGCGTCTCTAGTGCCCTCCACTGAGGACACTTGCTTTACCAACTCAGCCAAATTGTGTTTGCTTTTTTAAGGTCCGACTACACCTCCTGTCTCAGTGTATTGAGGTTTTCTCTGAGTTAGTTGTAGAGACCCACCATGATGGACCTAGTTCGTGATGCCACAGAGTCATCTAGGTCCCAGGTGCGGAGGTCCCTGTTGCCTGTGGTGACATCTTAAGCAGGGCCTGCATTTTTCTAAGGTGGCCTTAGACAAGATGTCCTTGAGGCTGCTACCCTTCTTAGAATTGTGAGAAGCTATGTTAGGTCACAGGCAAGAAGCCCGCTGATCCCTGGGGCCACCACACCACTCAGCCTCCTCCAAGCATTACGGCGATATGCAGCCAATAGTGTCCCAGGCATCCCCCCATCACTGCCAGTCACATAGCAGCAAGTGCCAAGCAGCAGAGGGACAGCCCAGGTATGCTACTGCAATGTGTCTCTTAGGGGGTGGTGCTGTTGTCTCTCTCTTGCACTATTGAGTGATCAGGCAGATCCACCAATGTATACCTACTAGGAAGGTGGGCTATTATAGGGCTTTGAATATGCCAGCACTAACTGGTTTGACCATGCAAAACATCCCTGTATGTATCAGAGTGTCTTCCTCTCCCTACTGCACTGTTTACAAGTGCACACGCAACATTAGTCGCCAGAACATTAGTCCCCAGTCACTTCAGCGACATTTGCAATCTAAGTTCATCCCCGCTAAAACTCAGCACCTAAATATCTTTTATCTCAACACTAGGGGCTAGATGTAGGTAATTCCGATTTACCTACTCTTAAATACCGAATTTTACCGATTCGGTATTTAAGAGTAGATAAATAGGAAGGAGGCAGATGTAGGTAATTTTAAATTCAGAATTACCGAATCTGTAACATTCGGTATTTACCGATTCTGTAAATACAGAATCGGTATTTCCCATTGCTTCCTATGGGCTTTGAAGGCCATAGGAATCAATGGGTAATACCGATTCTGTATTTACAGAATCGGTAAATACCGAATCCTGCAAGGGTGCAGGGGGTGTCACTTTGACACCCTCTAGCACCCCAAGTACAGGCTTGTGTGACATGTGGCACACATACATGCCCTAAGGGCATGTCTGTGTGTCACATTGCACAGGTGTGCATGCACAGATGTGCATGCACACCTGAATTCGGTATTTTACCACACAATAGGATTGTGTGGTAAAATACCGACTCTTAAGGGCCTGTGGCACTGTAAACTGTGCCACCTACATTTGGAATTACAGAATCGGTATATTTACCGATTCTGTAATTTACCGAATCGGTAATTTTACCGAATCGGTAAATATACCGATTCTGTAATTTTCAGCCCCCTACATCTGAAAACCCCAATACCGGTCGGAAACGGCCGAAATCGGCCGTTTCCGACCGGTATTAAGGCTCCTACATCTGGCCCCTGGTCTTTAGTTAAACATCAACTCGACATCTTCCTCCTCCTTGCTTGCCAAAAACCGATCATTCTTTTCCTTACGGAACCAATTCCTCTCCAGACATCCTGGCAGCTCTACCAGACAACTACTATATCCTTCAGGTAGATCGAGATGCAGGGAAAATAGGGGGCGGAGTTGCCGCTATCATCAACAAAGGCTATGTCTTCTCCAAAATGACATCTCTTGATCTTGTTGCAGTCGACAATCTGGTCATCAAGCTCGACTCCAGTTCTGGACCACTTTTATACATACTGATTTATAGACCTCCATAAAGCATGCCCTCTTTCCCTTTCTCCCTGTGTGATCAGCTTTCCTCTACGGTCACAGATTACACTAAAATCCTGCTAATCGGAGATTTTAACTACTGGCTTAACAGCGAGTCCGGCGGCCCTCTGGCAGGCGAACTCATGGAGCTCCTTACAGGACTTAATTTCAGGCCTCATATTAATACTGCCACTCATGTTAAAGGGCACATTTTAGACCAGATCTGGAGCACGAATCTTAGTATATCCCCACCTGTCGTATCTCCGTGTATCTGGTCCGACCATTTTTTGATCCAGTTTAACATCTCTAGTTCCAAGCCCAAAATCAACGCAGTTACCAAGCATGGATTTATCAGAAAATGGGGATCTCTGGACACCCCAGCTTTTCTGGAAAGTCTAGAAAAGTCTCTACCTGTCGCAAACATCGACCTTAATCTAGCCGCGTCCGACATCTTTAACTGGCTCAACACTGCTAGTGACAAACAGGCCCCATTGAAAAAACGTAAAATCATTCGTCAATCTGACGTCCACAAATGGTTCTCCCCTGACCTTAGGGCAAAAAAACGTATTGTTCGGCAAAAGGAGCGAGTGTGGAGAAGAACTTATGATACTCTTGACAGGACCTGCTATCTGGCCGCTCGTGCTGATTACATGAAGACCATTGTCTCAGCCAAAACTAATTTCTTCTCCAATTTAATTGAACAGTCAAATAACAACTCCAAGGAGATTTTCTCCATTGTCAATAAGCTCTCGAATCCCAGTAGAACCCAGTTTACGCCTGCTGCTAATCAAGATTTCTGTAACACTCTAAACCAATATATCCTGGACAAAATTGCCATAATTAAATCTAGTATCCCCGCCACTACCCCTGTTTTGTCTGCCCCTGTACACATCACCAATACCTTATCCTTGGACTATTTCCCCCTTCTGGATGCCCCAGCCCTAAATGCCCTACTGAATAGGGTAAAATCTGGTTCTCCCCGTGACTGCTGTCCTCCTTATATACTAAAGACTGTTTTTGCTACTTTCCCTGCCCCGGCCCTAAATCTTCTCAACACTTCTTTACTTCAAGGCACAGTACCTAAGTCCTTTAAGGAAGCAGTTGTGTTGCCCCTCCTAAAAAAACCTGGAGTGGAGCCCACTAATCTCTCAAATTACAGGCCTATTTCCTTACTTCCGTACCTGGCCAAGGTACTGGAAGCACATGTAACATCGCATCTTTCAAATTTCATTGAACAATCTGATTTTCTAGACTCCTCTCAGGACGGATTCCGTCCGGCCCATTCGACTGAGTCAGTCATCACAGCGGTCCTAGATTCTCTGCGTTTCAATGCAGATTTGGGAATCCCACAGGCTCTGGTCTTACTTGATTTGTCAGCTGCGTTTGACACGGTAGACCACAACATTCTTCTCGCAGGCAGTCGGCTTACCCCCTTTTTCATCTCACAAACTTCATACCACCTGCGGGGTCCCTCAGGGCTCTTCACTGTCACCCATCTTGTTTAATATTTACATGCTCCCTCTGCTTCAGTCCCTAAAATCCTTCAGAGTCACCACCTTTAATTATGCAGACAACCTGCAACTCACTTTCACAATTGACAATTCCCCAGATTCGATTTATCAATTCCAAAACACCATGCTCCATATCTGTCAGTGGATGGATGAGAACCAATTAAAGTTAATTCCGGATAAGACGGAATTGGTTCTCTTTGACAAAAGTCAACTGTTCTGGGGCCCCCATTATTGGCCATTCAAATTGGGTTCCCCCCCCGTTCCGTCGAACTCGGTTAAAAGTCTGGGGGTGCTCATTGATAGTGAGCTCTCATTAAAACGACAAGTCAACTCAGTTGTATCCATTTGTTTTTTCCAACTGCGGAAAATAAAATAAAAAAGATCAGTCAGATGCTCACTCAATCTGCTCTGACCCAGGTGGTAATGGCCCTGGTGTTGTCACATTTAGACTACGCCAACGCCATCTATCTGAGCCTCCCCGCCACACTCAGTAAACGCCTGCAGATGGCACAAAATCAGGCGGCTAGACTTATATATCGTTTTCCGCGATGGCAGTCAGCCAGACCTCTTTTGAGGCAACTCCACTGGCTTCCGATCACATACCGTGTCACCTTCAAATCGGCATGTATAACCTTCAAGTCCCTACACGCACGTAGCCCTAAGTTTATATAGAAACTTCTGCTCAGATATACTCCGTCCTGTAGCCTTCGGTCCGCCTCTCAAATTCTTCTGACTGTCCCCCGTTACAAGTTCTCACGCAAGGGAGGCCGCAGGTTTGCCACTTTCGCCCCTAAGCTGTGGAACTCCCTCCCTCTGGAAATTTGTTCCTGCACTACTCTTCTTCCATTCAGGAAGCTCTTAAAAACCTGGTTGTTCATCCAGGCTTCGGCCTAATGCTTTGATGGTCTCCAACTGTAGATTTAGAGTCCTGTCGGTAAGCGCCATGAAACCCTTGGGTGTGCGAGCACTTTATAAAACCTTGTTAAGATAAGATAAGATAAGAAGAATAATCCCAGTGTTGTTCACCGCTTCATATAGGATTCCAGAGCATCGCCATGCATGTATGCCTGTGCTTGGGAGGAAAGGGAGAGGAGGACCAGCCCGAAACCAGATAGGCAGTGGGGACCCCTCTCCGTCCTGCGAGTGGTGCTGCCCAGTGGGTCCACTGCATGGCTCCATCTACAAAAGTTCTGGTCTGCAACATGGCCAGATGCTTCATGTCCACATGAATTCATCTTGGTCTCCGAAACGTCAGGCTGCTAATCTCTGTCCCTCAAAGCTCAAGGCCCCCTTGTCAGTGAGGCCGCTGATGTGAGGATTGGGGACCTAGAGAGCCCAGTGTGGGCTGGCCTGTTGTCTCACCACCCTCTGCAGACCATCAGCTGGTGACCTGCATCGTTATAATCATGCCTGGTACAGTGGCCGCAATTTTGGTTCACAGTGCCTCGAGCCACCATCTCCGTTTCCTCTACCCTGTCACTCTCCCAGGATGTTTCTCATCCTACTCAGCATTACTTCTGTGAGCACCAACAGCTGGGACCGCTCCAGCTGCTGGATCTGGGGCTGCTTGTGGGGCTGGGACAGTGTGATGAAAGAGGGGCAAGTGGAACTCCAGTAGAATGCTCATAGCCATCCACCACATTGGCCACATCCCTCATGATGCTTATTTTGCAAGTTAAAAAGAAAGAACATTATACTGGCAACAAGACACAGGAAAAATATCCACCAAATGTCTTCATTCAGGCAACTCTCTACAGATGAAATTAATGCCTTAGTGCAGGACCATAATCCAAACTGCATGTCAATAGGATTCTTCTCCCTCCAGTGTTAAGTAATGTAGCTAAAAAGTGTCCCCTTTATTGGCAATTTGCTAATGATTCATTCAATTAGGGAATATCATGTTAGAATTAAAATGATCCTACATGCAGATGTAATGTTACTCTTGTCATAACTGCACTCTTTGTGGTACTTCAAGTTTTTCATAGGGGCTGAGCCAGTTTCCTAATATGATTTGAATCACCCTGCCATACCCAGTTAATTTCTTAGCTGGCTAGCCAGGGAATCAAAGCCTTCCCCACACAAGTTGCCCATTTGCCAATGATTACCTCTTCTCCTAGCAATGGAAGGGATGAGGGCAGCATCTGGCTGTGCTGATGACCTTGCCACAGTGACCAAGTCCTGGAAAAGCTAATCAGTAGGAAAATAAAGGAGGGTACAGACCTCTCGACTGAGTCGCAGGAGGGTGTCTCCTTTGAAGTTTTGGACAGAAAGGATTTTGGGATATGGCTTCAGGCTCAGGTAATGACTTTCGTATGTTTGAATGTCTCAAAATTCAACATGCTGGGTTGGGACAGGGGTGGATGATGTTGTGCCATTCTAGGGAAGTGCATTGAAATGGTAAAAGAAAAAACTACACACATCAAAAACAGTTGCGTGGGCCAGACAGCTGAACGAGGGATATGTGACTACTGGTGTCCTCAGATGACAGGGGACACCCCTCTCAGAAATGGCAGCATACCCCAGCCATCAGAAAGATCTTAACCTTAAGATCAAATGCCAGCAACAAAACCTCTCAGGATGGCACTATCTTAAATTGATATTCATTAGGAAATGTAATTATTCACTGTTAACGTTGTCATAAGGGCGTTCAATTTAAAGTGTGTATGGTTTTTTTTCTACTTTGAATTATGCTGCCAAGAAGCTTTAAGACCCAACAACGTGCTCCCTAGAGCAATGAGGCTATAAGTCCAGCTCCATAATTGACTAAAACAACGAGAAGTCTCTCCAAGGGTGATAAATATAGGCCCCTGGGAGGCAGAGAGTGACAACCCTAAATATCAGATGGGGGCCTGTTAGGGGGCTTGTGCACCCTGGCTGCCCCCAAAACATGGTTTAACTCATTGGTGGTGCCCATGTCCTCTTTGGTGCACCAATTCAAATACGTTGCTGGTTTTAATAAAACCATAACAGCTCATTGAAACAAGTTGTAATGCAGTTCATGGTGTGCAATCAGTATAAAATGATATAAAACTAGTTCATACAAACAAGTGGTTGAAAATGATCTTCATCCCTACTGTAATGCAAACAGTTCACAACTTACTCTCGACACAGCTCCGATATACTGTAGCATCTTAATTGGCAGCCACAGATACAGAACCATACAAGGTGTCCATTATAATCGTAAACCAAGCTCAAGATCAATATGTGTATGCAAACATACACACACACCTATAAGCATTTATTTATATATACATACATATATTTATATATATCTATATGTATATATCTATCCAAACATGAGTAGCTCCTTCCGAAGTGCAGGGACCCGAGGAGGGTGGCGTACACGCCGGCAGAGCATACCGACAATATTATTCCAATAAGCAAACAAGTTCAGTAAAGTACGCACTCAGGAATCGAGGCAGGAAACCAGATAAGTTTAATCCAAGATTACATTTTGGATAAAACTTATCTGGTGTCCTGCCTCGATTCATGAGAGCACACTTTACTAAACATGTTTGCTTTATGTATATGTCTATGTGGCTATATATATATATATCTATATATATATATATCTATATATATATATAGATATATATATATATATATCTATATATATATACACGAGCCAACATATCCTCCTATTACCTCTTGTAATTCCCACAATGTGGTATTCGTGAGAGGTTTTCGGTGACCATGCCACTTTCTTCACCACTCTGCATATGCGCCTCCTGACACACTAATAGTTGGGGGATGAAGTTGCCTTGCCTCCTGAGGGTCCTTGGGGGTCAACTCCTCCTCTGATCTCTAGTAAGTCCAACACAGCTACATTTCTAAGAGGTTTTTGGAGGCAATGCCCCGTTTCTCAACCACCCTGCAAATGTACCTCCTGGCGCACTACTGGTTGGAGGAAGAATTGCACTTTATTCCTGAGGCACTCAGGAATAAAGTGGGATTAATTCCCCAACCAGCAGCACACCAGGAAGTATATTTGCAGAGTGGTGGAGAAAGGGGGTGTGGTCCTGCTGTCTGGGAATTAGTGGAGGTAACAGAAGGGGTACCTGGACCCCAAGGACCCTCAACATTCAAGGGGACTTAATCCCCCAACCGGCAGTGCACGAGGAGGTGTGTTGCAGAGCGGTGGTGAAGGGGATGTGACCTCCGGTGACTTGCTGGAGTTTTTTTCTCTTTTTTTCTTCTTTTATTAAAGGGAGGGGGCTGCATGACTCGCCTTCCCTGGGCCATTTTCCGACCTGGGGACCCCAGGATCAGGCCTTTTTTTAATGGGTGAGGGGGCCACACCCATGGCCCATCCTTTAGAAAAAAAATGTATAGGGAGGGCCGATTTCAGCCCCGGGACCACAACATGCGGGGCCTGGCTTTTATATATTTATTTTATTATTTAAAAAATAATAAGAGTGCGTCTTCGTGGTCCGCTTCCCAGGCTGATTCCAGCCCCAGAGACCCCTTCCCACAGGGCCTGCCCTTTTTTAAAAAAACAGAGTGGGAAGCCATGCAGACCCCCTCCCTGGCCAATTACCGGAACCGGGGACCCTATCTCCTGGAGCTTATGCCTAATAAAAATATAAATAATCAAGGGGGGGGCTGTGCAGTCTGCCTCCAGGGCCGATTTTAGACCCGGGGACCTAAGTCCCCAGGGCCTAGCCTTTGTAGTGGGTCCCCTGATCCACCCAGGGCACCCTGTTTTAAATGTTTGGAACCGCGGGGGAGCCCGAAGGCCCTGCTGTCCTTGCCAGCTCCCCACATCCTGCAGGAGCCAGCATTGCTTTTGGACAGAGTGAGCTGCTAGCATGCAGCTCCATCTGTCCAAAAGCAATGCTACTCTGCTTTGAGTAAGCAAGAGCATGTTCTGCTCTCACTTACTCAGAGCACAGCAAAGTTTGCTATGGCTTGGTGGGAGCCGTGCTGCCACCAAGCCATAGCATACTGCAATGTACCTGGGGTGGGCACCCCAGGACATTGCTGGAGCCGGCCCCGGGGGGTTAGGATCCACCTCTTTAGTTTTGGTTTGCCCCGGGGAGGTAATGGTCCCTGGGACTCTAAGTAGGGGCGCGCACCCCCCCACACTCATTCTGTCAAAAGCCTCAGGGAGGTGACTGTCACCGGGGCTGCAGAGAGTCTGTGAGGCCCACTCACACTTTTTTCAAATAAATCCCCAGGAAGGTGGTATACCCTGCATTAATTTGCAATCAAGACCCGCGGTGGTTGCTCCCGGGGGCTGGTTGCATCTGAGATTCCCCTCCTATTTATTTTTTGGAAAGTTTAGTTAGGATTCATCAAACGTGGACAAAAAAAAAGATTCCATATTTATATATGCAAACACAACAATGATGGACAGAATGTGGATCAATGTCACACATTCACCCCAGTCCAAAGATCTGGGCCCAAATCCATCGTTTTTCCACTCCACACCACCCTGGGTTAGACAATGGCGATATGCAAATCAGCGCTGACCCTGTGCCCCATGGGAACAGTCCAGTCCGAACTACAAAAGCCATGTCCTTCCCAGAACGAAAACAAGCATCCGAGGACCGGCCCGGTTTCGAGGTAACACCTCTCATCAGCCCGGCTAGCTTGATTCCAGTGGTGTGGAGTGCCTGGGACTCACGTCTGAGCATCCCCAGTACACTTAGAGCGGTACCTGCAAACACAACAATGATGGACAGAATGTGGATCAATGTCACACATTCACCCCAGTCCAAAGATCTGGGCCCAAATCCATCGTTTTTCCACTCCACACCACCCTGGGTTAGACAATGGCGATATGCAAATCAGCGCTGACCCTGTGCCCCATGGGAACAGTCCAGTCCGAACTACAAAAGCCATGTCCTTCCCAGAACGGAAACAAGCATCCGAGGACCGGCCCGGTTTCGAGGTAACACCTCTCATCAGCCCGGCTAGCTTGATTCCAGTGGTGTGGAGTGCCTGGGACTCACGTCTGAGCATCCCCAGTACACTTAGAGCGGTACCTGCAAACACAACAATGATGGACAGAATGTGGATCAATGTCACACATTCACCCCAGTCCAAAGATCTGGGCCCAAATCCATCGTTTTTCCACTCCACACCACCCTGGGTTAGACAATGGCGATATGCAAATCAGCGCTGACCCTGTGCCCCATGGGAACAGTCCAGTCCGAACTACAAAAGCCATGTCCTTCCCAGAACGGAAACAAGCATCCGAGGACCGGCCCGGTTTCGAGGTAACACCTCTCATCAGCCCGGCTAGCTTGATTCCAGTGGTGTGGAGTGCCTGGGACTCACGTCTGAGCATCCCCAGTACACTTAGAGCGGTACCTGCAAACACAACAATGATGGACAGAATGTGGATCAATGTCACACATTCACCCCAGTCCAAAGATCTGGGCCCAAATCCATCGTTTTTCCACTCCACACCACCCTGGGTTAGACAATGGCGATATGCAAGTCAGCGCTGACCCTGTGCCCCATGGGAACAGTCCAGTCCGAACTACAAAAGCCATGTCCTTCCCAGAACGGAAACAAGCATCCGAGGACCGGCCCGGTTTCGAGGTAACACCTCTCATCAGCCCGGCTAGCTTGATTCCAGTGGTGTGGAGTGCCTGGGACTCACGTCTGAGCATCCCCAGTACACTTAGAGCGGTACCTACAAACACAACAATGATGGACAGAATGTGGATCAATGTCACACATTCACCCCAGTCCAAAGATCTGGGCCCAAATCCATCGTTTTTCCACTCCACACCACCCTGGGTTAGACAATGGCGATATGCAAATCAGCGCTGACCCTGTGCCCCATGGGAACAGTCCAGTCCGAACTACAAAAGCCATGTCCTTCCCAGAACGGAAACAAGCATCCGAGGACCGGCCCGGTTTCGAGGTAACACCTCTCATCAGCCCGGCTAGCTTGATTCCAGTGGTGTGGAGTGCCTGGGACTCACGTCTGAGCATCCCCAGTACACTTAGAGCGGTACCTGCAAACACAACAATGATGGACAGAATGTGGATCAATGTCACACATTCACCCCAGTCCAAAGATCTGGGCCCAAATCCATCGTTTTTCCACTCCACACCACCCTGGGTTAGACAATGGCGATATGCAAATCAGCGCTGACCCTGTGCCCCATGGGAACAGTCCAGTCCGAACTACAAAAGCCATGTCCTTCCCAGAACGGAAACAAGCATCCGAGAACCGGCCCGGTTTCGAGGTAACACCTCTCATCAGCCCAGCTAGCTTGATTCCAGTGGTGTGGAGTGCCTGGGACTCACGTCTGAGCATCCCCAGTACACTTAGAGCGGTACCTGCAAACACAACAACGATGGACAGAATGTGGATCAATGTCACACATTCACCCCAGTCCAAAGATCTGGGCCCAAATCCATCGTTTTTCCACTCCACACCACCCTGGGATAGACAATGGCGATATGCAAATCAGCGCTGACCCTGTGCCCCATGGGAACAGTCCAGTCCGAACTACAAAAGCCATGTCCTTCCCAGAACGGAAACAAGCATCCGAGGACCGGCCCGGTTTCGAGGTAACACCTCTCATCAGCCCGGCTAGCTTGATTCCAGTGGTGTGGAGTGCCTGGGACTCACGTCTGAGCATCCCCAGTACACTTAGAGCGGTACCTGCAAACACAACAATGATGGACAGAATGTGGATCAATGTCACACATTCACCCCAGTCCAAAGATCTGGGCCCAAATCCATCGTTTTTCCACTCCACACCACCCTGGGTTAGACAATGGCGATATGCAAATCAGCGCTGACCCTGTGCCCCATGGGAACAGTCCAGTCCGAACTACAAAAGCCATGTCCTTCCCAGGATGGATTTGGGCCCAGATCTTTTGACTGGGGTGAATGTGTGACATTGATCCACATTCTGTCCATCATTGTTGTGTTTGCAGTTACCGCTCTAAGTGTACTGGGGATGCTCAGACGTGAGTCCCAGACACTCCACACCACTGGAATCAAGCTAGCCGGGCTGATGAGAGGAGTTACCTCGAAACCGGGCCGGTCCTCGGATGCTTGTTTCCGTTCTGGGAAGGACATGGCTTTTGTAGTTCGGACTGGACTGTTCCCATGGGGCACAGGGTCAGCGCTGATTTGCATATCGCCATTGTCTAACCCAGGGTGGTGTGGAGTGGAAAAACGATGGATTTGGGCCCAGATCTTTTGACTGGGGTGAATGTGTGACATTGATCCACATTCTGTCCATCATTGTTGTGTTTGCAGTTACCGCTCTAAGTGTACTGGGGATGCTCAGACGTGAGTCCCAGACACTCCACACCACTGGAATCAAGCTAGCCGGGCTGATG
The DNA here is from genome assembly GCF_964261635.1 of Lissotriton helveticus. Classification (NCBI taxonomy): domain Eukaryota; kingdom Metazoa; phylum Chordata; class Amphibia; order Caudata; family Salamandridae; genus Lissotriton; species Lissotriton helveticus. The sequence continues at coordinate 475,863,564 of NC_136061.1, read as the reverse complement.
AGAGGTGTTACCTCGAAACCGGGCCGGTCCTCGGATGCTTGTTTCCGTTCTGGGAAGGACATGGCTTTTGTAGTTCGGACTGGACTGTTCCCATGGGGCACAGGGTCAGCGCTGATTTGCATATCGCCATTGTCTAACCCAGGGTGGTGTGGAGTGGAAAAACGATGGATTTGGGCCCAGATCTTTTGACTGGGGTGAATGTGTGACATTGATCCACATTCTGTCCATCATTGTTGTGTTTGCAGTTACCGCTCTAAGTGTACTGGGGATGCTCAGACGTGAGTCCCAGACACTCCACACCACTGGAATCAAGCTAGCCGGGCTGATGAGAGGTGTTACCTCGAAACCGGGCCGGTCCTCGGATGCTTGTTTCCGTTCTGGGAAGGACATGGCTTTTGTAGTTTGGACTGGACTGTTCCCATGGGGCACAGGGTCAGCGCTGATTTGCATATCGCCATTGTCTAACCCAGGGTGGTGTGGAGTGGAAAAACGATGGATTTGGGCCCAGATCTTTTGACTGGGGTGAATGTGTGACATTGATCCACATTCTGTCCATCATTGTTGTGTTTCCATATTTATATATAGCATCAAAATTCAAACTGAAAGTACATTCACGTTCCTGATGACAAGCAAGCTCAAATTTCATATATCGCCCCAGTGGGCAAACATGAAAGGGGATAATGAGCCACTGGAAACATGGAGTTAATACAGAGAGCTCAAATAAATTACAATTGTTCAATTGTTATAATAAATGGTGCAATATAGCCCAAGTGGGCAAATGGTGCTGTTATACTAAGTCCTGCCCCATTGGGCATAAATTCACCGCATTATCCCAGAGCAAAAAAGCAATATCTGTCAGACAAGCAGGTGCTCAACTGCCTCACAATCAATTCAATTGTCATACGTGCTTCCGATGTGCTGTTTCTGGAACCATGTATATGAACTCTCCTATTGAGACTTCCTAGAGATCTGTAAAAGCGAAAAAATAATAAACGAATAAGACATGTAACTTAATACATGTACAACAACATCTCACATACAATATTTAAAAACAGTTATGAGAGCGGATGAAATTCGTTAATAATGTGTTCTAGCCCAAATGTACAGCAAGTTCTTCATCAAGGTTATGGCCCTCAGGTTGAATGGTTCTGTACTTAATGATAAGCTTGGATTCTAGTCTCCTAAGTTCCTGAATTCTGTCTCCCCCTCTTTCCCTAACAGGGACAGTTTTTTAAACACAAAATGAGAGTAGGCAGGCATTGCTTTTGTGGTGTGTGGCAAAGTGTCTCGCTATAAGGTATTGCTTATCCCCTTTAGTGATAGCTCCCATATGCTCCAATACCCTCTTCTTAGCTGGATGTATAGTGCTGCCAATGTAATATAATTGGCAAGGGCACTTAAGAGCATATCCTGCATGACCAGTATGGTATGTAACATGTTTGAGGATTTTGAAATTATCACAGTCAGTGGAAAGTTTCACTTGTCTCAGATTTTTACTGTTCCGGCAGGCTTTGCACTTACCGCAAATGTAAAAGCCTCTAACAGGATTTTTCTTGATAGTGCCTGGAACTAATGTGGTGCATAGCATGTCATTAAGGGATCTAGGTCTACGATATGTGATTTGGGGGTACTCACTAATTCCCTTTGTAAGATCTTTATCTAGTTTCAGTACGTCCCAGAATTTACCAATGACCTGTTTGACTTTGCCCGCTTGCCGATGATAATAAGTGATGAACCTAGTGGTCACCGGTTCAGAAGGATCAGTGCTTTTATCTTTCTCTATGATGAGGATACATCTCGCTTTTGCATTCACTGATTTGACAGCTGTGGAAATGCATTTATTGGTATATCCTCTTTGTAGAAGCGTTCAGTCTTGATGAGCACTTCTTGGGCGTAATCCTCATCTCTAGAACAGTTACATTTGGCACGAAGGAATTCGCCTATTGGTATGGAATTAAAGAGGGTATTGGGATGGCAGCTTTGGGCGTGTAAAAGGCTGTTACCCGCAGTCTCCTTTATAAATAAAGTTAACCTTTTCCAAGCCATAACTCTAGCCAATCTCCCCACCCCCTCAAAGATGGCGTCTGTCATAATTATTAACGTTTATATCCCTCCGGACGAGGGTTTTAACGCTGTGCTGAAGCAGATCTTTCAATATATTGGCCAGGTTAAAAAAATATCACCCTTTTCAGAAGTGGTACTTGTGGGTGATTTAAATTGCAAAATATCTAACTCCAGTATGAACCTTTTTAGAAATAAAGCCAAAGAAGAGGCGCACTTTATTCCCCAATCCCTTTTTCCCGACAAAATAATAACTAATAAAAGAGGGAAGATACTGTTGGAGGAACTTTCGGCAATCGAGGGTCTTATCCTAAATGGAAGATTTCCCTCGGACGTACCTGCAAAATTTACGCATAAATCACACAGTAAGTGCTCTATAATTGATTATGCGATTTCGGACTTTAATATATTTCCACGTATCCTGGATTTAATGATAGTCCCAACGACATTGAGTGATCATAATGTAATACTCGTGACTATCTCCTTAAAACCTCCTAGTACGGCTTCATGGGCGATTAATAGCAAAGATACAGCCTTTCATGCATCCTCTGGTAGATGTTTTTGGAATCCATCTCTAATTTCTGGGGTGCATGTCATTCTATGTAAAACCATAGCAGACCTGAATGCTTGGTATGGCTCGGAAATTGCTAGTTTTGAGAACTTTATGCGGAACATCATGTTGGATGTGAAAAAGGTTAGACGGCCCCCGAAGCGGGTATACATGCCCAGTGCCTTGTGCACACTGAACAAAGAAATAAATAAATTAGTCCGTGCCCAATTTGTAAGTAGATCCGGGGAACGGGGAAAAGAACTTTCGAGGTTAAAAAGAAAGAGAGTTAGACTAAAAGCGAAATTAAAAAAGGAAAAGGAAGATTTAGTTTGGATAAATCTAAGGGAAGCTGTAGCGCACGGTAAGATCCGCAAATTTTGGTCCATAATCGGGATGGGATGTGGCAATAGATTAACCTCTTGCCCAATCCCTATTACCGAAGAGGTTTGGACTGCCTATATTTGGGATCTTTACGGGGGGGTATGGTTCTTTAGTGGATACTCGCCCCCCCCGATGTATTCACCGATGGAGAAATTAATTATCCATCGGAGGAAACAATAGCTGCGGCCATAAAGAACATGCGCTCGTCTGGTGCAATGGGGCCGGACGAACTCCCTATGACGGTCCTGAAGCAGGAGCCCTCCCTCTGGAGTAAAATACTTTATCCTTTATTTAAATCCTGTTTTGATTCGAAGAAGGTTCCAGCATCCTGGAGGGGTAGTATCTTGGTTCCTATCTTTAAGAAGGGCTCGAGGGATACCCCTAGTAATTATCGTTTGATTGCTCTCCTCGACTCAGTCGGTAAGATCTTTGCGAAGTGTCTTTTAAATCTACTTTCGGACTGGGTCGATGAGAACAATATTTTACCACGCGAACAAACGGGATTCCGTAGGGAGCATGGCACTCTAGACAATTTGACCACCCTTCATGTGATATCGGACAAGTATACGCAGGTGAGAGGGGGAGTTGTGTATGCAGCTTTCATCGATTTCTCCACAGCGTTCGATAGAGTGGATCGTAGAACGCTGTGGAGAAAATTATCAACTATTGGAGTACCCCCATACTTGCTGGAACTTGTTCGTACATTACATACGGAAACCTGGTGTAGGGTGTTGCAGGGGGGAGAAAGGGGTCTTTCAGATCGTATTCCTTCTCTAAACGGCCTGAAACAGGGTTGCCTTCTGGCGCCTCTGTTATTCTCTCTATATACGCAGGATTTACCTGCAGCCGTAACTGTCTGTGAGGGCATTGCTCCAGTGCTAGGGGGGGCCCCCATCTCCTGCCTGATGTATGCTGACGACATTCTCGTCTTGGATTTAACACCCAAAGGTTTAGCAAATAGGTTGCAAGCACTTCATGCCTTTGCAGTTTCCCACTTTATGAGGATTAATATATCTAAAAGCAAAATTATGTGCATAAGGGGGAAAAAGTTGTGCCGTTCAGAAAATTTTGGGTGGTCGATTGGCGGTCAGAAGCTGGAGGTAGTCAAAACTTATACCTTCTTGGGAAAAATTATTGCGGCCAACCTGAGCGAGAGGCCCCATATTGATCACTGTTCTCGAAAAGCCCTTGCACATGATAAAGGCATAAATTCATTATACGTAGCAACTGGGAAAAGACATTTCTCTTGTATGCTTGAGGTTTATAGGGCTAAGATCCCCGCTACCCTTATTTATGGCATTGAACTCGTTGAGTTAAAACTCTGGGATTTCTGCCATAAAACTGAAGGGAAACTATTAAGATCCTTGGCTTCATTAAATACCAACTGCTCTTTGGCAGCGTGCAGACTTGAGTTTGGCCTAAGGAGCAGTTGGGTGCAGGGATTATGTGCCCTGGTACGTTGGGTGGCCTCACTTGCCAGAGCAGAACCGGGGACGATGAGAGCTCTACTTAAAAGCGACTTATTAGGCAACTTTAAAGAGTTTTCACAACTTGTAAAGAATTTCAGAAAAGCGGTGACTCTTCTGAAACTAGATGAAAGTACTTTGTTCCTGCACTCTCGAGCGCAACTAAAAATCCTGTTAAAACAGGCATCCTGGGAACTAGGCTTTCAACTAGATAAGAATGAAATACAAAGAAAAGGTGGTTGTGATCTCCTGACTAATTCATATGTTGCCAAGAAAGCCCAAGCCTACGTATTATGGAATATACCGCATGGCATCAGAAGGTTGTGGTTTCTCATTCGTCATGACCTATTGCCATTGAATATCCTTCTAGCTAAATGGTATGGAACATCGAAAATGTGCAATTTTTGTAACCTAAGTATACAGGATCGTATGCATGTCTTATTGATTTGCCCGGTACTTCGCACTTTGCGCCTTAAATGGCTAAAACCAATTTGCATCCGCTTGGGTATATCCAATGTAAATATCTTCCTACAATCTTTGTATTCGCCTTTAAATGAAATGTTCTGCTTCTACATTTTTAAATTTTTTAAAGGATTTTTAGATATTTATTAATATGCTGTTTAAATTTTGTCAGCCTTCTTGGGGTACTCTTGTTATTGGATGAATTATGTAGTTATTCTTGAACATGTTACATGTGTTTTCTTTTTTATTTTATTCTGAATATGTTATATGTGTTTTTTTTTTTATCTTTTATGTGGCCCTCTACGAGAGCCAAAACATAAATAAATAAACTTTAAACTTTATAAATAAAGTGGTGGTCAAGGTCTTGCCAGCCGCTCTAACTTTAAGGTCAAGGAAGTCAACTACCGCGTTGCTGTTGTGACTGGTGAAAGAGAGATTGAAGATGTTGATATTAAGAAATTCTACAAATTCTGCTACATCCTCAGTGATTCAGTCCCATATGACGAAAATATCGTCGATATAGCGGAGCTATTTGATTACCTTGGTCTGGTAGAGGGGGGACTGCTGGACCACCTGCTCCTCCCACCAGCCCAGGTACAACCCAGCAAAACTGGGGGCGAAGCAGGTGCCCATCGTAGTCCCAAGGAGTTGATGGTATACATCTCCATTGAATACAAAAAAAGTCTGAGTCAAGCATAAAAATGCCATATACAATAACATTTCCGTGTGGAACAAGTATGATATAGACTTTGTTTTGAGAAAATGTCTACATGCCTCAATCCCTAGTTGATGGGGGATGCAGGTGTAAAGGCTGTTAACATCTAGTGTCATAAGTAGCCACCCAGGTTCCCACCCTGTACCGTCTATTCTGCGTAGGAAATCGCCCGAGTCTTTAAGATAGGAGGGTAGTTCCTGCACCAACGGTTGCAAGAAAAAATCCACGTATCTTGATGTGTTTTCCCAGCAACTTCCTCTAGAGGAGACGATAGGTCTCCCTGGTGGTTGGGTCAAGCTTTTGTGCATCTTGGGAAGTAGATACAAAGTTGATATTTTAGGGTGCCTGCATTTGATGAAGTTAAATTCATCTTGTTCTATTAAACCCTTGTCTTTCCACTCTGAGAGTTGCTCTTGGTACTTGGTTGTACTAGTGTTATATGTTTTTCTATTGCTTTTCTCATACTTACTGGTGTCACTAAGCTGTGAGGCCCTCATTAATGTACATCTCACGGGGTAGAACAACAATGTTCCCCCCTTTGTCTGATTTCTTGATGACGATACTCCTATCATTGCTAAGTATTTTGATTGCATCCAAATGTGTTTGACTGAGGTTAGCACTAGCACATTTAGTTTTCTTAGACAATTTATCAAATTCCTTAATAATGTCTTTTTAAAACATGTCAATGGCTTAATTTGCGATCTGGGGGAGAAAAACAAAGTTAGGTCTAAAACCACTGTTAGAATTGAGGTCAAGTCTAATATTTTCATTGATGAGGTTTAAAATTAGATTGTCAATAATATTCGGGTTGCTGCCTAGGTCATGCAGTAGGTGAAGCATCCCAGCATCCATTTTATTATTTAAAAAATAATAAGAGTGCATCTTCGTGGTCCCCTTCCCAGGTTGATTCCAGCCCCGGAGACCCCATCCCACAGGGCCTGCCCTTTTTAAAAAAAAAAGAGTGGGAAGCTATGCAGACCCCCTCCCGGGCCTATTACCGTACCGGGCACCCTATCTCCTGGAGCTTATTCCTAATAAGAATAAAAAAAAGTCAAGGCAGGGCTGTGCAGCCCGCCTCCAGGGCCGATTTTGGACCCGGGGACTCAAGTCCCCGGGGCCTAGCCTCTGTAGTGGGTCTCCTGATCCACCCAGGGCACCCTGTTTTAAACGTTTGGAACCGCGGGGGAGCCTGAAGGCCTTGCAGTCCTTGCCAGGAGCCAGCCATCCTGCAGGAGCCAGCATTGCATTTGGACAGAGTGAGCTGCTAGCATGCAGCTCCATCTGTCCAAAAGCAATTCTACTCTGCTTTGAGGAAGCAAGAGCATGTTCTGCTCTCACCTACTCAAAGCACAGCAAAGTTTGCTATGGTTTTGGTGGGAGCACGGCTTGGTGGGAGCCGTGCTCCCACCAAGCCATAGCATACTGCAATTTACCAGTGGTGAGCACCACAGGACATTGCCCCGGGAGGTAATGGTCCCTGGGACTCTAAGTAGGGGCGCGCACCCCCAACACTCATTCTATCAAAAGCCTCGGGAGGTGGCTGCCACCAGGGCTGCAGAGAGTCTGTGAGGCCCGCTCACACTTTTTTAAATTAAATCCCCAGGAAGGTGGTATCCCCTGCATTCATTTGCAATCAAGACCCAGGGTGGTGTCTCCCGGGGGCTGGGTGCGTCTGAGATTCCCCTCCTATTTATTTTTTGGAAAGTTTAGTTAGGATTCATCAAACATGGACAAAAAAAAAAGATTCCATATTTATATATATATATATAGTGGAAAATCCTGTTAGTATTAGCCAGTAGATTAGAAGACTCGCACTAGTGGCTGGCTGATACTAGCAGGATTTTCCATTATTTACAAACCGGGTCCAGACACCCGGAACTCACACGACCCCGTCAGGAGAGGAGCTGGTGGTCGGGACACTATATATATATTTTTTTTTTCTCCAAGAAATCGCTCCTTCCAACTGCTGTTGGTCCCGTGAGAGGTGGCGCAGACCCCGGCGGAGCATGCCGGTAATTAATACAAGCAAAAATTTTCCAATTTCATGTGCTCTCAGGCATAAAGTATCACCAGGTAAATCAATATCCAAGGGTGTTTATTCATGTACAACATGTTTTGGCTTGCATGGAAGCCTTGTTCACGTAAATAAATGTGCTCGCAAATCACACTGATAAAGCTATGTGCAAGTACAAAACATAAACAAAGGACTCAAATACCATCCAGTTCAACAAAATGCATGGCAGACATATTGACATATGTAAAATAACGAGGATTCTAATGGCAAGCGCATGCATTAGAATCTCCTGCACTCCACAATGTGAACTTAAGCGCACATGACAAATTAATAATCAAATAATTGATAATGCAATCTTAAATGAGCAAAGGTGAAACAAACTCTAAACCATCTTTCTACAGTGCCCTAGGATGATATGTTATCTTACAAGTATACGATAAACTTGGGCGAACGTGAAAGAACAAGCACAAGTTAATAAGGCAATCTAGATGAGCAGATGTTGAACAAATTAGAAACCATCCGACAGCCTTGCGCTGTGAGGATATATTCGCTTATGACCAGCCAGTCAGACTTAATGTCGTGCAGGAAAGTGGTTGCAAAGGCGATTGGGAATATCATGGCATAGTGCAAGGGATCGTGATTTAACAGTTTAAAAGTGAAATACATAACTGGTCAACTGATGAACCCTTACTCACGGGTCTCAGCGTGGAAGATGTCACTTGACCTAGTATCAAGGCTAGTAATCTGACAGTCAGCACGTGAAATATATAGGTACTTGCCCTCATGAGGACTGGCCCGGTACCATGGGTGACAAGTCTGGTTCTGCACATCAAGTGCCACAAGTCACATGCAGGACAACAGTTCCACTAGATGCTGGTGTAGAAATTGTTGGCTCAATCACTCACTTAACTGTCAAAATGGTGATACTTGCCAAAGATGCCCATCAGTGAAGGTGTGCTCAGTGATAAGATGGTGTGAAGATGGTGAAAAGGGTGGGTAGCCTGTGATAGTGAGTGTTGTGGTTGGGCCCCTTCCTTTCCTCCTGTGAGAAGAAAACATATGATAAAACAACATTAGTTACAATGTAGAAAAAACACAGTACAACAAAATAAACTTCTTGTGCACTGGAGTGGTTGGGACCCTTCCTTTCCTCCTGTAAGAAGAAAACATATGATAAAACAACATTAGTTACAATGTAGGTAAAAACACAGTACAACAAAATAAATTTCTTTTTATGCACTGGACTGCGTGGAAGGGGAGGATATGGGCATGCATGCAGCTGGTAGAAAAAAAACTTGCAGATAAGAAACTTGCTGGAGAGAACAAAACGAAACAAGGAAACTATCTAGAGGGAGTGTGTTCTCACTAATCCTCTCTAAGATGTATAGCTCGTTCCTCGTCTTGATTAAGGCCCCCCGTGTCCTTTGACTGAAAATCGACAATGTACTTAGATTCTTTCTGCCTCAGTTTTAACACCCTGTTGTCCCCCCTGGGGTTTCTGGTGATCTGTTATATAATAAAGAATCAAAGAAGTGATGTGTTAGAGAAATGTTCGTCTCTAAAATGTCTGGCCACCGGGTATTTTTCATCGTTGTGTGTGATTGCCCGATAGTGTTCCAGGACGCGTTTCCTTGCCAATAGGGTTGTACTCCCAATATACCAGAGTTTGCAGGGACATACAATTACGTAAATCACGAAGGTGGAACTACACGTGAGGAATTGTTTGATCTCTTTTTTAATGCCATTGTACACAACCGTGTTGTTAAAGGTGCTATTTTTACATGCTTTGCAATGGCCACAAGGAAAAATCCCTTGAGGCCATGCTCATACCCTGTGGGGTAGGTGGTACCATCACTGCGTACTACCATATCCCTGATGTTTCTACCTTTCCTGTATGTTACGCTTGGTCTGTCGGAAATACCCTCCCCGACGATGTTGTCACACTTCAGGATATCCCAGTTTTTTTAAAGTAACTTTTGGATGTGTCTCAATTTGGCATTGTAAGTCAGGATGAGACGGGTACTGTCATCAGTATCAATGGTGGCTTCAGGTGTCTTGTTGGCCAAAGTCTGAGATCTCAGAATGCCATCGGCTCTTTCCTTGGCCTTACGGAGCACCCAATTAGGATAGCCTCTGATCCTGAAGCGTTCCATCATTTCCGTGCATTCACTTTGGTATGCTGCTTCGGTGTTACAGTTTCTTTTGGCCCTCAGCAGCTCTCCATATGGAATACTCCATTTGAGAGTTTCTGGATGACTGCTGAGGGCATGAAGAATACTGTTGCCCGCCGTGGTCTTCCTGAAAAATGTGGTATGTATTTGGTTGTCTTTGATGTCAAGTTTGACATCAAGGTATTCAGCAGAAGTTTTACTGATTTGGCTGGTCAACATGATGTTGTTGGTGTTGGTATTCAGTTTGTCAATGAATTGATCGCTTCAGATTCAGTCCCCTTCCAAATGATGAAAAGATCATCTATGTAACACCACCATGTGGTGACGTGTACAAGGTGCCCTGCATAGGCGGGGTCAGAAAAGATCTTCTGCTTCCAGCACCCCATAAATAGATTCGCAAATGAAATGTATTTCAACTGTTATTTACATTGTGTCATTTCATGTCCTGAATCTCTTATGTTCATTTAATAGCTCCCTAGTGAGCTGATACACTGAGTATTTCCTTTTGATTTTACTTTGCATATCTCTTTGGTGAGCTATTTTTAATTTTCAGATGATAAGTCATGATTTATCAATGTTGATTACAAGTGGACATAAAGTTCTTCATTCTGATTCAGTCCTCTCAGATCCAGGGTTCTAAACGTGAGGATATGTTTGTTTCCTAAATCATACGAGTGAGTGCGTTCTGACTTTACCAATCCTTGGATTGGATTTGTGTTAATATTTATTGGCTGGATCCCGCCGAAGAGAAACGCAACGCGCTGAACTGGGAGAAAACACAGAGCTAAAAAGTTATTACCATAGAGTCATCTAGGCCAATGCAGAAGTGCTTAATTTGCAAAATAATCTGATATACTGCTGAGCAAAGGTTTTTTCGGATGACCGCAGCCAGTGCTTTGTCAGGAGGGTTGTCAGGATTGCAACATCCCAAAGTTACATTGTCTTGATTCCACCTCATGACTCTTTTTTACACCATCATACACTGCTTATTCGTTTATATCTCCATTCCAGGTTCTTTTTTATTCCTACTTTCTCCATTTGTCTCTACTTTTCTTTCTCTTCTTTTCTCATTTTGTATTTTTCTCACTAATGCTTGGGGTCAACGTTTGATGTGAAAGAATGCCAGGTGACCTTATTGAAACCACTGGCTAAAATTAAGCACTACTATCCACCTCCTATGATTTCGGTGTGGATACTTGGTAGCATTCCTTCAGCTTCTTTCTTTGCCATTTGAGTGTTAGAAAACGTAAGTGTTACTTCCTCTATAATGGCATCAGTTTTAGCACTTTGGACACACCTGTACTACAGCCACTAAACTACAGTTTATACTTGTACCTCCCTTTGACATAGCAAAACAGGAGCAGTGTCAGACCCAGCTCTGTGCTTTGTCAATGGTAAGTACGGGAAAATGAGAAAAATGAAATATGAATAGAAGAACTCTTCATGTACATCAGAGATTTTGGTCTTAAGGTGTGTTTGCGAGGCAGCTGAGATTGACACATTTTATTCCAACAAAAATAGGAATGCTTGGCTGGGAAAGAGCAACAGAAAATAGAACAAAGCCGACATAGATGTACAGATTGAATCAGCTGCTCCAAAGCTACTGGCCACAGAATCAACAAATACTTTACTGCTCCCAAAATATTTTTTTACTAAAAATAAAACCCAGACCTCAACGGAATGAATTGCCTCCATTCGTTGACGGTTACTAAAAGGCAATATTAAAACGTCGTCTGTGTGGAATCTTGTACAAACTATGAATTCAGTTATATGCGAAATATTGGCAGTTGCTAAAAGAGGTCCAAGGCTTATTTTGATGATTGCATTTAGAGAAATGTAGATACAGAAAAAGTATACTCTGGTTGACGTACATGCCAATCTATTACACATTGTAATCATTATACTGCATCAAGGAGTAACCAACTCCTGGTTGTTTAGGATTAACCATCCTAGGATATTCATGTTCACCTATCAACTAATCCATCAATGGCATCAGATGGTAAAATTATGATGACACTTGCACGCAATCATAAATACAACAAGGATGCAAGTATGTGGGAGTGCGTTTTTCACAACAGAGGGTACTGCCAAGATCACTAAAGGTTTACCTTCGGGTTAGCGTTACTTTTTCAATGCTAAATTGACGCTAAATATTTTATTGTAATTAACAAACCAACATAAATTGGTATTTAAATTGATTTATATGGAAAAGTTTCACAAAGCAGTGCGGCGTCATTTTTGGCTGCTGCGCTGCTTTACGTGATTCTCTGAGAATCTGGGCCTACATGTTTTGCGCACCAGATGACAATATTGGAATCCTGCATTTCTCCTTCAGCCCTTGAATTAAAGCAATGTAAACATGTGACTAAAATGTGTCACAGGTTTAACAAGGGGAAGCAAAGCTGAGTAAATTTTGCGCTTTGCCGCATAAAAAGCTGATGCCGAGAAGGGGTGTGCATCAAATGTTTCACAGCCTGTGCCCAGATTCAGAAAGGTTTAGAGTCTGATGCTAAACCTAGTTGTGGATTAACAAACAAATTCTAATTGGTATTAACGTTGGTTTGTATGGAAAAGTAATGCAAAGCAGTGCAAAAGGCTGCTTTGAATTACTTTGCCCCAAGAGGCATTACATGGGTGGTACATGGGCGTTCCGATTTAACCACCCATGCTTTTTGGCGCTAAACCTTATCTACTAACATTAGCAAACAGGAGGGGATATTCTTCAGAACATGTGATAACTACCGCAAAAGCAGCTTAACGCAACACTTCATATGACAGTCTATGCTGGGAAAATAACTCTGTGTTAACATAGTATTCTCAACACGGCGGCACCATGTGATAGTCACACAATAACGCGTCACCTGAAAGCGTTAAAATTGACGTGACGCTGCAAAAATGCAAAAAAGCAACAATGACGCCAATCTTGATACAAAAATCAGTGAATACCCGCCACAGGCCTGCAATTCCCATGCATCATGTGAGAAAATGCACTATAAAAGTAGTAAAAAAAATCTCACACAAAATCCAAACAACAGCATAGCACAATGGCGGTAGCCGGAGCAAGTGCAGAGGACAACCAGAACCCCACAAGCCCCCCCGGATGCACTTTTGGGACCTCGGGGTCAGGGAAGGGCAAGGACAAAAAGAGTAGGAAGAAAATGTTTAGTCAGCAGGAAAACAGGATCCTGACAACGGAGGTGATAGAGCACCATCAACTACTGTTCTTTACCTCCACTGTGTGACTGGCTACTAAAAATGGAATATGGCAGACCATCATGGACAAGGTGAATGCAGCCGGAGTGCTGAAGAGGACAATGGAAGAGGTCAAGAGGCGCTGGAATGATGTCAAGCGCAAAACCAGTTAGAAGCTCGCAAGCAACCAGAAGGCCGCAATGTATACAGGAGGTGGTAGCCCAGCGCTACAGGAGGAGCTGAACGAGATGGAGGAAATGGTGTCCACAGTCATCAGTGGGGAGACGGTGGCAGGAGTTGGGGTCCCAGACACTGCTCAACATGACCAGACACAACAGCAACAGGGTGAGTAACAACCAGGGACTGGTGGACCGGGGAAATGAGCACAATGGCACACGTGCACAATTAAGCATAGCACAGCTGCTGACAAACCATGCCCCAGAGTCCCAACTCCAACCAAGAGCCCAATGTACCCAAGTCCGCAACATCCCAGCACTGTAAGAGCACAGAAGACAAAGGCACACCACATTAAAGGGATAAGAAGCATCCAAATCAGAGCTGCAGGGGCGACTCTTCCAAAATGCAGCACACACACATAACATGCAGAGCACAGCAACATTGACAACAATGTGGTACAAACCGCAACACGTCCAAAACAGAACAGAGGACACAACTGGTGCCACATGTGTGAAGAAACTGGCCAATCACATTTGGCATAGCAGGGAAATGTGAGATGATGATGTACAAGTGCAAACACACATCTGTGATGTTGTCGAAATGTCCACTGTCTCGCATCAAATAGGCAGCTCCCCCAAACACTCACAATGTACACTGTCATCCAGTCCGAATGTAAACATGTACAATCCGTCAACACACATGTGAACACAATGTTAAACTGCATCTCCCTTTCACATTGCAGAGGGAAATCCAACACCTCCTGCAGAGCAGCCCGAATTTATCTTCTCCGATGTTGAAGAGGATCACACACCTTCGACTTTGATGCCCTCCAACAGCTCGTGGAGACCCACCGCAGCCCACCTCCTGGAGCAGGGCTGCCCAGCTGCTACGAACAGAACCCACCCCCTGCACAGAACACACAGCAGGCATCACCCACCACCACAGCTGCCTCCCAGGACCCCCACGACAAACATATAGCCTTCCAACACCGTGTGGAGTCCTCTCCATGCTCTCCAACGTACCATGGCTGACATCGCTGGAGTCCTGACTCTGAGACAAGTACGATTGTCTAGTCAGAGTGGCTCCAGCGAGCTTGCACAGGAGTTGGAACTCATGCAAAAGGTCAAAGAGAAGATGGAGCGGACGCAGGTGGAAAAAGCGGCTGCCACAGCTGCACACCAGCGAGAGGTAGCTGGGTCCCTCAATGCTCTAAACACCATCCTCATGGCATTGCTGCCACAAGGCCTGGCGATGATGCATGCTGCTGCTACCACTTCATCCTTATCTCCGGCCCCTGATGTGTCAGTGCCACACAGTGTGGCAGACATTCCACCTCTGTCGTCGGAGGTGTCACTGCCACACAGTGCTGGAGACAGAACACCACCACCCACAAGTGAGGCACATGCAACAGGAGAGGAAGAAGGTAAGAATGAATCTCCCTCCGTGGTCAGAAGGACACAGTAGCTTTCATCTCCGCCATATGGGCTGTTTCTGCTTGGTTATGCCCTCTGCATCATCACCTTCCACTGTCCCTCTATGCACTAGGTGACACTCACCTTGGACCTCAACATGGACTGCCATATACTGTTTGGTCACCAAGGACACCGCTACCAGACTGCGGACCGAACTCCTCCTCTTCTGATGTACTTGTCATTCCCTGAAGGATTCTGGCTGGCCCTCCACGAGCCAGCAATGTAAAGTGGGGTTTGCATGGCCCTGTACTGCTCCAGCTACAACACTCCACTGAATGTGCATTAAACATTCATTTTCACTCCGATGTGTCTCATCTATGATCTTGCAAGTGTGGCGGTATGGATGAATGTAGGGTCAATGATTCCCCCTAATGCCCATGTTGCTCATGTTGTGGGACTTGGGTCACAGGGTAAGACATTGCCAATTGCGTTCCGGGTGGCGCCAACACTAGAACGGAGGCACACGCATCAGTTACTTACTTTTCCAAAAGAGAACCACGGCCAGAGGTCGGGGGTCATTATTCACACCCGTACGCTGAAGCCCACTCCACTTACGCTCACAGGGGGGGGGACAGCGCTACATTACCCAGGTCTACCCTGTAGGGATCTGCTGCTCACAGGTCTAGTCATCAGCATGCCACAGCCACTCCCTCCTGGCTGGTTTACACCCACACCGCACACATCCAGCACAGCTGTCACAGGACATGTGACTCTGCCAATAAAAAGGGCCTGGCGCACATGCTGGATTCCAATTCCACTATGTAACTTGGTGTCTCTGTGTGGTTATAATTTATGCATGAGGGCCTAGGGCCCTGCCACAGCACATTGCCCAGTGCCGGATGTGACATGATGGTGTCCGCACCACGAGACTTAATCATAAAGGGTCCATGGCTTGTGGTGCACAGACTTGGTGGCACCTTATACACTGCGGCAGGCACAGGCACATCCCCACAGGACAATGTCTATCAGTGCACTGAGGTTGGGGCACCTTAAGTGCTGAGCTGGTGTGCAGCCTGCGATGATGCGCAGTCCTGGCGGTCCGGACTGGTAGGATTAGTGTGAGCCCTCCTGGACCGCAGTGTAGGACTGAGCCAGCGGGCAGTGTGAGCCTACCGACACATGGCATCGCCTCGCGGTTCACAGAGTTAGTGACACTTCTAGAGCTGGACAAAAATATTTGAAATGCCAGAAACCGGTCCCCGGAAGCTTGTTTCCTTCCCAGTGTAAGAATTGGCTTTTGTAGTCTGCTCTGCCCTGTTCCCATGATGCACTGGGCCAGGGACAGACTAATTTGCATACAGCCAGGTTCTGAAACTGGGATGGTGCAATGAGCTAAAAAACGGTGTTGGATTTAGCCTTGATCTCTTGACTGGGTGAGAGTATTCTGCTTAATTCAGAGACTCTGTCCATCACCACCCCTTGTTGTAAATATTTTTGTCCACCCTAAGCGTGGAAGGGTATACCTAGATGTGAGTCCCTTGCTCATTGCACCATCAGGATTCAAGCAAGCCGGGCCGAAGACGGCTGAAATGCCAGAAACCGGTCCCCGGAAGCTTGTTTCCTTCCCAGTGTAAGAATTGGCTTTTGTAGTCTGGTCTGCCCTGTTCCCATGATGCACTGGGCCAGGGACAGACTAATTTGCATACAGCCAGGTTCTGAAACTGGGATGGTGCAATGAGCTAAAAAACGGTGTTGGATTTAGCCCTGATCTCTTGACTGGGTGAGAGTATTCTGCTTAATTCAGAGACTCTGTCCATCACCACCCCTTGTTGTAAATATTTTTGTCCACCCTAAGCGTGGAAGGGTATACTCAGATGTGAGTCCCTTGCTCATTGCACCATCAGGATTCAAGCAAGCCGGGCCGAAGACGGCTGAAATGCCAGAAACCGGTCCCCGGAAGCTTGTTTCCTTCCCAGTGTAAGAATTGGCTTTTGTAGTCTGGTCTGCCCTGTTCCCATGATGCACTGGGCCACGGACAGACTAATTTGCATACAGCCAGGTTCTGAAACTGGGATGGTGCAATGAGCTAAAAAACGGTGTTGGATTTAGCCCTGATCTCTTGACTGGGTGAGAGTATTCTGCTTAATTCAGAGACTCTGTCCATCAGCCAAATTCCGAGAGCTTGCGAAATTTTTGTTTGCGAGTTCGCAAGATTGTTTTACCAGTTCGGGAACGAGAACTTGCGCATGCGGTCGCAACGGTCGCAAACATGTTGTTTACACTTAACCAGCCTGCTCACGATGCCTTTTTCCTATTTCAAGTCGCAATGACGTGTACGCGTTCGCAATTTCCTGTTTCAGGTCACAATTACGTGTTCGTGTTTGCTATTTCCTGTTTCGGGTCGCAATGACGTGTTCGCGATCGCGTTGGCGCTCGGCCAGCTACCAAAATCTCGCAGCGCAAGCGAACAGGGAGGAAAACTCATCAGCGAACGAAGAATCATGGTAAGTTAATGCCGCGCACGTGAGATTGTATTTTTGAAGCATGAACAAGAAAAAAAAATCCACCAACTCGCGAATTGCAGATTTTTGGGCAATTTCGCATTATTCGCGGATCGCGAAATTGCCAACAATCCGCAAATTCCGCAAGCGGAACGAATGTTCTGCACATACTTAGTTGATGTGCAATAAATGTGTCTGAAGGGGGGTTTGTGGGGTCCTGGGGGTGGTGGCAGAGGATGTTGTTGCCCTCTTGGGGCTCCGGGCTGCCTGTTCTGTTGCTCCTGGGCATCTGTTGTTCTTCATGTGTGGTTCTTGGCTGTGCGCCCTTGTCTGGTGCCGATTGTCGTCCGACTTTACACCAGGTTAGAGCAGGTGTTAGTTTCCTGCTGCTAACACACCTTATCGCCTGTTTTGTGATCTTATCGCAGATCTGGCTGGTCGCTGAGAATGTAGCGAAGCGGTGTTGTCATGGGTTTTTGCTCGGGAACACCTACTCTGCATCTCATTAGCATTAGTTGCTGAGGTCATCTGTGGCAATGTTTTATGGAGCTGCTATCGCAGGTAAACTGTTGATATGGGCTGTGAATTTGGCGATACATTTATTCTACGCCTACTCAGCTCATCCTCTCTCACTCAGCAGCCCCCTCTATCAGGAAGACTAATTTCCCCAACTGCATGACAAATGTCACTGACTGGATGAGGACCAACTGTCTGAAGCTCAACAGTGACAAGACCAAAGTGATGATGTTCAGAATTAGCACTTCCCCGTGGAACGAAACCTGGTGGCTCACCGAACTCTGAACTACCCCCATACCTAGAGACCACACCCACTACCTTGGCATCACCCTAGACAGAAAACTCCCCATGAAACGACAGATCAACTCAGTCTCCTCCACCTGTTTCCACACCCTCTGCATGCTCATTATGATCTTCAAATCTATCAGCACTAGGAAAACTGTCACTCAAGCTCAAGTCACCAGCTGACTGGACTATGGAAATATGCTGTGTGCAGGAACCACCACCCAATTCATTATGAGACTTCAGACTATACAGAACACAGTGGCCAGACTCATCCTCAACTGGCCTAAATTAACCCATAGCACCCTCACCTCAGGAACATGCACTGGCTCCCCGTGAAGAAAAGATGTCAATTCAAGATGCTGACACACACCTACAAAGCCCTCCATGACCAAGGGCCAGCATACATCAACCACCACCTGAACTTGCACATGCCTGCCAGAGACCTTTGCTTTACCTCCCTGCAGCTGTCAATATTGAACTGCCAGTTGGACTCACATTGCTGGGTTGCCCCACTGATAGGATGTTTACTTCCAGAAATATTTTAAATTCCGAATGTAGAGGATTTCATCAGGACCAACGCCGAGCCAGACCTCAACGATGATGATACCTTCCTGGGCCTCAATTTTGTACTTTGAGTTTCACCCCATCGAGAGCATTGAACTTTCCCCCAGAGCCAAGGCTGCCATGGAGGTCCTGTGTCACAGTCAGCTGCCGCCATACTAAGTCCCTTCTCAGATCAAGCTGGCACACTGACCTCATCTACGAGAACTTTTCTCCAGAAAAACAACTAAGTCAGAAGGTAAACTTCCAGAGGGATGAACCTGTTCCCTGTATCCATACAACTGTCTATCTATGTTTAACTTTATTGTTTATATATTTTTAAAAAGTGGTTAGATTTTTGTTATTTTATACCAATGTCACAAATCTGGCTTGAAATTCTATCTTTATTGATCTTTCAAAATGTTTGTTATTCTGTATCCTATGTTGACCTTTAACACCATCTCCTTTAAGCTTGGCTTTGATTGCTCACCAATTGTACCTATGAGAGTCAAGGTCATTTTAGATCCCATCTTTTCCATCCCAGGTAAAGTAATTAACCAATGTAGTCTCACTTTTGATAGCTTAATAGGATCTTGATAACCTCACATATCTGAAAAAATATGTGTGTCAAACAGGCCTGACCCTTCTGCTCCTGAAGCCATTCTAATTCTCATACAGTAAGGGTCATATTGACTATGTCCTTGCATGCACTTCCCCAATGCAGCTTACATACCAGTGATGATGCACTATTGCAAAGTTGCCTTACAAATTACAGATTCTGGAGATTTTTCCAAGTACATTTCCAGATAAATTTCATTTTGGGCTGCTTGTGTACTTCTGTAATAAGCAACACACTGACAGCAAGTATAAGGGTACATTCAAGAGGACCACCTGTATACAGCAGCCACAAGTGGCATTCAACTACCAAGGGTATAAATACCAAGTAAACGCTTACAAAAATTAGCCAAAGAGGAAAGATGAAACATCACTGGAATGGACACTATTGCCGCTAATAAGAACAGGGACAAACTTACATGCTTGGAGGGACAAGGATGGGGTAAGGAAGTCATCACAGCTTCCAGTTTGAGGATGATCTAACTATCTGTGCTAATGAGTGGGGCCTAGAAATAATTGAGAATATCAAAAGGGAAAGCCAAATGTGAAGCTTAATACACAGGAGCCTGCAATCATTGTATAAACGCCCATCTCTGATATACCATGTTACATCACGGTGTTTACACTGCGATGCCTTTATAACTCAGGCATCACAGCACAAGTCTTTACAACGACTTGCGCTGGAGGGCTCTGGACTTAGGAATAGTATGATTTACTATTCCAGCTCCAGTCTACGTTCAGTAGGGAAGGTGTTGGAATAGTAAATCATGCTATTGATTAGGTTAAAGCGCCATCCGGCACAAGTCATTGTAAAGACTTGCGTTGTAATACCCGCATTGTAAAGGTATTGCGGTGTAAACACTGTGATGTAAATGATGTATCCCCCTATCTCTATATTCCTTATTACCATCTCTAGTCACCGGTATTATAGCTGCTCAGCTGTAATAAGGCATTGTAGTTGCGTTGCAAAAAAACAAAGTGAAAGGCAGGTTACAGGGCATTAACTACTGCTCAAGTTTGAATAACAAATATTAGAACTGGATTTTTGTTCTAAAATAAACAATGATCAGCAGAAAGTAGATGTTTATGGCAAAGTATTTTTTTTTTACACACTATAGGTAAATACAGGAAGCATAGATCTCTCTGCGTGTTTCTACACGTTTTGATCTAAAGAAAGTTTTTAATGTGAGTCATTTTAGACTGATATGAATTTCTCTTTTTCTAAAAATTGCTATTTATTTTTTGAAGGCTTTAATTTTGCGCCACAGTTTTGTCTTTTTTTCTTCTTGTCTGACATCGTATGACCTCTTTTATGTGAAAGAGGTGGACCCTAGTGTTCAAGAAGTCTGTGGGAAGAATGATGAAATTATCATCTATTATAAGAAATATAATACCCTCTGCCACATGTTAAAAGGGTATTGCACGTCACCTCTGAGTTACAGGACCTTTCAAAGAAAGTAGGCCCCCGATCTTGTTCCTTTATATGGTGTAGGGCAAAGGTCTTAAAACGTTTTGATGCCGAGACCCCCCTGTCAACTTTTTAGGTGTAAGGGCCCCCTCCTGACAAACATTTCTAGAACTTGGTACTCCTCATCATTGACGACTATTGAGAAGCATAAACGTCCCCAATTCCCATAGCAAATGATTGTTACAGTGGGGAAATATTAAACAGTGTTTATAAAACCAAAGGTCAGTGAGCGTGGGGGCGTGGTCAAAGCTGTGGCTAAAAACAAAGGGCCTCATTTATGAGGAATTGGAATAAGGCAGTGCTGCAAGTCTTCTTGCTGCGCTGTCCTATGCCAAATTGAAAGGGCAGGAATGCACCTTATTTATGAAATACAGTGATTCCTGTCCTTTGCCCCTGTGTTGGCGCTGCCTAGCACCAATGTAGGCAGGATTGTACAGGATGTGGCACATTCCTGTACAAAAACAATCCCAATAGGGGTTTTCCTCTTTCTATGTGAGCTGCAGAATGCA
Organism: Lissotriton helveticus; assembly: GCF_964261635.1. Lineage (NCBI taxonomy): Eukaryota > Metazoa > Chordata > Amphibia > Caudata > Salamandridae > Lissotriton > Lissotriton helveticus. Next base: position 475,842,529 of record NC_136061.1, on the reverse strand, counting down.
GCACACGGGGAAAGCGGAAAACACGCAGAAACAAAAACATTTCTCCTCATTACACCTACTGTGCGGTAGCGTAAAGTTTTGGCGCTGCCCCAAGTTTGCAATGATTTTGTAAATCTGGGACAGCGTCAAAATCAATGGTATTGCATGGAAACACCCACCACAATGCCCATGGAACGCCTACTTGACAGAGTAGGAAAATGCACTGATTTGCGCTGCTTTGTCTTCCTCCATATCTATGAGGCCACGCAAAGCCACACTGGGTGACTTTACGTCGCCTCATAGATATGATTGAGACACTTTTGCTGATGTTAAAAAAAAGTGACACTCCAGCGGCACAAGCCTCTCATAAATCAGCTCCAAAATATTTCCTTAGATCTTTCACCATCAGGAAGCTATTTGTAAAATAATGGGTATCTTAAATAAAAAGTACATCTTAAAAAGTTGTTACTCAGTGAGAAATGCACTGTAGTACATTAGGAAACCTCTATAAGTTGATGCACTGCAGAGGTCTGTGTGTAACCAGAGACCCACAGAATTAAATTTGTTTGGTGAAGTGGAGAATAGTGACTAGTGTATTTGTAGTTCTACAAGGTCACATCACAGCCTGTGACAAAGCACTGAGAATGTTTAAGTCATTATTTTATACTTGCATTACACACATTATAAGAGAGACTGCTACAAACTGTGCAAATAGTTTTTGGATAAAATGGAGCTTCCAAAATGTAGATTTTATTAATACCAGACCATAAGTAATGCAATATTTTTTTTGCATAACTGTCCCTTCAAAACCTCCTCTGGGGTGCTAAGCGCTGTGTAAATGCAATTATGGATAAAATCATGCACTTCACAGCCCAGTTAACTCTTCCTACTAAAAAAGTTTGCCACCAAAATGCTTGGATTTGAGCAAATAAAGCCAGAACTGCTCCCAAGCTAACACTTGCAGATTAACTCACACATTTCCATTTCATTCAGGCAAGCAGGCACCCTGACACGAAGGATTGTTTTACCTGTCTGCGGACCTTTTCCTTTTAGAGCACAGGAGACTCAATTAACGTTGGCTGAACATTGATGTGTTCCGAACGGTTGTTTAAGTGAAGCTTGAAAATGTGACCCCTCTTACCAGGGCTCCACGGCCCCCCTGGGGGTCGCGCCCCACAGATTGAAGACCTCTGGCGTAGGGTGTCCTCGTTGACCTGCACTATTCCTATTCTATATCTCCGGAGATTTTAGGGTAGGCATAATTAGAATATGAATAGGCCTTGCAAAAAGGTTGAGAAAAATCCTAAGGAGGGATATAACTTATCAGTACACGATTCTTGATGGAATTTATTAAATATTTCATCATGTTCACATTCCAATGACTGCTTACTAAGCTTTCTAAAGCATCAGAGGTATTCTCTTATTGTCTTTTCTGCAGAGAAGCATAAATATGGTGTTTTCTAGCAAGAAAAAGGCTTGCTTTAGAGTTAAGCCAAAGTGGATAGGCTAGCAAACAATGTTGGTTCTACCGTTCTTTACCATGGAATACACAGCTATTAAAAAAGATAGCTGATCTATTTAAATCATCTTTGCAACCAATAGAAAAAAGACTAACACAGCTGGAGATGCAGATATGCAAGCTTGTTAAATTCCAACAACATAAACCACTAGTAGGGGCTCAAAATGCATGGGAAAAAAATCACATAAATCAACCTCCCAAAAAGCCTCTAAATGCCCCCCAGAAATCCGCATCCGATCAGAATAAGGTAACCCAAGTTGCAACATCCCCCCTCCCGATTACCAAGAGTACCCCAAACATAGTGACTAAGGCATCTACTATCTTGCCACAAGGAAACTCCCAGCCATTAATCTCACCAGCTCCAAACTTAGTGACTACAAATAAGGCTATAAACAAAGTAACATCAAAAACACCGGCCTCCCAACTATTGGCCCCTGACCCCCCGGTCCCCAAAGCTTATAGAAATTTTCCCAGAGGCGCCGGGGAGGGCAGACTCCCAGTTGATTTACCACCTGAGGCCTCGCCGTATGTAGCGGTCATGACCGGTGTCCCAGAAATTGCGGATCACATCACGGAACCGGGCTGGTCCCTCAAAAATAAGGTACAACATTGGTTACAGAATAATCGTCCCTTTCCCCCAACATGGAACGGAAGGATTCTGTCAGTTTGCAGGACTCCAAGGGTGGGCAAAGCCAGAAAAACGATCTCTGGGGATTGAATTCTGATTACCTTCGAGGACCTTCGTATAGCAGATTATATCTGCTCCTGGGAAGATACGAATGTAAACGGAGGCATCAGTGTCAAACCACTCTCTTTTTTCTACCCCTTAAGACAACCGAAGGGTTTCTTCCAGGACTACGATCCCCCATGGCCCGTTCCTGCTCCCCGACATATCGACTTTTACAACACTGGATATCAAGGGGCCCCCAGACATCATGACCAAGATAACTCATGGCAATTAGGGGGACCTCGACAGCAGGGTGGCGGCTGGGGAGAATGGAGGCCTCCTATCCAAAGGATGACTTACAGAGAACCGCCCCGTTGGGAACCATGGTACAATATCCCGACGACTAACAGATTTAGCGGGCTCGAAATGGTCGATTGACCATCAACTGACACAGAACCTGCTAATTCCTGTTCACCCCACCAGAGCTCTAAAACAAACTCTTCCCCGGTACAAATAGAATCAATAGGACTAAAAGCTGACACACTACCTATACCCATCCTCTTTTGGAACGTAGCAGGTCTGCGCACCAAGATTGAGGACGGGACGGCTCAAAACTTCTTAGAACCCTATAATATAGTGTGTCTGCAGGAGACATGGTCCACTTCCGAGCTTCATTTACTAGGATTCAAACATTTTTTTATCCCAGCCGTTCGTAGCATAATAGGTAGGCCCAAAGGGGGGCTAATAACGTATGTTGCGAACACCTTGAACCAACTAAAAGTGACCACTATCCATTCTGATTCCAATTGCCAAATTCTTTTACTTTCCTTTGCGAACAAGGAGACCATTCTTTTGACTAATTTCTATAACAACCTAGATGAAGATCATTTTATGACTCTTCTCAGAGACGTTCATGAGAGATTAAGCCAACTCTATCAGTGGAAAGGCAGCCATGGGGCAAACCACCAATTATGGGGAGGGGATTTTAACCTTCATCCGTGCCCACTGGCGAATTTACACTGCTGTGGGATCGTCGATGAATTTGAGCTCCCATTAGTACATCTTACTCACAGTAAGGCGGGGAACGCCTTAAACAATGTGCTTTCCGAACTGGACTTGCAAATCGCTAACCGCCCAAGTTCGGACTCATGTTGCCTAATTCCGACCTATGTGGGCAGAGGTCACCAAACCACAGTGGATTACATTTTTCTGTCTCTTGGACTGTGAGAGATGGCTAAAGACTTCCAGGTTATTGATAACTCTCTGAGTGACCCCTCTGCGTTGAGGCTCTATCTTCAACTATCTAAATATAAGCACCAAAATATAGAAATAGTAAACACTCTCGCTCAGAATAATTTAGAACTAGGCAAACAGAATGGATATACAATAAAATGAGAATAAATTAACCCAAGTGAAATCACCAAAAAGCTGGTCAAGCTGGCATATCCTAACATAATTAAATGCTTGGACTTCTCGGTAAATTACGAAGAAGTCCTAGACAATTTTAAGCAAATCTTAGAGAAAATCAAGGGACTACTTTCGTCTAAACTAACGTCCAAACACTCCGGCAAGAAAGGGTGGTTCAATCACAACTGTACTGTAGCCCTTACTAAACTAAAACTTGCGCTACTCAACAAACCCATAGACATGGGACAAATCCAATCTCTCAGATGTGAATACATTAGGGAACGAAAGTTAAGAACTAAGGAACTGAAGCAGAAACTTTGGGAAGACCTGCATAAGAGTGCCGTCTCAAAAAATAGCGAGGCTTTTTGGCACACAGTTAGAGCCCCTTACCTCACCGACAACAATATCCCCAAGCTCGAAGTAGCTATTGACGAAGAAACTTGGGTGGCCCATTTTACAAAGATCTTTAAAAATGACTCAACAATTGACTGTTCCGATAGCATGCTTCCAAAAGTACATTACCCAATCCCGCTCCTTTTCGACATACCCGAATTGCTACTGGCCTTGGAAGCAAGCAAAACGGGGAAAGCCCCAGGCCCGGATGGGGTCCCAGCGGATTTCTTCAAATACAACTTGGACCTCTGGGCTCCCATTCTTACAAGAGTATGTATAGCCGCCGCTAATGAGGGGGTTCTGAATTCCTGGACTAGGTCCATCATGGTCCCAATATTCAAAAAAGGGGACCGCCAAGATGTGAAGTGCTATCGCCCTATCTCATTGCTGGACTCGCTTGGCAAGGTCGTGGGGAGAGTAATCTTGGAGCGACTTCAGCAATGGGCCGAGGAGAGAGGCATTATCTCTGACCTCCAATTCGGCTTTCGGGAGGGGTTTGGAACCGTTGAGCAGGCCCTGAACCGTAGCCTGATAGTGGGTAAATACACACAGGCTAAGGAGAATATGATCTACATGGTCTATGTAGACCTATCCGCAGCTTTTGATTGCGTCTCGCACTCAAAGCTGTGGATGGTCTTAAGACAAATGGGAGTGGAACCCTCCCTCCTAGATTTTGTAAGACAGCTTTATTCAGTAGCCTCGGCCAGAGTCCGTTTTGGAAAGAACGGTGAGCTGACGGCCCTGTTTAGAGTGGAGCGCGGAGTCAGGCAAGGATGTGTCCTGGCCCCCTTCCTCTTCTCACTCTACACCAATGGCCTGGAGGGGTAGATGCTGAGGGGGGCCCAGGACCTCCCTCGTATAAAAAAGCACCTGATTCCCGCCCTGCTCTATGCGGATGATGCCGTCATCCTCGCGCGTACTCCGCGCGAGCTACAGAGCTCCCTGAAGAGATACACGACATTCATGGGAGACTTAGATCTACAGGTAAATGTCAAGAAAACGTTCGTCATGATAGCAGGTACCAAGAGAAAAGGAGTAAAAGAGATCTACCTCGATAAACAAAAACTAGAGGTCACTCCCCAGTATCCGTACCTTGGTATCATGATAGACGGACGATTGACATGGAAGCCAGCAGTAGAGTCAAGATGCCATCTATTTAAAAGATCAATAGCGGCTCTGATGAGTTTCTCTCAGAGATTGGGGAGAAGGGCTCCAGTGGAGCTATTGAAGATCTACAGTGCCAAATGCCAGGCCATTGCTCTCTATGGAGCCGGGGTTTGGGGACACACGGACATCAGCTCCATTCAAGTAGCGGAAAATGCCTTTTTGAGATTTCTTTTAGTCACTCCCAGAGGCACTTCAACCTATGCCTCACATTTGGAACTAGGAATTCCCTACCTGGAGGACTTGATCAAGATCCAACCGCTGATGCTGTGGCGGCGTATTTGGACATCTGCGAACAATGCCCTGTCCCAGTCCATCATAACAGATACAATGGCTCTTGACAAGTCTTCCAAGGTAAGATGGCTTTCCTATATTAGAAACTTTTTTAAAGATCTTGGCCTTGAGAAATACTATGCTCATCCAGAGACTATAGTCAACTTTCCGAAGAAAGCATTAAAACAACAAGCCCTCTGTCACCTAGAGACACTGAGACTGGCTTCGGAATCTCTGAAACAAGCGGTTATTCATGCGAATATGGTCCAAATAACACACAGCATCCAGCCTTATCTAACACTGCCGGTGACCACATATGACAGAATGCTGTTGACAAGATTTAGGTTAGATACATTTTTTAGACTGGTTGCTTTCCCTATGAATAACGGATGGGCCTTAAGTTTTCTTTTTTGCCCCTGTGACGAGAAATCAACTCAGTCTAACTTACACGTAATTTTGTTTTGCAAATTCCATCATGCACACAGGAAAACTTGGCTATTGCCCACCTTGAGGAGTTGGGGCCTTAGACAATGCAGGCCGACATTTCTTAGACTCCAAATGCTCGAATCTGAGTCTGTTTGCTACTTTGTTCTTAATTTCCTAAAATGTATCATGAAGCTTAGGAAAAGCCTATAAAAAGCATTGTACAAAAAGTATTACATAATTATATCCTGAGGAAATGAAACGGATTGAAAATCCACTTTTTAACGTATTTTGTATGAACTTCTATTTTGCTTAGAAAATGTAAACTGTATTTTTTTTATGTCTCTTTTATGGTTTTTATTTGTGAAAAAAAAAACGAATAAAGAAGTTTATATTTATTTACCATGGAGTTCTGTGCAGCCTGGTTAGACATTGGAGGTTAGATGTGTAGGAGAGTAGGATCTGCTTCTTATAGTTACCGCCACTTTTTGCTGATGTTTCACTGTTTTCGACTTAGACTGATTGAGATCCTGCTAATCAGGACCCCAGTCAAGCTGATTATTCCTCTAAATTGATTACATGTATTTAAAAAACTTAAGGAAAATAAAAGCATTTGAATATACACCAAGATTCAGCGCTTCAATAAGTACTCTAAGTGATATGATTTGATTGGACTTGTTGTGCAAGTGGTGCTGTGCCAAACTTTGGAATATTCTCCACTACTCTCTACAACTCACTCTCTACTTCTCCACTACTCTCTAATACTCACTCTCTACTACTCATTCTCTACTACTCTACTACTCTCTACTACTCTCTCTCTACTACTCACTCCCTACTACTCACTATCTACTACTCTCTACTACTCACTCTCTACTACTCTCTACTACTCACTCTCTACTACTCTCTCTCTACTACTCACTCTTTACTACTCAGTCTCTACTACTCTCTACTACTCACTCTCTACTTCTCAGTCTCTACTTCTCACTCTCTACTACCCTCTACTACTCACTCTCTCCTACTCTCCGTCTACTACTCTTTACTACTCACTCTCTACTACTCACTCTACTACTCACTCTACTACTCACTCTCTACTACTCTCTACTACTCACTCTCTACTACTCTCTCTCTACTACTCTCTACTACTCACTCTCTACTACTCACTCTCTACTACTCACTCTTTACTACTCTCTACTACTCAGCTCTCTACTCACTCTCTACTACTCTCTACTATTCTCTCTCTCTGCTACTCACTCTCTACTACTCCGTCTCTACTACTCACTCTCTACTACTCACTCTCTACTACTCTCTACTACTCACTCTTTACTACTCAGCTCTCTACTGCTCTCTACTACTCACTCTACTACTTACTCTCTACTACTCTCTACTACTCACTCTCTACTACTCACTCTCTACTACTCTCTACTACTCACTCTACTATTCACTCTACTACTCACTCTCTACTCTCTATTACTCACTCTCTACTTCTCTCTACTTCTCTCTCTACTAGTCTCTACCTCTCTACCTCTACACCTCTACCTCTACACCTCTACCTCTCTACCTCTCTCTACACGCACACATATACACATATATATGCATATATATGCATATCCATTTATATATATGTATGTGTATATACATACATATATAAACATATATAATCTGCATATCTATATAAATACAAATATAAATGCATGCATACATGTACATATATGCATACATATGCATGTTATTTACATGAAAGTTCGTAAAACACTAATAAAAGCAAAGCTAAAAAGCCACCTCATCACAAACAGAATGGCTTTAACTTAAACGAGGGCGAGATCTATTGCATTTACAATGCTTGTTTAGTTTGGTTCCATCAAGAAGGCATTCAGATGGCTCACACATTTGCCATAAATTCTGAATGTTAGCACTCTAGTTGCTCATTAGATCACTGTAGTAAAGCTACTGCTCACCAGGGAAGTCTGCTGCTGGTATTCAAAGTGCATGTTTCAGTCTGCATATCAGAATTTTTTTAATGAAATAGAAGAGGATTTGAGAAGTCAAAATGTGCCCTAATTTTTCTTTCTTCAGCACTAATCATAATTTCTATGGCAAAATGAACCCCCTCATTTTGTTCCTTTGCAAATTAAATGTTTTAAGTGTTACCACTTTATTCCAATCAAGATGACTTCAGGTGTGCCATACTTTTGTCATAAGTAAGACTGTTAGCGCTCTAGTTGTTCTTTAGAACACTCTGGGATATTCTGTCATTGGGCTATACTTGGACTACATCCGGGGGATATTTGTGCTACATTTGGGCTCTTTTGTCTCTGGTGGCCATCTTGGGAGACTTATTTGTTATGAAGTTTCCTTATTTCCTCATTTACTACAGTCTCCTCAGTAGGAAATACTTGCAGTTTTCTACTTTGATTCCATCAAGAAGGCATTCAGATGTGACACACATTTGCCATTAATTCAGAATGTTAGCACGCTAGTTGCTTATTAGATCACTGTAGTAAAGCTACTGCTCACCAGGGAAGTCTGCTGCTGGTATTAAAAGTGCATGTTTCAGTCTGCATGTCAGAATTTTTTAATGAAATAGAAGAGGATTTGAGAAGTCACTCAAAATGTGCCCTAATTTTTCTTTCTGAAGCACTAATCATATTTTCTATGGCAAAATGAACCCCCTCATTTTGTTCCTTTTTAAATTAAATGTTTCAGACTTACCACTTCATTCCAATCAAGATGGATTCTGGTGTGCCATACTTTTGTCATAAGTAAGACTGTTAGCGCTCTAGTTGTTCTTTAGAACACTCTGGGACATTCTGTCATTGGGCTATATTTGGGCTACATCTGGGTGATATTTGGGCTACATTTGGGCTCTTTTGTCTTTGGTGGCCATCTTGGGAGACTGCATGTCAGAATGTTTTAATGAAATAGAAGAGGATTTGAGAAGTCACTCAAAATGTGCCCTAATTTTTCTTTCTGCAGCACTAATCATACTTTCTATGGCAAAATATACCCCCTCATTTTGTTCCTTTTTAAATTAAATGTTTTAAGAGTTACCACTTTATTCCAATCAAGATGGCTTCAGGTGTGCGATACCTTTGTAATAAGTAGGACTGTTAGCGCTCTAGTTGTTCTTTAGAACACTCTGGGAAGCTGCAGTAGAACACAAAGGAATCAACTGACAGTCTCTGTCCTTGTTGGATGTACATGTTTTACTGAGAATGTCAGACTTCCTTCTCACATGACTAAGAAAAATAATGTGAATTTACAGAAAATATGCTTTCAGTTTAGCTTATAGATCCCCTTCCAAACCACTGTGGGAAAAGCATGAGATAACAGTTTTCTTTCAAACACGATTCATGATATGCCAGCAGAAGGCTTTTTCACATGGTAAAATCACCTTAGAACACACCACAAGTCCTAAAATGAGTATGGTACCATCAACAAATGATTTATAATGTAACTAACGTCCTAACACCTTCTATTAACTGCAATGCTTTTTAATGAGGTGCTATCATGTATATTGGTCCCAAGATGGCTGCCAACACTTCTTGGATGAAGTGCTGACAGCCAATCAGATCTCACGATGAGATGTGTGGTTAGGCTCCGCCAGATATATATATATATATTCTTTTGATTTTCTCAGGAACTACTGGAGGGATTTACACCATTTAACCAAAAGGGTAATCTGCGTACCAGACCCTACCATTTTCCCAAATTTGGTGTAATTCCGTTTAGCAGTTCGGGCTGTAGCCGTGTCTAATCGTCCTATGGAAATTAACATGGGGAAAACACGTTTTGGGACCCCCCTTTTTTCTGGGCCCCCGCTTGACGAATCTTCCCAAGACTTTCAGGGGAGGAGCGGAGCGGGCCATCTTCTTTGAGAAATTCAACAAGCGACGCCAAAGATATTCCCAATAGATTGTTGCGGATTTCCTATGGAAACTAGGTCCTAACTATAACTACCTACTGGCAACCGCCAGTAGGTAATATATATATACCTACATATATATTGCTGTATCAGGGCTCTACATTTAAAGGGGTGTACACCTAACCTGTGGGAGGCAGTAGAATTATGCAATCATACTGCTGGAAGTCAGTCTGCACTGGTGGTGAAGACCCTCTAGTATCTATGCCATAGCGGGTATGACAAGGTAAGCTTTGCCTAGGCTTTGCGGACCTTTGCCATTAACCCAGCTGTTAGAGGTACTTAGATCACAGTATTCTGCACAAATTCTGTGTATTTTGCACATTTACAAGCAAATTTGCACATTTTAAATAATTATTTATATTGCTGTATATTTATTTGCGTATTGTTGCACACGTCTGAAATACTTTGCACTTTATTCCGGCTGCTGCTAATTCATGATTTTAAATATATTGTGGAGCCTTGGTTATATTCATTATTTATTACTATATTGATTGCATAGAACTTTCTATTGAATTACAATTTATTTTTGCGATAGGCTGTTGTTTATGTCCTTAGGCCTTGTGGTCAGATGATTTGCACTAGCACTTTAAATGGTGTGGCTTGCCAACACAACGTCATGTGATCAAGGGCTCATAGGGCCCGAAACACGTCATGGCGGTCATTGGAATGCACATAAAATACAGAAGACTGCAAATTACCTGCTTGGGTCCGTTTTTGTTTTTCCCTAAGTCTGGATGAAGAAACGAAGTTCTGTTAATATATATATGTGAACAAGGGCTGCTTGGCCTGAAACACGTCATCGCTGGTTTTTCCACTGACCTTTCTGCAGTAAAAAGAACTGTTACCTATCATTGTGGTCCGTCTCCTGCTTCACAGATCTTGTGGGATTGGAGGTAGCTGTTGGGAGTTTTCATGGCATATATATATATATATATATATGTATATATATATATATCAGCTCGACAGTCCCTCCCCGCAAATTCCGGGAATTAGGTAGCAGCACTCCGGGGTAAATTCACAGTTAGGTTTTATTATTCAAAACGCGCTTTCGGCACTCGGCCTTCGTCAGTGTTCAAAGCAACAGTACAGCGCAAAGTCTCAATGCTTTTAAAATCGTCACGTAATATTTTACAAGACACAAAGATAGGACCACGAAAATAAAAATGGTCGCCATCTTTGAATGGGTAAAGTGTGTTCAATGTTGCTGGCCGCTCCAAATAGCCGGCAATGTACAGCCACGCATACAAAGATAAATCAACAGTGAAACATACAGAGAGTCTAAATTCATCACTCAATGTTTGCCATTGACATAATGCCCACAAATGGGCTATATACATTCGATGCTCGTTGCACCCCCCACTCTCATCCCACGAAATCACGCCCAAGATGGGCTTTTAGTAGGTTCTGATGTAAATAAAATAACGTGATAAAAAGCATTTAAACAAGGCAATACATTGTTAGCTCAATGATAACAGCAATAACTTGAAGTTCTCCGGGACATGCAGCCAAACTGAGGTTAACTACTTGGACTTGACAGTCTTTGTAGAGGGAGGCAGACTACACACGAAGCTTTATCGTAAGGAGACTGCTGGGAACTCGACTTTGTTCGCGACCAGCAGTCACCCCAAAAGCCTAGTGAATAGTATACCCTATGGGGAACTATTAAGGATACGAAGGAACAACACAAAGGAACAGGATTTCAAAAGGGCAGCCAATAGTAGCATCCAGAGATTTAAGACTAGAGGCTACAAAGAGGGAGTACTCACACAGGCTATGAAGAAAGTTTGCGACCTGGACAGGAGTGAACTTTTAAAAAAAGAAAAAACTGTAAACACTGAGAGCACCAAGTCAGGTGGGGGAACGTTTAGAATGATCACCACCTTTTCACGCAATGCTTCCGAATTAAAACGCATCATGCGGAAGCATTGGAACATTTTGCTTACTGACAACATTATTAAGCAAGACTTACCATCTTACCCTCTAGTAACTTTTAGAAAGGCACGAGCACTCAAGGACTATCTAGTGCATAGTCATCATGAAGGCACTACATCCAAATCCAAGTCAGAACCTTTGAAAGGTTTTTTCCCTTGCGGGAAATGCAAGGCCTGCAAAGGCAGTAGGCGTGTGACACAGTATACTGTACCCGGGGTCAAACAACCTAAAAAAATAGGAAAATTCCTCACATGCTCTACACCCTACGTTGTGTACTGTCTAACATGTCCTTGTGGCAGAAGGTATGTTGGCAGCACAACGAATCCCGTAAAACTGAGGATTTTAGAGCACCAAAGGGCGATACAAAATGCGGACGTGAATTACCCTGTAGCCAGACATTTTGACAAAGATCATAAACGGAACAGGGACCTGTTGACGTACTTTTGTCTTGATTCCGTCCCTGCCCATGTAAGAGGAGGTGATAGGTTACATAAACTTAGACGACTGGAGTCGCGCTATATTATCGACCTACAAAGTAAGATGCCAGCAGGATTAAATGTACATGAGGACTTGGCAGTCCATTTGATTTGAAAAAGCATAAATAGGGCTTATCTGTAAATATTGCTTGGTTGTCCTGTAATTGCTTCAATTCGTTTTTCTGTGCTAACAATGTATTGCCTTGTTTAAATGCTTTTTATCACGTTATTTTATTTACATCAGAACCTACTAAAAGCCCATCTTGGGCGTGATTTCGTGGGATGAGAGTGGGGGGTGCAACGAGCATCGAATGTATATAGCCCATTTGTGGGCATTATGTCAATGGCAAACATTGAGTGATGAATTTAGACTCTCTGTATGTTTCACTGTTGATTTATCTTTGTATGCGTAGCTGTACATTGCCGGCTATTTGGAGCGGCCAGCAACATTGAACACACTTTACCCATTCAAAGATGGCGACCATTTTTATTTTCGTGGTCCTATCTTTGTGTCTTGTAAAATATTACGTGACGATTTTAAAAGCATTGAGACTTTGCGCTGTACTGTTGCTTTGAACACTGACGAAGGCCGAGTGCCGAAAGCGCGTTTTGAATAATAAAACCTAACTGTGAATTTACCCCGGAGTGCTGCTACCTAATTCCCGGAATTTGCGGGGAGGGACTGTCGAGCTGATATTAAGGTCGGGTGCACCCCCGGCGAGCAGGCACCAGCCTAGGAGTGCGTCTGGCAGGTGTAAGTGGAGCTTTGATATATATATATTGATTTATATATATATACATATTACCTACTGGCGGTCGCCAGTAGGTATATATAGTTAGGATTTTTTCTCTATGGGTTTTTTGAAAATTCTATGTCTAATAACTTTGGCGTTTGTGGACGGAATTGGCAGGAAAATGGCACATTTTGTTTCTGAGCAGCCCTTGAAAATTGGGGGGGGGTTCGTCCAGTGGGGGCCGAGAAAAAAGGGGGGTCCCAAAACGTGTTTTTAACATTGAGTTTTCCATAGGGCGGTTGGCCTCACTTTTAGCCCGAACGGCTGAATGGATTTGCACGAAACTTGGCAAAATTGTAGGGACTGGTAGCCCGATGTGCCTTTTGTAGGTCTCAATATATGTGCTCCAGTGGATTTTGAGAAATTAACGTTTAAAAAAAGATATATATCTGTAACAGCGGACCGGGCAGCGCACTGGTTCGCGGACTTTTCGCGCAACGGAGCTTTGTGAAGCGAAGCTGATTGGTTCTCCGGCGTCTGTCAACATTCCAAACAGTCCGTAGCGGCCGCCATCTTGTCTCTCGGTAGGATCGAGAGACAAGAGGAGGTCAAAACAAAGGGGGAAATAACTATAAGGGGGCATAGTAGATCCTCGCTGACCCCCTAGGTTTGATGTGGAGGTTTTAAAAGGGCCCCGCGGGGCAAAAAAAAATAATAATAATAATAATTGAACGGCTGAATGGATTTGCACGAAACTTGGCAAAATATTAGGGACTGGTAGCCCGATGTGCCTTTGCTAGGTCTCAATATATGTGCTCCAGTGGATTTTGAGAAATTAACGTTCAAAAAAAGATATATATCTGTAACAGCGCTCCGCTTCGCGTAACGGAGGTTTGCGAAGCTGATTGGTCATTCTGTCACTGGGCTATAGTTGGGCTACATCTGGCTGATATTTGGGCTACATTTGTTTTTTTGTGTGTCTGGCGGCCATCTTTGGGCTACATTGGGCTACATTGGGCTTCATTGGGCTACATTCGGCTAATTAGCAAATAGCTCATCGCAAACTAGGAATGGTAAAGAATCGCTATTTATTCCTTAAAGTTCGCTATTTAGGAAATGCAAATAACTTTGATGATACATATGGCGGTTCATCTCTAACAAGATAAGAAGCATAGGGATACATTTATGATGACTGGCGCATGACCAGGGATGTGTTAGTCATTTTGTGCCGCTGTTCCGTCACCTATGGTGTGCTGCATTTACAATGCGGCGCATCATGGGGCAAAAACAGCACAGATGCGTGATGTATCTGTGCCGTAAAGGTGGCGCATTGCTGGAGTTGTATCGCAAGTGTGATGAAGCTCCAGCAAGGGTCGGGGGTGCCCCTGTCGCAGGGTTTCTGTTCTCACACAGAACTGTGGACAGAGGATTGGAACCTCGGCGAATGCATTGCTGGAGTTGTATCGCAAGTGTGATGAAGCTCCAGCAAGGGTCGGGGGTGCCCCTGTCGCAGGGTTTCTGTTCTCACACAGAACTGTGGACAGAGGATTGGAACCTCGGCGAATTAGGGTGTCCCAAAACTCACGTTAGTAATCAAAAACTCCTTAGCAAGCTAGGTACAGTGTCACATTGGATATAACAAACTCTCAATGTTTAGACAATCCAGAATATGAACTTATAGTACCTCAGGATACGTGGAACTCATGAACAGTCGGTCGTTATAGATTTCTTAGAAACCAGAACATGGAGTTAAGAAGAACAGATGTGTATTTGAAATGTTTATTTACTAATGCCGTCTTCTCAGGCGTAGTACCTTAGATAATAAAAGTACACATATTATCAGTAGCAAAATTACCAGCATAGTTACTAGTACATAAAAAGTGAATGGTGATAGTATGTTAACATGCTGTAAATGAATAAGAGTTAGCAACACTTATAAGCAGCCGCGGGCCGTGGAGGGAGTTACGGTGAGGCAGGGAGGCGGGGAGGGGGAGAAGCAGGGTGGAGAATACAAGTACACATATTATCAGTAGCAAAATTACCAGCATAGTTACTAGTACATAAAAAGCGAATGGTGACAGTATGTTAACATGCTGTAAATGAATAAGAGTTAGCAACACTTATAAGCAGCCGCGGGCCGTGGAGGGAGTTACGGTGGGGCAGGGAGGCGGGGAGGGGGAGGGGCAAGGTAGAGAGGGCTCCACCCTGCTTCTCCCCCTCCCCGCCTCCCTGCCCCATCGTAACTCCCTCCACGGCCCGCGGCTGCTTATATCTCACCCTCCCTAATACACATATTATATTATTTGCTAAGAAGGTCTCTTTGTGTTGGTTTAGGGCGTGCCCATACTTTAGTGTCTTAGATTTGAAGGAATCACATCAGCATACACCAGCTCTCTCTTCATGTGAACCGCATCAACTGTTGTGTATGTGTGTTCGGCAAAGCAATATAAAACCCGCCTCATGCCCAGAATTGGCAGAAGTTGCACTTATGTTATGAGTATGAAGTCGTGGAGATCAGACCTCATAACAATTCTGTATCGTGTTGTTCTTGAAACTTTAGCACTCGCTGTACAGATATAGTTTAACAAGTAAAGCAGATAGTAGACCAATAACATATTATTCTCATGTAAACCACGATGAACTACTAGGTGGAAAGCTAAAGCAACAACTAAGTGTCGTGTGCAGAAGTTGCAAAAAAGGAAAAATGGCGTTTAAACCGGTAATGAGCCCATGCTAACTTAACACGGTGTAAAGATATCCAGGACCTAGATGACACCTCCTCATGATCCGGAAACGAACTGAATAAGATAATAGAAGTGCCATCTCATGAGAGCAGATTGCAAGTTTATATGTGGACGGTCCGCAAGGTAAAGCATTAAAAACTAGGAAAATGTAATGCTAAAGAAAAATAAAACAGCCAAGTACTTTATCGAGTCTTAAGCCAATAGGCAAGGTAAATAATAAAAACTTGACAAATAAGTCAATGAATTGTCAATGAAATGCTAGTACTCAGCATATCAAACATGAAAAAGGTCTATGACATAACTGTGTATGCAAAATAAGCTGCAACAGCCTCCAATAGGAAGTCACCGTCTTCATCCGAAAACAGTTCAGCCATCCAATTTAAAAGCGGAAAAGAACATACGTGCTCTCCCAGCACCGGATCCTCTATCACCATCAGAGGACAGCTCGGTGGGTTTTCAAGAAAGCTCTGTTCCAAGAAAGACTGTGCTGCCGCCAGTAAATTCCAGGGACCAAGTAGTCCATGCATCAATGCCACAGCCATAATCCTTTCGCCAGGACAAACCAACTCGTGAGTAATGATAGGAGTCATCAGCTGATTAAAGTCGACGTCAGGAGAAACCGGTCCGCAGAGACACAAATCAATGGCCCAATCGAAATCACAGGTCAGGCAGTGAAATACAGGCTGGACACAGGTGAAGTAGGAGAACCAAAAAGATAATCCATATGCCGTGCTTAATATCGCCAACGGCATTGTGCCATAATATTCTAGCATGCGATTGCGGAACAGTGTCAGCAGCTGCAGGGTCGGAGGTTGCATAGGAGGGACATCCATATTTAAAAATGTAAAAAAGCACAAGAGCGTCCGCTGGTAATGCAAGTAAAAATGCCAATCTACGAACCAGAGTGCAGAAAATACAATGAAAGGAAGCAGGGATGACTCCAAAGATTTTCTCAAATGAAGTCACGAGACCACTGGTAACAACTTTAAAAAAGTGTGCCAGGGACTTTGTGGAGGATGCGTTAAAGATAGTCGGAAACATGTTGCTGAAATTGAAAGGCAAATCTTAATTGAAAAGGGTGTGCACCTCTGTATGGGTGTTCGCTATGTGAAGTACGAAAGTTTCACGGGCCGAACTCAAGGCCACCTCTCTCTGAGACAAAAGAGCTCTTATTCTTGCCATGCCGTTGAAACGTGTCCCAAGGTTGGTATTTGTGGCCAGATTGAAAACTCCCTATGTTCATGTGTGGGAGGAAATAGAACATTTCTGCAGCAAATAACCCGTTCACTTACTGTTACGATAAAAGGAATACTTTTAATTAACTCAGAACAATCTTCATTATTGAGCATCAAATAACTACCATTTTCCAACAACTTGAACGTGGGGATGATAGCAGGAACTGGCGTGCCTTGCAACACGCAAGCCATATTTGGTCGGTGTTTGTTGCATGAACCGTGTAACTGTATGTGCCTACACATTAGTGAATGATCTGGCGTCTCAGTGCATTCCTCTCCATTCAGATAAACTTCTTGATCATCTTTGAAACATCTGTATGTGTATGGAAGCGACCAGACCTCATGAAGAAAAGCACTACCTAAAGGTTCATAACGACCTATTGGTATATATTTCATACAATTTGAAAACTTATATAAAGCAAAAGGCAGCGTTATTAAACCGTGGATAAGGCATGTTGCCAAAAAACCCGCAATCCTCTGCTGATGATGTCACTGAGCATGTCATGAATGATGTAATATGTGACATCATCAGCAGTGGATTACGGGTAATGGTATCTCTAGTTTACTCCCTTATAGCTGTGTTTCTTTTAACATAAGTGTCTGTTTCCTTCCCTTATACTTACTGTTTTTGGTTCGCTTCCGGTTCGCGTACCAGCGAGCGAACTAGGAAGCGAACTAAGAGAAATAGAGGTTGGCACAATTCCAAATATTGTACCAATTTTTTAATAACGGGGAGGTAGTTCTGAAAATAACTTTTTTTTTTTTTTTTCTGAACATTTTTTTACTGTTTTTGAATTTTTCGGAACAGTTTTATATTTTTTTGGGTTTTTCTTGGAGGGGGCAATGAAAACGATTCATTGTAAAGGGCTCAACAGGAGCAACAAAACAAAAAAAAGAAGTATTTATTATTTTGGGCGTTTCGGACAAACTTGCATATGATAGTCAATAGCTCTGTTGATCAGAGTGATGCTTTTTTCTCCGTAGGAAATGAATCCATCGCAAAATGCGCAGATGTGTTTTACATCACCAAATCTCATTTGTATATTTGGCACCATCTCCCTGCCCTCTGGTCCCGTTACTTCCGGTACAACAGATCTTCTGGCCATAATAGGGAGATTATCTAGGTCGTTCCGAAACTGTGCAGCACTGTAGTTGTTAGGATGCCACCTAGTCATATGGCGATGCATTGTGTAGTTTCCGAAACTGTATTTTTTGTCGGTCCCTCTGGACAGTC
Organism: Lissotriton helveticus; assembly: GCF_964261635.1. Taxonomy (NCBI): domain Eukaryota; kingdom Metazoa; phylum Chordata; class Amphibia; order Caudata; family Salamandridae; genus Lissotriton; species Lissotriton helveticus. Next base: position 475,824,427 of record NC_136061.1, on the reverse strand, counting down.
TATCTTGACATATAAGGCAAGTTACGTATCTTGCATTTACTTTTTTCTGACCTTTGGGAATTTTAAAAAATTGCCAAATGAAGTTTTCTTTCCGGTGAGACGTCCTGGGCTGCTCAGGCAAAAACTGCCTCTCTTCGTGCTCGTCCTCCTGTTCCTCTTCTTCTTCTTCTTGTTGAATTAGAACTTGAGCAGGTGGTCCACTCTTCCTTGGATGTGGTGGAGGTGGTGGGGAAGCACCAGCTGAAGCTACTAAAGAAGCCATTGCTCAGTGATCACAAAGGGTCTTTCTCTCACAATGATGAAAGTCAGAGTGAGGAAAGAAGGAGGGATTTTCATCATTTGGGAAAAACAAGAGTTCTCAACCAATCAAAAGTGTTCATTTTAGATTATATGACCTAGTCTTACATCATTAGGAAACCAAAAGTGAAATGAACCAATGAAAAGTGTTATTACCAAGTCACATGACTTGCTGTGTTTACGTTAAGCGCTTTGCAGGGCCTCCCGGTTTGCTTCCAGAAACCTGCGCTTTGCGACTCGCTTCGCGTACCAGTTCGCTAACGTAGCACGTCATATGACGTATCACGCGACAACGTGAAACGTCATGCGGACGGGAGGCGTCACGATGTTGTTTTCTAACGCGGCACTTGCGGTAAAGAAACGTTTACCGGCTCGCGGTCTATTTCGCGGCATCAAGGTCAGCTAACGGGAAGCTTCCCGATTCGCGAAGCGGGAACGAAGAAAAAAAAATATTTAAAAAAAAAATTATTCATAAACATATAAAATATATTTTTGGATTTAAAGAAGAATACATTTTACAGCTACAGATATTAGCTGTTAAAAAACCAATGAAATTCACAGAAAAAACCATAGGTTATAGACCATATATAGTTAGGAATTAGCATTTACAAAACCTTGAAAATTCACTGAAAAAACCATAGGTTATAGACCATATATAGTTAGGAATTAGCATTTAGAAAACCTTATTTTACTCACACAAAACCATTGAAATTCCATATATAGTTAGTTGCACTAACTATATATCGCGCACCCGCAATCCACTGCTGATGATGTCACATATTACATCATTCATGACATGGTCAGTGACATCACTGATGACATCACTGATGACATCTCAAATGACATCACTGATGACATCACTGATGACGTCTCATTTGGCATCATTCTTGTGCTAATACGATAAACTTCTTCAGACTCTAATATAACCTTAGATACACTCAGTGTATACAGACACTCACACACTGCCACTCATCCATGGAGTTACTCACACACCCAGTCAGTCATGCAAAGAAACAATCTCACCTCCATTTCTTCAACTATACAGTTATACACACCTTACTTATTGAAACATATACTAACACATATTTACTCTCTTATACAATCCCTGATACAAGTTCACAATGATCGATACAACCACTCACTCAGTGGCTCTCATGCACAGTTATTTATATATGCCAACTCTCACATGTACTGTGTTTTACATATGTACTTACTATGACATGTAGCATTGAGATATCCATTCACTCATCAATACACTCATGCACACAGTCAACTGCCCATGTAGCTGTTTCCACATGCACTCTTGAACTCATACACCTAGTGAATAAACTGCTCACACATCTATGCACAGAGTCACACACCTTCCAGCCACCCCCACACAAACTCAATCTCCCATAGAAATACTTGGGCAACCAATTAATAACACATATAGCCTCTCGTATAGCTAATGATCAACACATGCAGCAGTTTACATCACAACAGACATAATGATGCACAAATTAAGACAGTTTAGTCACTAACCCGTGCATTCAGTAAGACGCATTTAATCACTCACTCATACAGTCAATCACGCACCTACTAAAACCTTCATTCAGACACTTATACATCCACTCATTCTTCAATATGTAAAACATATTTAAACTTTACAGAAACACATAATCACTGGATGTTGTCATCAGTGATGTCATCAGTGATGTCACTGACCATGTCATGAATGATGTAATATGTGACATCATCAGCAGTGGATTGCGGGTGCGCGATATATAGTTAGTGCAACTAACTATATATGGAATTTCAATGGTTTTGTGTGAGTAAAATAAGGTTTTCTAAATGCTAATTCCTAACTATATATGGTCTATAACCTATGGTTTTTTCAGTGAATTTTCAAGGTTTTGTAAATGCTAATTCCTAACTATATATGGTCTATAACCTATGGTTTTTTCTGTGAATATATATATATATATGACGCTCAGTCTTTTCTTTACTTTCAAAGAAACAAAACAGCACTCGAGGAGTTTGTGTCAACCACAAACGATTTATTTGCGGGGGACTTGCACAGACGCGTTTCGGCATGCTGCCTTCGTCAGTGTGTATAGCACAACAACAATCGACATGTTAATAAAGTTTTTTCATGAGTCATAGGAATCAACAAAGGACTCAACCCTCCTAGGATCACAGTGTGCGCCATCTTGGAGTGTATTCACAAAACTATATGGCCCATGTAAAGCACATATTCTGCCCACCGATGGGCTATTATCCGCGAACAGGAGGGTGTTGGTTACATCAAAAAGTTTAAATATTAAACAGTTCATAAAGCCGTGGATCGGCTAATGTCCTCTGTTAACCCATCCTATCATGATTATTCTTCTATAACAAGATACGTACGTATCACACCGATTCGATAAAAAGTTCATTAAATTTCATAATTCAAGACTAGATATAAATGGGGCAGTTCAAAATCATACCTATAATAGATCAATTATTTCCTATTCAAATTCTAAATTCATCAATCAAGTATTATAGAAAATAGAAACATCACAACTTCAGTGGCAAATTCATATGTCTAGATATATGGAGCTGGTAAGTGTTCTAGTCAAAAACATATATATCAGATCACTTATCACAGATCTCAGATCACAATTTACAACCGGCATTTTGGGAATAGGTTTGGAATTTCATGTCGGTGCATCTGGACTTCCATATGTTGCAACCCATGTGTTGGTCCCAATCGTCTTTAAGTTGCACCCTTACTTTTCCAAATGAAACGCCATTTCCTCCCCACTATTCAGTCCTCGTGGATGCTTGGTAGATAGGTCTATAATGTACCTTGACTCCAATCTGCGGAGTCGCCTTAAACGGTCACCGCCCCTGGCATTAGGTGGCACTATGTCCAAGCCAAAATACTGTAATGTGTTTCGGTCCCGACCGTGGACCTATATATATATAGTCCAAAGATTTTCTCCGTGTTTATAAAAACACAAAAATCCACTCGAGCCTCGGTATTTTTCTTGAAGTGTGAATTTAATTAATCAAACATGCAGCAAGTAAACGCCCGACGTGTTTCAATGCCCGAGCACCTTGGTCACGGGTCAAAGAAACATTCGTGCAGCAAGAATACATATAGTGCAAATTCATTCACATAGAGATAGGACTACTCTGTCTCTACACTCAGATGATTTTGGCAGACATCTCGGAATGTTGTTTTAACCAACGTGGTTGTAAAAGTTTTAAATAAAGTTTTTACTTGAACATCATGAAAATAATGATGGAATAGTCAGCACAACTGTTCGTGAATAGTACTGTACAACAAAATACACATGTATATAAAGAGTATTGTGCCATGTAAATTGCATTTTCGACAATTAGTGTCACATTATCGTCAAATATGTTTTAACCGGATGTTTCATAGAAAACATTTAACGTACAGTATTGCAGCCCAAGTGGGCTCATGACAATAAAGTTATATTATTGATAATAAATCAATATTCCTGGCCGAAAGGATTTTTGATACCACGTGTGTCTTAATACTGCCCCAGTGGGCTGTTTATCTCTAAACACAATACACAATAAAAAAAAATATATATATATATAAGGGTAGTTTAATTTTTTTGTAAATTCACAAAAGTTAATTTGTAAATCACAGTACTAAGGTATCCAATATGACATGAATGAGAGATATTGGAGGTCAACATCACTATTATATTCATGAGATAGTATTACAATATTCCATAATTGTTCAAAAGCCCACTGGGGCATAATATCTCATGTAAAGATGATGTAAATTGATGTCACATGGTCCATCGAAACTATCATATAGTTGCATAATGATGGCTACAATGTAATCGAGTACTGAGAGAAGTCACTTCGTTTTTTTAAAATTTCATGGTATATTTTGGTTTTAGTCTTTTCACTGTTTAAAAACACAAAAATGTTTTTGCACCTTTTTGCACTTTTTTTGTATGGTCGTTTATATATGTATTGTTGTTGCATTTGCATATTACCTCAGAAACATTGGAGAACACTGAGAGCAATAAGGGCAATTGGAACAAAGATCGTTGAAGTATGAACTGTTAAAGCTTTGTAAAAAGAATGAAGTATGTTCCATTTTACTCTTATAAAAATCGAGCATTTGAGTTCATAACGCCCTCAACGGTAGAAGAATTACTACTCGTAATATCAATGTTTCTGTTACTCTAATGCAACTTACCTCTTCCATGTCTATGATAATGGGGAGGGTAACCTTAGCAACCAATCCACGTCACCAGAAGGCTCTGACAGACCTATTGTGGGTGTGTGTATATATTCTTATCGCCTCCACTTTGAAGTTGTTGTGAACAAGGCGGTTGTTCCGCCGAAACGCGTAAGCCATCATCGTTGGGTGAATAAAAATTCCTCTTTGAAGAATCCCATGGAGTCAGCGCCTTTTTTTGTATTTTTGGAACGAAGGTTTGGATGACATATATATATATATATATATATATATATATATATATATATATATAAATACATATATATATATATATATATATATATATATATTACCTACTGGCGGTCGCCAGTAGGTATATATAGTTAGGATTTTTTCTCTATGTGATTTTTTAAAATTCTATGTCTAATAACTTTGGCGTTTGTGGACGGAATTGGCTGAAATTTTCAGGAAAATGGCACATTTTGTTTCTGAGCAGCCCTTGAAAATTTGGGGGGGGTTCGTCAAGGGGGGGCCGAGAAAAAAGGGGGGTCCCAAAACGTGTTTTTAACATTGAGTTTTCCATAGGGCGGTTGGCCTCACTTTTAGCCCGAACGGCTGAATGGATTTGCACGAAACATGGCAAAATTGTAGGGACTGGTAGCCCGATGTGCCTTTTGTAGGTCTCAATATATGTGCTCCAGTGGATTTTGAGAAATTAACGTTTAAAAAAAGATATATATCTGTAACAGCGGACCTGGCAGCGTCCCAGGACGCGTACTTTACGCGCAACGGAGCTTTGTGAAGCGAAGCTGATTGGTTCTCCGGCGTCTGTCAACATTCCAAACAGTCCGTAGCGGCCGCCATCTTGTCTCTCGGTAGGATCGAGAGACAAGAGGAGGCCAAAGCGAAGGGGCAAATGACCATAAGGGGGCATAGTACATTGTCGCTCACCCCCTAGGTTTGATGTGGAGGTTTTAAAAGGGCCCCGCGGGGCAAAAAAAAATAAAAATAATAATAATCGAACAGCTGAATGGATTTGCACGAAACTTGGCAAAATTGTAGGGACTGGTAGCCCGATGTGCCTTTGCTAGATCTCAATATATGTGCTCCAGTGGATTTTGAGAAATTAACGTTCAAAAAAAGATATATATCTGTAACAGCGCACCGCTTCGCGTACTTTTCGCGTTACGGAGCTTTGCGAAGCGAAGCTGATTGGCTCTCCGGTGTCTGTAAACATTCCAAACAGTCCGTAGCGGCCGCCATCTTGTCTCTCGGTAGGATCGAACAGCTGAATGGATTTGCACGAAACTTGGCAAAATTGTAGGGACTGGTAGCCCGATGTGCCTTTGCTAGGTCTCAATATATGTGCTTCAGTGCATTTTGAGAAATTAACGTTCAGAAACAAGATATATATCTGTAACAGCGCTCCGCTTCGCGGAGATAAAATTATATGTGTATTACCTAGCTGTTGCTAACACCAGTTAGCGACGGCTAGTAGAATATAGCGACCATCTTGGTCCCCACTTTGCATGTGAGTGATATTTATCACTAATGACATGCAAAGTGGGCATGCCAAGATGTTAGCGACTGGAAACAGTCGCTAACATCGCTATCTCCTATTATCAACTTTTGGAAATATTCGAGATAAGCGCGAATATCTCCAAAAGCTACCACCTGCCCTGAGCAGTTCTTAGCCATGTTATCCAATGGGAGGTGGATAACATGGCTAAGAGCATTAGCTCGGTAATGCATGAATATCGCTGAGTTTTCAGCGATATTAATGCATTGCGGTCGTTTTTTATCGTATTTCCGATAAACCTTGATAATAGCAAGGTTTATCTGCGATAATTTCTGACGGTAAAAAAATCGTTGCTAAGCATCGTTAGGGATAAATATCGCTTAACTTTGGTAATATGCCCCAACGTCTGTTAACGTTCGATTCGAAGGAAATCAGGAAGTGTTGAAAAACATTGTCTGCGCCATCTTGTCTTTTTTCAAATGCCACACTTTTGTCGTGCACGGCAGCCATTTTAGATGCCTTGACCAGACCCACTCTGTGCACGCTGTCGATCCTTAGCATGGCTCCCCACCCTCGCAAGCATCTCCCCCAGGCAGTGGTCACCCCCGCTCTCTGTCTTATGCATGGGTAATAAACCTCCCCCCATCTGCGCTGCTCTTCCCTGAGAATCACACCCTGTGCCCGCCCGACACCTCCCTTTCGCCCTATTCACTACCGCACCCTCTGACACTCCTTTTCCTCTGTGTCCGATTGTCCAGGCTGGTCCTAGGGTATCAGCTAGCCCTGCAGATGTAGTTTATGGCCACAGCTGTAAAGAATCACCCCTCTTCAAAGGAGTTATAGTAGATCAAGGCCCACACTCGATGAGATCCGTCACAGCAGAAGCGTTGCTATTATCTGAAAACCATCCTGTATTGTGATTGGGGAGGGGACCGAGCCTGAAGCGGAAGATTCCAGGGATGACTCTTTGTACATCAAAGTTTTTACAATTATGTGTCACATTAAAAATATATAGCACTCCGACAAAGTAGTAAGATTATAAAACTTTAATAATTTATAAATATATACAAGAAAACAAAAATAGTAATAACATATAAACATTTTTAGGGAAAAACAACGAAGTAGCGGTCGGCTGTGCGAATAGTCCCAACGCAGCACAACGTCCAGATTTCCGGCGTGGGGCGTCGCGGGGGGTGGGTCATCAGTAGCAAACTGTTGTGCGAATAGTTCCAAGGCAGCAGAACGCGCCGAAATCTAGATGACACGAAAGTGATGTCTAGTAAGTTGCCACCCAGCAAATAACGGCGTGGGGCGTCGCGGGGGGTGGGTCATCAGTAGCAAACTGTTGTGCGAATAGTTCCAAGGCAGCAGAACGATGGCACCAAGGTGATGTCCAGTAAGTTGCCGCACTGGTTTTGGTATCCTACAATGCTGCTCCGAATAACGGCGTGGGGCGCCCCGGGGGAGGCGGCGTGAACGGGCCTCTCCAGGTGGAGTGTCATCTGTTGTAGTGGGGCGCCCCTTTACCGTTTCAGTTGCCATTCCGTCCGTTTTTGGTCCACTGTGTCAAAAGCCGCAATTCAGCTGAGTTGCGCCCACTCTTGCGGTGCAGCGATAGGCGGCTGTCACAGGACTCTCAAAATGGCGGCAGGCTGTTTCCTTTTTGGGCCTGGTCCACTGAAATGGCCCTGGGACACCTTGGAAATCGGACGCTTGTCTGCTAGGTCTTGGACCCCATTCTCGAAAGCGTCCCCTCCGCCTTGAGAATTCATCAAAAGTTTTGGGGGCTCCGACTCCTGCAGGCTTCTGGTGGGGAGCGGCTGCCATGATTGCTCGCGGAATGACCACGACTGAGCTACGAGATGGTGGTGCTCTCATGCTGACGCCAGCTTCAGTCTGAAACATCCAGAAACAAGGTGGGGCTTTCATCGTTTGGGAAAAAAAAAAAGTTTTCATCCAATGAAAAGTGTTGTTTTTAGGTCACATGATCAAGCCTTCCATCATTAGGAAACCAAAAGTAAAATGAACCAATGAAAAGTTTTATAAACAAGTCACATGACCTGTTATGCGGCATAGGGTGTAAAATGCGTAGAAAATACGTTGGCACGTGAGGCGGCGTCAGTAGCGGACCGATGTGCGAATAGGCCGAAGGCAACACAACGCGCCAAGATCCGGATGGCACCGAGGTGGTGTCCAGCAAGTTGCAGCACTGGTGTGGCCATCCTACAATGCTGAAAGTCGGCGTGGGGCGCCCCGTTGGCCTGTGAGTTTGCGTCAGTAGCGGACCGATGTGCGAATAGGCCGAAGGCAGCACAACGCGCCAAGATCCGGATGGCACCGAGGTGGTGTCTAGTAAGTTGCCGCACTGGTGTGGCCATCCAACAATGCTGAAAGTCAGCGTGGGGCGCCCCGTTGGCCTGTGAGTTTGCGTCAGTAGCGGACCGATGTGCGAATAGGCCGAAGGCAGCACAACGCGCCAAGATCCGGATGGCACCGAGGTGGTGTCTAGTAAGTTGCCGCACTGGTGTGGCCATCATACAATGCTGAAAATCGGCGTGGGGCGCCCCGTTGGACTGTGAGATGGCGTCAGTAGCGGACCGATGTGTGAATGGGGCCGAAGGCAGCGCAACAATATTTTCGGAATAGAAGACACCACTAGGCGCTGAGATTCCAAGATCCGGATGGCACCGAGGTGGTGTGTAGCAAGTTGCCGCACTGGTGTGGCCATCCTACAATGCTGAAAGTCGGCGTGGGGCGCCCCGTTGGCCTGTGAGTTTGCATCAGTAGCGGACCGATGTGCGAATAGGCCGAAGGCAGCACAACGCGCCAAGATCCGGATGGCACCGAGGTGGTGTCTAGTAAGTTGTCGCACTTCTGTGGCCATCCTACAATGTTGAAAGTCGGCGTGGGGCGCCCCGTTGGCCTGTGAGATGGCGTCAGTAGCGGACCGATGTGCGAATGGGGCCAAAGGCAGCGCAACAATATTTTCTGATTTGAAGACACCACAAGGCGCTGAGATGCCAAGATCCGGATGGCACCGAGGTGGTGTCTAGCAAGTTGTGGCACTGGTGTGGCCATCGCACAATGGTAAAAGTCGGCGTGGGGCGCCCTGTTGGCCTGTGAGATGGTGTCAGTAGCGGACTGATGTGTGAATGGGGCCAAAGGCAGCGCAACAATATTTTCTACAATATTTTCGGAGTAGAAGACACCACAAGGCGCTGAGATGCCAAGATCCGGATGGCACCGAGGTGATGTCTAAGTTGCGGACCGATGTGCGAATGGGGCCAAAGGCAGCTCAACAATATTTTCTGAAGAGAATACACCACAAGGCGCTGAGATGCCAAGATCCGGATGGCACCGAGGTGATGTCTAAGTTGCGGACCGATGTGCGAATGGGGCCAAAGGTAGCGTAACAAGATTTTCTGTATGGAAGATACCACTAGGCGTTGAGATGCCAAGATTCGGATGGCACCGAGGTGATGTCTAGCAAGTTGTGCCACTGGTGTGGCCATCGTACAATGGTAAAAGTCGGCGTGGGGCACCCTATTGGCCTGTGAGATGGTGTCAGTAGCGGACTGATGTGCGAATGGGGCCAAAGGCAGCGCAACAATATTTTCTGACTGACACCACAAGGCGCTGAGATGCCAAGATCCGGATGGCACCGAGGTGATGTCTAAGTTGCGGACTGATGTGCGAATGGGGCCAAAGGCAGCGTAACAATATTTTCTGTATGGAAGATACCACTAGGCGTTGAGATGCCAAGATTCGGATGGCACCGAGGTGATGTCTAGCAAGTTGGTGTGGTCATCCTACAATGCTGAAACTCGGCGTGGGTCACCCCATTAGCCTGTGAGATGGCGTCAGTAGCGGACCGATGTGCGAATAGGCCGAAGGCAGCACAACGCGCCAAGATCCGGATGTCACCGTGGTGGTTTCATAGTTGAGAGGCACTTCATCTGCAGTGGGGCGCCGAGATCCGGATGGCACCGAGGTGATGTCTAGCAAGTTGCTGTACTGGTGTGGTCATCCTACAATGCTGAAATGTAGTGGGGCGCCCATTTACCGTTTCAGTTGCCATTCAGCTGAGTTTCGGCTGCTCTTGATGCTACAGCGACAGGCGGCTGCAAGAGGACTCTCAAAATGGCGGCCTGTTCTTTGGATTTGGGCCTGGTCCACTAAAATGGCCCTGGGACACCTTAGAACTTGGACGCTCGATTTTTTTTTCCTTTCCTGTACATGCAAAAAAAGGTAAATGCCCGGTACGTTACACGCTTCATCTGCCACGATGAACTCTCCAGAGGAACCGAAAAAAAATATAGTTGTGGTAACTATACCATGCATCGTCATATGGAGAGGTGGCACCAATTAATTATAGTGCTGCATAAAAGAGATATTTGGAGGAGAACCCCTGACCTGCTAGTACATTCATCAAAGAAGTGGCACTGAGAGCTTCAGAGGCAAGGGAAACGGTCCCAAATATTTAGAAGAACTTTGGAAAGATTAAAATGACATGTTTAGATTGTGGTAAATTAATTTCATGTGGACAGATGAGTGTTACTCTAATAAATACAGCATATGAACATCATCATAGTCGATGGTTGGTAGAGACATTTTGACTATATCCTGGACCTGCCCGTCCTCGCCCAAAATTGCGCCGGAATAAATGGGACTCGTAACTCCTTGTTGTGTACTGGTTGCAGAACCTTGAAATCACGAGATACGTATGCAGTTTTGAAGCACATGGCGGGCGGGGACGAGAATTGATTGAATATTTCGACATCCCTATTGATATTAAGTTCTGATGTGTTATTGATTACTGTACTGTTGAAAGTTCGAATTAACAACACCCATGGTACTTGCCCGCAAATGTATATCTAGATAATTTTATTGTAACTGGCCCTGTCGTATTTTAATTATAAAATGTACGTCCACCGATTCCGTAACTGTTAGACACCTTAGTTCTTGCAACCTAATGGCCCGCCCGTTACGTTCCTCTACAGTGTAAATGTCTATTCATCATATACGATTACAGTTTGCTCCGTGGCAGGCCCACGTGGTTATAGGCTCGTATTTGTATAATGAAATTTTCACAATAAAGGTTTTTAAAAGAAAACATGGTAGTAGTATATACATTGGTAAAGTTTTTAATAATAGTCACTGTTTTAGAATCATTAAAAGGCAAGTGAAATAAAGCAGACCAATTACATGAAGGGTAAAAGGTATAATACGAAGGAACGCAGTAAAGATAAATGGTCAAGGGCTGTTGTGTTTTCTATTCCTGCAACATAAAGTGATCGATAAGAATCTCATATTCAGGCGTATCGGCGACTAAGACAGCAGGTCGACCCTCTTTTGCTCAACGGCTCCGTCATGGGACGAAGAAACGCTCTTTTTCTCGAAAAAAGAATATATTTTACTTGCAGGACAGTTGTAAAATTTCCGGGAAAGTACATTAGCCTGGAATATTATAACATATATTTAAGAAAAAATAATGTTCGGAAGTAATTAAAAGCGTAATTTTTAGGTGATATGACCAAGGCTTTCATCATTAGAATAAGAAAAGTAAAATGAACCAATGAAAAGTTTTATTAACAAGTCACATGACTTGTTATGCTTACGTTACGCGCTGCGCGCCCCGGATGACTTCCGGATGCGCTAACGCGGCGCGTCATATGACGCATTACGCGACAACGCAGGTCCAGAATATAGTCAAAATGTCTCCACCAACCAGCGGTCGAAACACAACCCCTTTCAGCAGGCTAAATAGTTCTGTTAAATGACAACAGAAGGGACAGGCAACAAGAACCATCAGTCAAAGAGGGGAGGGCTAGTTCTTCTCTACCGGGTTACATTGGGGCGCTACCGGAACTGATCGAATTGGTAGTCTACAGTGTTTCTGGATGTTTCAGACTGAAGCTGGGGTTAGCATGAGAGCACCACCATTTCGTAGCTCCGTTGTGGCCATTCCGCAACCAATCATGGCAGCCGCTCTTTATCGTTATTTTGGGCGGGGTGGGTGGCGGAGCCGAGCTGTTTTGCAGCCATCATTGTGTGGAGTTCAGTTCATCTCACTAGTTTTGTATTTGTCATGAGGGGTTGTTCCTAATGTTTCTATTTTAGCGAGGTCAAAAAGAGATCCCATTAGTGGCCTACTGATTTTGCTCGATTCCTTTTCTTTTTTTTTACACGATTTTTCGTTATCTGCAAAGACTAAACAGAGTATTGCGACTCTGTGTTTGTTTGTAAATAGAGAATGAACCAAAGAGAACTAATTCTAAAACAGTAAATACTTGGATAACAATCAATCAAATGGAGAGAGAAGCAGGCACGACGGATTACAACGGGGGCAAAGGCCTGCGTTAACTACCTTTCACTATCTGCAAAGAGAGAGTACTCCTAATAGAAATGAGGGGGGGGGCACCATTCAAAGCAGATCAGTGTGCATAAACACGAAAATGTTTTCACTTACCACGTACTTGACATTCGACAGCTTATGATATTTGCTATTAAAAAACCATTGAAATTCACTGAAAAAACCATAGGTTATAGACCATATATAGTTAGGAATTAGCATTTACAAAACCTTGAAAATTCACTGAAAAAACCATAGGTTATAGACCATATATAGTTAGGAATTAGCATTTAAAAAACCTTATTTTACTCACACAAAACCATTGAAATTCCATATATAGTTAGTTGCACTAACTATATATCGCGCACCCGCAATCCACTGCTGATCATGTCACATATTACATCATTCATGACATGGTCAGTGACATCACTGATGACATCACTGATGACATCTCAAATGACATCACTGATGACATCACTGATGACATCTCATTTGACATCATTCTTGTGCTAATACGATAAACCTCTTCAGACTCTAATATAACCTTAGATACACTCAGTGTATACAGACACTCACACACTGCCACTCATCCATGGAGTTACTCACACACCCAGTCAGTCATGCAAAGAAACAATCTCACCTCCATTTCTTCAACTATACAGTTAAACACACCTTACTTATTGAAACATATACTAACACATATTTACTCTCTTATACAATCCCTGATACAAGTTCACAATGATCGATACAACCACTCACTCATTCAGTGGCTCTCATGCACAGTTATTTATATATGCCAACTCTCACATGTACTGTGTTTTACATATGTACTTACTATGACATGTAGCATTGAGATATCCATTCACTCATCAATACACTCATGCACACAGTCAACTGCCCATGTAGCTGTTTCCACATGCACTCTTGAACTCATACACCTAGTGAATAAACTGCTCACACATCTATGCATAGAGTCACACACCTTCCAGCCACCCCCACACAAACTCAATCTGCCATAGAAATACTTGGGCAACCAATTAATAACACATATAGCCTCTCGTATAGCTAATGATCAACACATGCAGCAGTTTACAGAACAACAGACATAATGATGCACAAATTAAGACAGTTTAGTCACTAACCCATGCACTCAGTGAGACACATTTAATCACTCACTCATACATTCAGTCATGCACCTACTAAATCCTTCGTCCAGACACTTATACATCTACTCATTCTTCAATATGTAAAACATATTTAAACTTTACAGAAACACACAGTCACTGGATGACGTCATCAGTGATCTCATCAGTGATGTCATTTGAGATGTCATCAGTGATGTCATCAGTGATGTCACTGACCATGTCATGAATGATGTAATATGTGACATGATCAGCAGTGGATTGCGGGTGCGCGATATATAGTTAGTGCAACTAACTATATATGGAATTTCAATGGTTTTGTGTGAGTAAAATAAGGTTTTTTAAATGCTAATTCCTAACTATATATGGTCTATAACCTATGGTTTTTTCAGTGAATATATATATATATATATGTATATATATATATATATGTATATATGTATATATGTATATATATATATATATGTATATATTACCTACTGGCGGTCGCCAGTAGGTATATATAGTTAGGATTTTTTCTCTATGGGTTTTTTGAAAATTCTATGTCTAATAACTTTGCCGTTTGTGGACGGAATTGGCTGAAATTTTCAGGAAAATGGCACATTTTGTTTCTGAGCAGCCCCTGAAAATTGGGGGGGGTTTCGTCCAGGGGGGGTCGAGAAAAAAGGGGGGTCCCAAAACGTGTTTTTAACATTGAGTTTTCCATAGGGCGGTTGGCCTCACTTTTAGCCCGAACGGCTGAATGGATTTGCACGAAACTTGGCAAAATTGTAGGGACTGGTAGCCCGATGTGCCTTTTGTAGGTCTCAATATATGTGCTCCAGTGGATTTTGAGAAATTAACGTTTAAAAAAAGATATATATCTGTAACAGCGGACCGGGCAGCGTCCCAGGACGCGTACTTTTCGCGCAACGGAGCTTTGTGAAGCGAAGCTGATTGGTTCTCCGGCGTCTGTCAACATTCCAAACAGTCCGTAGCGGCCGCCATCTTGTCTCTCGGTAGGATCGAGAGACAAGAGGAGGCGAAAGCGAAGGGGCAAATGACCATAAGGGGGAATAGTAGATCCTCGCTGACCCCCTAGGTTTGATGTGGAGGTTTTAAAAGGGCCCCGCGGGGCAAAAAAAAATAATAATAATAATAATCGAACGGCTGAATGGATTTGCACGAAACTTGGCAAAATTGTAGGGACTGGTAGCCCGATGTGCCTTTGCTAGGTCTCAATATATGTGCTTCAGTGGATTTTGAGAAATTAACGTTCAAAAAAAGATATATATCTGTAACAGCGCACCGCTTCGCGTACTTTTCGCGTTACGGAGCTTTGCGAAGCGAAGCTGATTGGCTCTCCGGTGTCTGTAAACATTCCAAACAGTACGTAGCGGCCGCCATCTTGTCTCTCGGTAGGATCGAGAGACAAGAGGAGGCCAAAGCGAAGGGGCAAATGACCATAAGGGGGCATAGTAGATCCTCGCTGACCCCCTAGGTTTGATGTGGAGGTTTTAAAAGGGCCCCGCAGGGCAAAAAAAAAAATAATAATAATAATCGAACGGCTGATGACCATAAGGGGGCATAGTAGATCCTCGCTGACGCCCTAGGTTTGATGTGGAGGTTTTAAAAGGGCCCCGCGGGGCAAAAAAAAATAATAATAATAATAATCGAACGGCTGAATGGATTTGCACGAAACTTGGTAAAATATTAGGGACTGGTAGCCCGATGTGCCTTTGCTATGTCTCAATATATGTGCTTCAGTGCATTTTGAGAAATTAACGTTCAAAAACAAGATATATATCTGTAACAGCGCTCCGCTTCGCGGAGATAAAATTATATGTGTATTACCTAGCTGTTGCTAACACCAGTTAGCGACGGCTAGTAGGAGATAGCGACCATCTTGGGTCCCACTTTGCATGTGAGTGATATTTATCACTAATGACATGCAAAGTGGGCATGCCAAGATGTTAGCGACTGGAAACAGTCGCTAACATCGCTATCTCCTATTATCAACTTTTGGAAATATTCGAGATAAGCGCGAATATCTCCAAAAAGTAACAGCTGCCCTGAGCAGTTCTTAGCCATGTTATCCAATGGGAGGTGGATAACATGGCTAAGAGCATTAGCTCGGTAATGCATGAATATCGCGGAGTTTTCAGCGACATTAATGCATTGCGCTCGTTTTTTATCGTATTTGCGATAAACCTTGATAATAGCAAGGTTTATCTGCGATAATTTCTGACGGTAAAAAAATCTTTGCAATGCATCGTTAGGGATAAATATCGCTTAACTTTGGTAATATGCCCCAACGTCTGTTAACGTTCGATTCGAAGGAAATCAGGAATTGTTGAAAAACATTGTGTGCGCCATCTTGTCTTTTTTCAAATGCCACACTTTTGTCGTGCACGGCAGCCATTTTAGATGCCTTGACCAGATCCACTCTGTGAACGCTGTCGATCCTTAGCATGGCTCCCCACCCTCGCAAGCATCTCCCCCAGGCAGTGGTCACCCCCGCTCTCTGTTTTATGCATGGGTAATAAACCTCCCCCCATCTGCGCTGTTCTTCCCTGAGAATCACACCCTGTGCCCGCCCGACACCTCCCTTTCGCCCTATTCACTACCGCACCCTCTGACACTCCTTTTCCTCTGTGTCCGATTGTCCAGGCCGGTCCTAGGCTATCAGCTAGCCCTGCAGATGTAGTTTATGGCCACAGCTGTAAAGAATCACCCGTCTTCAAAGGAGTTATAGTAGATCAAGGCCCACACTCGATGAGATCCGTCACAGCAGAAGCGTTGCTATTATCTGAAAACCATTCTGTATTGTGATTGGGGAGGGGACCGAGCGTGAAGCGGAAGATTCCAGGGATGACTCTTTGTACATCAAAGTTTTTACAATTATGTGTCACATTAAAAATATATAGCACTCCGACAAAGTAGTAAGATTATAAAACTTTAATAATTTATAAATATATACAAGAAAACAAAAATAGTAATAACATATAAACATTTTTAGAGAAAAACAACGAAGTAGCGGTCGGCTGTGCGAATAGTCCCAACGCAGCACAACGTCCAGATTTCCGGCGTGGGGCGTCGCGGGGGGTGGGTGATCAGTAGCAAACTGTTGTGCGAATAGTTCCAAGGCAGCAGAACGCGCCGAAATCTAGATGACACAAAAGTGATGTCTAGTAAGTTGCCACCCAGCAAATAACGGCGTGGGGCGTCGCGGGGGGTGGGTCATCAGTAGCAAACTGTTGTGCGAATAGTTCCAAGGCAGCAGAACGATGGCACCAAGGTGATGTCCAGTAAGTTGCCGCACTGGTTTTGGTATCCTACAATGCTGCTCCGAATAACGGCGTGGAGCGCCCCGGGGGAGGCGGCGTGAACGGGCCTCTCCAGGTGGAGTCTCGTCTGTTGTAGTGGGGCGCCCCTTTACCGTTTCAGTTGCCATTCCGTCCGCTTTTGGTCCACTGTGTCAAAATCCGCCATTCAGCTGAGTTGCGCCCACTCTTGCTGTGCAGCGATAGGCGGCTGTCACAGGACTCTCAAAATGGCGGCAGGCTGTTTCCTTTTTGGGCCTGGTCCACTGAAATGGCCCTGGGACACCTTGGAAATCGGACGCTTGTCTGCTAGGTC
Source organism: Lissotriton helveticus (assembly GCF_964261635.1). NCBI lineage: Eukaryota > Metazoa > Chordata > Amphibia > Caudata > Salamandridae > Lissotriton > Lissotriton helveticus. The sequence continues at coordinate 475,807,310 of NC_136061.1, read as the reverse complement.
TTGGACCCCATTCTCGAAAGCGTCCCCTCCGCCTTGAGAATTCATCAAAAGTTTTGGGGGCCCCGACTCCTGCAGGCTTCTGGTGGGGAGCGGCTGCCATGATTGCTCGCGGAATGACCACGACGGAGCTACGAGATGGTGGTGCTCTCATGGTGACGCCAGCTTCAGTCTGAAACATCCAGAAACAAGGTGGGGCTTTCATCGTTTGGGGGAAAAAAAAAGTTTTCATCCAATGAAAAGTGTTGTTTTTAGGTCATATGATCAAGCCTTCCATCATTAGGAAACCAAAAGTAAAATGAACCAATGAAAAGTTTTATAAACAAGTCACATGACCTGTTATGCGGCATAGGGTATAAAATGCGGAGAAAATACGTTGGCACGTGAGGCGGCGTCAGTAGCGGACCGATGTGCGAATAGGCCGAAGGCAATACAACGCGCCAAGATCCGGATGGCATCGAGGTGGTGTCATAGTTGAGAGTTCTGAGCAGCGGTTGTAACACTGTCTGAAGCTTATTTGCAGCTGCTGCAGCTTCACTACGCGCCAAGATCCGGATGGCACCGAGGTGGTGTGTAGGAAGTTGCCGCACTGGTGTGGCCATCCTACAATGCTGAAAGTCGGCGTGGGGCGCCCCGTTGGCCTGTGAGTTTGCGTCAGTAGCGGACCGATGTGCGAATAGGCCGAAGGCAGCACAACGCGCCAAGATCCGGATGGCACCGAGGTGGTGTCTAGTAAGTTGTCGCACTTCTGTGGCCATCCTACAATGTTGAAAGTCGGCGTGGGGCGCCCCGTTGGCCTGTGAGATGGTGTCAGTAGCGGACTGATGTGTGAATGGGGCCAAAGGCAGCGCAACAATATTTTCTACTATATTTCCGGTGTAGAAGAGACCACAAGGCGCTGAGATGCCAAGATCCGGATGGCACCGAGGTGGTGTGTAGCAAGTTGCCGCACTGGTGTGGCCATCCTACAATGCTGAAAGTCGGCGTGGGGCGCCCCGTTGGCCTGTGAGATGGCGTCAGTAGCGGACCGATGTGCGAATAGGCCGAAGGCAGCACAACAATATTTTCTGACTGACACCACAAGGCGCTGAGATGCCAAGATCCGGATGGCACCGAGGTGATGTCTAAGTTGCGGACTGATGTGCGAATGGGGCCAAAGGCAGCGTAACAATATTTTTTGTATGGAAGATACCACTAGGCGTTGAGATGCCAAGATTCGGATGGCACTGAGGTGATGTCTAGCAAGTTGGTGTGGTCATCCTACAATGCTGAAACTCGGCGTGGGTCACCCCATTAGCCTGTGAGATGGCGTCAGTAGCGGACCGATGTGCGAATAGGCCGAAGGCAGCACAACGCGCCAAGATCCGGATGTCACCGTGGTGGTTTCATAGTTGAGAGGCACTTCATCTGCAGTGGGGCGCCGAGATCCGGATGGCACCGAGGTGATGTCTAGCAAGTTGCTGTACTGGTGTGGTCATCCTACAATGCTGAAACTCGGCGTGGGTCGCCCCATTAGCCTGTGAGATGGCGTCAGTAGCGGACCGATGTGCGAATAGGCCGAAGGCAGCACAACGCGCCAAGATCCGGATGTCACCGTGGTGGTTTCATAGTTGAGAGGCACTTCATCTGCAGTGGGGCGCCGAGATCCGGATGGCACCGAGGTGATGTCTAGCAAGTTGCTGTACTGGTGTGGTCATCCTACAATGCTGAAACTCGGCGTGGGTCGCCTCATTAGCCTGTGAGATGGCGTCAGTAGCGGACCGATGTGCGAATAGGCCGAAGGCAGCACAACGCGCCAAGATCCGGATGTCACCGTGGTGGTTTCATAGTTGAGAGGCACTTCATCTGCAGTGGGGCGCCGAGATCCGGATGGCACCGAGGTGATGTCTAGCAAGTTGCTGTACTTGTGTGGTCATCCTACAATGCTGAAACTCGGCGTGGGTCGCCCCATTAGCCTGTGAGATAGCAGTTCTTTGGATTTGGGCCTGGCTCGTCTGCTGTAGTGGGGCGCCCCTTTACCGTTTCAGTTGCCATTCAGCTGAGTTTCGGCTGCTCTTGATGCTACAGCGACAGGCGGCTGCAACAGGACTCTCAAAATGGCGGCCTGTTCTTTGGATTTGGGCCTGGTCCACTAAAATGGCCCTGGGACACCTTAGAACTCGGACGCTCGATTTTTTTTTCCTTTCCTGTACATGCAAAAAAAGGTAAATGCCCGGTACGTTACACGCTTCATCTGCCACGATGAACTCTCTAGAGGAACCGAAAAAAAATATAGTTGTGGTAACTATACCATGCATTGTCATATGGAGAGGTGGCACCAATTAATTATAGTGCTGCATAAAAGAGAGATTTGGAGGAGAACCCCTGACCTGCTAGTACATTCATCAAAGAAGTGGCACTGAGAGCTTCAGAGGCAAGGGAAACGGTCCCAAATATTTAGAAGAACTTTGGAAAGATTAAAATGACATGTTTAGATTGTGGCAAATTTATTTCATGTGGACATCTGAGTGTTACTCTAATAAATACAGCATATGAACATCATCATAGTCGATGGTTGGTAGAGACATTTTGACTATATCCTGGACCTGCCCGTCCTCGCCCAAAATGGCGCCAGAATAAATGGGACTCGTAACTCCTTGTTGTGTACTGGTTGCAGAACCTTGAAATCACGAGATACGTATGCAGTTTTGAAGCACATGGCGGGCGGGGACGAGAATTGATTGAATATTTCGACATCCCTATTGATATTAAGTTCTGATGTGTTATTGATTACTGTACTGTTGAAAGTTCGAATTAACGTCACCCATGGTACTTGCCCGCAAATGTATATCTAGATAATTTTATTGTAACTGGCCCTGTCGTATTTTAATTATAAAATGTACGTCCACCGATTCCGTAACTGTTAGACACCTTAGTTCTTGCAACCTAATGGCCCGCCCGTTACGTTCCTCTACAGTGTAAATGTCTATTCATCATATACGATTACAGTTTGCTCCGTGGCCGGCCCACGTGGTTATAGGCTCGTATTTGTATAATGAAATTTTCACAATAAAGGTTTTTAAAAGAAAACATGGTAGTAGTATATACATTGGTAAAGTTTTTAATAATAGTCACTGTTTTAGAATCATTAAAAGGCAAGTGAAATAAAGCAGACCAATTACATGAAGGGTAAAAGGTATAATACGAAGGAACGCAGTAAAGATAAATGGTCAAGGGCTGTTGTGTTTTCTATTCCTGCAACATAAAGTGATCGATAAGAATCTCATATTCAGGCGTATCGGCGACTAAGACAGCAGGTCGACCCTCTTTTGCTCAACTGCTCCGTCATGGGACGAAGAAACGCTCTTTTTCTCGAAAAAAGAATATATTTTACTTGCAGGACAGTTGTAAAATTTCCGGGAAAGTACATTAGCCTGGAACATTATAACATATATTTAAGAAAAAATAATGTTCGGAAGTAATGAAAAGCGTAATTTTTAGGTCATATGACCAAGCCTTTCATCATTACAATAAGAAAAGTAAAATGAACCAATGAAAAGTTTTATTAACAAGTCACATGACTTGTTATGCTTACGTTACGCGCTGCGCGCCCCGGATGACTTCCGGATGCGCTAACGCGGCGCGTCATATGACGCATTACGCGACAACGCAGGTACAGAATATAGTCAAAATGTCTCCACCAACCAGCGGTCGGAACACAACCCCTTTCAGCAGGCTAAATAGTTCTGTTAAATGACAACAGAAGGGACAGGCAACAAGAACCATCAGTCAAAGAGGGGAGGGCTAGTTCTTCTCTACCGGGTTACATTGGGGCGCTACCGGAACTGATCGAATTGGTAGTCTACAGTGTTTCTGGATGTTTGAGACTGAAGCTGGGGTTAGCATGAGAGCAGCACCATTTCGTAGCTCCGTCGTGGTCATTCCGCAACCAATCATGGCAGCCGTTCTTTATCGTTATTTTGGGCGGGGTGGGTGGCGGAGCAGAGCTGTTTTGCAGCCATCATTGTGTGGAGTTCAGTTCATCTCACTAGTTTTGTATTTGTCATGAGGGGTTGTTCCTAATGTTTCTATTTTAGCGAGGTCAAAAAGAGATCCCATTAGTGGCCTACTGATTTTGCTCGATTCCTTTTCTTTTTTTTTACACGATTTTTCGTTATCTGCAAAGACTAAACAGAGTACTGCGACTCTGTGTTTGTTTGTAAATAGAGAATGAACCAAAGAGAACTAATTCTAAAACAGTAAATACTTGGATAACAATGAATCAAATGGAGAGAGAAGCAGGCACGACGGATTACAATGGGGGCAAAGACCTGCGTTAACTACCTTTCACTATCTGCAAAGAGAGAGTACTCCTAATAGAAATGAGGGGGGGGGGCACCATTCAAAGCAGATCAGTGTGCATAAACACGAAAATGTTTTCACTTACCACGTACTTGACATTCGACAGCTTATGATATTTGCTATTAAAAAACCATTGAAATTCACTGAAAAAACCATAGGTTATAGACCATATATAGTTAGGAATTAGCATTTACAAAACCTTGAAAATTCACTGAAAAAACCATAGGTTATAGACCATATATAGTTAGGAATTAGCATTTAAAAAACCTTATTTTACTCACACAAAACCATTGAAATTCCATATATAGTTAGTTGCACTAACTATATATCGCGCACCTGCAATCCACTGCTGATGATGTCACATATTACATCATTCATGACATGGTCAGTGACATCACTGATGACATCACTGATGACATCTCAAATGACATCACTGATGACATCACTGATGACAACATCCAGTGACTGTATGTTTCTGTAAAGTTAAAATGTGTCTTACATATTGAAGAATGAGTGGAAGTATAAGTGTCTGGACAAAGGATTTAGTAGGTGCATGACTGAATGCATGAGTGAGTGATTAAATGTGTCTCACTGAGTGCATGGGTTAGTGACTAAAGTGTCTTAATTTGTGCTTCATTATGTCTGTTGTTCTGTAAACTGCTGCATGTTTTGATCAGTAGCTATATGATTAACTATATGGGTTACTGATTGATTGTCCAAGTATTTGTATGGGAGACTGAGTGTGTGTGTGGCTGGCTGGGAGGTGTGTGACTCTGTGCAGATCAATGTGTACTTGTATCAATGATTGTATAACAAGGTAAGTATGTGTTAGTATATGTTTGAAAATGTAAGGTGCTCTATGTTTAACTGTATAGACAAGAAAATGGAAGTGTCATTGATTCTTTACAGGACTGACTAGGTGTGTGAGTAACTCCATGGATGAGTGGCAGACTGTGAGTGTCTGTATAGGTGTATGAGTGCATATGATAGTGTTGTAAAGATGAGTGATTGTATGTATGAATGATAGTATGGGTGAATGAGTGAAGGTGTGTGTAGACGTAGGAATCAGTGAGTGCGTATGTAGTAACTAGTATTGGTGTGTCAATGGTTTCCAAAATTATATTCTGTATTTAACACTGGGTGAAACAGAGGTTATATTAAAATGTGAGGAGATGCATTGTATTGTCACATGAATGATATCATCAGTGATGTGGTCATTGATGTCAAATGAGATGTCATCAGTGATGTCATCAGTGATGTCACTGACCATGTCATGAATGATGTAATATGTGACATCATCAGCAGTGGATTGCAGGTGCGCGATATATAGTTAGTGCAACTAACTATATATGGAATTTCAATGGTTTTGTGTGAGTAAAATAAGGTTTTTTAAATGCTAATTCCTAACTATATATGGTCTATAACCTATGGTTTTTTCAGTGAATTTTCAAGGTTTTGTAAATGCTAATTCCTAACTATATATGGTCTATAACCTATGGTTTTTTCAGTGAATATATATATATATTCACTGAAAAAACCATAGGTTATAGACCATATATAGTTAGGAATTAGCATTTACAAAACCTTGAAAATTCACTGAAAAAACCATAGGTTATAGACCATATATAGTTAGGAATTAGCATTTAAAAAACCTTATTTTACTCACACAAAACCATTGAAATTCCATATATAGTTAGTTGCACTAACTATATATCGTGCACCCGCAATCCACTGCTGATGATGTCACATATTACATCATTCATGACATGGTCAGTGACATCACTGATGACATCACTGATGACATCTCAAATGACATCACTGATGACATCACTGATGACATCATCCAGTGACTGTGTGTTTCTGTAAAGTTTAAATATGTTTTACATATTGAAGAATGAGTAGATGTAGAAGTGTCTGGATGAAGGATTTAGTAGGTGCGTGACTGACTGTATGAGTGAGTGATTAAATGTGTCTCACTGAGTGCATGGGTTAGTGACTAAACTGTCTTAATTTGTGCATCATTATGTCTGTTGTTCTGTAAACTGCTGCATGTGTTGATCAGTAGCTATATGAGTAACTATATGGGTTATTGATTGATTGCCCAAGTATTTGTATGGGAGACTGAGTGTGTGTGTGGCTGGCTGGGAGGTGTGTGACTCTGTGCAGATCAATGTGTACTTGTATCAATGATTGTATAAGAGAGTAATTATGTGTTAGTATATGTTTCAAAATGTAAGGTGCTCTATGTTTAACTGTATAGATTAGAAAATGGAAGTGTGATTGATTATTTACAGGACTGACTAGGTGTGTGAGTAACTCCATGGATGAGTGACAGAGTGTGAGAGTCTGTATAGGTGTATGAGTGCATATGATAGTGTTGTAAAGATGAGTGATTGTATGTATGAATGATTGTATGGGTAAATGAGTGAATGTGTGTGTAAACATAGGAATCACTGAGTGCGTATGTAGTAACTAGTATTGGTGTGTCAATGGTTTCAAAAATTATACTCTGTATTTAACACTGGGTGTAACAGAGGTTATATTAAAGTGTGAGGAGATGCATTGTATTGTCACATGAATGATATCATCAGTGATGTGGTCATTGATGTCAAATGAGATGTCATCAGTGATGTCATCAGTGATGTCATTTGAGATGTCATCAGTGATGTCATCAGTGATGTCACTGACCATGTCATGAATGATGTAATATGTGACATCATCAGCAGTGGATTGCGGGTGCACGATATATAGTCAGTGCAACTAACTATATATGGAATTTCAATGGTTTTGTGTGAGTAAAATAAGGTTTTTTAAATGCTAATTCCTAACTATATATGGTCTATAACCTATGGTTTTTTCAGTGAATTTTCAAGGTTTTGTAAATGCTAATTCCTAACTATATATGGTCTATAACCTATGGTTTTTTCAGTGAATTTTCAAGGTTTTGTAAATGCTAATTCCTAACTATATATGGTCTATAACCTATGGTTTTTTCAGTGAATTTCAATGGTTTTTTAATAGCAAATATCATAAGCTGTCGAATGTCAAGTACGTGGTAAGAATTTTTTTTTTCGTGTTTATGCACACTGATCTGCTTTGATTGCTGCCCCCCACCCCTATTTCTATTAGGAGTACTCTCTCTTTGCAGATAGTGAAGGGTAGTTAACGCAGCCCTTTTCCCCCTTTGTAATCCGTCGTGCCTGCTTCTCTCTCCATTTGATTGATTGTTCTCTTTGGTTCATTCTCTATTTACAAACAAGCACAGAGTCGCAATACTCTGTTTAGTCTTTGCAGATAGCGAAAAATCGTGTAAAAAAACAAAAGGAATCGAGCAAAATCAGTAGGCCACTAATGGGATCTCTTTTGACCTCGCTAAAATAGAAACATTAGGAACAACCTGTTGAAAATAGCAATGCGTATGTATATAAGCGGCGTTCATTTGTGTTCACAGTACCCCTTGTTGATTGTTTCAATCGAGCATTGAATTGTTCGAAGTTAATTCTCTTAAGGATCTTCTCTACCTGCAAACGAGGAAGAATAGGAATATTCTATCTCCCTTTGCAGATAGTGAAGGGTAGGTAACGCAAGCCTTTAACACGTCGTACCTATTTCATTCCTCATTGATTGATTGATTGTCCGAACATTGACTGTTTGGGAATTAGTTCTTTTTGGAGGTATTCCCTGTTTGCAAATAAACGTAGGAAAATCTTTGCAAGTAGTGAAAGGGTACGTAATGCGGACCGTTCTCCCCCGTTGTAATCTGTCATGCCTATCTACTCCCCACTGATTGATGCACCTTTTTCACCCGGACCATTTACTAGAGATACGTCATCTGGCCCGACCAGAGAGCACCCCTAGTGAAAAGGACATATGCAATAATAACGAAGTGATCACTGTATCCTGTTAACAGAAACTTTACCATGAAACAACCTGGAAAGAAAAAAATAGGAAAACGAAAATCAGTAGGCCACTGATGAACATGAACTTTTATTAAACAACGAACAAAGAAACGATAACATAACGTAATGATAAAACCTATTAATGTCCTAGAAACAAGAAAACGTTAAAATATGCCAGTGGTGAGAGACCAGAAAAACAGTAAGAGAAACCAAATCACCCCTCGCTGTCCCACCGCCTGCCACGCCAAAAAAATCGATAGACTAGGGAAAATGCAAGTCAGTAGAACATCCACCCCCACTCTGGAAACTTCCAAGGTGGGGCAGGGTTCCGGCTACGCCCAGCCGGGAGCAGCCCATATAAGGCAGGTCCTGCTGCCACGCCTCGGCCAGGAGATCCTAACGTAGGGTGTAGCCGAAGGAGAGGCCGAGGCCAGCGGGACCCGGCCAGGGGATTGCCTTTACAACGCTGAACAGTTGCAGGGGGGGGGAATGTCTCCTCGACCCTCCCCTCTCTCTCCCAGTCCGGCCGCGGTGGCCCTTGAGAGTTGCAGGTAGTCCCGCCACATGCTCTTCCGGTCCGACCACCAACGGTCGGGGGGCCGAGGCCGACGGGATCCGGCTGCAGCCGATAAACCAAGAAACCCGTTCATGGGGCCAGAGCCAGGGGCGTCCGGCCGACATCCACCGGAAGCCCGGCCCGAAGACGGACGGGACACTTCTTTCTTTTATAATGGCTGCGACAACACTGGGGGGGGATGTCTTGCACATGCCTCCGACCCCCCCCTCGTCCTCATCGCCTGGTCCGGCCATAACAAATCTCAAGCGAGACGCCGTGGGGTGCACTGGGAGGGAGAGACGGTGCGAACAGGCCTCTCCCGCCTCCCCAGGTGGAGGCTTCCCAGCTGCACCCTCAGCGCTCCAGGCGCCCGGAAAAGGGTTCTTCCACTGTGGCCATGCTGCAACGTCTCGCCCGGCAGGGTGGAGCCCGTCCGCTCATGTGACCCCGCGATCGCCGGTAGCTGCCGAACTCTCAAAATGGCGGTCGACCTGGCAAGAGCGGGCCCAACATAAAGAAATGGCCCGGTCACTGGTTGACTCCACCACCGTAGTCCTCCACGACCTTGAAGATTCTAGAGGAGCCGCGGGAGTCTCCGACCCCCGATGGGGAATGACTGCCATGATCGCCCGTGGAGTGACGAAACTGTATCCGCGGGACGTCGACGCTCCCATGCTGGCGCCAGCCTCACTTTGAATTACTAGAATCCTGCAGACCTCACTTCCGGTGAAAGCACAGTGTGACCCGGTAGGAAAAATTATTGCACCCCCTCCCCTTTTTGACTGATAGTTCAAACCACCGATCCTTTCCTTTGCCCTTTTAACGGAACTTTGGACTGCCTCCCCCTCTCTTACATTTTCTAGAGAAAACAAAACATTAACCACTACATTAGCATAGCAGTTGACACCAGAACTGTTTTCAAATTGAAAACCAACAACATCTTCAACAGAATCCTTTTTGTTTCTGCTGTGACCCTGCTACAGCACAGGCATTGTCCCCAGCAGTAATTCTGCAATGCCGGTAAGAATAGCTGTGGTGCCTACTGGACTCACTCACCCCCGCGGCACCCCACGCCGTTTTTTGCTGGGCGGCAACTTACTAGACATCACTTTCGTGCCATCTAGATTTCAGCGCGTTCTGCTGCCTTGGAACTATTCGCACAACAGACCGCTACTGACAAGAATATTTCATTATTGGTGCTGTCAATTTCAATAAATCTATTGGATAATTAAAAAGAAATTGCCAAGGTCTCTTCGTTGTTTAAATGTTTTTACTGTTTTTGTTTTGTTGTATATATTTATATGTTATTAAAGTTTTATATTCCTACTACTTTGTTGGAGTGCTATATATTTTTAATGTGACACATAATTGTAAAAACTTTGATGTACAAAGAGTCATTCCTGGAATCTTCCGCTTCAGGCTCGGTCCCCTCCCCAATCACAATACAGGATGGTTTTCAGATAGTAGGAACACGTGTCGTGTGACGGATCTCATCGAGTGTGGGCCTTGATCTACTATAACTCCTTTGAAGAGGGGTGATTCTTTACAGCTGGGGCCATAAACTACATCTGCAGGGCTAGCTGATAGCCTGGACAATCGGACACAGAGAAAGAGGAGTGTCAGAGGGTGCGGTAGTGAATAGGGCGAAAGGGAGGTGTCGGGCGGGCACAGAGTGTGATTCTCAGGGAAGAGCAGCGCAGATGGGGGGAGGTTTATTGCCCATGCATAAGACAGAGAGCGGTGGTGACCAGTGCCTAGGGAAGATGCTTGCGTGGGTGAGGAGCCATGCTACGAATCGACAGCGTGCAGAGAGTGGGTCTGGTCAAGACATCTAAAATGGCTGTCGTGCACGACAAAAGTGTGGCATTTCAAAAAAGGCAAGATGGCGCAGACAATGTTTTTCAACACTTCCTCATTTCCTTCGAATCGAACGTTAACAGACGTTGGGGCATATTACCAAAGTTAAGCGATATTTATCGCTAACGATGCTTACCAACCAATTATTTACCACTAAGCATCGTCAGAAATTATCGAAGATAAACCTTACTATTATCAAGGTTTATCGCAAATGCGATAATAAACGGCCGCAATGCATGAATATCGCTAAAAACTCAGCGATATTCATGCATTACCGAGCTAATACTCTTAGCCATGTTATCCACCTCCCATTGGATAACATGGCTAAGAACTGCTCAGGGCAGGTGTTACTTTTTGGAGATATTCGCGCTTAGCGCGAATATCTCCAAAAGTTGGTAATAGGAGATAGATATCTTGCATGTTGTAATGCAAGTTATTGTGGTATATGGAACTCATACCATAATCTCTCAGGAAAGCAGAAACTGATCCTTTTGGGACCGCCTAAAAAGGCCTAGGGGGTGAGGAGTACTCTACTTTGCCCCCTTTTCACGTTCCGAACTATTTTATTTTACTCTCTTCTGTAATTACACAAAATACCAGCGATAAGATGCATCGGAGACACACAGTGAGAGAAAGGAGGCCGGAGATGAAGAAGACATGTCAAATACACATTGGAGATAATATAGTGGCAGAAGGGAAGTAAATATGAGTAAACTTACCATGTAACATAAAAATGTTGCACTCTATACTATAAGTCTCATTTTATACTACAATCACTTCGCTACAACCTCATAAATTAAAAATAAAAATGAATAATGTCTCAAACAATTTTTGATTTCTAAATATAAATTTATTCTTCAGAATTTTCTAAATTTGAAAGAACTAGTAACATGTCCTCATCAGCAATGTCCTCATTAAAAGTCTCCAATGATGATTCTTGTAACTCTATGGTCTCCAAACACTCGATAAATTCGCCATCAAGAGATTGATCAAAAAAATCATTCAAGTCATCTCCTCCTTGTGACAATATTTCATTATTGGTGCTGTCAATTTCAATCAATGTAGTGGAATCATTCAAGTCATCTCCTCGTGACAATATTTCATTATTGGTGCTCTCAATTTCAATCAATGTAGTGGAATCATTCAAGTCATCTCCTCCTTGTGACAATATTTCATTATTGGTGCTGTCCATTTCAATCAATCTAATGGAATCATACAAGCCATCTCCTCCTTGTGACAATATTTCATTATTGGTGCTCTCAATTTCAATCAATGTAGTGGAATCATTCAAGTCATCTCCTTGTGACAATATTTCATTCTTGGTGCTGTCCATTTCAATCAATCTAATGGAATCATACAAGTCATGTCCTCCTTGTGACAATATTTCATTATTGGTGCTCTCAATTTCAATCAATGTGTTGGACAATTCAAAAGAAATTGCCACGGTCTCTTCATTGTGAGCCATTTTATTTTGAAATTGCTTGCTGTAAATTGCAGAAAAAAATAATCACTTTCATTTATCGTCTTTAGTAATACATAATATAAAACTAACTTTATCAAGTATTTAGTATAACAGAAGGACTGCAAATAAATAACAGAAAAATTTTTTCAAATTATCTTCAAGTGTACAACATAGTTCCCCTTACAAATTAACAACTCACCTTTTTAAAAGTAGCAGAAGTGTTAGTACTGTGTAAATCAAACACCAGAAATTCACCACCAAAAATTCCTCACAAATGTACCTCAGACAGTAGTATCACAAAATGGCTGTGGTTTCCTCTCATTTGACATATATACATAACCAATTAACTTTCATCACACACAAATACAAAACCAAAGTAACATTTTAATTGGTTCTAAATTTCAACACTTTCAAATGTGTTTTCCCCATGCAATTTTCCATAGGACATTTACATACGTCTACAGCCTGAATGGCTGAACGGAATTACACCAAACTTGGCAAAATGGTACATCAAACCTAACAGGTCAGGAAGGATCTACTATGCCCCCTTATGGTCATTTCCCCCTTCGCTTTGGCCTCCTCTTGTCTCTCAATCCTACCGAGGGACAAGATGGCGGCCGCTACGGACTGTTTGGAATGTTGACAGACGCCGGAGAACCAATCAGCTTCGCAAAGCTCCGTAACGCGAAAAGTACGCGAAGCGGAGCGCTGTTACAGATATATATCTTTTTTTGAACGTTAATTTCTCAAAATCCACTGGAGCACATATATTGAGACCTAGCAAAGGCACATCGGGCTACCAGTCCCTAATATTTTGCCAAGTTTCGTGCAAATCCATTCAGCCGTTCGATTATTATTATTTTGGTTTTTTTTTGCCCCGCGGGGCCCTTTTAAAACCTCCACATCAAACCTAGGGGGTCACCGAGGATCTACTATGCCCCCTTATAGTTATTTCCCCCTTTGTTTTGACCTCCTCTTGTCTCTCGATCCTACCGAGAGACAAGATGGCGGCCGCTACGGACTGTTTGGAATGTTGACAGACGCCGGAGAACCAATCAGCTTCGCTTCACAAAGCTCCGTTGCGCGAAAAGTCCGCGAACCAGAGCGCTAACCGGTCCGCTGTTACAGATATATATCTTTTTTTAAACGTTAATTTCTCAAAATCCACTGGAGCACATATATTGAGACCTACAAAAGGCACATCGGGCTACCAGTCCCTACAATTTTGCCAAGTTTCGTGCAAATCCATTCAGCCATTCGGGCTAAAAGTGAGGCCAACCGCCCTATGGAAAACTCAATGTTAAAAACACGTTTTGGGACCCCCCTTTTTTCTCGGCCCCCCCTTGACGAACCCCCCCCAAATTTTCAAGGGCTGCTCAGAAACAAAATGTGCCATTTTCCTGAAAATGTCAGCCAATTCCGTCCACAAACGCCAAAGTTATTAGACATAGAATTTTCAAAAAACCCATAGAGAAAAAATCCTAACTATATATACCTACTGGCGACCGCCAGTAGGTAATATATGTATATATGTATATATATATGTATATATGTATATATGTATATATATATATATATATTCACTGAAAAAACCATAGGTTATAGACCATATATAGTTAGGAATTAGCATTTAAAAAACCTTATTTTACTCACACAAAACCATTGAAATTCCATATATAGTTAGTTGCACTAACTATATATCGCGCACCCGCAATCCACTGCTGATCATGTCACATATTACATCATTCAGGTTTTGTAAATGCTAATTCCTAACTATATATGATCTATAACCTATGTTTTTTTCAGTGAATATATATATATATATATGTATATATATATATATATATATATATATATGTATATATGTATATATATATATATATATATATATGTATATATATATATATATATATATATATATATATATGTATATATGTATATATATATGTATATATGTATATATGTATATATATATATATATATTCACTGAAAAAACCATAGGTTATAGATCATATATAGTTAGGAATTAGCATTTACAAAACCTTGAAAATTCACTGAAAAAACCATAGGTTATAGACCATATATAGTTAGGAATTAGCATTTAAAAAACCTTATTTTACTCACACAAAACCATTGAAATTCCATATATAGTTAGTTGCACTAACTATATATCGCGCACCCGCAATCCACTGCTGATGATGTCACATATTACATCATTCATGACATGGTCAGTGACATCACTGATGACATCACTGATGACATCTCAAATGACATCACTGATGACATCATCCAGTGACTGTGTGTTTCTGTAAAGTTTAAATATGTTTTACATATTGAAGAATAAGTAGATGTAGAAGTGTCTGGATGAAGGATTTAGTAGGTGCGTGACTGACTGTATGAGTGAGTGATTAAATGTGTCTCACTGAGTGCATGGGTTAGTGACTAAACTGTCTTAATTTGTGCATCATTATGTCTGTTGTTCTGTAAACTGCTGCATGTGTTGGTCAGTAGCTATATGAGTAACTATATGGGTTATTGATTGATTGCCCAAGTATTTGTATGGGAGACTGAGTGTGTGTGTGGCTGGCTGGGAGGTGTGTGACTCTGTGCAGATCAATGTGTACTTGTATCAATGATTGTATAAGAGAGTAAGTATGTGTTAGTATATGTTTCAAAATGTAAGGTGCTCTATGTTTAACTGTATAGATTAGAAAATGGAGGTGTGATTGATTATTTACAGGACTGACTAGGTGTGTGAGTAACTCCATGGATGAGTGACAGAGTGTGAGAGTCTGTATAGGTGTATGAGTGCATATGATAGTGTTGTAAAGATGAGTGATTGTATGTATGAATGATTGTATGGGTAAATGAGTGAATGTGTGTGTAAACATAGGAATCACTGAGTGCGTATGTAGTAACTAGTATTGGTGTGTCAATGGTTTCAAAAATTATACTCTGTATTTAACACTGGGTGTAACAGAGGTTATATTAAAGTGTGAGGAGATGCATTGTATTGTCACATGAATGATATCATCAGTGATGTGGTCATTGATGTCAAATGAGATGTCATCAGTGATGTCATCAGTGATGTCATTTGAGATGTCATCAGTGATGTCATTTGAGATGTTATCAGTGATGTCATTTCAGATGTCATCAGTGATGTCATCAGTGATGTCATTTGAGATGTCATCAGTGATGTCATCAGTGATGTCACTGACCATGTCATGAATGATGTAATATGTGACATCATCAGCAGTGGATTGCGGGTGCGCGATATATAGTTAGTGCAACTAACTATATATGGAATTTCAATGGTTTTGTGTGAGTAAAATAAGGTTTTTTAAATGCTAATTCCTAACTATATATGGTCTATAACCTATGGTTTTTTCAGTGAATTTTCAAGGTTTTGTAAATGCTAATTCCTAACTATATATGATCTATAACCTATGGTTTTTTCAGTGAATTTCAATGGTTTTTTAATAGCAAATATCATAAGCTGTCGAATGTCAAGTACGTGGTAAGTGAAAACATTTTCGTGTTTATGCACACTGATCTGCTTTGAATGGTGCCCCCCCCCCTCATTTCTATTAGGAGTACTCTCTCTTTGCACATAGTGAAGGGTAGTTAATGCAGGCCTTTGCCCCCGTTGTAATACGTCGTGCCTGCTTCTCTCTCCATTTGATTGATTGTTATCCAAGTATTTACTGTTTTAGAATTGGTTCTCTTTGGTTCATTCTCTATTTACAAACAAACACAGAGTCGCAATACTCTGTTTAGTCTTTGCAGATAACGAAAAATCGTGTAAAAAAAAAAAGAAAAGGAATCGAGCAAAATCAGTAGGCCACTAACGGGATCTCTTTTTGACCTCGCTAAAATAGAAACATTAGGAACAACCCCTCATGACAAATACAAAACTAGTGAGATGAACTGAACTCCACACAATGATGGCTGCAAAACAGCTCGGCTCCGCCACCCACCCCGCCCAAAATAACGATAAAGAGCGGCTGCCATGATTGGTTGCGGAATGGCCACGACGGAGCTACGAAATGGTACTGCTCTCATGCTAACCCCAGCTTCAGTCTGAAACATCCAGAAACACTGTAGACTACCAATTCGATCAGTTCCGGTAGCGCCCCAATGTAACCCGGTAGAGAAGAACTAGCCCTCCCCTCTTTGACTGATGTTTCTTGTTGCCTGTCCCTTCTGTTGTCATTTAACAGAACTATTTAGCCTGCTGAAAGGGGTTGTGTTCCGACCGCTGGTTGGTGGAGACATTTTGACTATATTCTGGACCTGCGTTGTCGCGTAATGCGTCATATGACGCGCCGCGTTAGCGCATCCGGAAGTCATCCGGGGCGCGCAGCGCGTAACGTAAGCATAACAAGTCATGTGACTTGTTAATAAAACTTTTCATTGGTTCATTTTACTTTTCTTATTCTAATGATGAAAGGCTTGGTCATATGACCTAAAAATTACGCTTTTTATTACTTCCGAACATTATTTTTTCTTAAATATATGTTATAATGTTCCAGGCTAATGTACTTTCCCGGAAAATTTACAACTGTCCTGCAAGTAAAATATATTCTTTTTTCGAAAAAAAGAGCGTTTCTTCGTCCCATGACGGAGCCGTTGAGCAAAAGAGGGTCGACCTGCTGTCTTAGTCGCCGATACGCCTGAATATGAGATTCTTATCGATCACTTTATGTTGAAGGAATAGAAAACACAACAGCCCTTGACCATTTATCTTTACTGCGTTCCTTCGTATTATACCTTTTACCCTTCATGTAATTGGTCTGCTTTATTTCACTTGCCTTTTAATGATTCTAAAACAGTGACTATTATTAAAAACTTTACCAATGTATATACTACTACCATGTTTTCTTTTAAAAACCTTTATTGTGAAAATTTCATTATACAAATACGAGCCTATAACCACGTGGGCCGGCCACGGAGCAAACTGTAATCGTATATGATGAGTAGACATTTACACTGTAGAGGAACGTAACGGGCGGGCCATTAGGTTGCAAGAACTAAGGTGTCTAACAGTTACGGAATCGGTGGACGTACATTTTATAATTAAAATTCGACAGGGCCAGTTACAATAAAATTATCTAGATATACATTTGCGGGCAAGTACCATGGGTGACGTTAATTCGAACTTTCAATAGTACAGTAATCAATAACACATCAGAACTTAATATCAATAGGGATGTCGAAATATTCAATCAATTCTCGTCCCCGCCCGCCATGTGCTTCAAAACTGCATACGTATCTCGTGATTTCAAGGTTCTGCAACCAGTACACAACAAGGAGTTACGAGTCCCATTTATTCCGGCGCCATTTTGGGCGAGGACGGGCAGGTCCAGGATATAGTCAAAATGTCTCTACCAACCATCGACTATGATGATGTTCATATGCTGTATTTATTAGAGTAACACTCATCTGTCCACATGAAATTAATTTGCCACAATCTAAACATGTCATTTTAATCTTTCCAAAGTTCTTCTAAATATTTGGGACCGTTTCCCTTGCCTCTGATGCTGTCAGTGCCACTTCTTTGATGAATGTACTAGCAGGTCAGGGGTTCTCCTCCAAATCTCTCTTTTATGCAGCACTATAATTAATTGGTGCCACCTCTCCATATGACGATGCATGGTATAGTTACCATAACTATATTTTTTTTCGGTTCCTCTGGAGAGTTCATCGTGGCAGATGAAGCGTGTAACGTACCGGGCATTTACCTTTTTTTGCATGTACAGGAAAGGAAAAAAAAATCGAGCGTCCGAGTTCTAAGGTGTCCCAGGGCCATTTTAGTGGACCAGGCCCAAATCCAAAGAACAGGCCGCCATTTTGAGAGTCCTGTTGCAGCCGCCTGTCGCTGTAGCATCAAGAGCAGCCGAAACTCAGCTGAATGGCAACTGAAACGGTAAAGGGGCGCCCGACTACAGCAGACGAGCCTCCACCTAGGAAAGCCCGTTCACGCCGCCTCCCCCCCCCCCCCTTCGGGCACCCCACGCCGTTATTCGGAGCAGTATTGTAGGATGGCCATACCAGTGCGGCAACTTGCTAGACATCACCTCGGTGGTAACCGAATCTCAACGCCTTGTGGTGTCTTCTATTCAGAAAACATTGTTATGCTGCCTTCAACCTATTCGCCGCAAGTGCGCACACAACTCAACTGCATAGCTTGCTAGACACCACCTCGATGCCATCCGGATCTTGGAATCTCAGCGCCTTTTGGTGTCTTCTCTTCAGAAAATATTGTTGCGCTGCCTTTGGCCCCATTCGCACATCGGTCCGCTACTGACGCCATCTCACAGGCTAATGGGGCACCCCACGCCGACTTTCAGCATTGTAGGATGACCACACCAGTACAGCAACTTGCTAGACATCACCTCGGTGCCATCCGGATCTCGGCGCCCCACTGCATATGAAGTGCCTCTCAACTATGAAACCACCACGGTGACATCCGGATCTTGGCGCGTTGTGCTGCCTTCGGCCTATTCGCACATCGGTCCGCTACTGACGCCATCTCACAGGCTAATGGGGCGCCCCACGCCGAGTTTCAGCATTGTAGGATGACCACACCAGTACAGCAACTTGCTAGACATCACCTCGGTGCCATCCGGATCTCGGCGCCCCACTGCAGATGAAGTGCCTCTCAACTATGAAACCACCACGGTGACATCCGGATCTTGGCGCGTTGTGCTGCCTTCGGCCTATTCGCACATCGGTCCGCTACTGACGCCATCTCACAGACTAATGGGGTGCCCCACGCCGAGTTTCAGCATTGTAGGATGACCACACCAGTACAGCAACTTGCTAGACATCACCTCGGTGCCATCCGGATCTTGGCATCTCAACGCCTAGTGGTATCTTCCATACAGAAAATATTGTTGCGCTGCCTTTGTCCCCATTCGCACATCGGTCCGCAACTTAGACATCACCTCGGTGCCATCCGGATCTTGGCATCTCAGCGCCTTGTGGTGTCAGTCAGAAAATATTGTTGCGCTGCCTTTGGCCCCATTCGCACATCGGTCCGCTACTGCCGCCATCTCACAGGCCAACGGGGCGCCCCACGCCAACTTTCAACATTGTAGGATGACCACACCAGTACAGCAACTTGCTAGACATCACCTCGGTGCCATCCGGATCTTGGCATCTCAACGCCTAGTGGTATCTTCCATACAGAAAATATTGTTGCGCTGCCTTTGGCCCCATTCGCACATCGGTCCGCAACTTATACATCACCTCGGTGCCATCCGGATCTTGGCATCTCAGCGCCTTGTGGTGTCAGTCAGAAAATATTGTTGCGCTGCCTTTGGCCCCATTCGCACATCGGTCCGCTACTGCCGCCATCTCACAGGCCAACGGGGCGCCCCACGCCGACTTTCAACATTGTAGGATGGCCACACCAGTGCGGCAACTTACTAGACACCACCTCGGTACCATCCGGATCTTGGCGCGTTGTGCTGCCTTCGGCCTATTCGCACATCGGTCCGCTACTGACGCAAACTCACAGGCCAACGGGGCGCCCCACGCCGACTTTCAGCATTGTAGGATGGCCACACCAGTGCTGCAACTTGCTGGACACCACCTCGGTGCCATCCGGATCTTGGCGCGTTGTATTGCCTTCGGCCTATTCGCACATCGGTCCGCTACTGACGCCGCCTCACGTGCCAACGTATTTTCTCCGCATTTTATACCCTATGCCGCATAACAGGTCATGTGACTTGTTTATAAAACTTTTCATTGGTTCATTTTACTTTTGGTTTCCTAATGATGGAAGGCTTGATCATATGACCTAAAAACAACACTTTTCATTGGATGAAAACTTTTTTTTTTTCCCAAACGATGAAAGCCCCACCTTGTTTCTGGATGTTTCAGACTGAAGCTGGCGTCAGCATGAGAGCACCACCATCTCGTAGCTCCGTCGTGGTCATTCCGCGAGCAATCATGGCAACCGCTCCCCACCAGAAGCCTACAGGAGTCGGGGGCCCCCAAAACTTTTGATGAATCCTCAAGGCGGAGGGGACGCTTTCGAGAATGGGGTCCAAGACCTAGCAGACAAGCGTCCGATTTCCAAGGTGTCCCAGGGCCATTTCAGTGGACCAGGCCCAAAAAGGAAAGAGCCTGCCGCCATTTTGAGAGTCCTGTGACAGCCGCCTATCGCTGCACCGCAAGAGTGGGCGCAACTCAGCTGAATGGCGGATTTTGACACAGTGGACCAAAAACGGACGGAATGGCAACTGAAACGGTAAAGGGGCGCCCCACTACAACAGATGACACTCCACCTGGAGAGGCCCGTTCACGCCGCCTCCCCCGGGGCGCCCCACGCCGTTATTCGGAGCAGCATTGTAGGATACCAAAACCAGTGCGGCAACTTACTGGACATCACCTTGGTGCCATCGTTCTGCTGCCTTGGAACTATTCGCACAACAGTTTGCTACTGATGACCCACCCCCCGCGACGCCCCACGCCGGAAATCTGGACGTTGTGCTGCGTTGGGACTATTCGCACAGCCGACCGCTACTTCGTTGTTTTTCCCTAAAAATGTTTATATGTTATTACTATTTTTGTTTTCTTGTATATATTTATAAGTTATTAAAGTTTTATAATCTTACTACTTTGTCGGAGTGCTATATATTTTTAATGTGACACATAATTGTAAAAACTTTGATGTACAAAGAGTCATCCCTGGAATCTTCCGCTTCAGGCTCGGTCCCCTCCCCAATCACAATACAGGATGGTTTTCAGATAATAGGAACGCGTCTGCTGTGACGGATCTCATCGAGTGTGGGCCTTGATCTACTATAACTCCTTTGAAGAGGGGTGATTCTTTACAGCTGGGGCCATAAACTACATCTGCAGGGCTAGCTGATACCCTAGGACCAGCCTGGACAATCGGACACAGAGGAAAAGGAGTGTCAGAGGGTGCGGTAGTGAATAGGGCGAAAGGGAGGTGTCGGGCGGGCACAGGGTGTGATTCTCAGGGAAGAGCAGCGCAGATGGGGGAGGTTTATTACCCATGCATAAGACAGAGAGCGGGGGTGACCACTGCCTGGGGGAGATGCTTGCGAGGGTGGGGAGCCATGCTAAGGATCGACAGCGTGCACAGAGTGGGTCTGGTCAAGGCATTTAAAATGGCTGCCGTGCACGACAAAAGTGTGGCATTTGAAAAAAGACAAGATGGCGCAGACAATGTTTTTCAACACTTCCTGATTTCGTTCGAATCGAACGTTAACAGACGTTGGGGCATATTACCAAAGTTAAGCGATATTTATCCCTAACGATGCTTAGCAACGATTTTTTTACCGCTAAGCGTCGTCAGAAATTATCGCAGATAAACCTTGCTATTATCAAGGTTTATCGCAAATACGATAATAAACGACCGCAATGCATTAATATCGCTGAAAACTCAGCGATATTCATGCATTACCGAGCTAATGCTCTTAGCCATGTTATCCACCTCCCATTGGATAACATGGCTAAGAACTGCTCAGGGCAGGTGCTAGCTTTTGGAGATATTCGCGCTTATCTCGAATATTTCCAAAAGTTGATAATAGGAGATAGCGATGTTAGCGACTGTTTCCAGTCGCTAACATCTTGGCATGCCCACTTTGCATGTCATTAGTGATAAATATCACTCACATGCAAAGTGGGGCCCAATATGGTCGCTATCTCCTACTAGCCGTCGCTAACTGGTGTTAGCAACAGCTAGGTAATACAGATATAATTTTATCTCCGCGAAGCGGAGCGCTGTTACAGATATATATCTTGTTTTTGAACGTTAATTTCTCAAAATCCACTGAAGCACATATATTGAGACCTAGCAAAGGCACATCGAGCTACCAGTCCCTACAATTTTGCCAAGTTTCGTGCAAATCCATTCAGCCATTCGATTATTATTATTATTATTTTTTTTCCCCGCGGGGCCCTTTTAAAACCTCCACATCAAACCTAAGAGGTCAAGGAGGATCTACTATGCCCCCTTATGGTCATTTGCCCCTTCGCTTTGGCCTCCTCTTGTCTCTCAATCCTACCGAGAGACAAGATGGCGGCCGCTACGGACTGTTTGCAATGTTTACAGACGCCGGAGAACCAATCAGCTTCGCAAACCTCCGTTACGCGAAGCGGAGCGCTGTTACAGATATATATCTTTTTTTGAACGTTAATTTCTCAAAATCCACTGGAGCACATATATTGAGACCTAGCAAAGGCACATCGGGCTACCAGTCCCTAATATTTTACCAAGTTTCGTGCAAATCCATTCAGCCGTTCGATTATTATTATTATTATTTTTTTTTGCCCCGCGGGACCCTTTTAAAACCTCCACATCAAACCTAGGGGGTCAGCGAGGATCTACTATGCCCCCTTATGGTCATTTGCCCCTTCGCTTTGGCCTCCTCTTGTCTCTCGATCCTACCGAGAGACAAGATGGCGGCCGCTACGGACTGTTTGGAATGTTCACAGACGCCGGAGAGCCAATCAGCTTCGCTACGCGAAGTTCCGTTACGCGTAAAGTCCGCGAACCGGAGCGCTGCCCGGTCCGCTGTTACAGATATATATCTTTTTTTGAACGTTAATTTCTCAAAATCCACTGGAGCACATATATTGAGACCTAGCAAAGGCACATCGGGCTACCAGTCCCTACAATTTTGCCAAGTTTCGTGCAAATCCATTCAGCCGTTCGGGCTAAAAGTGAGGCCAACCGCCCTATGGAAAACTCAATGTTAAAAACACGTTTTGGGACCCCCCTTTTTTCTCGGCCCCCCCCTTGACGAACTCCCCCCCAAATTTTCAAGGGCTGCTCAGAAACAAAATGTGCCATTTTCCTGAAAATTTCAGCCAATTCCGTCCACAAACGCCAAAGTTATTAGACATAGAATTTTCAAAAATCCCATAGAGAAAAAATCCTAACCTTTTAAAACCTCCACATCAAACCTAAGAGGTCAAGGAGGATCTACTATGCCCCCTTATGGTCATTTGCCCCTTCGCTTTGGCCTCCTCTTGTCTCTCGATCCTACCGAGAGACAAGATGGCGGCCGCTACGGACTGTTTGCAATGTTTACAGACGCCGGAGAACCAATCAGCTTCGCAAACCTCCGTTACGCGAAGCGGAGCGCTGTTACAGATATATATCTTTTTTTGAACGTTAATTTCTCAAAATCCACTGGAGCACATATATTGAGACCTAGCAAAGGCACATCGGGCTACCAGTCCCTAATATTTTACCAAGTTTCGTGCAAATCCATTCAGCCGTTCGATTATTATTATTATTATTTTTTTTGCCCCGCGGGACCCTTTTAAAACCTCCACATCAAACCTAGGGGGTCAGCGAGGATCTACTATGCCCCCTTATGGTCATTTGCCCCTTCGCTTTGGCCTCCTCTTGTCTCTCGATCCTACCGAGAGACAAGATGGCGGCCGCTACGGACTGTTTGGAATGTTCACAGACGCCGGAGAGCCAATCAGCTTCGCGACGCGAAGTTCCGTTACGCGTAAAGTCCGCGAACCGGAGCGCTGCCCGGTCCGCTGTTACAGATATATATCTTTTTTTGAACGTTAATTTCTCAAAATCCACTGGAGCACATATATTGAGACCTAGCAAAGGCACATCGGGCTACCAGTCCCTACAATTTTGCCAAGTTTCGTG
The DNA here is from genome assembly GCF_964261635.1 of Lissotriton helveticus. Classification (NCBI taxonomy): domain Eukaryota; kingdom Metazoa; phylum Chordata; class Amphibia; order Caudata; family Salamandridae; genus Lissotriton; species Lissotriton helveticus. The sequence goes on along the minus strand of NC_136061.1, from coordinate 475,783,542 downwards.
CAAATCCATTCAGCCGTTCGGGCTAAAAGTGAGGCCAACCGCCCTATGGAAAACTCAATGTTAAAAACACGTTTTGGGACCCCCCTTTTTTCTCGGCCCCCCCTTGACGAACCCCCCCCAAATTTTCAAGGGCTGCTCAGAAACAAAATGTGCCATTTTCCTGAAAATTTCAGCCAATTCCGTCCACAAACGCCAATGTTATTAGACATAGAATTTTCAAAAATCCCATAGAGAAAAAATCCTAACTATATATACCTACTGGCGACCGCCAGTAGGTAATATATATATCTATATATATATATATATATAGATATATATAAATATATATATATATATATATATATATATATATATATATATTACATACTGGCGATAGGAGAAGTGTGGCTCACTGGTTAGAGGAGGCAGACCCTGATGCAGAGGTCAGACCCGGGACCAGGGTTCAATTCCCGACGCGGCAAGGTCTTGAGCACAAATGTCCACGGACTCGATAATTCTCGCCTCGGTGCCTACTCGAATCATGGGTTCACACTCTGCAACTCTGGGCAATAGCTTGCTTAATCTCCACTACGGCCCCCTGCGGCGGGATGCCTGGTCTTCACCTTGGGGATGCCCAGTAGGGGTAATCTCGCAGGGAAAGCCAGGACGGGTTCCCAAAGCAAGCGCTAAGAGACCTGTCGGTGATTTGGCGCTATATAAATCGAAATTAACCTAACATAACATATATAGTTACGATTGTTTTCCATAGGGAAATCGCAACATTCTATTGGGAATAACTTTGGCGCCGGTTGAGGAATCTTCCTGAAATTTTCCTTAACTTTGCCTCGCGGCGCTCCGCTCCTTCCCTGAAAGTTTGGGGGGGATTCGTCAAGCGGGGGCCCGAGATAAAATGGGGGTCCTAAAACGTGTTTTCCCCATGTTAATTTCCATAGGGCGGTTGGACTCACTTTTAGCCCGAACGGCTGAATGGTTTTCCACCAAACTTGGCAAAATTGTAGGGACTGGTAGCCCGATGTGCCTTTGCTATGTCTCAAGATATGTGCTCCAGGGGTTTTTACGAAAATTAACTTTGAAAAAATATATATTGGGCTACATTGACAGAAGGGGCCACAAGGTGAAAGAACAACAACCTTACCACGATCTTCCTGCATGCACGGAGTTTTGTTAAGCTGCATTATGGGACTAGTAGTTCTTCGAATTGAAACAGCGGCAGCTAAAGCTCAGTGTAGGTGCGCCTCATTTCACTGTGAAGGAGCGGCCGTATGTAAAGACTGCTTTGGGAGGAACGTGACTGTTTGGAGTATTGGCATTGAGAAAGGCAAAGAGCTGAAACCGGTCTGCCTCATTTACATCCAAATAAACAGCCCGTGAAGCCTCTGCTGTGTCCTTTGTCCTTTTGCCGTTGGTGAGGAGGGTTTGACTTTATATTGCGCTTTTGCCCGTGATGCGCACAAGGGACCCTGTCAAAGAAGAAGGTCACAGAGACATGGGAAATTTTTCGAAGGTAGCCGAGGTATCGGAGTATCTGTGACCCACCATCACGAATTGCAAAGCACCGAGGAGCGGCTACAATGTAGCGGGTCAAGACTTCTTGATAAGACGCCGCCACTGAGTTTGCGTCTTCGGACTTGGTGCCTGCAAGCAGTGATGGTTGACAGAAGGGGCCACAAGGTGAAAGAACAACGACCTTACCACGATCTTCCTGCATGCACGGAGTTTTGTTAAGCTGCATTATGGGACTAGTAGTTCTTCGAATTGAAACAGCGGCAGCTAAAGCTCAGTGCAGGTGCGCCTCATTTCACTGTGAAGGAGGGGCCGTATTTAAAGACTGTGGTGGGAGGAACGTGACTGTTTGGAGTATTGGCATTGAGAAAGGCGAAGAGCTGAAACCGGTCTACCTCATTTACATCCAAATAAACAGCCTGTGAAGCCTCTGCTGTGTCCTTTGTCCTTTTGACGTTAGTGAGGAGGGTTTGACTTTATATTGCGCTTTTGCCCGTGATGCGCACAAGGGACCCTGTCAAAGAAGAAGGTCACAGAGACATGGGAAATTTTTCGAAGGTAGCCGAGGTATCGGATGTATCGGAGTATCTGTGACCCACCATCACGAATTGCAAAGCACCGAGGAGCAGCTACAATGTAGCGGGTCAAGACTTCTTGATAAGACGCCGCCACTGAGTTTGCGTCTTCGGACTTGGTGCCTGCAAGCAGTGATGGTTGACAGAAGGGGCCACAAGGTGAAAGAACAACGACCTTACCACGATCTTCCTGCATGCACAGAGTTTTGTTAAGCTGCATTATGGGACTAGTAGTTCTTCGAATTGAAACAGCGGCAGCTAAAGCTCAGTGCAGGTGCGCCTCATTTCACTGTGAAGGAGGGGCCGTATGTAAAGACTGCGGTGGGAGGAACGTGACTGTTTGGAGTATTGGCATTGAGAAAGGCGAAGAGCTGAAACCGGTCTGCCTCATTTACATCCAAATAAACAGCCCGTGAAGCCTCTGCTGTGTCCTTTGTCCTTTTGCCGTTGGTGAGGAGGGTTTGACTATATATATATATATATATATATATATTACCTACTGGCGGTCGCCAGTAGGTATATATAGTTAGGATTTTTTCTCTATGGGTTTTTTGAAAATTCTATGTCTAATAACTTTGGCGTTTGTGGACGGAATTGGCTGAAATTTTCAGGAAAATGGCACATTTTGTTTCTGAGCAGCCCATGAAAATTTGGGGGGGGTTCGTCCAGTGGGGGCCGAGAAAAAAGGGGGGTCCCAAAACGTGTTTTTAACATTGAGTTTTCCATAGGGCGGTTGGCCTCACTTTTAGCCCGAACGGCTGAATGGATTTGCACGAAACTTGGCAAAATTGTAGGGACTGGTAGCCCGATGTGCCTTTTGTAGGTCTCAATATATGTGCTCCAGTGGATTTTGAGAAATTAACGTTTAAAAAAAGATATATATCTGTAACAGCGGACCGGTTAGCGCTCTGGTTCGCGGACTTTTCGCGCAACGGAGCTTTGTGAAGCGAAGCTGATTGGTTCTCCGGCGTCTGTCAACATTCCAAACAGTCCGTAGCGGCCGCCATCTTGTCTCTCGGTAGGATCGAGAGACAAGAGGAGGTCAAAACAAAGGGGGAAATAACTATAAGGGGGCATAGTAGATCCTCGCTGACCCCCTAGGTTTGATGTGGAGGTTTTAAAAGGGCCCCGCGGGGCAAAAAAAAATAATAAAAATAATAATTGAACGGCTGAATGGATTTGCACGAAACTTGGCAAAATATTAGGGACTGGTAGCCCGATGTGCCTTTGCTAGGTCTCAATATATGTGCTCCAGTGGATTTTGAGAAATTAACGTTCAAAAAAAGATATATATCTGTAACAGCGCTCCGCTTCGCGTAACGGAGGTTTGCGAAGCTGATTGGTCATTCTGTCACTGGGCTATAGTTGGGCTACATCTGGCTGATATTTGGGCTACATTTGTTTTTTTGTGTGTCTGGCGGCCATCTTTGGGCTACATTGGGCTACATTGGGCTTCATTGGGCTACATTCGGCTAATTAGCAAATAGCTCATCGCAAACTAGGAATGGTAAAGAATCGCTATTTATTCCTTAAAGTTCGCTATTTAGGAAATGCAAATAACTTTGATGATACATATGGCGGTTCATCTCTAACAAGATAAGAAGCATAGGGATAGATTTATGATGACTGGCGCATCACCAGGGATGTGTTAGTCATTCTGTGCCGCTGTTCCGTCACCTATGGTGTGCTGCATTTACAATGCGGCGCATCACGGGGCAAAAACAGCACAGATGCGTGATGTATCTGTGCCGTAAAGGTGGCGCATTGCTGGAGTTGTATCGCAAGTGTGATGAAGGTCCAGCAAGGGTCGGGGGTGCCCCTGTCGCAGGGTTTCTGTTCTCACACAGAACTGTGGACAGAGGATTGGAACCTCGGCGAATTAGGGTGTCCCAAAACTCACGTTAGTAATCAAAAACTATTTAGCAAGCTAGGTACAGTGTCACATTGGATATAACAAACTCTCAATGTTTAGACAATCCAGAATATGAACTTATAGTACCTCAGGATACGTGGAACTCATGAACAGTCGGTCGTTATATATTTCTTAGAAACCAGAACATGGAGTTAAGAAGAACACATGTGTATTTGAAATGTTTATTTACTAATGCCGTCTTCTCAGGCGTAGTACCTTAGATAATAAAAGTACACATATTATCAGTAGCAAAATTACCAGCATAGTTACTAGTACATAAAAAGTGAATGGTGATAGTATGTTAACATGCTGTAAATGAATAAGAGTTAGCAACACTTATAAGCAGCCGCGGGCCGTGGAGGGAGTTACGGTGAGGCAGGGAGGCGGGGAGGGGGAGAAGCAGGGTGGAGAATACAAGTACACATATTATCAGTAGCAAAATTACCAGCATAGTTACTAGTACATAAAAAGCGAATGGTGACAGTATGTTAACATGCTGTAAATGAATAAGAGTTAGCAACACTTATAAGCAGCCGCGGGCCGTGGAGGGAGTTACGGTGGGGCAGGGAGGCGGGGAGGGGGAGGGGCAAGGTAGAGAGGGCTCCACCCTGCTTCTCCCCCTCCCCGCCTCCCTGCCTCACCGTAACTCCCTCCACGGCCCGCGGCTGCTTATATCTCACCCTCCCTAATACACATATTATATTATTTGCTAAGAAGGTCTCTTTGTGTTGGTTTAGGGCGTGCCCATACTTTAGTGTCTTAGATTTGAAGGAATCACATCAGCATACACCAGCTCTCTCTTCATGTGAACCGCATCAACTGTTGTGTATGTGTGTTCGGCAAAGCAATATAAAACCCGCCTCATGCCCAGAATTGGCAGAAGTTGCACTTATGTTATGAGTATGAAGTCGTGGAGATCAGACCTCATAACAATTCTGTACCGTGTTGTTCTTGAAACTTTAGCACTCGCTGTACAGATATAGTTTAACAAGTAAAGCAGATAGTAGACCAATAACATATTATTCTCATGTAAACCACGATGAACTACTAGGTGGAAAGCTAAAGCAACAACTAAATGTCGTGTGCAGAAGTTGCAAAAAAGGAAAAATGGCGTTTAAACCGGTAATGAGCCCATGCTAACTTAACACGGTGTAAAGATATCCAGGACCTAGATGACACCTCCTCATGATCCGGAAACGAACTGAATAAGATAATAGAAGTGCCATCTCATGAGAGCAGATTGCAAGTTTATATGTGGACGGTCCGCAAGGTAAAGCATTAAAAACTAGGAAAATTCAATGCTAAAGGAAAATAAAACAGCCAAGTACTTTATCGAGTCTTAAGCCAATAGGCAAGGTAAATAATAAAAACTTGACAATTAAGTCAATGAATTGTCAATGAAATGCTAGTACTCAGCATATGAAACATGAAAAAGGTCTATGACATAACTGTGTATGCAAAATAAGCTGCAACAGCCTCCAACAGGAAGTCACCGTCTTCATCCGAAAACAGTTCAGCCATCCAATTTAAAAGCGGAAAAGAACATACGTGCTCTCCCAGCACCGGATCCTCTATCACCATCAGAGGACAGCTCGGTGGGTTTTCAAGAAAGCTGTGTTCCAAGAAAGACTGTGCTGCCGCCAGTAAATTCCAGGGACCAAGTAGTCCATGCATCAATGCCACAGCCATAATCCTTTCGCCAGGACAAATCAACTCGTGAGTAATGATAGGAGTCATCAGCTGATTAAAGTCGACGTCAGGAGAAACCGGTCCGCAGAGACACAAATCAATGGCCCAATCGAAATCACAGGTCAGGCAGTGAAATACAGGCTGGACACAGGTGAAGTAGGAGAACCGAAAAGATAATCCATATGCCGTGCTTAATATCGCCAACGGCATTGTGCCATAATATTCTAGCATGCGATTGCGGAACAGTGTCAGCAGCTGCAGGGTCGGAGGTTGCATAGGAGGGACATCCATATTTAAAAATGTAAAAAAGTACAAGAGCGTCCGCTGGTAATGCAAGTAAAAATGCAATCCACGAACCAGAGTGGAGAAAATGGAATGAAAGGGAGCAGGGATGACTCCAAAGATTTTCTCAAATGAAGTCACGAGACCACTGGTAACAACTTTAAAAAAGTGTGCCAGGGATTTTGTGGAGGATGCGTTAAAGATAGTCGGAAACATGTTGCTGAAATTGAAAGGCAAACCTGTGTACGGGTGTTCGCTATGTGAAGTACGAAAGTTTCACGGGCCGAACTCAAGGCCACCTCTCTCTGAGACAAAAGAGCTCTTATTCTTGTCATGCCGTTGAAACGTGTCCCAAGGTTGGTATTTGTGGCCAGATTGAAAACTCCCTATGTTCATGTGTGGGAGGAAATAGAACATTTCTGCAGCAAATAACCCGTTCACTTACTGTTACGATAAAAGGAATACTTTTAATTAACTCAGAACAATCTTCATTATTGAGCATCAAATAACTACCATTTTCCAACAACTTGAACGTGGGGATGATAGCAGGAACTGGCGTGCCTTGCATCACGCAAGCCATATTTGGTCGCTGTTTGTTGCATGAATCGTGTAACTGTATGTGCCTACACATTAGTGAATGATCTGGCGTCTCAGTGCATTCCTCTCCATTCAGATAAACTTCTTGATCATCTTTGAAACATCTGTATGTGTATGGAAGCGACCAGACCTCATGAACAAAAGCACTACCTAAAGGTTCATAAAGACCTATTGGTATATATTTCATACAATTTGAAAACTTATATAAAGCAAAAGGCAGCGTTATTAAACCGTCGATAAGGCATGTTGCCAAAAAACCCGCAATCCTCTGCTGATGATGTCACTGAGCATGTCATGAATGATGTAATATGTGACATCATCAGTAGTGGATTATGGGTAATAGTATCTCTAGTTTACTCCCCTATAGCTGTCTTTCTTTTAACATAAGTGTGTGTTTCCTTCCCTTATTCTTACTGTTTTTGGTTCGCTTCCAGTTCGCGTACCAGCGAGCGAACTAGGAAGCGAACTAAGAGAAATAGAGGTTGGCACAGTTCCAAATATTGTACCAATTTTTTAATAACGGGGAGGTAGTTCTGAAAAGAACTTTTTTTTTTATTTTTCTGAACATTTTTTTACTGTAAGGTTCCCGATTCGCGAAGCGGGAACGAAGAAAAAAAAATATTTAAAAAAATAATTATTCATAAACATATAAAATATATTTTTGGATTTAAAGAAGAATAAATTTTACAGCTACAGATATTAGCTGTTAAAAAACCAATGAAATTCACTGAAAAAACCATAGGTTATAGACCATATATAGTTAGGAATTAGCATTTACAAAACCTTGAAAATTCACTGAAAAAACCATAGGTTATAGACCATATATAGTTAGGAATTAGCATTTACTAAACCTTATTTTACTCACACAAAACCATTGAAATTCCATATATAGTTAGTTGCACTAACTATATATCGCGCACCCGCAATCCACTGCTGATCATGTCACATATTACATCATTCATGACATGGTCAGTGACATCACTGATGACATCACTGATGACATCTCAAATGACATCAATGACCACATCACTGATGATATCATTCATGTGACAATACAATGCATCTCCTCACGTTTTAATATAACCTCTGTTTCACCCAGTGTTAAATACAGAGTATAATTTTTGAAACCATTGACACACCAATACTAGTTACTACATACGTACTCACTGATTCCTACGTCTACACACACATTCACTCATTCACCCATACAATCATTCATACATACAATCACTCATCTTTACAACACTATCATATGCACTCATACACCTATACAGACACTTACACTCTGCCACTCATCCATGGAGTTACTCACACACCTAGTCAGTCCTGTAAAGAATCAATCACACTTCTATTTTCTTGTCTATACAGTTGAACATAGAGCACCTTACATTTTCAAACATACACTAACACATACTTACTTTCTTATACAATCATTGATACAAGTACACATTGATCGGCACAGAGTCACACACCTCCCAGCCAGCCACACACACACTCAGTCTCCTATACAAATACTTGGACAATCAATCAATAACCCATATAGTTAATCATATAGCTACTGATCAACACATGCAGCAGTTTACAGAACAACAGACATAATGATGCACAAATTAAGACAGTTTAGTCACTAACCCATGCACTCAGTGAGACACATTTAATCACTCACTCATACATTCAGTCATGCACCTACTAAATCCTTCGTCCAGACACTTATACATCTACTCATTCTTCAATATGTAAAACATATTTAAACTTTACAGAAACACACAGTCACTGGATGATGTCATCAGTGATCTCATCAGTGATGTCATTTGAGATGTCATCAGTGATGTCATCAGTGATGTCACTGACCATGTCATGAATGATGTAATATGTGACATGATCAGCAGTGGATTGCGGGTGCGCGATATATAGTTAGTGCAACTAACTATATATGGAATTTCAATGGTTTTGTGTGAGTAAAATAAGGTTTAGTAAATGCTAATTCCTAACTATATATGGTCTATAACCTATGGTTTTTTCAGTGAATTTTCAAGGTTTTGTAAATGCTAATTCCTAACTATATATGGTCTATAACCTATGGTTTTTTCAGTGATATATATATATATATATATATATATATATATATATATATATATATATATATATATATATTCACAGAAAAAAACATAGGTTATAGACCATATATAGTTAGGAATTAGCATTTACAAAACCTTGAAAATTCACTGAAAAAACCATAGGTTATAGACTATATATAGTTAGGAATTAGCATTTAAAAAACCTTTTTTTTACTCACACAAAACCATTGAAATTCCATATATAGTTAGTTGTACTAACTATATATCGCGCACCCGCAATCCACTGCTGATCATGTCACATATTACATCATTCATGACATGGTCAGTGACATCACTGATGACATCACTGATGACATCTCAAATGACATCACTGATGACATCACTGATGACATCTCAAATGACATCACTGATGACATCACTGATGACATCTCAAATGACATCATTGATGATATCACTGATGACATCACTGATGACATCATTGATGACATCTCAAATGACAAGGTTTTGTAAATGCTAATTCCTAACTATATATGGTCTATAACCTATGGTTTTTTCTGTGAATTTCAATGGTTTTTTTAATAGCAAATATCAAAAGCTTTAAAATGTATTCTTCTTTAAATCAAAAAATATATTTTATATGTTTATTAATAAAAAAATGTATGTATTTTTTTTATTATTTTTTTTTGTTTCGCTCCCGGTCCGCTTCCCGTTAGCTCAAAATGGTGCCGCGAACCGGTAAACGTTCCGTTTGCGCAACTGCCGCATTAGAAAACAACATCGTGACGCGTCGCGTCAGCGTGACGTATCGCGTTGTCGCGTGAAACGTCATATGATGCGCCGCGTTAGCGTACCCGGAAGTGAACCGGTACGCGAAGCGAGGCGCGAAGCGCAGCTTCCCGGAAGCGATCCGGGACGCGGCGCAAAGCGCGTAACGTAAACACAACAGGTCATGTGACTTGTTAATAACACTTTTCATTGGTTCATTTCACTTTTGGTTTCCTAATGATGTAAGACTAGGCCATGTGACCTAAAAGTAACACTTTTCATTGGTTTAGAACTATTGTTTTTCCCAAATGATGAAAACCCCTCCTTCTTTCCTCACTCTGACTTTCATCTTTGTGAGAGGAAGACCCTTTGTGATCACTGAGCAATGGCTTCATTAGTAGCTTCAGCTGGTGCTTCCCCACCACCTCCACCACCTCCAAGGAAGAGAGGACCACCTGCTGAAGTTATCATTCAGCAAGAGGAGGAAGAAGAGGAAGAAGAGGAAGAGAGGCATTTTTTGCCTGAGGAGCCCAGGAGGTCTCATCTGAAAGAAAACTTTATTTGGCAATTTTTTAAATATCCTCGGGGCCAAAAAAAAGTCAATGCACGGTACGTAACTTGTCTTATCTGTAAGAAGGATTTGTCCAGAGGGACAGATAAGAAGTACAGTTACGGGAATTATACTATGCATCGCCATATGGAGAGGTGGCACCCTATCAACTACAGTGCTGCACAGTTACGTGACCAGCAAGATAATCCCCCTATTGTGGCCGGAAGATCAGTTGTACAGGAAGTGTCGGGACCAGAGGCGAGGGAGATGGTCCCAAATATACAGATGAGGTTCGGGGAAGTGAAACAAGTGTGCGTGCGTTGTAATCAATTCATTTGCTACAGAGAAAGTAGCATCAATCTGATCAACAGAGCTATCGACAATCATGTTTGTCCGAAACGCCCCAGAGAATAAATTCTTTTTTTTTTGTTGCTCCTGTTGAGCCCTTTACAATGAATCGTTTTCGTTTCCCCCCACTAAAAAAACGAAAAAAAATATAAAACCGTTCAAAAAATACAAAAAAAGTAAAAAAAGTTCAGAAAAATAATAAAAAAATATAAAAAAACAAAAACAATAAAAAAAAAGTTCTTATCAGAACTACCTCACCTTTATAAAAAAATTGGTAGAATATTTAGCACTCTGCCAACCTCTATTTCTTTTGGTTCGCTTCCCGGTTCGCTCGCCGGTACGCGAACCGGGAGCGAACCAAAATAAATTTTAAAAAAAGAAGAGTAAGTATAAGGGAAGGAAACAGAGAGTAATGTTAAAAGAAAGACAGCTATAGGGACTAAACCAAAGATACTGTTTAATAGATCTATTTACCGAAGAAAAGATGGAAGAGGGTATAATTGTGAAAAACAAAATTGATAAGGAAGGATGAAAAAAAAAGAGAGTAGAAGAATAAAAAACAAGAGTTTCTTAGAGAATGTGACTGAATGTTTAAATTAAGATTAAAACATTGAAATAACATAGAGAAAAAACACAATGCAGAAAAGAAGAAGTAACAGAAAAGGAATGATTGAAACAGCAAAGAAATGTAAATAACATAGGGGCATATTATCAACATAGGCGATAAAAGTTTTGCTGCTTTTATCGGCAGAAATCTGACGCTAAAGACACTTTTTCGGCAGTTTTCTGCCGATAATGACTGCTTTTATCGGCAGAAAACTGCTGCTAAAGCCGCTTTTGCGGAAGAAAACTGCCGCTAAAGCCACTTTTGCGGCAGTTTTCTGCCGATAAAAGCAGCGATAATTTTATTGCCTGTGTTGATAATATGCCCCTTAGTGTGCTTGAACTACAGAGAGAAAGCATAATGAACAAGTAGTGAAAGAGTGATCAGTCAGAGACAGTGAGAGTAATAGAGACGGAGTGAGTGAACAAGAGTGAGGAAGTATGAGAAGAGAGGGACTGACAAAAATAGTGGAAGGAGTAGAGTAAGTAAGTAATAGAGAAAGGAATGAGGAAAGTAGCAAAGGCAGGAAAGTGAGGGTTAAAGAAATGTAGTAGTGAAACTAATAGAAGTTAAATGTGATAGAAATGTTACAAAAAGAGTACAAAACATTTACCTTATAATTGTCGTTAACTTAGTCACTTGTTATTTTTATACTTTCAATCTGTGAAAGAGAGAACAAACATTTGAAAAATATTAAAACATGTATTTAAAAATTAGAAAAGACAAGGGAAAAGATTGAAGGACAAACAGTTTTTCAACAACTTTGACACTTACAGAAGCCTCTGCTTCTCCATGCCCCTACACAGTCCTAAAAATATACATTTTAAACTAACAGTATCTTGATGCAGATGAAGTGAGGCCTATCTTGCAACATGGTGCATCTTTTGCACTGCTGCTGTCTCACAAAAGTGATGCAACGGCAGCGCAAAAGAGGTGCACAGCCATCATAAAACTGTCCCTAACATTTTAAATGATTGTTTCAGGATGCCAATAAGGTGTGTCCTATCCAGAGGTTTGTTTGAGGTGAGGCCTACTCAGGGTTGCAGATGAAATTTACGCTTGTTGAAGAGTACAGAGGAGATAATACATATCCATGTCTACCAATGAAGTGAGTCATGTCCACTTCACTCTTGAACAAAGGCCAGACCTCCTCTGTTTCCTTGGACAGGCCTAAACTTGATTTGTACAATGTGATGTGTAATGTTAGGAAACACAGGTGATGTAATTGAAAAACTTGCAATTTCTTTTGCTCATTTCACAATCACATCAATTGTGTTTCCTTTGCTTAGGTATCTCATTGTGCAGATGTAGTCCAGCATATGAAAGAGTACCCAGAAGTGCAGCACTGCATGCAACAACTTTGACACTTACTGAAGCCTCAGCTTCTGCATGCCCCCTACACAGTCCTAATTATATACATTTTAAACTGACGGTATCTTGCTGGAGATGAACTGAGGCCTATCTTGCAACATGGTGCATCTTTTACACTGCTGCTGCGTCACAAAAGTGACGGAACAGCGACGCAAAAGAGGCGTATAGCCATCATAAATCTGCACTTAACATTTTAAATGATTGTTTCTAGATGCTGATAAGGTGTGGCCTATCCAGAGATTTGTTTCAGGTAAGTCCTACTCAGGGTTGCAGATGAAATTTAGGCTTGTTGAAGAGTATAGAAGAGATAATACATGTGCAGGCCTACCAACGGAGTGAGTCATGTCCACTGCACTCTTGAACAAATGTGAGACCTCCTCTGTCTCCTGGAACAGGCCTAAACCTCATCTACACAATGTGATGTGTAATGTTAGGAAACACAGGTAATTTAATTGAAAAACGTGCAATTTTTTTTTTGCTCATTCCACAGTCACATCACCTGTGTTTCCTTTGCTTAGGTATCTAATTTTTTAGATGTAGTCTATCATATGAAAGACTACGTAGAATGTGAGCACTGTATGCAACAACTTTGACACTTATAGAAGCCTCAGCTTTTCAATGCCTACTACACAGTTCTAAATGTATATCATAAATACAAAAAGTACAGAATTAATTATACATGTTAAATGGTTTATTTTTGCTGTTCTCAGAATTTATCAAATTTCACTAAAACTAGTGACTTGAAGGTATTCATCATATAACAGCGGGGAAAAAAAAACACAATCAAAATGATTGTGTTTAAAAAAACCATATAACATAACCAAACAGAAATCAGAACTCCTGAAAAGTAACTTACTTTCCATGACGTCGAAGGATATCCTATGAACAGCTTACACTCTGTTGTGCTGCTATTATTTTCAGCCCGCCACTTTCTGAAAGAAAAGCTCCATCGTTTTGAAAAATATGTTACATACAATAAATGACTTCTCGCTCTCTACCGCACGTTTCCACAAGGCCAAATCGTGTAAGAGCCATTTATAACTCTTGGAATTCTTCTAAGCAAATCCCGTCATTTTGTATTTCCGCAACTTTCAGAAAGAAAACGTTCAAGATCACTTTCACAATCCTGGACTAGTAATATCTTACCCTTCTTGCTCACTCATGTTCTACATTTCCTATGACACTGATACTGCTTACTATGAAGCAGACTTACACTACCTCTATGACTACTACAATTATTTAATTCTCTACATCACTTTTAATCACAAAGCAATATAAAACAGTAGATAAAAATATATCAACCCCTAGAATCATTATACGCCAGTTACCTACCCTAAATTCTCTTTTCTGAAAACAGAAAGTAAGAATATTTTTAAATAAAAAGGCAACATTGTATCGTAGTCAAATGGGAATAATTTCCGAAACAGCAATTTTTTTTACATTTTTAATAAGCTGTGTAATAAGCGGATCTGTCAAATGACCATCATGCCATATAATAGCTGCAGTTACAAATGTTCTTCCTAAAATCAACGACTGTGTAGCCACAACATTTGTAATTAAAGTTGAAGACTTACTTTCATCAGGTTTATATAGTTGGATTTTCAAAATGACATTATAATCAAAAGTTTGGACCAATAATCTAGACAGCATTGCAGCCTTACATTCCCTCTACTCCATGTTTTGATTGGCTGCTTGAATTAGCTTATAAAAAGAAACAGTTTTTCTGAACTCATACAAAGTGCAGTTATTTTTCCATGACGTCAAGTGTTATGGTAAGAACACTGTTTGCTTTGGGAAATACTCTGTTGTCCTTCAACTAATCTCTGCCCACCACTTTCTGTAAGAAAATCTTCTTTTTTTCCAGGAACTATTTAAAACTCAAAAATAACTTTTGACTCTGTACTACACTTATCCTCAAGGCCAAATCGTGTAGGAGCCATTAGAACCTCTTGAAATTCCTCAGAGCAAATCCTGAGATTCCTTCCCTAAAATTTTGGTTTTAAAAACACCAGGTAAGAATTTTTAAGGTCAAAAGGCAATTTTTTTTAAAGTTAAAACAGAATCATTGCAGAATGACCAGCCATTTCTAGACTTTAAATAAGCTGTGTAATGTCCTGATGTTATTGAAGGACCGTCATGATATATAATTGCTGCAGTTACAAAAGTCCTTCCTGATATTGACAACTGTGAAGCCACAACATTTTTAATTAAAGTTGTCAATTTTGTTCCATCAGGCCTACATCGTTGGAACATTAAAAAGACATACTGGCCATATGTTCGTATAAATAATGTTGACAACATTTCAGACTTACATTGGCTACACTCCATGTTGTGATCAGCTGCTTTTACTAGCTTATTAAAGGACACTGATTTACTGTCTGGCAAAGTTAAATATATAAATCTTTCTGAGTCTACACCAGTAGTACTTGATACCCTACAGTTCTCGCAGTCATGCTGCCATTGATAAGAAAGCCCAAACAGGTGATCTACATCTACACCTTCAGCATGCAATACATCAAGCATATACATTAAAAACTCCTGACAATCTTGCTGAATATTTTGAGAGAATTGTGTTTGACCTGAACATCTGTCTAACAGATTTCGAATTTCAGACACACTATCTATTTTTGTTCTATCAGTGCTACATTTCTCTAACACAGAATTCAACAAACTGCAAAATCTCTGATCCGAATTGACCACAATCTCTTCTTTTACATTTTCTAGAGAAAACAAAACATTAACCACTACATTAGCATAGCAGTTGACACCAGAACTGTTTTCAAATTGAAAACCAACAACATCTTCAACAGAATCCTTTTTCTTTCTGCTTATAATTTCAGGTTCATCGACTTTTCGTCTTTTTGCTACAACCTCCCTAGTATTGGTCACATTTCTTCGTTTCCGGCCTACCACACGTTTCTCAAACAAAGGATATTGAGGCAAATGTGGCGCATACTCTCTTCTTAACCTATTGTATTCCTTAACACAATCTAGATCCGCACAAATGTTTGTGACATCACACTCAATCAAGTACAATCCCGATAAAGTTCTAACTCGTGACAATGCCACATATGCCATACCCTCCTTGAATACAGAACTGCCAATATTCACCAATGCACTGTCTACACTTAAACCTTGCGATTTATGAATTGTCACCGCATATGCCAAGCAAACAGGAAACTGCTTACGGCGAACATATAAGTCTTTTACAAGCAAAAATCTAGCAGAACAACGACCAATTAGCTGTACTTCCTCAATGCCATCAAATTTAATTTTTAAAAATTCAATTCCATCTCTATTTCTGTATTTCACAAAATCAACAACATTACCCATTGATCCATTTACCAGACCTCTTTCAACATGTAAATTCCTTCTTAAAATTATACGGCAGTTTAAGCACACATTCAGAGTCTTTTCAAAACCCGCTGTTTTAGATATAGTCTTCTCTAATGAATCCAATTTTGTTTTCAAATTCTCAGACAACATAATTGTTGATCCCATATGCTCTACTCTGTCAATAATTTCCAGTTTCACAATCTCTTGGTTTTCTAAATGCAACATTTTGTTGTTGAAGATGGCACATTCTGCAAGAGTTGGCATCAAACATATTCCAGATTTCTTCTCAGTAATTTTCTGAAAAATATTCTCAGGCACAACGTCTTGTTCTGGATATAAATTTGACAGTAATCGTGCATGTAAAGCTTCTTTCCCATGCTCGGTCACTTTTCCAATTCTAACATCTTTTAGAATATTCTTGTAATCTTCATCCTTCGCCTGACGCATATTTTCATGCAGTTCAGCATAATTGAAGTTTAACCATATATTGACGTTGCCAATGCTCCCTAGGCACTTCCTGGTATCTTCATGGGTGAGCATTTTGAACACAGGTTGTCCTTTCACTGGTGTCAGCTGCAGAAGATCTCTGAAAACAATGATGTGTTTGCCACCAAATAACACATCATACTCTGTTTTAAGAACTTCTTGCATTCTCAAATGCACAAAGGCAAGCATGACATTGGAAACCATGCTTACTTCGTCAATGATAAGAAGTTTCATTTTCCTCAAGACTCTTGAAACTTCACAACAAGCATCTCCAGATAACTTGTGGTATTGTAATTTGTTATCATGCCCCACTGGCAGCATCAGAAGACGATGCAAAGTAATACCTTTAATGTTATGTGCTGCCAGTCCAGTTGGAGCGGTGACAACACATGATAGCGATGACTCAGTCCTTTCCTGCAAATAACATGAAATTGCTTTAATGAGGAAACTTTTTCCAGTTCCCGCTTCTCCACTCACGTACAGTCGGACAGGCTTCAACGACGTACATGAGCACTCTTTCTTCTCATGACTTAATCCATGATCAATTTGCTTGGTAACTTCGTCATATATTTTCCTCTGCTCAACGTTGAGTTGTCTTTCCAAGTCTTCTAAGTTAACCACATCCTCCTGAGCATGTGCCATGGCTCTTTCCACTTCATTCATGGCAGTGGCAGCTTCATTTTTGATAACAGGTCCTCCTAGTGGATCCTGACTCAAGGAAACAGAACTCTGACTTTCCTGAGAACTGTCTCTGGCAATCTCGGCTGCAATCGTTGCTTCCTGCTCGATTTCCGCATTCAACATTTCTAGATATTTGGGAAAAGCAGGACATTCTATGGTCTCCTTGGCGGCAGTGAAAGAGTCTTCGTAACAGAGGAAATCTCCAAGCAGTTTCTCTTCTGCACGCCAAGGCTTGAAAAGTTGCAAAAGTGCTAAATAAAAAAACTCCTTTTTTTCAGGAGATTCGCCACTCAATTTTCGATGGTTTACCAAGTGGCATTTTCTTTGCTTGACCAGACATCCCTCACTTCCAATTACAGCATACATTCCTTTATCAATATCTTCTTTGATGTTCCTCTTGAATATGTAATTTTGTAGAACCTCATACAGACAAACATTCTCGAGGTGACTGCTTCGATTTGGATAATATGTATCCAACATGTTGGTCTTCAAAATATCGGTACTGTTTGGCTCCTTTTCCGCCAAATACTCAATTTCCCGCACAGGTTTCAGAACTCGATTACGCGTTGCAGCAACACCAAGACTCGCCCAAACGATACTCCTAGATTTGGCATAGAGACTTGCTGAAGACAACCGGTCAGAACATTCGTAAGCTCCGATTTCTCGATGCGACAACATCTTCAGACTGAAACTGTACAACTTCTTACTGAGGCTCTTTTCATGGGAAATGTCCTCCCACATATCCTTCAATTCTGTCTTTTCTTTTTTGGTGATGTAAGATGTCACATACCGAGCCACAGCCATACAGTTATCAGCCACAAACTGTATATCCATGTTAGCATTCCACATGGACAAAATCACTGGGTTGTAGTCGTTGATGTACTTGGACTCTTCGTTCCATTTCAAATTTTATGTGTTTTTAGGTGATTTCTTCATCACATTATGTCGCAGCGAAGACATCAAACTGTTCACTCTTCCTTTAGAAATCACCGGTCGTGGAAAGGCGAAACGACATTTGGTGTAGAACTTGTCCTTGTTTCTGAATTTACGACAACAGTACTTTCCGCAACGATGGCTTTGGAAGCGTAGAACTTGTTCTCTTAGGCTTTTGTCCTCCTTTGCATTTGAAACAGCACATGTAGAATACTGTTCCATGAAACTCATCACTAAGTCTTCTGGATCCGTTCCAAATTTAGGTGCATCCTTGATCCACAGCAGCATATGTATATGAGGAGCACCTCTTGCTTGGTACTCCTTTCTCCAGAAGAAATCCAACACCTCTCCAAGAGGTGGATTTCTCTTGTTCATGATGAAAGACATCATAGCTTCAAATCTATGATTGAAGTACCTGCATACATTCACTGGATCCAAAGAGCACAGTTCTCCGGGTGTCTTGAATTCGATATTTTCAATGTTTCCATTTGCCTCTCGTAGAAATTCAAGTAAGTCTTCCCAGCCATACTCGGCACAGCTCAGAGTGAGGAACCATGTGGGAGTTCCTAAGTTCCTCAGCATACATTTTAAATCACCATGACGACGGTACCAGTACTCATTAGTACCACCCTGACACGCCATGAGATTAATCAGGTGACAATCCAAAATACTGTCTTGCACATTGACTTTATCCATAAAGTCACTTGCAGAGATGTTTTGCATCTGTATACCACTTTTCAAGATGTGGTTCACTGCATATGACAGTCCAGACAGATCGCTTTCAAACAGGAGATGAAACAAATAGGGAATGCATTGTCGAAACCTAGCATCTTCTGCATACAATCGTAAAGTCCGGTATTCAGAAGCAGGAATTTGATGAGGTCGCTCATCATATCTTCCTCCTTGACCTGTTGGAAATAGCTGTGGGAAACACCGAGCTTCCAAACTTTCCTCCCAAACACTAATGGGACTCCCTTTGGCTTGTTTCATTTGAAACAACTCAATAGCATTCCCCATGACTCCCTTGGAATGCAAAGGATGAACACTATAATGTTCATATATTTCTTCACTTTTAGAGGGTTCTACTTTCTCAATTTGACCAGCACACAAATCGCTATCCTCTTCCTCACTTACTTCCTCTTCTGCAACATATACATTCTTATAGTACTTATTATTTTTTTTCAAATACAATGTTGCCTTTTTGACTTTCCTAACATCCACTAAATCTTGCCATATTTTCTTATTCTTTGTCGGAACCCCATTAACTAAGATAACCAGAGGTTCCTCTTCCACTTTCTCTACTCCAATTGTGTTAATGTTTTTCTTCAAATCTAGAGGCAAATAAACAACTCTTCCCTTTAATCCTCTCTGTAAATCTGATGGAGGCAATTTCCCTGTCTTTGGCTCCATTCTTACAATAGCCTGAAAGGGATGGATACTTTGAATCAAAATAGATTCATAAGTATTTAAATCCTTCAATTCAGAAGGAATCTCAACCAATTCCAGATTATTATGAACCGCTCTAGCAGGCATCTGGTTTTGATTTAATTTATTACAACAATAAGTACACACACGTTGATCCGATCCCAAATCAAAACAATTTTCTACCATCAAGTATGTTGCGGAATCCTTCCATTCACTATTATTTTCCCTTTCACTTTTTGCATATAAATCCACTAACTTAGTCTGATTCTTATAATAAGTGCGTCGACAACACACACAAGTGAAATTAGGCCTCTCACTTGATTTCACCTGAAACGTGGCAATTTCCTTCTGAAAATTATCTGTACTGGAAACCTGTACACTATCTTCCACATTACCCTCTTCTTCTGGGTCAATTTCAACATTCTCCTCTTTACTTCCAAAGTAACAAAACTCAATTTCTTCACAAATATTTTTCACATCTATTTCAGAACCATGCAAAAGAGCAGCGCATAATTGTTTAAGCATAATTGCTGGACTCTTAGCATAATACAACATTCTAACTAATTTCCTCACTTTATTATGATGCACTGCTAGCATCCTGAAATGATGAAAAACACTCTGGCATACTCTCCTGGAAAGACAAGCCAGTGAATGACCATGCAAACCTGTCACTTCTCTCACTCTGCAAGGATCTAATTCTTGCAACAACATCATTTTCTGCTTCAAACTTTTCTTATTAAATGTCCGTACAAAATCACAAAGCAAATTGATGGAATCCTGTCGTACACTGCAAATACTACTACACTTCCAGGTGTACACAGGACCCTTAGGACGTCTTCCTAAAACCTCATTACCTAACACCTCTTCTGTCTCTGTTGTCACAAGTTTTTCTTTTTCAACTGGACAACCATCTTTCACCTCATAAGCTCGACCATTGGTGTCAACTGCATGCACCAAATCATTATCCTGGAAATAACTCTCCTCATTAAAAAATGCCTCACAACTTGAACTATGCATCCATTCTCCGGAAAAAACTTCACAAAAATTACTACGATTAACTATTCTCTTCCATCTACTATTTCTTTTGAAATCATAAATTGCCTTGTTTAGCTTCCTAATTCTATTGATTATCAAAATAAATAACTTTCGTTTAATTTCAAATGCCTGATCAATAACTTTCTCAACTTTTTTTTTCTCTTATAAAAAACCACTTTCTGTTGACCTTTCTTAATATTTTTTAACAAATTGCCAATTATCCTGTTGCGGAACATTCGTTTACGAATGTCCCTAAACTGTTGTTTCCTTCTACTATCATGCACAGAGTTATCTCTTGCTCTAGCAGTAACATTTTTGATTGGCCTTTCCTTTCCGTTTAAATTGCTTCTCTTTTTCTGGACTAAAACATTTTCTGTCGTACTACTTTTTTTTTACAAATGTTTCTTATGAATGATTTCGTGGTCTTACCCGGTGCTTTCTTGGTGACTTGACGATTTTTTATTGTAGAGGACTGCTGCATTAATTGATGAACCTGCTGTCTTTGACGTTTTGTAGCCTTTCTGATTCTATCCTTAGACCGCATTCTCAAAATTTGAAATGATCTGCAGTTGAATCTGTGGTAAAATATAATAAAAAATGTTATTAACCACTATTACCAAACAGTAAATCAATAACAGTCATCAAAAACTTAACACACTACTTGACATTTTTACATAGAATATTTTTTAGTGCTTTGGCAAATTTAGAATACACAAATAGCAGAAAAGAAATGGAATTCTTCTTCATTTTACCTGTCCTGTTTTATATGTGAATCTGATCTAATTTTATGAGCATATTTTAATATTTTATTGAAGACACTACACATAACCTGTTTTTGAAGGTGTGTTTAATTTTAAATGAAACGGTTTACATTTTTACTTTTCATTTATTGTAAATTTTAAAAATAAATGTTTATAGTTCCATAGGCTCAAGCAGGTCAGCTACCCACCCTATGTCATACAATTCTGACAAATCGGCATCCTCATCATGTTCTTCATCATCCTCAGGATTTAAATCATCCAAAGGATCTACTTCCACTGACGTTTCAATTACAAGTTCAATGATAAGGTCGAGATCAACTGATTGCTGATTGTCACTCATGGTTGATGTTGTCGTTATCTTTAAAGAAAGAGAACAACAATGAGATGTTGCAGAGTAAGAGACAAATCTCAGAGATTATAATAGTAAAATTGTTTAACAAGAGTAACATTTTGCAGCTATTATTTAGCCATGTCCAGCGATGCTGAGGAGGTGAGGCCTATGTCCAAGTTTTCAGTGAACAGGACTCATCTCTTCTTAACCTTGGATAAGCCTCACCGACTCTGTGTCCCCTGCTCATACTTAAATGTACAGGGGCAGATTTATGCTAAGTGGCGCATCCCCACGGATGCACCAGTTAATGTGCACCGCTGCTCTGCCACCCATAGTGTGCCGCATTTACAATGTGGAGCACCATTGAGCAAAAACAGCACATTGCAGGAATCACGTCATAAGCGCGACATGTCTACTGCAATGCACAGGAGGAAGCCTCACATTGCATGGTGCATCACTTCTTATGCCTGTTTCAAACAGGCGTAAGGATTTGATTCAGAAATGCTATAAAGCTGACTCAGTGAAATCTTCTAAATTTCACTGTGTTAGTTTTACAGGGCTTTCATGCAAATTAATGCATACCTTGCAACAAAACACCTATATGAAAACTGACGCAGGTTTCATGTGGCACAGTACTTTACAGCATGACACATCTGCCTAGATGCATCAAGTTGTAAATATGTCACCACATAGCAAATCTTTTGCACCGCCGCTGCGTCACAAAAGTGACGCACAGTGACGCAAAAGAGACATACACCTATCATAAATCTGCCCCTAACATTTTAAATGATTGATTCAAGATTACGATAAAGTGTGGCCTATCCAGAGGTTTGTTTGAGGTGAGGCCTACTCAGGGTTGCAGATGAAATTTACGCTTGTTGAAGAGTACAGAGGAGATAATACATGTGAAGGCCTATCAATGAAGTAAGTCATATCCACTTCACTCTTGAACAAAGGCCAGACCTTTTCTGTGTCCGTGGACAGACCTAAACTTCATCTGCACAATGTCATTCGTAAACTTAGGAAACACAGGTGATGTAATTGAAAAATGTGGAGTTTCTTTTCCTCATTTCACAATCACATCACCTATGTTTCCTTTGCTTAGGTATCTCACAGTGCAGATGGACTCTAGCATATCAAAGAGTACACAGAAGTTGAGCAGTGTATACAACAATTTTGACATTTACAGAAGATTCAGCTTCTTATCTTGTTGGAGATAAAATGAGGCCTGTCTTGCAACATGGTGCATGTTTTGCATCACTGCTGCATCGGTTTCATGTGGCACGGGACTTTACAGCATGACACATCTGCCTAGATGCATCAAGTTGTAAATATGTCGCCACATAGCAAATCTTTTGCACCGCCGCTGCGTCACAAAAGTGACGCACAGTGACGCAAAAGAGGCATACACCTATCATAAATCTGTCCCTAACTTTTTAAATGATTGATTCAGGATGATGATAAGGTGTGGCCTATCCAGAGGTTTGTTTAAGGTGAGGCCTACTCAGGGTTGCAGATGAAATTTACGCTTGTTGAAGAGTACAGAGGAGATAATACATGTGAAAGCCTACCAATGAAGTAAGTCATGTCCACTTCACTCTTGAACAAAGGCCAGACCTCTTCTGTGTCCGTGGACAGGCCTAAACCTCATCTGCACAATGTCATTCGTAAACTTAGGAAACACAGGTGATGTAACTGAAAAATGTGGAGTTTCTTTTCCTCATTTCACAATCACATCACCTGTGTTTCCTTTGCTTAGGTATCTCATAGTGCAGATGGACTCTAGCATATCAAAGAGTACACATAAGTTGAGCAGTGTATACAACAATTTTGACATTTACAGAAGATTCAGCTTCTTATCTTGTTGGAGATGAAATGAGGCCTGTCTTGCAACATGGTGCATCTTTTGCATCACTGCTGCATCGGTTTCATGTGGCATGGGACTTTAAAGCATGACACATCTGCCTAGATGCATCAAGTTGTAAATATGTCGCCACATAGCAAATCTTTTGCACCGCTGCTGCGTCACAAAAGTGACGCACAGTGACGCAAAAGAGTCATACACCTATCATAAATCTGTCCCTAACATTTTAAATGATTGATTCAGGATGACGATAAGGTGTGGCCTATCCAGAGGTTTGTTTAAGGTGAGGCCTACTCAGGGTTGCAGATGAAATTTACGCTTGTTGAAGAGTACAGAGGAGATAATACATGTGAAAGCCTACCAATGAAGTAAGTCATGTCCACTTCACTCTTGAACAAAGGCCAGACCTCTTCTGTGTCCGTGGACAGACCTAAACCTCATCTGCACAATGTCATTCGTAAACTTAGAAAACACAGGTGATGTAATTGAAAAATGTGGAGTTTCTTTTCCTCATTTCACAATCACATCACCTGTGTTTCCTTTGCTTAGGTATCTCACAGTGCAGATGGACTCTAGCATATCAAAGAGTACACAGAAGTTGAGCAGTGTATACAACAATTTTGACATTTACAGAAGATTCAGCTTCTTATCTTGTTGGAGATAAAATGAGGCCTGTCTTGCAACATGGTGCATGTTTTGCATCACTGCTGCATCGGTTTCATGTGGCACGGGACTTTACAGCATGACACATCTGCCTAGATGCATCAAGTTGTAAATATGTCGCCACATAGCAAATCTTTTGCACCGCCGCTGCGTCACAAAAGTGACGCACAGTGACGCAAAAGAGGCATACACCTATCATAAATCTGTCCCTAACATTTTAAATGATTGATTCAGGATGACGATAAGGTGTGGCCTATCCAGAGGTTTGTTTAAGGTGAGGCCTACTCAGGGTTGCAGATGAAATTTACGCTTGTTGAAGAGTACAGAGGAGATAATACATGTGAAAGCCTACCAATGAAGTAAGTCATGTCCACTTCACTCTTGAACAAAGGCCAGACCTCTTCTGTGTCCGTGGACAGGCCTAAACCTCATCTGCACAATGTCATTCGTAAACTTAGGAAACACAGGTGATGTAATTGAAAAATGTGGAGTTTCTTTTCCTCATTTCACAATCACATCACCTGTGTTTCCTTTGCTTAGGTATCTCATAGTGCAGATGGACTCTAGCATATCAAAGAGTACACATAAGTTGAGCAGTGTATACAACAATTTTGACATTTACAGAAGATTCAGCTTCTTATCTTGTTGGAGATGAAATGAGGCCTGTCTTGCAACATGGTGCATCTTTTGCATCACTGCTGCATCGGTTTCATGTGGCATGGGACTTTACAGCATGACACATCTGCCTAGATGCATCAAGTTGTAAATATGTCGCCACATAGCAAATCTTTTGCACCGCCGCTGCGTCACAAAAGTGACGCACAGTGACGCAAAAGAGTCATACACCTATCATAAATCTGTCCCTAACATTTTAAATGATTGATTCAGGATGACGATAAGGTGTGGCCTATCCAGAGGTTTGTTTAAGGTGAGGCCTACTCAGGGTTGCAGATGAAATTTACGCTTGTTGAAGAGTACAGAGAAGATAATACATGTGAAAGCCTACCAATGAAGTAAGTCATGTCCACTTCACTCTTGAACAAAGGCCAGACCTCTTCTGTGTCCGTGGACAGACCTAAACCTCATCTGCACAATGTCATTCGTAAACTTAGGAAACACAGGTGATGTAATTGAAAAATGTGGAGTTTCTTTTCCTCATTTCACAATCACATCACCTATGTTTCCTTTGCTTAGGTATCTCACAGTGCAGATGGACTCTAGCATATCAAAGAGTACACAGAAGTTGAGCAGTGTATACAACAATTTTGACATTTACAGAAGATTCAGCTTCTTATCTTGTTGGAGATAAAATGAGGCCTGTCTTGCAACATGGTGCATGTTTTGCATCACTGCTGCATCGGTTTCATGTGGCACGGGACTTTACAGCATGACACATCTGCCTAGATGCATCAAGTTGTAAATATGTTGCCACATAGCAAATCTTTTGCACCGCCGCTGCGTCACAAAAGTGACGCACAGTGACGCAAAAGAGGCATACACCTATCATAAATCTGTCCCTAACATTTTAAATGATTGATTCAGGATGATGATAAGGTGTGGCCTATCCAGAGGTTTGTTTAAGGTGAGGCCTACTCAGGGTTGCAGATGAAATTTACGCTTGTTGAAGAGTACAGAGGAGATAATACATGTGAAAGCCTACCAATGAAGTAAGTCATGTCCACTTCACTCTTGAACAAAGGCCAGACCTCTTCTGTGTCCGTGGACAGGCCTAAACCTCATCTGCACAATGTCATTCGTAAACTTAGGAAACACAGGTGATGTAATTAAAAAATGTGGAGTTTCTTTTCCTCATTTCACAATCACATCACCTGTGTTTCCTTTGCTTAGGTATCTCATAGTGCAGATGGACTCTAGCATATCAAAGAGTACACATAAGTTGAGCAGTGTATACAACAATTTTGACATTTACAGAAGATTCAGCTTCTTATCTTGTTGGAGATGAAATGAGGCCTGTCTTGCAACATGGTGCATCTTTTGCATCACTGCTGCATCGGTTTCATGTGGCATATGACTTTAAAGCATGACACATCTGCCTAGATGCATCAAGTTGTAAATATGTCGCCACATAGCAAATCTTTTGCACCGCTGCTGCGTCACAAAAGTGACGCACAGTGACGCAAAAGAGTCATACACCTATCATAAATCTGTCCCTAACATTTTAAATGATTGATTCAGGATGACGATAAGGTGTGGCCTATCCAGAGGTTTGTTGAAGGTGAGGCCTACTCAGGGTTGCAGATGAAATTTACGCTTGTTGAAGAGTACAGAGGAGATAATACATGTGAAAGCCTACCAATGAAGTAAGTCATGTCCACTTCACTCTTGAACAAAGGCCAGACCTCTTCTGTGTCCGTGGACAGACCTAAACCTCATCTGCACAATGTCATTCGTAAACTTAGAAAACACAGGTGATGTAATTGAAAAATGTGGAGTTTCTTTTCCTCATTTCACAATCACATCACCTGTGTTTCCTTTGCTTAGGTATCTCATAGTGCAGATGGAGTCTAGCATATCAAAGACTACGCAGAAGGTGAGAACTGTATGGAACATGGCTATGTAAGTCAAATAATCAAAATCTAAGTTTGCCAAGCACACATGGGGGCGTATTTACAAGGACCTTGCACCACAGGGAAAGGTCTTAAATTAAAATGGGAAAAATAACATCAGAGAGACTCAAAGGCCTTATAAATATGCCCCAAGCAACCTATGAAGCTCTAGCATTACATATCAAGAAACCTAATTGATTTCAAAAATCGTTTTTAAACACAGCATCTAAATCAATTATATACCTACATTCATCGGGAAGTGACTTAAAATGCCCTAAGACACATGAAAGCGTTTTTTTTAAGCCCTTGCTCCATTTTTAGATCACTTTTAACATGGCTATGTAAGTCAAATAATCAAGATCTAAATTTGCCAAACACAGATGGGGGCGTATTTACAAGGACCTTGCACCACAGGGAAAGGTCTTAAATTAAAATGGGAAAAATAACATCAGAGAGACACAAAGGCCTTATCAATATGCCCCAAGCAACCTATGAAGCTCTAGCATTACATATCAAGAACCTAATTGATTTCAAAAATCGTTTTTAAACACATCATCTAAATCAATTATATACCTACATTCATCGGGAAGTGACTTAAAATGCCCTAAGACACATGAAAGCGTTTTTTTTAAGCCCTTGCTCCATTTTTAGATCACTTTTAACATGGCTATGTAAGTCAAATAATCAAGATCTAAATTTGCCAAGCACAGATGGGGGCGTATTTACAAGGACCTTGCACCACAGGGAAAGGTCTTAAATTAAAATGGGAAAAATAACATCAGAGAGACACAAAGGCCTTATAAATATGCCCCAAGCAACCTATGAATCTCTAGCAGTACATATCAAGAAACCTAATTGTTTTCATAAATCGTTTTTAAACACATCATCTAAATCAATTATATACCTAAATTCAAGGGGAAATGACTTAAAATGGCCTAAGACACATGAAAGCATTTTTTTTAAGGCCCTTGCAACATTTTTGGGTCACTTTTAACATGGCTATGTTAGTCAAAGAATTAAAATCAAAATTTGCCAAGCACAGATGGGGCGTATTTACAAGGACCTTGCACCACAGAGAAAGGTCTTAAATAAAAATGTGAAAAATAACATCAGAGAGACTCAAAGGCCTTATAAATATGCCCCAAGAAACCTATGAATCTCTAGCAGTACATATCCAGAAACCTAATTGTTTTCTTAAATCGTTTTTAAACACAACATCTAAATCAATTATATACCTACATTCATGAGGAAGTGAGTTAAAATACCCTAAGACACATGAAAGCATTTTTGTAAGACCCTTGCACTATTTTAGCGTCACTTTTAACATGGCTATGTAACACAAAGAAACAAAATCTATTTGTAAAACACTTGACACAAATCAAAATTTTAAATACACAACTTTCTTCATAATGTTCTCCCTAAACCATACTATTCTCTATCTAAATTAAATGAATCTTTTCTCACCTTAGCAAATACTTTATGAGTTTCAAAACAGTCTCAGAAACACACCAAATTGTCTTTAGCAGAGCAAAAGGTATGCACTCCAGAGTCTGCAGCCATAAAAAGCACAGAAAAGCTGTAATTCATCACAAATATCTCTCATGTCACCCAATCAAAACTCTTCCCTCACTTTTTTCCAATCAACACCCTTCCCCCCTCTGCCCTTTCTGCCTTTTTTGCATAGCAACCACCTCCTGAAAGACCTCTCATGTTTGCAAGTTCACACAACA
Organism: Lissotriton helveticus; assembly: GCF_964261635.1. Taxonomy (NCBI): domain Eukaryota; kingdom Metazoa; phylum Chordata; class Amphibia; order Caudata; family Salamandridae; genus Lissotriton; species Lissotriton helveticus. Next base: position 475,755,456 of record NC_136061.1, on the reverse strand, counting down.
ATGTTTCAATTGAACTCTGAACTCTCAGTACGAATGGATCCCTCGACCCCTCACAGTCTGGCTTCCGAGCCAACCACAGCACCGAGACCGCCCTCATCGCCGCCACCGATTACATCCGAGCCCTGATGGACAACGGAGAAACAGCGGCCCTCATCCTCCTGGACCTCTCCGCGGCATTCGACACTGTCTGCCACCGCACCCTAGTGCAGCGCCTAGGCAACATCGGAATCCAGGAGAAGGCACTGGAATGGATCACCTCCTTCCTCGATGGAAGAACACAGAGAGTCCGCCTACCACCGTACAAGTCAGAGGCCACCGAAGTCATCTGCGGCGTCCCTCAAGGATCCTCACTGAGTCCCACCCTCTTCAAGGTCTACATGAGCCCCCTCGCGGCCATCGCACGCCAACACAACCTCAACATAATCTCCTACGCCGACGACACCCAGCTGATCCTCTCCCTGACCAACGACCCCGCCGCCGCCAGAGCCAACCTGCACGAAGGGATAAAAGATGTAGCCGAGTGGATGACGACCAGCCGCCTGAAACTGAACTCAGACAAGACGGAGGTCCTCATCCTGGGCTCCTCGCCCTCTGCCTGGGATGACTCCTGGTGGCCCCCCGCCCTGGGCACCGCACCCAAACCGACGGACCACGCACGCAACCTGGGCTTCATCCTGGACTCCTCCCTCTCCATGACCAGACAAGTCAACGCAGTCTCCTCGGCATGCTTCAACATCCTGCGCATGCTACGGAAGATCTTTTGGTGGATCCCCACCGAGACCAGGAAGACTGTCACCCAGGCCCTCGTCACCAGCCGACTGGACTACGGCAACGCCCTCTACGCCGGAACCACCGCCAAGCTCCAGAAGAGACTCCAGCGGATCCAGAACGCCTCGGCCAGACTCATCCTCGACATCCCACGAAACAGCCACATCTCCGGACATCTGAGAGACCTGCACTGGCTCCCCGTCAACAAAAGAATCACCTTCCGTCTCCTCACCCACGCACACAAAGCCCTACACGATCAAGGCCCGAGCTACCTCAACAACCGAATCAACTTCTACACTCCCAAGCGCCACCTCAGATCAACCAGCCACGCCCTCGCCGCCGTCCCCCGCATCCGAAGAGCGACAACAGGAGGAAGGTCCTTCTCCTACCTGGCCGCCAAGACCTGGAACTCCCTCCCGACCGACCTGTGCCTGACCCAAGACCACCTCTCCTTCAGGAAGAAGCTCAAGACCTGGCTGTTTGAGCAGTAACGACACCCCCCCCCCTAGCGCCTTGAGACCCTACGGGTGAGTAGTGCGCTCTATAAATGTCTTGATTGATTGATTGAGTACATCTGCATATCCAGTGCAATCTTTCATAAAATTATATTTTTTTGACCATTCAAATTACATCTTTCAAAGAACTCATCCATGCACCCTAACTTTCTGTTTTCAGCAATCAAAATCCACCAATCACTGCTACTGCTTCATTAACACAGAAACTCCACAGTTTTTTTCATTTTAAACTCTTATTTTTTCAACTCCCATTTCATTGCCACACTTCATCTGACTGCAGCAGAACCCCCTCTCACCATGTTTTCTGTCTGGATTGTTGGACATAGTTACATCTACTGGGCTCAGAGGTATGCTGATAACAGAAATTTACCTAACCTCAATTTACAAGATGTGGAAATTAAGTGGTTTGGCCACAGAGGATTAAAATGTCACCAATTAATACCATTGGTGAAAACCTTTATGCATTTGCCTAAACCTGACCTGTTAATTGTGCACTGTGGAGGAAATGACTTGGGCACTTTGACTGGGGTAGGTCTGGAAATGCTTTTAAAGGACACCTTTGAGCAATTGATGGCACTTTTTCCTCAAACTGCCTTGGTATATTCAAATATATGCCAAAGACAGAAATGGAGATGGTCGAACCAATTTTGTCCACAAATTGAGAAATCGAGGAAGCATGTAAACAAATCTGTTTCAGCTTACATGAGAGACTATGGAATGGGCTCCATCTACAACAATAACTTACGTTACTACATGCAAGATATCTACAGAGGAGATGGAGTTCACTTCTCAGATGAAGGGAACAGAATTTTCATTCTGAATTTAAAACTGTGCATTGGTACCTACTTATAAGTACCTAAATGTACCATAAACCCAAAAGCTCTTCTCAGAGCTACCCTACATCTGATCACTCACAATTATTATTTTACTCTAACTTTTTTCACTAATTTTCAACAAAGTACGCTCCCCGGAGCGCTACCCGGTACGCGAACCGGAAGCTAACCGCGCGAAATTTTTTTAAAAAATGATTTTTTTTCACACATATGGGCCTCCTCAGCCACCCTCAGAAAACCTAGGGGGTCAAAATACGTCTACCGTGCCCCCTTCTACCCATTCTGAACATTATTTGCCCTCCATATTGTATCTTAATTCAACCGAAACACAAAATGGTGGACTCCCGTAACGCTGCCGGTTCGCGTACCGGGGCGCTCACCGGGAAGCGCTCCATTAAAAAAGGTGGGAAAGTAATTTACAGAAGAAACTCTGGAGACACTTTCACCAAATATAGATTAGCTCATACTACATACCAATCCCTACCATTTTCACACATTTGGTTGGAATTCCATTTAGCCATTTAGCCTGTAGACCTGAGGTAAATTACTTCACAAAACACATCTGAAGTGTTGGAATTGACAACCAATTAAAATGTTACTTTCATTTTCTACTTTTTTTACCTGACATTTGATTGGTTATGTACCTGAATATATATAAAAAAAGAGAGAGAAACACAGCCATTTTGACTACTACTTCCTGAACTATATTGCAAGATCATTTTCACTCACAACTTAAACTTGTTTTTAAAAGGTAAGATATTATTTTATAAATTTGAAAACATTTTCAGATAGTTATATACTATACTATAGTGACCACTGTGCCTCTCGAGGCCGGGTCACCCCCTTACCCCCTCACCTGCTCGCCTGCTGATCCTGCCTGCCGCCTCGCCTGCAGATCCTGCCTGCCGCCTCGCCTACTGCTCCTGCCTGCCGATTCCGTCGCCCCCAGCACCCCCGAGCGGCCCAACCACAGCTGTGCCGGCCGCTCGCCACCTTTTCCCGCCGCTGGCCCCCTTCGGCCCCACCCACCACCGGCCCATTAGCCCTGCCGCTCGTCCAGCCCAGCAGACCCGCCCTCCCGTCCCCCTTCTTAAGGGGAGAGCCTGGTAGCCACGGGAGTGACCACTGTGCCTCTCGAGGCCGGGTCACCCCCTTACCCCCTCACCTGCTCGCCTGCTGATCCTGCCTGCCGCCTCGCCTGCAGATCCTGCCTGCCGCCTCGCCTGCTGCTCCTGCCTGCCGATTCAGTCGCCCCCCAGCACCCCCGAGCGGCCCAACCACAGCTGTGCCGGCCGCTCGCCACCTTTTCCCGCCGCTGGCCCCCTGCGGCCCCGCCCACCACCGGCCCATTGGCCCTGCCGCTCGCCCAGCCCAGCAGACCCGCCCTCCCGTCCCCCTTCTTAAGGGGAGAGCCTGGTAGCCGCGGGAGTGACCACTGTGCCTCTCGAGGCCGGGTCACCCCCTTACCCCCTCACCTGCTCGCCTGCTGATCCTGCCTGCCGCCTCGCCTGCAGATCCTGCTTGCCGCCTCGCCTGCTGCTCCTGCCTGCCGATTCCGTCGCCCCCAGCACCCCCGAGCGGCCCAACCACAGCTGTGCCGGCCGCTCGCCACCTTTTCCCGCCGCTGGCCCCTTGCGGCCCCGCCCACCACCGGCCCATTGGCCCTGCCGCTCGCCCAGCCCAGCAGACCCGCCCTCCCGTCCCCCTTCTTATGACGCCCCCTGAGCGACCGCGCAGCGGACGCGCGCAGCGGGAGCACCGATTGAGCGCCGAAGGTGCGCCAAAGGTAAGCCCGTCTGCGCCCGTCCGCGCCTGGACCGCGCCCAGTGCCAGGACCCCTGGCCCCCACCGACGGAAGCCGACCCGCCGGACCTACGACGCCACCGAACTCAACGCACTCAACACCGGCCGAACCCCGGGCTGCTACCGAGCCACACCGAGACGCACCCACGGATCCTTCAGCTGCCACTCCTGTAAGTTCGCCTGCAACCGGACCCACGCCACACCAGCACCCACCAAGCCGAACACTAGCACCACCCACCTGAAGTGCATCCTGATCAACACCCGCTCCGTCCACAGACACGCCGTCGAGCTCTGGAACCTGCTCGACACCACAGCCCCTGACGTCGCCTTCCTCACGGAAACCTGGATGAACGACTCCTCAGCGCCCGACATCGCCATCGCCATCCCAGAGGGTTACAAGATCACCCGAAGAGACCGCGACAACCAGACTGGAGGAGGCCTCACCATCATCTACAGGGACACCATCCTCATCAAGACCAACACCGACGACACCCTGACAACCGCCGAACACCTGCACTTCCAGATCCACACGGACCCCAAAACCACCCTCAGAGGCACCCTCATCTACCGACCCCCGGGACCACGCACACAATTCAGCGAGGACATCGCCGACTTCGTCAGCCCGCACGCCCTCCCCTCCGCCGACTACATCCTCCTGGGGGACATCAACTTCCACCTGGAGAACAACAACGACCGCAACACCATCACCCTGCTCGACAACCTCGCCAACCTCGGTCTCAAGCAGCTGGTGTCCACCCCCACCCACCTCGCCGGACACACACTCGACGCCGTCTTCTCATCCAGCAAAGACATCACCTTCAGCCACACCACCGGACTCCACTGGACGGACCACAGCTGCGTCCACTTCACCTTCAGAAGAACGACGATCCACCACCACCAGCAACAGGTTGCTCGAAGAAGCTGGAACAAGATCACAGCCGACCAGCTCGCCGCTTCCCTGAGCCAGCACCCTCCCGCCAGCTCAGCGAACCCCAGCCAGGCCGCCGACAACCTCACGAAGTGGATCAGCAACTGCGCGGACGAACTCGCCCCACTGAGGACCCCCCCCAACAGACCCAGCAGCAAGAAGGCCCCATGGTTCACCGACGAACTCATGAGTTCCAAGAAGAACTGCCGAACCCTCGAGAAAGACTGGAGAAGGGAACCAACTCCGGACAACATGACCACCCTCAAGCTTGCCACCCGGAAGCACCACCAACTGATCCGCGCCACCAAGAAAACTGCATTCAAGGACCGGCTGGACAGCAACGCACACAACTGCAAGGAACTCTTCAACATCATGAAAGAGCTCTCCAACCCCAACGCCGGAAACAACGACATCACCCCTTCGCAAGACCTCTGCAATTCCCTCGCCTCTTACTTCCACAACAAGATCGCGGACCTACACAACAGCTTCAGCACTCAACCGACGCACGCCACGACCGAACCACCGCCCCCCACCACCACCCTCCGCGCCTGGACCCCGATCAGCACCGAAGACACCGTCCGCATGATGAACTCCATCCACTCCGGATCTCCAACCGACCCCTGCCCTCACCACGTCTTCAACAAGGCCGACGCTGTCATCGCACCCCACCTGCGGGACATCATCAACACCTCCTTCGACACCGCCACCTTCCCGGAGAGCTGGAAGCACGCCGAACTCAGCGCCCTACTCAAGAAACCTACAGCGGACCCCACCGAACTCAAGAATTACCGCCCCATCTCGCTCCTCCCGTTTCCAGCCAAAGTCATCGAGAAGATCGTCAACAAACAGCTGGCCACCTTCCTCGAGACGAATGGATCCCTCGACCCCTCACAGTCTGGCTTCCGAGCCAACCACAGCACCGAGACCGCCCTCATCGCTGCCGCTGATGACATCCGAGCCCTGATGGACAAGGGAGAAACAGCGGCCCTCATCCTCCTAGACCTCTCCGTGGCTTTCGACACTGTCTGCCACCGCACCCTAGTGCAGCGCCTCAGCAACGTCGGAATCCATGAGAAGGCACTGGAATGGATCATCTCCTTCCTCGACGGAAGAACACAGAGAGTCCGTCTACCACCGTACAAGTCAGAGGCCACCGGAGTCATCTGCGGCGTCCCTCAAGGATCCTCGCTGAGCCCCACCCTCTTCAACGTCTACATGAGCCCCCTCGCGGCCATCGCACGCCAACACAACCTCAACATCATCTCCTACGCCGACGACACCCAGCTGATTCTCTCCCTCACCAACGACCCCGCCACCGCCAGAGCCAACCTTCACGAAGGGATGAAAGACGTAGCCGAGTGGATGACAACCAGCCGCCTGAAACTGAACTCAGACAAGACGGAAGTCCTCATCCTGGGCTCCTCGCCCTCCGCCTGGGACGACTCCTGGTTGCCCCCCGCCCTGGGCACCGCACCCAAACCGACAGACCACGCACGCAACCTGGGCTTCATCCTGGACTCCTCCCTCTCCATGACCAGACAAGTCAACGCCGTCTCCTCGTCCTGTTTCAACATCCTGCGCATGCTACGTAAGATCTTCCGGTGGATCCCCACCGAGACCAGGAAGACGGTCACCCAGGCCCTCGTCACCAGCCGTCTGGACTACGGCAACGCCCTCTACGCCGGAACCACCGCCAAGCTCCAGAAGAGACTCCAGCGTATCCAGAACGCCTCGGCGAGACTCATCCTCGACGTCCCCAGAAGAAGCCACATCTCCAGACACCTGAGAGACCTGCACTGGCTCCCGATCAACAAAAGAATCACCTTCCGGCTCCTCACCCACGCACACAAAGCCCTACACAAGGCCCAGGATACCTCAACAGCCGCCTCAACTTCTACGCTCCCAAACGCCACCTCCGATCGACCAACCACGCCCTCGCCGTCGTCCCCCGCATCCGAAGAGCGACAACAGGAGGAAGGTCCTTCTCCTACCTGGCCGCCAAGACCTGGAACTCCCTTCCGACCCACCTCCGCCTGACCCAGGACCACCTCTCCTTCAGGAAGAAGCTCAAGACCTGGCTGTTCGAGCAGTAGCAGCACCCCCCCCCCCCTAGCGCCTTGAGACCCTCCGGGTGAGTAGTGCGCTCTATAAATGTCTTTGATTGATTGATTGATCCCTCTGTAAGAGTTAGACATTGAGAAAGGCTTGTTTATTATAATTATGGATTGATTTAGGTTTCTGTGGTATTATTATGAATTTACATAGGCTTTCTCACAGGCACTTTTTAATAGTACCACTTCATGCCTCAAAAGTACCTGTCTGAACTTAAACCCAACAGTGCCCTATCTCTACTGATATATTTATTTTTTATTCAAATTTCAGTACAAAAATGCAAGGAGAACAGAACGTTTCCTTTGAAATTGTCCTAGACATGAATAATGAGGAAATAATTGAACCCATTGACCTGGAATTCATGGATGAATCACGAGACCATGAACTTCTACAATGTGTAGAATCTGTGGATCATTTACTTCATTATGATGACGGTCAAATGTGGGAAGTTATGTTCACTCAACAAGAGGACATATCGAACAGTCAAATGTTAGACGTTCTATTAAATTTTGAAAAAGAATCAGAAAAATACAATTATATTTAATAATAAAAAATTGTTTGAGTCTTTAATCATTTTTATATGTAATTCATAAACTAGTACCAAATTGATTATAATGTAAAGTCAGACTTATAGTATACTGTGCACAATTCCAAAAATAAATTTATATTTAATAATCATAAATACTGCTACTTAAATAACAAAAAAACAAAAAAAAACCACAAAAAGAACAATCAATAAACATACAATATTTCAAAATATCATAGTCTATCATTCTTTTTTCCTTATAGTACGCTCCGCGGACCGCTTCCCGGTGCGCGTACCGGGCGCTACCCACGCAAAAAAAACCAAAAAAAATTATTATTTATTTGCCCCGCGGGGCCCTTTTAAAGCCTCCACATCAAACCTAGGGGGTCAGGAAGGATCTACTATGCCCCCTTATGGTCATTTCCCCCTTTGTTTTGGCCTCCTCTTGTCTCTCGATCCTACCGAGAGACAAGATGGCGGCCGCTCCGGACTGTTTAGAATGTTGACAGACACCGGAGAGCCAATCAGCTTCGCTTCGCGAAGTTCCGTTACGCGTCAGGTACGCGAACCGGGGCGCTGCCCGGAGCGCGCTTACAGATATATATATTTTTTTGAACGTTAATTTCTCAAAATCCACTGGAGCACATATATTGAGACCTAGCAAAGGCACATCGGGCTACCAGTCCCTACAATTTTGCCAATTTTCGTGCAAATCCATTCAGCCGTTCGGGCTAAAAGTGAGGCCAACCGCCCTATGGAAATTAACATGGGAAAAACGCGTTTTGGGACCCCCTTTTTTCTCGGCCCCCCCTTGACGAACCTCCCCCAAATTTTCAGGGGCTGCTCAGAAACAAAATGTTCCATTTTCCTAAAAATTTCAGCCAATTCCGTCCACAAACGCCAAAGTTATTAGACATAGAATTTTCAAAAATCCCATAGAGAAAAAATCCTAACTATATATACCTACTGGCGACCGACAGTAGGTAATATATATATATATATATATATATATATATATACACTCCACCTTTGCCAGTAAGAGCGATGCTGCTGTCGTGAGCGGTCCAGGTAAGGTCACTGGCCAACCTTAAAATTCTCTCCAAATACCTCTCGCATTAAGAAGCAAACCTGGACACTCAGCGTATGCAGTAATCCTTTATTCTTGACAGGAAAAAGTCAACGCGTTTCACCTTTACGGCTTGTTCACGCTCGTCTGGTCGTCAACAACCGACCATTTTTAAATTACCCAAAAACACACCCAACATGTAGGTCATGTGATAACCTAAGTGAACGTGGCGGACATTTTAGGCTAGTCAAAATGCAATGAATATGTACAAATTACGTTACATATCGTATCCAAAATACATGTACGTACCTAAGGCAATTGGTGCAATGATCATTCAAGTCATATGTATGCCTACGTATAAATTACATCGTAAATTCAGTGCACAATAATTCAACTGCAAGTGATAATTAGCACGTCATAATATTCAATGTTTGTCGGACCTGATTCCCTTCAAATCAAATATTCATCAACGTTGGTTGCGCCCAAGTGGGCAAAATCCCATTGGTCTAATAACCTAGAGAAAGGCCTGATATCCTAATTCATATGTTTATCCCATTGGAAACAGCATTTCAAATAAGTCAAAAAACTATTTACAAAATTATATCAAAATATCCAAATTGAATATACCAAAGATAGACTCATTGTGATGTCCACATAAATCAAGGGGTTGGAACTTTATCCACATAGGTTATACCCAAGTGGGTTAATGCATGTTGTCCTGATAGTCTAATATTGGGAAAGAAAGGCCTAATTTCATCATCAAGGTATCATAGAGTCCATGGTTCTATCATGTCCGTCCAAAAAATCATTGCCATATCATGTAATAGCCATTGGTCCTCGACATTTAATCTGAAAAGTTAAAACAGTTAAAATCAGAAACAGACGACCGCATTTTATGCAAATAACATATTATGTTATAATCATTCATATAAATGGACTTTCAATTCTTCGCTGATATTGAGTCCCATCAGGTGCAGGCATTGAAAATCTATAATGTACTTGGATTCCAATTTTCTGAGTGATAATTCATAGTTGCCCCCTCTTATACCCAGATCAACAGAATCAATTACCACCATGCGTAGCAGGGTTTCATTTTGCATATGTATGTCGAAAAAATGTCTCGCAACAGGATATAATTTGTTGTGGGAGCGTATGGCTCTCAAGTGCTCTAACACTCTCTTTTTAGCTTCATGTTTAGTGCTACCCACATACCATCTGTTGCATGGGCATATTAATACATACACACTGTACGGGGTGTTACAGGTAAGATGTTTACGAATTATAAATTCTCTATCACTTCCTGGAATGATCAGACTTTTACAACTTCTGCTGTTTCTACATGCTTTGCATCTACCACAGCATGTGAAACCACTGCGAGTGTCTTTTTTCTTTCCCCTTTCGGTGACATAGTTTTGACTCAGTTCATCACGTAAAGTTCTTCCCTTACGGAAAGTAATCTGTGGATTTTCCTCAAGATATTTTCTCAAATGTTCATCAGTGTTCAGAACATGCCAATGTTTTTTGAGGATTTTCCGTACCTCATGTGACTGACCTGAAAAGGTTGTAATAAATCTGACTGTGTCAGTTGACTCTTTTATCTCTCTAGGATGTAGCAGTTCCTCCCTTGTTTTGGTATCAACACGTTCTGTAGCTCTAATAATGACTTGTTTGCTATATCCTCGACTCAGAAAGCGCTGGCACATAATATCTTGTTCCTTTCTGAACCCTTCTGGAGTACTGCAGTTGCGCTTGGCGCGTAATAACTCGCCATACGGAATGCTGTACAGTAGGTTCCTAGGATGGCAACTTGTGGCTCTAAGGATACTGTTGCCTGCAGTGCTTTTTCTGAATAGCTTTGTGATAAGTTTGTCATTTCTTACTTCGACTTTAACATCCAAGAACTCCATACTGGTCTGATCAATGTGTTCTGTTAGATGTAAGTTTAAACTGTTGTTGTTTAATTTGTCGACAAATTGTTTCGCTGAAATGGCATCCCCATTCCAAATGAAAAAGATGTCGTCTATATATCGCAGCCACAGGGCTACGTTGTCAAATTCTGCCATTTCCCTGACGACCTGCTCCTCCCACCAGCCCATGAAAAGATTAGCATAGCTGGGGGCGAAGCAGGTCCCCATGGCTGTGCCCTGTGACTGACGATATAGAACATCATCGAACTAAAAGAAATTGTTGGTTAAACAGAACTCAATCATTGTCACAATCATTTGTGAGTGATGGAGTAGGGAGATTGATCTGGTTTTCAAAAAATGTCTAACTGCTGTCACTCCCAAATTGTGCTTGATACTCGTGTAGAGACTGCTGACGTCCAGAGTCACCAGAGTAAAGGTAGACTCCCAATGAATTTCATTGATAGTGCTCAGGAAATGAGTGGTGTCTCTGATGTATGACGGTAAGGCAATTACAAAAGGTCTCAAATAATGATCTATATATCTGGAAGTATTTTCCAAAGAAGATCCAATGGAGGATACTATGGGGCGACCCGGGGGATTCGCCTGGTCTTTGTGTAACTTCGGGAGAAGATATAGGATGGGTATCTTGGGATGAGCACAGTATAAATACTGATACTCTTCCCATTCAATTAATCCCTTATCCCTCCATTCCAACAGAAGTTCTCTGAATGATGTGTGAGATTCTAACAATTTGTTTTTATTACAAACGCTGTAACATTTCTCATCACTTAGTTGTCTAATACCTTCTGAGAGATATTTGTCCTTGTCCATCACTACAACATTCCCCCCTTTATCGGATTGTCTAATGACAATATCAGGGTCCCATTTGAGTGTTTCTAATGCCATATGTTGTTTATTTGACAAATTCTTATTAACACTAGGTGTTCTGTTCTACCTTATTCTCAACAGGTCATTTAAAACCCCCTTTTCGAAAACATCAATAGCATCACATTGGATTGCTGGCAAAAAACGTAGATTTAGGTTTGAAATTGGAACCTGGATTGATGTTACATTCACTACCTCATGTGTCCCATTCAGGTATAGTCTCTGTGTCTACTTCATCCATATGTAGTTCATGCAAAAGCTCTATATCATTAACATCAAGATTACTATGGACATTAGTGTTACTCACAGTTCCTTTGTCTTTGGGTTTGGTGCAGAACCACTTCTTTAGTTTGAGCTTGCGTGAAAAGAGGAAGAGGTTGTGTTGTATCCTACCCAGGCCACCCCCCCTGCACCCATGCGCATAGTACCTTCCTTTCCCCTGCGCGTGAACCTTCCCAGCTCCTCCGCTTCCCATTGGTTCCCCGACATTCCATTCCTGACTCCAGCTGATTGCGTTGACACCAACTGTCATTTCTGATGTTTCGTTCACCCACGCATCATCACCGTGTGGGGCTGTTTAATAAATCCTACTTCTCACTACTACTGCCTGCAGACTACTTCTTAACAGTGGCGACGAGGATAGCGGAAGACTACAGCCTCACACCGTGGTACAGATGATGGACTTCCACCTTGCTACTTTCGATAATCCTTCAATTCATTGAGGCAAATCTTCTTACCTGCCTTTCCTTCGTGGCGAACGAAGACGCGAGCTACACAGCTGAAGTGGCCGCGCATCTACTTCGGAGATTTGAGCATCTCACAACGACCGGCTACTGCGCCACACGGAGGTAGGACCGCTACAGTTCTTGGGGGACTCTCCTTCGTGTGTGCCTTCTTCATGCGCTCGACGCTCCTCCATAGTTGAGCTGTCCCCACGCGCTCCGATTCCTGTCAGGGGTACTGTCTCTCCTGGCGCTTTCATATCGGATATTCCAGTCAGCTGTGTTCGCGCCCATAATTCTTTGCTTCTGCGCATGCCTGGTGACGCGTGACGTCACTGGAACGCAGCGCTGGGCACCATTTTGAAAAAAAAACTCTCGTTTTCTCCGTGTTAGTGTTCGAGCCCAGCCTAAGTTCTGAATTATTACACCTACACAAAGGAAAGCCACCAACAACGAAGCAAACATATGGCTATAAAATTGAGTGAATAAGTGTCACACACCCCAGCGGCACATCGCTTAACCTGAGTTTGTTTGGTCACTCATCACAAGGATTGTGTATTATTAATTCTCGCAGTGTGAATCTTGAGCCTTTTATTAATCAACCGTCATGTGTGCCCTCAGTTCCTTGAACATTGTAGAAGCAGTGGAATCAGCGGAGTGGGTTTCCCCCTTGGTTGTTGTCAAACGCCCCAACGGGAAAATCAGACTCTGCATCGATCTCAGGGACCTCAATAAGAACATTATTGTTGATCAATATCCCCTACCACGTATTTGTGAAATGTTTAGTGCCACCAATGACATGTGTGTATTTTCCATAATTGACTTAAAATCTGCATATCACCAGATTCCCCTGCATGCAGACAGTAAAAAATTCACTACCTTTATCTCACCCTTTGGTTGCTATCGGTTTACCAGGGTACCATTTGGTTTAGCCTCTGCCGCAGCACTTTTCCAAAGGGTCATGACATCTATTCTGGAAGGTGTTGAAGGTATCAGGTTTTTCCAGGATGATATCCTGGTCATGGGCAGCAACCAATCGGAACACGACACACGCCTCAGACAAGTGTTTTCCAAACTTAAAATGCATGGTTTAACAGTGGAATTGGACAAATGTAAGATTTCACAGGACAAAGTGGTCTACCTTGGGCACACTATCAGCCGTGAAGGGATCAAACCCAAACAGGGTTTGGTGGATGCCATCCTCAATGCCCCATGTCCCTCAAGCAAAGAGGATGTAAGAGCCTTTCTCGGTCTGACGGAGTATTACTCCAAATTCATAAGAAACTTCTCCGAAAAAACCTATAGCATAAGACAACTATTGAAAAACAAAACCAAATTTGTTTGGTCATCGGACTGTCAGAACACTTTTGTTACCATCAAAAAAGAAATCAGCGAGGCGCCTTTCCTCAAAGGTTTTGACCCCAAAGCAGATATTTACATCACCACAGATGCAAGCAACAAAGGTATTGGAGCAGTGCTAGCACAGAAGGACATCTCTAACCAAGAGTGGGTAGTAGCCTTTGCTTCCAGATCACTCACCCCTGCGGAGGAAAAGTACTCTGTCATAGAACGCGAAATGCTAGCTTGCTCGTGGGCGCTCAACTACTTCAGAGCCTATGTGTGGGGTTACAAGATCCATCTCCGCACTGACCACAAGCCGTTGTTAAAGATTCTGACAGCCTCTGGTCTACAAAACGCTTCACCAAGACTCAGCAAGATGTCGATCAAGCTGCTGGATTACAACTACTCGGCAGAATATTGGCCAGGTGTGAAAAACAAAATCGCAGATTTTCTCAGCAGATTACCTCTGCCTCACATGGAAAGCATAGTCGCTCAAGAAGATGAGGAGAAGGTTGCCCTACTTTTCAACACGGACCTGGATGGAATTTCAGCTGAAGAATGGAGTCAACACATGTCGCGCGACTCCACTCTACAAATGGTATGCCAATTCATCAACACTGCATGGCCAGATAAGCGCAACCTACCAGACAATGTCAAGGTGTTTTGGGAAACTAGGAATGAACTCAGCTTGGAAAATGGCGTGTTGTACAGAATGGGTAAAGCCATAGCCCCTGCCACGCTCAGAGACAAAATCCTAAGTTTGTGTCACGTTGGCCACTTAGGCATCACCAAAACCAAGCAACGTGTCAGAGCAAGTTATTGGTGGCCCGGGATTGACAAGCAAATCGAAGTCCAGGTCAGGAACTGTTTGGAATGCTCTGACTCGGACAAAACTCTCAAAACGTCAAAAGTCAGTCTCTCTCCGATTCGACCCCCGCAAATGGCATGGGAGAAATTAGGTTTGGACATCGTGGGGCCTGTAGAGGGACATGATGGAGCACTCAAGTACATCTTGGTGGCAATAGATCACTTCTCCAAGTGGCCAGAAATTAAAATCGTAGAGGAAATTGACAGCTCCAAATGCATAGACTTCTTGGACAAGCTCTTTCTCAGTGAAGGATTACCAAAATCCGTCCTCACCGATAATGGCCGGCAATTCTGTTCTGAAGCATTCAAGTCATTCCTGGCTAGGAACTGCATCACCCACTACACCACATCAATTTATCACCCTGAAGGAAACGGCCTCACTGAACGATTTAACCGGGTCTTGAAGGGACACATTCAACTATCCAGAAACGCAAACTTAAACTGGGAAGAGGAAATATACAAACTCATCTGGGCATTCAGGATCGCTCCTTGTGCTAGCACACGCACTGCACCATTCATTCTCATGAGAAGCAGGCAGCCCATGAGCGTTGATCTAGGATGGATGTCCGAATCCAAACAAATTGAATGGTCGCCTGAAAATATAAGAAAGAACATCATCAAAGCACAGAAGTACTACAAAGAATGGTACGATTCTAAACACAGTGCAAAAGTTCATTCATTCAAGGTTGGCGATCTGGTGAAAGTTCGTTTGGAAAAAAAAGTAAAGAAAGGAGAAAGCAGATTCACCGCCCCACTTCACATCGATGAACTGTTCAACAATGCGGCAAGACTCAGTGATGGGAAGGTCTGGCACATGAGCAGACTAGCGAACTATCATCCCAGTGACAAGGCCCAGGGTCACCAGCAGCATGTTACTGTTAGCAATGATTTGTGGGTAGATGTTGATAGATCTAGTACTGATGAGAATAATAGGCCCAAAAACAACAGCACATGTGACCTCCAACCCGACTCTGACTCTGATGATGGCCAATCGACAGATCGGTCTGCAGGTGTCCATCCCAGCGCTTCGACTTGCAATCGGAGTTGTCAGGATGACCCTCATTCGGATTCTGAAGTGGTATCTGATGGTCACGGTTCCAGTGGTAGGTTCGGTAGATCTTTTCTTGACTCTCATTCGGACACCGAATGTGCACCACACTCACCAACGACCTATGGGAGGTTTGGTAGGACCATCCGCAAACCTAAACGTTTGGATGATTATGAGTGTGACTAACTACCCCACTGTTTATGCCCCACATCTAATTGCCACCGCTTCCTGTGGCGCTGTTGCCAAAACTTTATAGAGAGGAAGATGTGTTGTATCCTACCCAGGCCACCCCCCCTGCACCCATGCGCATAGTACCTTCCTTTCCCCTGCGCGTGAACCTTCCCAGCTCCTCCGCTTCCCATTGGTTCCCCGACATTCCATTCCTGACTCCAGCTGATTGCGTTGACACCAACTGTCATTTCTGATGTTTCGTTCACCCACGCATCATCACCGTGTGGGGCTGTTTAATAAATCCTACTTCTCACTACTACTGCCTGCAGACTACTTCTTAACAGGTCTATGCGTGTTTGTGCAAAGTTTAAATTCTGGGAGGGACAAAAAGATAAACCCAATGTGACTGTGTCAATTTCATCTTGGGTTAAAATGCGCTTGGATAAATTTACGACTGTCATAGTCATTTCTGCATTTGGCTCCTTGTTGCCATTCCCATTGGAGCTTGTGCGGCGTTTGTACCCCCTCTTTTTTGCTTTCTTGTTGCGTTGGTTCCTCCTCTGTTTCCACGCCCTCGACCTCTCTGATTTCCTGTATTCTGAAACGACTCTGTCCTGTTTTGACTTAACATCTGGAACTGTAATAAAAAATTCGGCTTCTTTTTTGGATCCATTACAGCTTCCATGACCGTTTCACTATTCGATGTAACCGAGCCCTCAGATATATTCCCATCCGATACATCACTCTCCATCACTTCTTGGCATCCACCTGTTGGGACCGAGCTTGTAATTGCCATCCCTGTTTTTTTGTCGAAAAGATGATCGTATTTTTTCTGGAAAGTTAAAGTGCGCCCTGATTGATAATCCTTGAAATCGCGAATAAACTTTCGTTGCTTCTTTGCAGTGATTTCCTGTTCGAGTTTGTCCATCTTTGTTTTTCAATTTCCAATAGAATTTTGGCACGATCTTTGATGGCATATTTCACCAGTATCTTCATCATGATGTACGAGCAATTTCCAGTGTTATCTGACCATTCTTCTAACATTTCTTGGTCAGGATCCTCATAGGTGGGAATAGTGAAAATTCGAAGTCCTCTTGGTACTCTCTTAACATCGATGTACCTTTGCAGTGATTCCGCCTCCCACCATTTTGAATGTTCTTTTCTGTGAAGTTTCTCCAACATGATTAGTTTTGTCTGTAAATTCGTTTCCAAAGTGATATTGGCCGAGATTTGTGCATCCTCAATGCGATTATTTGTTTCTGCAAAGAATAATTTATCGGCCGTCTGTTTGCGACGAGCATCCAAATTTCCCGTCATATTGTAGAACGTTAGGTCTGCAGGCGCTGTGCGCGTGTACTCTCTGTTTGTATCCAAGTAGGTTCACACACGCTCTCAGTCTCCCAGGTGCTTCCGTCTGACTAGCGTGATGGTAGAGACAGCAGGAACCTTACTCGAAGTTCCCCGTAGGTGCTCCCACCTATCGAGTATTTCTTTCAAGACCCGCTGCTCCCGTCCGCCGAGAAAGACGAAACTTCAATGCAGTGGTGCTCCGCTCACATTACCTCGACATACACGATGTGTATTTTCAATGTTTCGTTAGGCCGTATGTTTCTAGCCACGTGAGCGGCTTCCACGCATCCAGGAGGTCAGCTGCAGCTCAATTCAATTAGACACACTCCACCTTTGCCAGTAAGAGCGATGCTGCTGTCGTGAGCGGTCCAGGTAAGGTCACTGGCCAACCTTAAAATTCTCTCCAAATACCTCTCGCATTAAGAAGCAAACCTGGACACTCAGCGTATGCAGTAATCCTTTATTCTTGACAGGAAAAAGTCGACACGTTTCACCTTTACGGCTTGTTCACGCTCGTCTGGTCGTCAACAACCGACCATTTTTAAATTACCCAAAAACACACCCAACATGTAGGTCATGTGATAACCTAAGTGAACGTGGCGGACATTTTAGGCTAGTCAAAATGCAATGAATATGTACAAATTACGTTACATATCGTATCCAAAATACATGTACGTACCTAAGGCAATTGGTGCAATGATCATTCAATGATCATTCAAGTCATATGTATGACATCACTGATGACATCTCAAATGACATCACTGATGACATCACTGACATCACTGATGACATCTCAAATGACATCACTGATGACTACATCCAGTGACTGTATAATTCTGTAAAGTTAAAATATGTCTTACATATTGAAGAATGAGTGGATGTATAAGTGTCTGGACGAAGGATTTAGTAGGTGCATGACTGAATGTATGAGTGAGTGATTAAATGTGTCTCACTGAGTGCATGGGTTAGTGACTAAACTGTCTTAATTTGTGCATCATTATGTCTGTTGTTCTGTAAACTGCTGCATGTGTTGATCAGTAGCTATATGAGTAACTATATGGGTTATTGATTGATTGCCCAAGTATTTGTATGGGAGACTGAGTGTGTGTGTGGCTAGCTGAGAGGTGTGTGACTCTGTGCAGATCAATCTGTACTTGTATCAATGATTGTATAAGAAAATAAGTATGTGTTAGTACATGTTTGAAAATGTAAGGTGCTCTATGTTTAACTGTATAGACAAGAAAATGGAAGTCTCATTGATTCTTTACAGGACTGACTAGGTGTGTAAGTAACTCCATGGATGAGTGGCAGACTGTGAGTGTCTGTATAGGTGTATGAGTGCATATGATAGTGTTGTAAAGATGAGTGATTGTATGTATGAATGATTGTATGGGTGAATGAGTGAAGGTGTGTGTAGACGTAGCAATCAGTGAGTGCGTATGTAGTAACTAGTATTGGTGTGTCAATGGTTTCAAAAATTATACTCTTTTTAACACTGGGTGAAACATAGGTTATATTAAAATGTGAGGAGATGCATTGTATTGTCACATGAATGATATCATCAGTGATGTGGTCATTGATGTCAAATGAGATGTCATCAGTGATGTCATCAGTGATGTCATTTGAGATGTCATCAGTGATGTCATCAGTGATGTCACTGACCATGTCATGAATGATGTAATATGTGACATCATCAGCAGTGGATTGCGGGTGCGCGATATATAGTTAGTGCAACTAACTATATATGGAATTTCATTGGTTTTATGTCAATAAAATGTCCAGCTAACTATATATGGTCTCTAACCTATGGTTTTTGCAGTGAATTTTCAAGGTTTTGTAAATGCTAATTCCTAACTATATATGGTCTATAACCTATGGTTTTTTCAGTGAATTTTCAAGGTTTTGTAAATGCTAATTCCTAACTATATATGGTCTATAACCTATGGTTTTTTCAGTGAATTTCAATGGTTTTTTAATAGCAAATATCATAAGCTGTCGAATGTCAAGTACGTGGTAAGTAAAAACATTTTCGTGTTTATGCACACTGATCTGCTTTGAATGCTGCCCCCCACCCCTCATTTCTATTAGGAGTACTCT
The DNA here is from genome assembly GCF_964261635.1 of Lissotriton helveticus. Classification (NCBI taxonomy): domain Eukaryota; kingdom Metazoa; phylum Chordata; class Amphibia; order Caudata; family Salamandridae; genus Lissotriton; species Lissotriton helveticus. The sequence goes on along the minus strand of NC_136061.1, from coordinate 475,736,517 downwards.
CTCTTTGCAGATAGTGAAGGGTAGTTAACGCAGCCCTTTGCCCCCTTTGTAATCCGTCGTGCCTGCTTCTCTCTCCATTTGATTGATTGTTCTCTTTCGTTCATTCTCTATTTACAAACAAGCACAGAGTCAAAATACTCTGTTTAGTCTTTGCAGATAGCGAAAAACCGTGTAAAAAAACAAAAGGAATCGAGCAAAATCAGTAGGCCACTAATGGGATCTCTTTTTGACCTCGCTAAAATAGAAACATTAGGAACAACCTGTTGAAAATAGCAATGCGTATGTACATAAGCGGCGTTCATTTGTGTTCACAGTACCCCTTGTTGATTGTTTGAATCGAGCATTGAATTGTTCGAAGTTGGTTCTCTTAAGGATCTTCTCTGCCTGCAAACGAGGAAGAATAGGAATATTCTCTCTCCCTTTGCAGATAGTGAAGGGTAGGTAACGCAAGCCTTTAACACGTCGTACCTATTTCATTCCTCATTGATTGATTGATTGTCCGAACATTGACTGTTTGGGAATTAGTTCTTTTTGGAGGTATTCCCTGTTTGCAAATAAACGTAGGAAAATCTTTGCAAGTAGTGAAAGGGTACGTAATGCGGACCTTTCTCCCCCGTTGTAATCTGTCATGCCTATCTACTCCCCACTGATTGATGCACCTGTTTCACCCGGACCATTTACTAGACATACGTCATCTGGCCCGACCAGAGAGCACCCCTAGTGAAAAGGACATATGTATTAATAACGAAGTGATCACTGTATCCTGTTAACAGAAACTTTAGCATGAAACAACCTGGAAAGAAAAGAATAGGAAATCGAAAATCAGTAGGCCACTGATGAACATGAACTTTTATTAAACAACGAACAAAGAAACGATAACATAACGTAATGATAAAACCTATTAATGTCCTAGAAACAAGAAAACGTTAAAATATGCCAGTGGTGAGAGACCAGAAAAAGAGTAAGAGAAACCAAATCACCCCTCGCTGTCCCACCGCCTGCCACGCCAAAAAATCGATAGACTAGGGAAAATGCAAGTCAGTAGAACATCCGCCCCCACTCTGGAAACTTCCAAGGTGGGGCAGGGTTCCGGCTACGCCCAGCCGGGAGCAGCCCATATAAGGCAGGTCCTGCTGCCACGCCTCGGCCAGGAGATCCTAACGTAGGGTGTAGCCGGAGGAGAGGCCGAGACCAGCGGGACCCGGCCAGGGGATTGCCTTTACAACGCTGAACAGTTGCAGGGGGGGGGAATGTCTCCTCGACCCTCCCCTCTCTCTCCCAGTCCGGCCGCGGTGGCCCTTGAGAGTTGCAGGTAGTCCCGCCACATGCTCTTCCGGTCCGGCCACCAACGGTCGGGGGGCCGAGGCCGACGGGATCCGGCTGCAGCCGATAAACCAAGAAACCCGTTCATGGGGCCAGAGCCAGGGGCGTCCGGCCGACATCTACCGGAAGCCCGGCCCGAAGACGGACGGGACACTTCTTCTTTCTTGTATAATTGCTGCAACAACCCTGGGGGGGGATGTCTTGCACATGCCTCCGACCCCCCCCCCTCGTCCTCATCGCCTGGTCCGGCCATAACAAATCTCAAGCGAGACGCCGTGGGGTGCACTGGGAGGGAGAGACGGTGCGAACAGGCCTCTCCCGCCTCCCCAGTGGAGGCTTCCCAGCTGCACCCTCAGCGATCCAGGCGCCCGGAAAAGAGTTCTTCCACTGTGGCCATGCTGCAACGTCTCGCCCGGCAGGGTGGAGCCCGTCCGCTCATTTGACCCCGCGATCGCCAGTAGCTACCGAACTCTCAAAATGGCGGTCGACCTGGCAAGAGCGGGCCCAGCATAAAGAAATGGCCCGGTCACTGGTTGACTCCACCACCGTAGTCCTCCACGACCTTGAAGATTCTAGAGGAGCCGCGGGAGTCTCCGACCCCCGATGGGGAATGACTGCCATGATCACCCGTGGAGTGACGAAACTGTATCCGCGGGACGTCGGCGCCAGCCTCACTTTGAATTACTAGAATCCTGCAGACCTCACTTCCGGTGAAAGCACAGTGTGACCCGGTAGGAAAAATTGTTGCACCCCCTCCCCTTTTTGACTGATAGTTCAAACCACCGATCCTTTCCTTTGCCCTTTTAACGGAACTTTGGACTGCCTCCCCCTCTTTTACATTTTCTAGAGAAAACAAAACATTAACCACTACATTAGCATAGCAGTTGACACCAGAACTGTTTTCAAATTGAAAACCAACAACATCTTCAACAGAATCCTTTTTGTTTCTGCTGTGACCCTGCTACAGCACAGGCATTGTCCCCAGCAGTAATTCTGCAATGCCGGTAAGAATAGCTGTGGTGCCTACTGGACTCACTCACCCCCGCGGCGCCCCACGCCGTTATTTGCTGGGCGGCAACTTGCTAGACATCACTTTCGTGCCATCTAGATTTCAGCGCGTTCTGCTGCCTTGGAACTATTCGCACAACAGACCGCTACTGACAAGAATATTTCATTATTGGTGCTGTCAATTTCAATAAATCTATTGGATAATTCAAAAGAAATTGCCACGGTCTCTTCGTTGTTTAAATGTTTTTACTGTTTTTGTTTTGTTGTATATATTTATATGTTATTAAAGTTTTATATTCCTACTACTTTGTTGGAGTGCTATATATTTTTAATGTGACACATAATTGTAAAAACTTTGATGTACAAAGAGTCATTCCTGGAATCTTCCGCTTCAGGCTCGGTCCCCTCCCCAATCACAATACAGGATAGTTTTCAGATAGTAGGAACACGTGTGGTGTGACGGATCTCATCGGGTGTGGGCCTTGATCTACTATAACTCCTTTGAAGAGGGGTGATTCTTTACAGCTGGGGCCATAAACTACATCTGCAGGGCTAGCTGATAGCCTGGACAATCGGACACAGAGGAAGAGGAGTGTCAGAGGGTGCGGTAGTGAATAGGGCGAAAGGGAGGTGTGGGGCGGGCACAGTGTGATTCTCAGGGAAGAGCAGCGCAGATGGGGGGAGGTTTATTGCCCATGCATAAGACAGAGAGCGGGGGTGACCAGTGCCTGGGGAAGATGCTTGCGAGGGTGAGGAGCCATGCTACGAATCGACAGCGTGCAGAGAGTGGGTCTGGTCAAGACATCTAAAATGGCTGCCGTGCACGACAAAAGTGTGGCATTTCAAAAAAGGCAAGATGGCGCAGACAATGTTTTTCAACACTTCCTCATTTCCTTCGAATCGAACGTTAACAGACGTTGGGGCATATAACCAAAGTTAAGCGATATTTATCGCTAACGATGCTTACCAACGAATTTTTTACCGCTAAGCATCGTCAGAAATTATCGAAGATAAACCTTGCTATTATCAAGGTTTATCACAAATGCGATAATAAACGGCCGCAATGCATGAATATCGCTAAAAACTCAGCGATATTCATACATTACCGAGCTAATGCTCTTAGCCATGTTATCCACCTCCCATTGGATAACATGGCTAAGAACTGCTCAGGGCAGGTGTTACTTTTTGGAGATATTCGCGCTTAGCGCGAATATCTCCAAAAGTTGGTAATAGGAGATAGATATCTTGCATGTTGTAATGCAAGTTATTGTGGTATATGGAACTCATACCATAATCTCTCAGGAAAGCAGAAACTGATCCTTTTGGGACCGCCTAAAAAGGCCTAGGGGGTGAGGAGTACTCTACTTTGCCCCCTTTTCACGTTCCGAACTATTTTATTTTACTCTCTTCTGTAATTACACAAAATAGCAGCGATAAGATGCATCGGAGACACACAGTGAGAGAAAGGAGGCCGGAGATGAAGAAGAGATGTCAAATACACATTGGAGATAATATAGTGGCAGAAGGGAAGTAAATATGAGTAAACTTACCATGTAACATAAAAATGTTGCACTCAATACTATAAGTCTCATTTTATACTACAATCACTTCGCTACAACCTCATAAATTAAAAATAAAAATGAATAATGTCTCAAACAATTTTTGATTTCTAAATATAAATTTATTCTTCAGAATTTTCTAAATTTGAAAGAACTAGTAACATGTCCTCATCAGCAATGTCCTCATGAAAAGTCTGCAATAATGATTCTTGTAACACTATGGTCTCCAAACACTCAATAAATTCGCCATCAAGAGATTGATCAAAAAAATCATTCAAGTCATCTCCTCCTTCTGACAATATTTCATTATTGGTGCTGTCAATTTCAATCAATGTAGTGGAATCATTCAAGTCATCTCCTCCTTGTGACAATATTTCATTATTGGTGCTGTCCATTTCAATCAATCTAATAGAATCATACAAGTCATCTCCTCCTTGTGACAATATTTCATTATTGCTGCTCACAATTTCAATCAACGTAGTGGAATCATTCAAGTCATCTCCTTGTGACAATATTTCATTCTTGGTGCTGTCCATTTCAATCAATCTAATGGAATCATACAAGTCATGTCCTCCTTGTGACAATATTTCATTATTGGTGCTCTCAATTTCAATCAATGTAGTGGCCAATTCAAAAGAAATTGCCACGGTCTCTTCATTGTGAGCCATTTTATTTTGAAATTGCTTGCTGTAAATTGCAGAAAAAAATAATCACTTTCATTTATCGTTTTTAGTAATACATAATATAAAACTAACTTTATCAAGTATTTTGTATAACAGAAGGACTGCAAATAAATAACAGAAAACATTTTTCAAATTATCTTCAAGTGTACAACATAGTTCCCCTTACAAATTAACAACTCACCTTTTTAAAAGTAGGAAAAGTGTTAGTACTGTGTAAATCAAACACCAGAAATTCACCACCAAAAATTCCTCACAAATGTACCTCAGACAGTAGTATCACAAAATGGCTGTGGTTTCCTCTCATTTGACATATATACATAACCAATTAACTTTCATCACACACAAATACAAAACCAAAGTAACATTTTAATTGGTTCTAAATTTCAACTCTTTCAAATGTGTTTTCCCCATGCAATTTTCCATAGGACATTTACATACGTCTACAGCCTGAATGGCTGAACGGAATTACACCAAACTTGGCAAAATGGTACATCAAACCTAAGAGGTCAGGAAGGATCTACTATGCCCCCTTATGGTCATTTCCCCCTTCGCTTTGGCCTCCTCTTGTCTCTCAATCCTACCGAGAGACAAGATGGCGGCCGCTACGGACTGTTTGGAATGTTGACAGACGCCGGAGAACCAATCAGCTTCGCAAAGCTCCGTAACGCGAAAAGTACGCGAAGCGGAGCGCTGTTACAGATATATATCTTTTTTTGAACGTTAATTTCTCAAAATCCACTGGAGCACATATATTGAGACCTAGCAAAGGCACATCGGTCTACCAGTCCCTAATATTTTACCAAGTTTCGTGCAAATCCATTCAGCCGTTCGATTATTATTATTATTTTTTTTTTTTGCCCCGCGGGGCCCTTTTAAAACCTCCACATCAAACCTAGGGGGTCAGCGAGGATCTACTATTCCCCCTTATGGTCATTTGCCCCTTCGCTTTCGCCTCCTCTTGTCTCTCGATCCTACCGAGAGACAAGATGGCGGCCGCTACGGACTGTTTGGAATGTTGACAGACGCTGGAGAACCAATCAGCTTCGCTTCACAAAGCTCCGTTGCGCGAAAAGTACGCGTCCTGGGACGCTGCCCGGTCCGCTGTTACAGATATATATCTTTTTTTAAACGTTAATTTCTCAAAATCCACTGGAGCACATATATTGAGACCTACAAAAGGCACATCGGGCTACCAGTCCCTACAATTTTGCCAAGTTTCGTGCAAATCCATTCAGCCGTTCGGGCTAAAAGTGAGGCCAACCGCCCTATGGAAATTAACATGGGAAAAACACGTTTTGGGACCCCCCTTTTTTCTCAGCCCCCCCTTGACAAACCCCCCCCCAAATTTTCAGTATCTGCTCGGAAACAAAATGTTCCATTTTCCTGAAAATTTCAGCCAATTCCGTCCACAAACGCCAAAGTTATTAGACACAGAATTTTCAAAAATCCCATAGAGAAAAAATCCTAACTATATATACCTACTGGCGACCGCCAGTAGGTAATATATACATATATATATACATATATATATATATATATATATATATATATATATATATATATATATATATATATATATATATATATATATATGTATGTATATATATATGTATATATATATATATATATTCACTGAAAAAACCATAGGTTATAGACCATATATAGTTAGGAATTAGCATTTACAAAACCTTGAAAATTCACTGAAAAAACCATAGGTTATAGACCATATATAGTTAGGAATTAGCATTTAAAAAACCTTATTTTACTCACACAAAACCATTGAAATTCCATATATAGTTAGTTGTACTAACTATATATCGCGCACCCGCAATCCACTGCTGATCATGTCACATATTACATCGTTCATGACATGGTCAGTGACATCACTGATGACATCACTGATGACATCTCAAATGACATCACTGATGACATCACTGATGACATCTCAAATGACATCACTGATGACATCACTCATGACATCTCAAATGACATCACTGATGACATCACTGATGACATCTCAAATGACATCACTGATGACATCACTGATAACATCTCAAATGACATCACTGATGACATCACTGATGACATCTCAAATGACATCACTGATGACATCACTGATGACATCTCAAATGACATCACTGATGACATCACTGATGACAACATCCAGTGACTGTATTTTTCTGTAAAGTTAAAATATGTCTTGAGTGGATGTATAAGTGTCTGGATGAAGGATTTAGTAGGTGCATGACTGACTGTATGAGTGAGTGATTAAATGTGTCTCACTGAGTGCATGGGTTAGTGACTAAACTGTCTTAATTTGTGCATCATTATGTCTGTTGTTCTGAAAACTGCTGCATGTGTTGTTCAGTAGCTATATGAGTAACTATATGGGTTATTGATTGGTTGCCCAAGTATTTGTATGGGAGACTGAGTGTATGTGTGGGTGGCTGGGAGGTGTATGACTCTGTGCATAGATGTGTGAGCAGTTGATTCACTAGATGTATGGGTTCAAAAGTGCATGTGGAAACAGCTGTATGGGCGGTTGACTGTGTGCATCAGTGTATTGGTGAGTGAATGGATATCTCAGTGCTACATGTCAAAGTAAGTACATATGTAAAACACAGTACATGTGAGACTTGACATATATAAATAACTGTGCATAAGAGCCAGTGTCATTTGATATGTCATCAGTGATGTCATCAGTGATGTCATTTGAGATGTCATCAGTGATGTCAACAGTGATGTCATTTGAGATGTCATCAGTGATGTCATCAGTGATGTCACTGACCATGTCATGAATGATGTAATATGTGACATGATCAGCAGTGGATTGCGGGTGCGCGATATATAGTTAGTACAACTAACTATATATGGAATTTCAATGGTTTTGTGTGAGTAAAATAAGGTTTTTTAAATGCTAATTCCTAACTATATATGGTCTATAACCTATGGTTTTTTCAGTGAATTTTCAAGGTTTTGTAAATGCTAATTCCTAACTATATATGGTCTATAACCTATGGTTTTTTCAGTGAATTTCAATGGTTTTTTAATAGCAAATATCATAAGCTGTTGATTGTCAAGTACGTGGTAAGAAATTTTTTTTTGTGTTTATGCACACTGATCTGCTTTCAATGCTGCCCCCCCCTCATTTCTATTAGGAGTACTCTCTCTTTGCAGATAGTGAAGGGTAGTTAACGCAGGCCTTTGCCCCCGTTGTAATCCGTCGTGCCTGCTTCTCTCTCCATTTGATTGATTGTTATCCAAGCATTTACTGTTTTAGAATTGGTTCTCTTTGGTTCATTCTCTATTTACAAACAAGCACAGAGTCGCAATACTCTGTTTAGTCTTTGCAGATCGCGAAAAATCGTGTAAAAAAACAAAAGGAATCGAGCAAAATCAGTAGGCCACTAATGGGATCTCTAAAAAAGTCAACGCTGCAAAGGTGACTTGCTTGATTTGTGGTGCTGAGCTGTCCAGGGGGAACCCTAACAAAAAATATTCCTTCAGGAATCATACCATGATTCGCCACATGATGCGTTGGCATCCAAACAATTACTCTAATGCAGAGTTAAGGGACCTCTGCAGTAAGCTACCCCCATCAACGTCTAGACCCTCAACATCAAAACAACCCACTCCATCGGGTCCGGGGGCAAGAGACACATTGTCTACTATTCAACCTAAGTTTGCCGATTACAAAATCGTGTGCAAATATTGTAACAAGACACTTTGCTATGGTGAGCAAAGTATCGAACTTATCATGGTTGCTGGTGATAAACATAAGTGTCAAAGAAAACCCTAATTTTTCCTGATTTTTTTTTTGCTCCAGTTGAGCCATTTACAATTCCCTGTTTTTTGTTTCTCCCCATAAAAAATACAAAAAAATTATAAAAGTGTTCAGAAAAGCCAAAAAAAGTACAAAATAATCAAAAAAGCATAAAAAAATATAAAAGAAGAAAAAGAAGAAAAAAACCAGTTCTTTTTAGTACTACCTTTACTTCATAAAAATAAACCTATATTTTTAAAGAATCTCTGTCAATCTTATTTCTGCAGGGTACGCGTACCGGTACGTGCACCGGGGCGCGCACCGAGGCGCGCACCAAAAAAAAAAGAAAAAAAAAATTAATGAAGGAGTTAGCATGAGGGAAGAACACAAAGAGAGTAATGTTAAGCGAAAGAGAGCTAGAGGGAGAAACACAGAGGGATTGTTTATTACATAGTAAAAAACAGAGAAGGTGTAATAGAGTGAAAGTGAGAAAAGTAAAATAACTAAAGGAGCGAAAGAAAGGAAGAGAGAGGAAGAAGACTAAAGTAGAGATAGTGGGAGATTGTGAATGGGTGTTGAAAGAAAAAGAAAGGACAGTAAAAAATGGAGAATGAAGGGTAGTGGCGGAACCGGGATAAATGAAGAACGGTGAAGGAGGGTGAGAAAAGACCAGTTAGTGTAAGTAAAGAGGGGTGAAAGAGGGTGAAAAATTGAATTAGGATAAGACATGGGGAGTGACAAAGAGAAAGGACAAAGAAAGTAAAGGAAACAGTGCCTGAATGGGTTTGAGTGAAACAGCAAAGAAAGGTAAGTAATGCAGTGTGTCTGACTTATAGGGATTCAGTGGGTGTAGGCCGGGATATGGGTGTCTAAGGTGTGTCTGTGGGTGTGGGTGTGTGGGGTGTTTCGGTGTGGGTGGAGGTGAGGGTGTGTGAGATATCTGTGAGGGGTGTATGGGTGTGGGGGGTATGTGTGTGGGATGTATGTGTGTGTATGGAATGTGTGTGTGTGTGTGAAGAGTGTGTGTGGGGGGCGTGTGTGTATGAGGTGTGTGTGTGGTGTGTGTGTGGGGTGTATGTCAGAGGTGTGTGTATATGTTGGGAGGGGGATGAGGTGTGTGTGTAGGAGTGAAGTACATAATAAAGAAAAAGAGAATGAGTGAATAAGTAAAGGAAGGGAACAGAGGGTAAGTGAAGTAAAGAATGGGAACTGCAAGAAGTTGAATATGAGAGGGGAAATAGGGAAAGGGGAGTAAACATGGAGAATAAGTGAGGGAAGCAGAGTAAAGAAACAGGAGTGAGGTTCGTTGAGAAAATATTAGTGAGGTTAAAGCAAAGGGTTATGTTATGTTATGTTATGGACATTTATTCGGCGCACAGCTGCCCCAGCAAAGGGGCGTCAAACTACATTTTTTTAGTCACACTTACCATATAATTAATGTAAACTTAATTACATGTTTTTACTACACTTTGTATCTGTGAAAGAGAGAAGAAAAAATAAGTTATAATTAGTAAAATATGTATTTTAAATTAAAAGTTACAAATGAAGAGGTTAAAAATTATAACAGTGTATTTAGAAATAAAGTAAGAGTGAAGGACACTGAAAGGGAAATAAAGTAAGGTAGAAGTGCAAAACGAGAGAAAAAGAAATAAAAAGGAGGGCAAATTACTAAGAGTAAGGAATGTAGATTCACTGACAGAGAGGAAGAGAAGAACAGAGAAATGAACTGAAGGTAAGAAAGATACTAAAACAATGTGAGTTAGCAAAACTAAATCAGGAAACAGTAGTAAGTAAAAAGATAATGACTGAGACAGAAAAGAGTCTAATTAAGGATGCATTTAGAAGAATGAGGAATAGAAGATAACTGAGAGTAAGTGAAGAACAGTCATAGAGTGAAGGGATGAAGGGAGAGAGGATAATATACAACGATTGAGGGAAATGGAGTGAGGAAGTTAGTAGACAGACACACTAAGAGAAAAACTGAGTAAGGTGGAGTACAATGAGTGAGAAAAGGAAATGAGTAAGGGAGCAAAAAAAGGAAAGAGAGGAGAAGATGACTAAAACAGTGGTACTGAGAGAAAATAATTTGGTGATGAAAGTAAAGAGAAGGACATTGAAAGAAAGGAAATGAGGGATAGTAATGGAACCAGAGTAAAAGAAATGGAATGAAGAACGATGAGAGAGGAGCAGTGAAGTTGTTGTAAAAGAAATTATAGAAGGTAGATAAACACAAGTGAACATAACACAAGGAGAGTGAGGCACTGAGGACATAGAGTTAAACAACTATGCCCCTGCACATATACACATTTAAAGTCCAGATCACGTAGTACGTATAATGCTTAGGTTACAAGAGTAGATAGTAGCATCAGTATCAACCGTAACAAACTCTTCAAGAGTCAATAATTCAAATTCTAGATGTAGAGAATAATATCCAGGTTCGTTGGTGTAGATACTTCTGTTTATTGTTCCATAGCACAAGCCAACACGTGTTTCATCGCAGGGAACGGTCCGTCTTTGAAAAACGGCGCCGGGCATCTCAAGAGGGAGACAGAGAATAATTAGGTGCTTTCACTACGTGGCTATTAGGGCATATCCGCCCTACCACGACCATTTTCTCCGCCCGGGTACATTACAGACCCAGTGAAACCAAGATTTGGGAATCACGATTTTATTATCTCGACAACGACCTTTGACTTAAGACACCGAATAGGTGCCATCATTTATACTAACAATTTCCTCTGAAGCCCTGAAGATTCGCAGACTGTTCCCTGCGATGAAACACGTGTTGGCTTGTGCTATGGAACAATAAACAGAAGTATCTACACCAACGAACCTGGATATTATTCTGTACATCTAGAATTTGAATTATTGACTCTTGAAGAGTTTGTTACGGTTGATACTGATGCTACTATCTACTCTTGTAACCTAAGCATTATACGTACTACGTGATCTGGACTTTAAATGTGTATATGTGCAGGGGCATAGTTGTTTAACTTTCCGTTTGTGAAGATCAGCCTGCTGATCATCCTTTGGAGCGGTTCTGGGGGTAACACCGCTCGCCTCATTGCCGACACAAAGTTACATTTGAATCCACCATCTAGTGGTAACCCGGGAGATGCGCCAACCTAATCTGGAAAATATAAATACCCCTTAGCTGCTTATATTACTGAGGACATAGAGGTAGTGAACGAAAAATAGAGAGAAGAGGTCAAAAGAAAGGAGCAAACAAAGATAATCGAGGGAGAGTGGGTGATTTATAGTGATAGAGTGCGATAATACTGCTGAGTGAGTAAACAGGAATTACTAAAAGAGCAAAGGAGGAAAATACGGAAAAGGGAAGTAAAGCAGAGAGACTGAAAGCTGAAAAGTTATGCAAGGGAGAGAGGGGATGCAGACAGTTGAAATGAGAATGAGGGGTTGTGAAAGAAGTGGAGTAAAAGAACAGGGGTTACAGAGAGTGAGAGAAAGACATTATAAGTGAGTAAAAAGAGCTGAAAGAGGATGGAAAAAGGAAAGTGAGTGTCAGAGAGTTAATTTACACAATCCAAAATATAGAATAACTTGTATAACATGTTACATAGTTTATTTTTGCTGTTCTCAGAATATATTGAATTTCACTTAAAACAGTGAGTTCAAATTACTCATCATTTGACAGCGGGAAAAAAAACACAATCTAAAAGATTGTGTTTTAAAAAAAACCTTAGATACTGACAAATGACAAATGTACACTAATCGTTGATTGACTTACTTTTCCTTGAGGCCAAATAGTATATCATGGAGGTCCTTTTCTCGTTGCAAAGTACTCTGCTGTTCACTAAAAAATCCATTTCATCGACTTTCTAGAAAAAAAGCTCCAAGAACATCTGAAATATTTTCATTATTTTCATATACTCCTTTTTTTCAGTCATGACTCTTTACTCATTCCTGTACCTTTCCTTTTGGCCAAATAGTGTCAGATGTATGAGTATATTTTCAAATTAATTCTAAGAAACTCTGAAATTACCTTTTTTCCGACGTTCTGAAAGAAAGGCTCATACAACATTTTCACAATATTTAAGTATTTGTAAAACCATCTCTGACTCACTCATGTTCATCATTTTGTATAATACTAATATCACTTACTATGAGATCCACTTACAGTACCTATATGACAAGTCAATTTTTTATATTACCTGGATCACTTTTACTCAGAATATATTTTTAAACAGCAAAATAACTTTTATTAACTGCTCCCGTCTTCATAGGCCAATTACCTTTACTTAAATTTTGGTTGTAAAAACACTAGGTATGAATTTTTTAAGCCAAAAGGCAAACGTTGCTTGAAAGTCAAATGAGTGTCGTTACAGTGGGTCCAACCTTTACAACTTTTTAAATAGCATGTGTAATGCCCTGATGTTGTAGAAGGACCGCCATGAAAAATAATAGCTACAGTTGCAAAGGTTCTTCCTGATATTCATAAATGAGAAGCCACAAAATTTTTAATAGAAGTTGTCAATTTAGTTCCATCAGGTCTACATCGTTGGAACATTAAAATGACATACTGACCATAATTTTGTAGAAATAATGTGGACAGCATTGCAGACTTACATTGGGTACACACCATATTGTGATCCGCTGCTTTAACTAGATTATTAAAAGGCACTGATTTGCAGTCTGGTAAAGTCAAATATATAAATCTTTCAGTGTATATTCTAGTAGTACAGTTGTCGCAGTCATTCTGCCATTGATAAGAAAGGCTAAAAAAATTTTTTATATCTACACCTTCATCTTCCAATACATCAAACATATACATTAAAAATTCCTGACAATCCTGCTGAATATTCTGTGAAAATTGATTTTGACCAGAACATATGTCTAGAAGATTTCGAATTTCTGAAACACTTTCTATTTTTGCTCTATCACTGCTACATTTCTCAAACACGGAATTCAACAAACAACAGAATCTTTGATCCCGATTTTCAACAATCTGTTCTTGTATATTTTGAAGAAAAAAAACAACATTAACCACTACATTAGCATAGCAGTTGACACCAGAACTGTTTTCAAACTGAAATCCAACAACATCTTCAACAGAATCCTTTTTCTTTCTCCTTACAATTACAGTTTCATCTACTTTTTGTCTTTTTGCTACTACCTCACTGCAATTATTCTCATTTCTTCTTTTTCGGCCTACCACACGTTTTTCAAACAGAGGATATTGAGGCAAATGTGGAGCATACTCTCTTCTTAACCTATTGTATTCTTTAACACAATCTAGATCTGCACAAATCTTTGTTTCATCACACTCAATCAAGTACAATCCTGATAAAGGTCTGACTCGTGATAATGCCACATATGCCATACCCTCTTTAAACACAGAACTTCCAATGTTCACCAAAGCGCTATCTACACTTAAACCTTGAGATTTATGAATTGTCACCGCATATGCCAAACAAATAGGAAACTGTTTTCGGCGAACATATAAGTCTTTCACAAGCAAAAATCTAGCTGAACAGCGAAAAATTTGTTCTATTTCATCAATGCCATCAAATTTAATTTTTAAAATTTCAATTCCATCTCTATTTTTGTAATTCACAAAACCAACAACATGACCCATTGCTCCATTTACCATACCTCTTTCAACATTTAAATTCCTTCTCAAAATGATACGACAATTTAAACACACATTCAGAGTCTTTTCAAAACCAGCAGTTTTAGATATAGTCTTCTCTAATTAATCCAATTTTGATTTCAAATTTTCAGACAAAATAATTGTTGCTCCCAAATGTTCAATTTTATCTATAGCTTCCAGTTTCACTATCTCTTCATTTTCTAACTTTAACATTTTGTTGTTGAACATGGAACATTCTTTCAGAGTTGGCATCAAACATATGCCAGATTTCTTCTCGTTAATTTTCTTAAAAATATTCTCTGGAAGAATGTTTTCATGTGGGTACAAATTTGAAATTATTTGTCCATGTAAAGCTTCTTTCCCTTGCTGACTTACTTTTCCGATTCTTACATCTTGTAGAATATTTTCATAATCTTCATCCTTTGCCTGCCGCATATTTTGAAGCAGTTCTGCTTATTTGAAGTTTAACCATATATTAACGTTTCCAATGCTTCCTAGGCACTTCCTGGTATCTTCATGCGTGAGCATTTTGAACACAGGTTGTCCTTTCACTGGAGTCAACTGCAGTAGATCTCCAAAAACAATAATATGTTTTCCTCCAAATAAGACATCATAGTCTGTTCTAAGAATTTCTTGCATTCTCAAATGCACAAAAGCAAGCATTATATTTGACACCATGCTTACTTCATCAATGATAAGAAGTTTCATTTTCTTCAGGACTCTCGAAACTTCAGAACACGCATCTCCAGATAGCTTGTGATATTGCAATTTGTTATCATGCTCCACTGGCAGCATCAGTAAACGATGTAAAGTAATCCCTTTAATATTATGTGCTGCCAGCCCAGTTGAAGCGGTAACAACACAAGATAGCGGCGATTCAGTCCTTTTCTGCAGATAAGTTGCAATAATTGCTTTAATCAGAAAACTTTTTCCAGTTCCCGCTTCTCCACTTACGTACAGTTGGACTGGTTTAAATGATGTACATGAGCACTCTTTTTTCTCATGAGTGAATCCATGTTCAATCTGTTCTGTGACTTGGTCATATATCTGTTTCTGCTCAAGGTTTAGTTGTTTCACCAAATATTCTAAGTTAACTTCATCATCTTGAGCTTGTTCCATAGCTCTTTCCACCTCATCCATGGCAGTGGCAGCTTCATTTTGAATAATTGGTCCTCCAAGTGGATCCTGACTCAATGAAGCAGAACTCTGACTGTCTTGAGAACTGTCTCTAGCAATCTCTGCAGCAATTGTGGCTTCTTGCTCTATTTCTTCGTTCAACATTTGCAGATAATTTGGAAAAACAGGACATTCTATGGTATCCTTGGTTGCATTAAAAGAATCTTCGTAACAGAGAAAATCACCAAGTAGTTCCTCTTCTGTACGCCATGGCTTAAAGAGTTGCAAAAGAGCTAAATAGTAAAATTCCCTTTTCTCTCGATTTTCGCAACTCAATTTTTGATGATTAATCAAATGGCCTTTTTTTTGTCTCACTAGACATCCTTCACACCCAATGATAGCATATATTCCATTGATGATATCTTCTCTGATGGTTCTCTTATAAATATAGTTTTGCAGAACTTCATACAAAGAACTGTTCTCAAGATGACTACTTCTATTTGGATAGTATGTATCCAACATGTTTGTCTTGAAAATATCTGTACTTTCTGGTTCTTTCTCCGCCAAATACTCTATTTCTTGTACAGATTTCAAAACTCGATTTCGTGTTGCAGCAAGACCTAGACTCACCCAAATGATGGTTCTAGATTTGGCATAGAGACTTGCTGATGACAATCGATCAGAACATTCATATGCTCCAATTTCTCGATGCGACAACATCTTCAGACTGTAACTGTATAATTTCTTGCTTAGACTCTTTTCATGTGAAATGTCCTCCCACATTTCCTTCAGTTCTGTCTTTACTTTTTTTGTGATGTAAGACGTCACATATCGAGCCACAGCAATAGAGTTGTCAGCAACAAATTGAATATCCATGTTAGCATTCCACATGGACAAACTCACTGGGTTGTAGTCGTTGATGTACTTGGACTCTTTTCGTTTCTTTTTAAATTGTATGTATTTTTTGGTGATTTCCTCGTCACAGTATGTTGCAGAGAAGACATCAAAGTATTTACTCTTCCTTTAGAAATCACTGGTCGTGGAAAGCCAAAATGACATTTTGTGTAGAACTTGTCCTTGTTTCTGAATTTTTGACGACAGTACTTTCCACAACGATGGGATTGAAAGCGTAAAACTTGTTGCCTTAAACTGTTTTCTTCGGTAGTTTTCGGAACAGCACATGTTGAATACTCTTCAATGAAGCTCATCACTGTCTCATCCGAATCTGTTCCAAATTTGGGTGCATCTTTAATCCACAACAACATATGTATATGAGGAGCACCTCTCGCTTGATACTCCTTTCTCCAAAAGAAATCCAAAACCTCTCCAAGGGCGCTAAAATAGAAACATTAGGAACAACCTGTTGAAAATAGCAATGTGTATGTACATAAGCGGCGTTCATTTGTGTTCACAGTACCCCTTGTTGATTGTTTGAATCGAGCATTGAATTGTTCGAAGTTGGTTCTCTTAAGGATCTTCTCTGCCTGCAAACGGGGAAGAATAGGAATATTCTCTCTCCCTTTGCAGATAGTGAAGGGTAGGTAACGCAAACCTTTAACACGTCGTGCCTATTTCGTTCCTCAATGATTGATTGTTTGCCCAAACATTGACTGTTTGGGAATTGGTTCTTTTTGGAGGTATTCCCTGTTTGCAAATAAACGTAGGAAAATCTTTGCAAGTAGTGAAAGGGTAGGTAATGCGGACCTTTCTCCCCCGTTGTAATCTGTCATGCCTATCTACTCCCCACTGATTGATGCACCTGTTTCACCCGGACCATTTACTAGAGATAGGTCATCTGGCCCGACCAGAGAGCACCCCTAGTGAAAAGGACATATGCAATAATAACGAAGTGATCACTGTATCCTGTTAACAGAAACTTTAGCATGAAACAACCTGGAAAGAAAGGAATAGGAAAACGAAAATCAGTAGGCCACTGATGAACTTTTTATTAAATAACAAACAAAGAAACGATAACAATACGTAATGATAAAACCTATTATTGTCCTAGAAACAAGAAATGTTAGAAGTAAGCCCGTAATAAGAAACCTGAAAACAGTAAGAGAAACCAAGTGTGACATTGCAACGGCCACAAGGCAACGAGGCTTCATCGCCCCTCACTGCCCCAAAACGTGTCTGTCCCACCGCCTGCCACGGCCAAATAACGGCAAACTGGGAAAGATACAAGTCAGCAGACATCCGCCCCATTCTGGAAACTTCCAAAGTGCAACAGGTTTGCGGCTACGCCCAGCCGGAAGCAACACATATAAGGCGGGTCCTGCTGCCAACCGTCGGCAGAAGATCATCACGTAGGGTGTAGCCGGAGGAAAGGCCGAGGCCAAAGGGACCCGGCCAAGGGGATTGCTACGACAACCCTGGAGAGTTGCAAGGGGGGGAATGTCTGTGTCCTCGACCCTCCCCTCTCTCTCCCAGTCCGGCCACCATCAACCAGAGGCCGAGGCCGACGGGATCCGGCCGCGGTGGCGGTAACCCTGGAGATTTGCAGGTTAGACCCTCTCTCTCCCAGTCTGGGCCAGCATCCATGGAGGGCCTGGGAGTGGAGAGGCCACTGCACGAAAGGCCCAGGAGAGGCACCACACGCCAAGGCCTGCCCCACCGGATGAGCCAAGGAACCCGTTCATGGGGCCAGAGCAAAGGGCGTCCGGCCGCCATCCACCGGAGGTCCGGCCCAAAGACGGACGGGACATTTCTTCTTTCTTTTATAATGGCTGCGACAACACTGGGGGGGGATGTCTTGCACATGCCTCCGACCCCCCCCTCGTCCTCATCGCCTGGTCCGGCCATAACAAATGTCAAGCGAGACGCCGTGGGGTGCACTGGGTGGGAGAGACGGTGCGACCAGGCCTCTCCCGCCTCCCCAGGTGGAGGCTTCCCAGCTGCACCCTCAGCGCTCCAGGCGCCCGGAAAAAGGTTCTTCCACTGTGGCGATGCTGCAACGTCTCGCCCGGCAGGGTGGAGCCCGTCCGCTCATTTGACCCCGCGATCGCCGGTAGCTACTGAACTCTCAAAATGGCGGTCGACCTGGCAAGAGCGGGCCCAACATAAAGAAATGGCCCAGTCACTGGTTGACTCCACCACCGTAGTCCTCCACGACCTTGAAGATTCTAGAGGAGCCGCGGGAGTCCCCGACCCCCGCAGACACCCCCGATGGGGAATGACTGCCATGATCGCCCGTGGAGTGACGAAACTGTAGCCGCGGGACGTCGGCGCTCCCATGCTGGCGCCAGCCTCAGTTTGAATGACTAGAATCCTGCAGACCACAGTTCGGATCAGTTCCGGTGAAAGCACAGTGTGACCCGGTAGGAAAAATTGTTGCACCCCCTCCCCTTTTTGACTGATGGTTCAAACCACCGATCCTTTCCTTTGCCCTTTTAACGGAACTTTGGACTGCCCCCCCCCCCCCCCGGGGCGCCCCACGCCGTTATTCGGAGGGCGGCAACTTACTGGACATCACCTTGGTGCCATCCACATTTCAGCGCGTTCTGCTGCCTTGGAACTATTCGCACAACAGAACGCTACTGACGACCCACCCCCCGGGACGCCCCACGCCGGATACCCAAATCAGTGCGGCACCCAGGCAACATCACCTGGGTGCCGTCCAGAAATCTGGACGTTGTGCTGCCTTGGGACTATTCGCACAACCGACCGCTACTGACCATTGTTCCTTCTTTTTCCCTAAAAATTTTTAAATGTTTTTACTGTTTTTGTTTTGTTGTATATATTTATAAGTTATTAAAGTTTTATATTCCTACTACTTTGTTGGAGTGCTATATATTTTTAATGTGACACATAATTGTAAAAACTTTGATGTACAAAGAGTCATCCCTGGAATCTTCCGCTTCAGGCTCGGTCCCCTCCCCAATCACAATACAGGATGGTTTTCAGATAGTAGGAACGCGTGTGGTGTGACGGATCTCATCGGGTGTGGGCCTTGACCTACTATAACTCCTTTGAAGAGGGGTGATTCTTTACAGCTGGGGCCATAAACTACATCTGCAGGGCTAGCTGATAGCTTGGGACCAGCCTGGACAATCGGACACAGAGGAAGAGGAGTGTCAGAGGGTGCGGTAGTGAATAGGGCGAAAGGGAGGTGTCGGGCGGCCACAGGGTGTGATTCTCAGGGAAGAGCAGCGCAGATGGGGGGAGGTTTATTGCCCATGCATAAGACAGAGAGCGGGGGTGACCAGTGCCTGGGGGAGATGCTTGCGAGGGTGGGGAGCCATGCTAAGGATCGGCATCTAAAATGGCTGCCGTGCACGACAAAAGTGTGGCATTTGAAAAAAGGCAAGATGGCGCAGACAATGTTTTTCAACACTTCCTGATTTCCTTCGAATCGAACGTTAACAGACGTTGGGGCATATTACCAAAGTTAAGCGATATTTATCGCTAACGATGCTTAGCAACGAATTTTTTACCGCTAAGCATCGTCAGAAATTATCGCAGATAAACCTTGCTATTATCAAGGTTTATCGCAAATGCGATAAAAAACGGCCGCAATGCATGAATATCGCTGAAAAGTCAGCGATATTCATGCATTACCGAGCTAATGCTCTTAGCCATGTTATCCACCTCCCATTGGATAACATGGCTAAGAACTGCTCAGGGCAGGTGTTAGTTTTTGGAGATATTCGCGCTTAGCGCGAATATCTCCAAAAGTTGGTAATAGGAGATAGATATCTTTCATGTTGTAATGCAAGTTATTGTGGTATATGGAACTCATACCATAATCTCTCAGGAAAGCAGGAACTGATCCTTTTGGGACCGCCTGAGAAGGCCTAGGGGGTGAGGGGTACTCTACTTTGCCCCCTTTTCACGTTCTGAACTATTTTATTTTACTCTCTTCTGTAATTACACAAAATGGCAGCGATAGGATGCATCAGAGACAGACAGTGAGAGAAAGGAGGCCGGAGATGAAGAAGAGATGTAAAAAATACACATTGGAGATAATATAGTGGGAGAAGGGAAGTAAATATGAGTAAACTTACTATGTAACATAAAAATGTTGCACTCTATACTATAAGTCTCATTTTATACTACAATCACTTCGCTACAACCTCATAAATTAAAAATAAAAATGAATAATGTCTCAAACAATTTTTGATTTCTAAATATACATTTATTCTTCTGAATTTTCATAATTTGAAAGAACTAGTAACATGTCCTCATCAGGAATTTCCTCTTCAATCATCTTATCAGGAATCTCCTCATGAAAAGTCTGCAATGATGATTCTTGTAACTCTATGGTCTCCAAACATTCGATAAATTCGCCGTCAAGAGATTGATCAAAAAAATCATTCAAGTCATCTCCTCCTTGTGAGAATATTTCATTATTGGTGCTGTCAATTTCAATAAATGTAGTGGATAATTCAAAAGAAATTGCCACGGTCTCTTCATTGTGATCCATTTTATTTTGAAATTTCTTGCTGTAAATTGCAGAAAAAAATAATCACTTTCATTTATCGTTTTTAGTAATACATAATATAAAACTAACTTTATCAAGTATTTAGTATAACAGAAGGACTGTAAATAAATAACAGAAAACATTTTTCAAATTATCTTAAAGTGTACAACATAGTTCCCCTTACAAATTAACAACTCACCTTTTTGAAAGTAGGAGAAGCGTTAGTACTATGTAAATCAAACACCAGAAATTGAGCACCAAAAATTCCGCACAAATGTACCTCAGACAGTAGTATCACAAAATGGCTGTGGTTTCCTCTCATTTTAGATATATACATAACCAATTAACTTTCATCACACACAAATACAAAACCAAAGCAACATTTTAATTGGTTCTAAATTTCAACACTTTCAAATGTGTTTTCCCCATGCAATTTTCCATAGGACATTTAGATACGTCTACAGCCTGAATGGCTGAACGGAATTACACCAAACTTGGCAAAATGGTACATCAAACCTAGGGGGTCAGGGAGGATCTACTATGCCCCCTTATGGTCATTTGCCCCTTCGCTTTGGCCTCCTCTTGTCTCTCGATCCTACCGAGAGACAAGATGGCGGCCGCTACGGACTGTTTGGAATGTTTACAGACGCCGGAGAACCAATCAGCTTCGCTTCACAAAGCTCCGTAACGCGAAAAGTACGCGAAGCGGAGCGCTGCCCGGTCCGCTGTCACAGATATATATCTTTTTTTGAACGTTAATTTCTCAAAATCCACTGGAGCACATATATTGAGACATAGCAAAGGCACATCGGGCTACCAGTCCCTACAATTTTGCCAAGTTTCGTGCAAATCCATTCAGCCGTTCGATTATTATTATTATTTTTTTTTTTTGCCCCGCGGGGCCCTTTTAAAACCTCCACATCAAACTTAGGGGGTCAGGGAGGATCTACTATGCCCCCTTATGGTCATTTGCCCCTTCGCTTTGGCCTCCTCTTGTCTCTCGATCCTACCGAGAGACAAGATGGCGGCCGCTACGGACTGTTTGGAATGTTTACAGACGCCGGAGAACCAATCAGCTTCGCTTCACAAAGCTCCGTAACGCGAAAAGTACGCGAACTGGAGCGCTGCCCGGTCCGCTGTTACAGATATATATCTTTTTTTGAACGGTAATTTCTCAAAATCCACTGGAGCACATATATTGAGACCTAGCAAAGGCACATCGGGCTACCAGTCCCTACAATTTTACCAAGTTTCGTGCAAATCCATTCAGCCGTTCGGGCTAAAAGTGAGGCCAACCGCCCTATGGAAAACTCAATGTTAAAAACACGTTTTGGGATCCCCCTTTTTTCTCGGCCCCCCCTTGACGAAACCCCCCCACATTTTCAGGGGCTGCTCAGAAACAAAATGTTCCATTTTCCTGAAAATTTCAGCCAATTCCGTCCACAAACGCCAAAGTTATTAGACATAGAATTTTCAAAAATCCCATAGAGAAAAAATCCTAACTATATATACCTACTGGCGATATATATATAACATACTGGCGATAGGAGAAGTGTGGCTCACTGGTTAGAGGAGGCAGACCCTGATGCAGAGGTCAGACCCGGGACCAGGGTTCAATTCCCGACGCGGCAGGGTCTTGAGCCCAAATGTCCACAGACTCGATAATTCTCGCCTCGGTGCCTACTCGAATCATGGGTTCACACTCTGCAACTCTGGGCAATAGCTTTCTTAATCTCCACTACGGCCCCCTGCGGCGGGATGCCTGGTCTTCACCTTGGGGATGCCCAGTAGGGGTAATCTCGCAGGGAAAGCCAGGACGGGTTGCCAAAGCAAGCGCTAAGAGACCTGTCGGTGATTTGGCGCTATATAAATCGAAATTAACATAACATATATAGTTACGATTGTTTTCCATAGGGAAATCGCAACATTCTATTGGGAATAACTTTGGCGCCGGTTGAGGAATCTTCCTGAAATTTTCCTTAACTTTGCCTCGCGGCGCTCCGCTCCTTCCCTGAAAGTTTGGGGGGGATTCGTCAAGCGGGGGCCGAGATAAAAGGGGGGTCCTAAAACGTGTTTTCCCCATGTTAATTTCCATAGGGCGGTTGGACTCACTTTTAGCACGAACGGCTGAATGGTTTTCCACCAAACTTGGCAAAATTGTCGGGACTGGTAGCCCGATGTGCCTTTGCTATGTCTCAAGATATGTGCACCCGTGGTTTTTACGAAAATTAACTTTGAAAAAATATATATTGGGCTACATTGGGCTATATATATGTTAGAGCCCACATGTAGCCCAATGTAGCCAAATGTAGCCCAATGTAGCCCAATGTAGCCCAAAGATGGCCACCAGAGACAGAAAAAAACAAATGTAGCCCAAATATCAGCCAGATGTAGCCCAACTATAGCCCAATGACAGAATGTCCCAGAGTGTTCTAAAGAACAACTAGAGCGCTAACAGTCTTACTTATGACAAAAGTATGGCACACCTGAAGTCATCTTGATTGGAATAAAGTGTTAACACTTAAAACATTTAATTTGCAAAGGAACAAAATGAGGGGGTTCATTTTGCCATAGAAATTATGATTAGTGCTGAAGAAAAAAAAATGAGGGCACATTTTGAGTGACTTCTCAAATCCTCTTATATTTCATTAAACAAATTCTGATATGCAGTCTCCCAAGATGGCCACCAGAGACAAAAGAGCCCAAATGTAGCCCAAATATCAGCCAGATGTAGCCCAACTATAGCCCAATGACAGAATGTCCCAGAGTGTTCTAAAGAACAACTAGAGCGCTAACAGTCTTACTTATGACAAAAGTATGGCACACCTGAAGTCATCTTGATTGGAATAAAGTGTTAACACTTAAAACATTTAATTTGCAAAGGAACAAAATGAGGGGGTTCATTTTGCCATAGACATTTTATATATATATATATTCACTGAAAAAAACATAGGTTACACACCAGTTATAGTTAGGAATTAGCATTTAAAAAACCTTTGAAATTCACTGAAAAAACCATAGGTTTCAGGCCTTACATAGTTAGGAATTAGCATTTAAAAAAACCCTTTGAAATTCACTGAAAAAACCATAGGTTTCAGGAGTTATATAGTTAGGAATTCGTTTTTAAAAAACCTTTGAAATTCACTCAAAAAACTATAAGTTTTAGTGGTGTTATAGTTAGCTGGACATTTTACTCATACAAAACCAATGAAATTGCTCCTATATAGTTAGTTGTACTAACTATATTTCGCGCACCCGCAATCCACTGCTGATGATGTCACATATTAGATCATTCATGACATGGTCAGTGACATCACTGATGACATCTCAAATGACATCACTGATGACATCACTGATGACATCATCCACGTGACAATCACATACACCTTTTCATACACTATTACAATTTTTCATCACTGTTTGTAAAATACAGAGTATCATATTTAAATCCATTGTCACAGCAATACAAGTATCTAAAAATCCACTCAGTGATTCATAGATGTATACACAACCCTATAGATTCACTCATACATGCTGTCAATGAACAATAGAACTCTATCAAAAATACTTATACATCTATATCGACAATAAACAACAGCACGCATCCTATTCACATATGAAGTCATCCTACTCACTTATGCAAACAATGGATCATACTTACATATTTACTTAGCAAAACACTTATACAAACACCACTTCTTCTATTCATTTAGATAGTAAGTCATACTTAGTGAATTATAAAATCATTATTACAAGTATACAGTTAGCCATACAGTCACTCACACAACCATTGTGTCTTATGTATACTTATTTATATACAACAACTGACACATACACTGCCTTTTATTTTTCTAGTTTGTTGGACCTGTACCTTTGAGAAATATATTTGCTCATCACCACACCCATAAAGAGATTCCCTCACCCAAACTGTTAGAACATGTAGTTTTAACTTCATATATCTACTGAATCAACTATTCACACATCTTTGGACAGTCACCCCCCCACCACCGAACCACACACACTTTCACACTCCCATACAAATACTCAGTTAACTAATCAATAACTAATATAGACTTTCACAGAGCTAGTAACCAACTGTAGAATCATTTTACACAACAACTGACAAAGTGATACAGATATTCACACAGTTTAGTCACTATCCACTATATTTAGTGAGACATTATAAATTGGTCAAGTAAACAGTCAATTACACTGCTACTAAATCTTCCATCCAAATATTTATTTATATA
This sequence comes from Lissotriton helveticus, assembly GCF_964261635.1. NCBI lineage: Eukaryota > Metazoa > Chordata > Amphibia > Caudata > Salamandridae > Lissotriton > Lissotriton helveticus. Next base: position 475,711,785 of record NC_136061.1, on the reverse strand, counting down.
TATCCACTCATTCTTCAATGTAAATTGCTATATATAATAAATATTTAAATAACGAAGCAAACCACATTCACTGGATGATGTCATCAGTGATGTCATCCGTGATGTCATTTGAGATGTCATCAGTGATGTCACTGACCATGTCATGAATGATCTAATATGTGACATCATCAGCAGTGGATTGCGGGTGCGCGAAATATAGTTAGTACAACTAACTATATAGGAGCAATTTCATTGGTTTTGTATGAGTAAAATGTCCAGCTAACTATAACACCACTAAAACGTAAAGTTTTTTGAGTGAATTTCAAAGGTTTTTTAAAAACGAATTCCTAACGATATAACTCCTGAAACCTATGGTTTTTTCAGTGAATATATATATATATATACATATATATATATGATATCAAGCTTCGGTGGAAGCGAAAGGCGTTCTGGCGGCTGGCTGGCTGAAAAATAAAGCACTCTGAGTGAAGCACAGAATTCGGGTCTGCTTTTCGTCATTCTTACTAAGGCAGGAGCCTTGTTCTTGGTGGCGACCTACCTTCATATATGTATATATATATATATATTACCTACTGGCGGTCGCCAGTATGTATATATAGTTAGGATTTTTTCTCTATGGGTTTTTTGAAAATTCTATGTCTAATAACTTTGGCGTTTGTGGACGGAATTGGCTGAAATTTTCAGGAAAATGGCACATTTTGTTTCTGAGCAGCCCTTGAAAATTTGGGGGGGGTTCGTCCAGTGGGGGCCGAGAAAAAAGGGGGGTCCCAAAACGTGTTTTTAACATTGAGTTTTCCATAGGGCGGTTGGCCTCACTTTTAGCCCGAACGGCTGAATGGATTTGCACGAAACTTGGCAAAATTGTAGGGACTGGTAGCCCGATGTGCCTTTTGTAGGTCTCAATATATGTGCTCCAGTGGATTTTGAGAAATTAACGTTTAAAAAAAGATATATATCTGTAACAGCGGACCGGGCAGCGCTCTGGTTCGCGGACTTTTCGCGCAACGGAGCTTTGTGAAGCGAAGCTGATTGGTTCTCCGGCGTCTGTCAACATTCCAAACAGTCCGTAGCGGCCGCCATCTTGTCTCTCGGTAGGATCGAGAGACAAGAGGAGGTCAAAACAAAGGGGGAAATAACTATAAGGGGGCATAGTAGATCCTCGCTGACCCCCTAGGTTTGATGTGGAGGTTTTAAAAGGGCCCCGCGGGGCAAAAAAAAATAATAATAATAATAATTGAACGGCTGAATGGATTTGCACGAAACTTGGCAAAATATTAGGGACTGGTAGCCCGATGTGCCTTTGCTAGGTCTCAATATATGTGCTCCAGTGGATTTTGAGAAATTAACGTTCAAAAAAAGATATATATCTGTAACAGCGCTCCGCTTCGCGTAACGGAGGTTTGCGAAGCTGATTGGTCATTCTGTCACTGGGCTATAGTTGGGCTACATCTGGCTGATATTTGGGCTACATTTGTTTTTTTGTGTGTCTGGCGGCCATCTTTGGGCTACATTGGGCTACATTGGGCTTCATTGGGCTACATTCGGCTAATTAGCAAATAGCTCATCGCAAACTAGGAATGGTAAAGAATCGCTATTTATTCCTTAAAGTTCGCTATTTAGGAAATGAAAAAACTTTGATGATATATATGGCGGTTCATCTCTAACAAGATAAGAAGCATAGGGATACATTTATGATGACTGGCGCATCACCAGGGATGTGTTAGTCATTCTGTGCCGCTGTTCCGTCACCTATGGTGTGCTGCATTTACAATGCGGCGCATCATGGGGCAAAAACAGCACAGATGCGTGATGTATCTGTGCCGTAAAGGTGGCGCATTGCTGGAGTTGTATCGCAAGTGTGATGAAGCTCCAGCAAGGGTCGGGGGTGCCCCTGTCGCAGGGTTTCTGTTCTCACACAGAACTGTGGACAGAGGATTGGAACCTCGGCGAATTAGGGTGTCCCAAAACTCACGTTAGTAATCAAAAACTCCTTAGCAAGCTAGGTACAGTGTCACATTGGATATAACAAACTCTCAATGTTTAGACAATCCAGAATATGAACTTATAGTACCTCAGGATACGTGGAACTCATGAACAGTCGGTCGTTATAGATTTCTTAGAAACCAGAACATGGAGTTAAGAAGAACAGATGTGTATTTGAAATGTTTATTTACTAATGCCGTCTTCTCAGGCGTAGTACCTTAGATAATAAAAGTACACATATTATCAGTAGCAAAATTACCAGCATAGTTACTAGTACATAAAAAGTGAATGGTGATAGTATGTTAACATGCTGTAAATGAATAAGAGTTAGCAACACTTATAAGCAGCCGCGGGCCGTGGAGGGAGTTACGGTGAGGCAGGGAGGCGGGGAGGGGGAGAAGCAGGGTGGAGAATACAAGTACACATATTATCAGTAGCAAAATTACCAGCATAGTTACTAGTACATAAAAAGCGAATGGTGACAGTATGTTAACATGCTGTAAATGAATAAGAGTTAGCAACACTTATAAGCAGCCGCGGGCCGTGGAGGGAGTTACGGTGGGGCAGGGAGGCGGGGAGGGGGAGGGGCAAGGTAGAGAGGGCTCCACCCTGCTTCTCCCCCTCCCCACCTCCCTGCCCCATCGTAACTCCCTCCACGGCCCGCAGCTGCTTATATCTCACCCTCCCTAATACACATATTATATTATTTGCTAAGAAGGTCTCTTTGTGTTGGTTTAGGGCGTGCCCATACTTTAGTGTCTTAGATTTGAAGGAATCACATCACCATACACCAGCTCTCTCTTCATGTGAACCGCATCAACTGTTGTGTATGTGTGTTCGGCAAAGCAATATAAAACCCGCCTCATGCCCAGAATTGGCAGAAGTTGCACTTATGTTATGAGTATGAAGTCGTGGAGATCAGACCTCATAACAATTCTGTATCGTGTTGTTCTTGAAACTTTAGCACTCGCTGTACAGATATAGTTTAACAAGTAAAGCAGATAGTAGACCAATAACATATTATTCTCATGTAAACCACGATGAACTACTAGGTGGAAAGCTAAAGCAACAACTAAGTGTCGTGTGCAGAAGTTGCAAAAAGGGAAAAATGGCGTTTAAACCGGTAATGAGCCCATGCTAACTTAACACGGTGTAAAGATATCCAGGACCTAGATGACACCTCCTCATGATCCGGAAACGAACTGAATAAGATAATAGAAGTGCCATCTCATGAGAGCAGATTGCAAGTTTATATGTGGACGGTCCGCAAGGTAAAGCATTAAAAACTAGGAAAATTTAATGCTAAAGAAAAATAAAACAGCCAAGTACTTTATCGAGTCTTAAGCCAATAGGCAAGGTAAATAATAAAAACTTGACAAATAAGTCAATGAATTGTCAATGAAATGCTAGTACTCAGCATATCAAACATGAAAAAGGTCTATGACATAACTGTGTATGCAAAATAAGCTGCAACAGCCTCCAATAGGAAGTCACCGTCTTCATCCGAAAACAGTTCAGCCATCCAATTTAAAAGCGGAAAAGAACATACGTGCTCTCCCAGCACCGGATCCTCTATCACCATCAGAGGACAGCTCGGTGGGTTTTCAAGAAAGCTCTCTTCCAAGAAAGACTGTGCTGCCGCCAGTAAATTCCAGGGACCAAGTAGTCCATGCATCAATGCCACAGCCATAATCCTTTCGCCAGGACAAACCAACTCGTGAGTAATGATAGGAGTCATCAGCTGATTAAAGTCGACGTCAGGAGAAACCGGTCCGCAGAGACACAAATCAATGGCCCAATCGAAATCACAGGTCAGGCAGTGAAATACAGGCTGGACACAGGTGAAGTAGGAGAACCGAAAAGATAATCCATATGCCGTGCTTAATATCGCCAACGGCATTGTGCCATAATATTCTAGCATGCGATTGCGGAACAGTGTCAGCAGCTGCAGGGTCGGAGGTTGCATAGGAGGGACATCCATATTTAAAAATGTAAAAAAGCACAAGAGCGTCCTCTGGTAATGCAAGTAAAAATGCCAATCCACGAACCAGAGTGCAGAAAATACAATGAAAGGAAGCAGGGTTGACTCCAAAGATTTTCTCAAATGAAGTCACGAGACCACTGGTAACAACTTTAAAAAAGTGTGTCAGGGACTTTGTGGAGGATGCGTTAAAGATAGTCGGAAACATGTTGCTGAAATTGAAAGGCAAATCTTAATTGAAAAGGGTGTGCACCTCTGTACGGGTGTTCGCTATGTGAAGTACGAAGGTTTCACGGGCCGAACTCAAGGCCACCTCTCTCTGAGATAAAAGAGCTCTTATTCTTGCCATGCCGTTGAAACGTGTCCCAAGGTTGGTATTTGTGGCCAGATTGAAAACTCCCTATGTTCATGTGTGGGAGGAAATAGAACATTTCTGCAGCAAACAACCCGTTCACTTACTGTTACGATAAAAGGAATACTTTTAATTAACTCAGAACAATCTTCATTATTGAGCATCAAATAACTACCATTTTCCAACAACTTGAACGTGGGGATGATAGCAGGAACTGGCGTGCCTTGCAACACGCAAGCCATATTTGGTCGGTGTTTGTTGCATGAACCGTGTAACTGTATGTGCCTACACATTAGTGAATGATCTGGCGTCTCAGTGCATTCCTCTCCATTCAGATAAACTTCTTGATCATCTTTGAAACATCTGTATGTGTATGGAAGCGACCAGACCTCATGAAGAAAAGCACTACCTAAAGGTTCATAACGACCTATTGGTATATATTTCATACAATTTGAAAACTTATATAAAGCAAAAGGCAGCGTTATTAAACCGTGGATAAGGCATGTTGTCAAAAAACCCGCAATCCTCTGCTGATGATGTCACTGAGCATGTCATGAATGATGTAATATGTGACATCATCAGCAGTGGATTACGGGTAATAGTATCTCTAGTTTACTCCCCTATAGCTGTCTTTATTTTAACATAAGTGTGTGTTTCCCTCCCTTATACTTACTGTTTTTGGTTCGCTTCCAGTTCGCGTACCGGCGAGCGAACTAGGAAGCGAACTAAGAGAAATAGAGGTTGGCACAGTTCCAAATATTGTACCAATTTTTTAATAACGGGGAGGTAGTTCTGAAAAGAACTTTTTTTTTTATTTTTCGGAACATTTTTTTACTGTTTTTGAATTTTTCGGAACAGTTTTATATTTTTTTGGGTTTTTCTTGGAGGGGGCAATGAAAACGATTCATTGTAAAGGGCTCAACAGGAGCAACAAAACAAAAAAAAGAAGTATTTATTATTTTGGGCGTTTCGGACAAACTTGCATATGATAGTCAATAGCTCTGTTGATCAGAGTGATGCTTCTTTCTCCGTAGGAAATGAATCCATCGCAAAATACGCAGGTGTGTTTTACTTCACCAAATCTCATTTGTATATTTGGCACCATCTCCCTGCCCTCTGGTCCCGTTACGTCCGGTACAACAGATCTTCTGGCCATAATAGGGAGATTATCTAGGTCGTTCCGAAACTGTGCAGCACTGTAGTTGTTAGGATGCCACCTAGTCATATGGCGATGCATTGTGTAGTTTCCGAAACTGTATTTTTTGTCGGTCCCTCTGGACAGTCTATCTTGACATATAAGGCAAGTTACGTATCTTGCATTTACTTTTTTCTGACCTTTGGGAATTTTAAAAAACTTGCCAAATGAAGTTTTCTTTCCGGTGAGACGTCCTGGGCTGCTCAGGCAAAAACTGCCTCTCTTCGTGCTCGTCCTCCTGTTCCTCTTCTTCTTCTTCTTGTTGAATTATAACTTGAGCAGGTGGTCCACTCTTCCTTGGATGTGGTGGAGGTGGTGGGGAAGCACCAGCTGAAGCTACTAAAGAAGCCATTGCTCAGTGATCACAAAGGGTCTTTCTCTCACAATGATGAAAGTCAGAGTGAGGAAAGAAGGAGGGATTTTCATCATTTGGGAAAAACAAGAGTTCTCAACCAATCAAAAGTGTTCATTTTAGATTATATGACCTAGTCTTACATCATTAGGAAACCAAAAGTGAAATGAACCAATGAAAAGTGTTATTACCAAGTCACATGACTTGCTGTGTTTACGTTAAGCGCTTTGCAGGGCCTCCCGGTTTGCTTCCAGAAACCTGCGCTTTGCGACTCGCTTCGCGTACCAGTTCGCTAACGTAGTACGTCATATGACGTATCACGCGACAACGTGAAACGTCATGCGGACGGGAGGCGTCACGATGTTGTTTTGTAACGCGGCACTTGCGGTAAAGAAACGTTTACCGGCTCGCGGTCTATTTCGCGGCATCAAGGTCAGCTAACGGGAAGCTTCCCTATTTGCGAAGCGGGAACGAAGAAAAAAAAATATTTAAAAAAAAATTATTCATAAACATATAAAATATATTTTTGGATTTAAAGAAGAATACATTTTACAGCTACAGATATTAGCTGTTAAAAAACCAATGAAATTCACAGAAAAAAACCATAGGTTATGGACCATATATAGTTAGGAATTAGCATTTACAAAACCTTGAAAATTCACTGAAAAAACCATAGGTTATAGACCATATATAGTTAGGAATTAGCATTTACAAAACCTTGAAAATTCACTGAAAAAACCATAGGTTATAGACCATATATAGTTAGGAATTAGCATTTAAAAAACCTTATTTTACTCACACAAAACCATTGAAATTCCATATATAGTTAGTTGCACTAACTATATATCGCGCACCCGCAATCCACTGCTGATCATGTCACATATTACATCATTCATGACATGGTCAGTGACATCACTGATGACATCACTGATGACATCTCAAATGACATCACTGATGACATCACTGATGACATCTCATTTGACATCATTCTTGAGCTAATACGATAAACCTCTTCAGACTCTAATATAACCTTAGATACACTCAGTGTATACAGACACTCACACACTGCCACTCATCCATGGAGTTACTCACACACCCAGTCAGTCATGCAAAGAAACAATCTCACCTCCATTTCTTCAACTATACAGTTAAACACACCTTACTTATTGAAACATATACTAACACATATTTACTCTCTTATACAATCCCTGATACAAGTTCACAATGATCGATACAACCACTCACTCATTCAGTGGCTCTCATGCACAGTTATTTATATATGCCAACTCTCACATGTACTGTGTTTTACATATGTACTTACTATGACATGTAGCAATGAGATATCCATTCACTCATCAATACACTCATGCACACAGTCAACTGCCCATGTAGCTGTTTCCACATGCACTCTTGAACTCATACACCTAGTGAATAAACTGCTCACACATCTATGCATAGAGTCTCACACCTTCCAGCCACCCCCACACAAACTCAATCTCCCATAGAAATACTTGGGCAACCAATTAATAACACATATAGCCTCTCGTATAGCTAATGATCAACACATGCAGCAGTTTACAGAACAACAGACATAATGATGCACAAATTAAGACAGTTTAGTCACTAACCCATGCATTCAGTGAGACACATTTAATCACTCACTCATACAGTCAGTCATGCACCTACTAAATCCTTCATCCAGACACTTATACATCCACTCAAGACATATTTTAACTTTACAGAAAAATACAGTCACTGGATGTTGTCATCAGTGATGTCATCAGTGATGTCATTTGAGATGTCATCAGTGATGTCATCAGTGATGTCACTGACCATGTCATGAATGATGTAATATGTGACATGATCAGCAGTGGATTGCGGGTGCGCGATATATAGTTAGTGCAACTAACTATATATGGAATTTCAATGGTTTTGTGTGAGTAAAATAAGGTTTTTTAAATGCTAATTCCTAACTATATATGGTCTATAACCTATGGTTTTTTCAGTGAATATATATATATATATATATATATATATATATATATATATACATTACCTACTGGCGGTCGCCAGTAGGTATATATATTTAGGATTTTTTCTCTATGGGATTTTTGAAAATTCTATGTCTGATAACTTTGGCGTTTGTTGACGGAATTGGCTGAAATTTTCAGGAAAATGGAACATTTTGTTTCTGAGCAGCCCTTGAAAATTTGGGGGGGGTTCGTCAAGGGGGGGCTGAGAAAAAAGGGGGGTCCCAAAACGTGTTTTTAACATTGAGTTTTCCATAGGGCGGTTGGCCTCACTTTTAGCCCGAACGGCTGAATGGATTTGCATGAAACTTGGCAAAATTGTAGGGACTGGTAGCCTGATGTGCCTTTTGTAGGTCTCAATATATGTGCTACAGTGGATTTTGAGAAATTAACGTTTAAAAAAAGATATATATCTGTAACAGCGGACCGGGCAGCGCTCCAGGACGCGTACTTTTCGCGCAACGGAGCTTTGTGAAGCGAAGCTGATTGGTTCTCCGGCGTCTGTCAACATTCCAAACAGTCCGTAGCGGCCGCCATCTTGTCTCTCGGTAGGATCGAGAGACAAGAGGAGGCCAAAGCGAAGGGGCAAATGACCATAAGGGGGAATAGTAGATCCTCGCTGACCCCGTAGGTTTGATGTGGAGGTTTTAAAAGTGCCCCGCGGGGCAAAAAAAAAAAAAATAATAATAATCGAACGGCTGAATGGGTTTGCACGAAACTTTGCAAAATTGTAGGGACTGGTAGCCCGATGTGCCTTTGCTAGGTCTCAATATATGTGCTTCAGTGGATTTTGAGAAATTAACGTTCAAAAAAAGATATATATCTGTAACAGCGCACCGCTTCGCGAACTTTTCGCGTTACGGAGCTTTGCGAAGCGAAGCTGATTGGCTCTCCGGTGTCTGTAAACATTCCAAACAGTACGTAGCGGCCGCCATCTTGTCTCTCGGTAGGATCGAGAGACAAGAGGAGGCCAAAGCGAAGGGGCAAATGACCATAAGGGGGCATAGTAGATCCTCGCTGACCTCCTAAGTTTGATGTGGAGGTTTTAAAAGGGCTCCGCGGGGCAAAAAAAAAAATAATAATAATAATCGAACGGCTGAATGGATTTGCACGAAACTTGGTAAAATATTAGGGACTGGTAGCCCGATGTGCCTTTGCTAGGTCTCAATATATGTGCTTCAGTGCATTTTGAGAAATTAACGTTCAAAAACAAGATATATATCTGTAACAGCGCTCCGCTTCGCGGAGATAAAATTATATCTGTATTACCTAGCTGTTGCTAACACCAGTTAGCGACGGCTAGTAGGAGATAGCGACCATCTTGGGCCCCACTTTGCATGTGAGTGATGTTTATCACTAATGACATGCAAAGTGGGCATGCCAAGATGTTAGCGACTGGAAACAGTCGCTAACATCGCTATCTCCTATTATCAACTTTTGGAAATATTCGAGATAAGCGCGAATATCTCCAAAAAGTAACAGCTGCCCTGAGCAGTTCTTAGCCATGTTATCCAATGGGAGGTGGATAACATGGCTAAGAGCATTAGCTCGGTAATGCATGAATATCGCGGAGTTTTCAGCGATATTAATGCATTGCGGTCGTTTTTTATCGTATTTGCGATAAACCTTGATAATAGCAAGGTTTATCTGCGATAATTTCTGACGGTAAAAAAATCTTTGCAATGCATCGTTAGGGATAAATATCGTTTAACTTTGGTAATATGCCCCAACGTCTGTTAACGTTCGATTAGAAGGAAATCAGGAAGTGTTGAAAAACATTGTCTGCGCCATCTTGTCTTTTTTCAAATGCCACACTTTTGTCGTGCACGGCAGCCATTTTAGATGCCTTGACCAGACCCACTCTGTGCACGCTGTCGATCCTTAGCATGGCTCCCCACCCTCGCAAGCATCTCACCCAGGCAGTGGTCACCCCCGCTGTCTGTGTTATGCATGGGTAATAAACCTCCCCCATCTGCGCTGTTCTTCCCTGAGAATCACACCCTGTGCCCGCCCGACACCTCCCTTTCGCCCTATTCACTACCGCACCCTCTGACACTCCTTTTCCTCTGTGTCCGATTGTCCAGGCCGGTCCTAGGCTATCAGCTAGCCCTGCAGATGTAGTTTATGGCCACAGCTGTAAAGAATCACCCCTCTTCAAAGGAGTTATAGTAGATCAAGGTCCACACTCGATGAGATCCGTCACAGCAGAAGCGTTGCTATTATCTGAAAACCATCCTGTATTGTGATTGGGGAGGGGACCGAGCGTGAAGCGGAAGATTCCAGGGATGACTCTTTGTACATCAAAGTTTTTACCATTATGTGTCACATTAAAAATATATAGCACTCCGACAAAGTAGTAAGATTATAAAACTTTAATAATTTATAAATATATACAAGAAAACAAAAATAGTAATAACATATAAACATTTTTAGGGAAAAACAACGAAGTAGCGGTCGGCTGTGCGAATAGTCCCAACGCAGCACAACGTCCAGATTTCCGGCGTGGGGCGTCGCGGGGGGTGGGTCATCAGTAGCAAACTGTTGTGCGAATAGTTCCAAGGCAGCAGAACGCGCCGAAATCTAGATGACACGAAAGTGATGTCTAGTAAGTTGCCACCCAGCAAATAACGGCGTAGGGCGTCGCGGGGGGTGGGTCATCAGTAGCAAACTGTTGTGCGAATAGTTCCAAGGCAGCAGAATGATGGCACCAAGGTGATGTCCAGTAAGTTGCCGCACTGGTTTTGGTATCCTACAATGCTGCTCCGAATAACGGCGTGGGGCGCCCCGGGGGAGGCGGCGTGAACGGGCCTCTCCAGGTGGAGTCTCATCTGTTGTAGTGGGGCGCCCCTTTACCGTTTCAGTTGCCATTCCGTCCGTTTTTGGTCCACTGTGTCAAAAGCCGCAATTCAGCTGAGTTGCGCCCACTCTTGCGGTGCAGCGATAGGCGGCTGTCACAGGACTCTCAAAATGGCGGCAGGCTCTTTCCTTTTTGGGCCTGGTGCACTGAAATGGCCCTGGGACACCTTGGAAATCGGACGCTTGTCTGCTAGGTCTTGGACCCCATTCTCGAAAGCGTCCCCTCCGCCTTGAGAATTCATCAAAAGTTTTGGGGGCCCCGACTCCTGCAGGCTTCTGGTGGGGAGCGGCTGCCATGATTGCTCGCGGAATGACCACGACGGAGCTACGAGATGGTGGTGCTCTCATGCTGACGCCAGCTTCAGTCTGAAACATCCAGAAACAAGGTGGGGCTTTCATCGTTTGGGGAAAAAAAAAAGTTTTCATCCAATGAAAAGTGTTGTTTTTAGGTCATATGATCAAGCCTTCCATCATTAGGAAACCAAAAGTAAAATGAACCAATGAAAAGTTTTATAAACAAGTCACATGACCTGTTATGCGGCATAGGGTATAAAATGCGGAGAAAATACGTTGGCACGTCAGGCGGCGTCAGTAGCGGACCGATGTGCGAATAGGCCGAAGGCAATACAACGCGTCAAGATCCGGATGGCACCGAGGTGGTGTCCAGCAAGTTGCAGCACTGGTGTGGCCATCCTATAATGCTGAAAGTCGGCGTGGGGCGCCCCGTTGGCCTGTGAGTTTGCGTCAGTAGCGGACCAATGTGCGAATAGGCCGAAGGCAGCACAACGCGCCAAGATCCGGATGGCACCGAGGTGGTGTCTAGTAAGTTGTCGCACTTCTGTGGCCATCCTACAATGTTGAAAGTCGGCGTGGGGCGCCCCGTTGGCCTGTGAGATGGCGTCAGTAGCGGACCGATGTGCGAATGGGGCCAAAGGCAGCGCAACAATATTTTCTGACTGACACTACAAGGCGCTGAGATGCCAAGATCCGGATGGCACCGAGGTGGTGTCTAGCAAGTTGTGGCACTGGTGTGGCCATCCTACAATGGTAAAAGTCGGCATGGGGCGCCCTGTTGGCCTGTGAGATGGTGTCAGTAGCGGACTGATGTGCGAATGGGGCCAAAGGCAGCGCAACAATATTTTCTACAATATTTTCGGAGTAGAAGACACCACAAGGCGCTGAGATGCCAAGATCCGGATGGCACCGAGGTGATGTCTAAGTTGCGGACTGATGTGCGAATGGGGCCAAAGGCAGAGTAACAATATTTTTTGTATGGAAGATACCACTAGGCGTTGAGATGCCAAGATTCGGATGGCACCGAGGTGATGTCTAGCAAGTTGCTGTACTTGTGTGGTCATCCTACAATGCTGAAACTCGGCGTGGGTCGTCCCATTAGCCTGTGAGATGGCGTCAGTAGCGGACCGATGTGCGAATAGGCCGAAGGCAGCACAACGCGCCAAGATCCGGATGTCACCGTGGTGGTTTCATAGTTGAGAGGCACTTCATCTGCAGTGGGGCGCCGAGATCCGGATGGCACCGAGGTGATGTCTAGCAAGTTGCTGTACTGGTGTGGTCATTCTACAATGCTGAAAGTCGGCGTGGGGCGCCCCATTAGCCTGTGAGATGGCGTCAGTAGCGGACTGATGTGCGAATGGGGCCAAAGGCAGCGCAACAATATTTTCTGAAGAGAAGACACCAAAAGGTGCTGACATTCCAAGATCCGGATGGCACCGAGGTGGTGTCTAGCAAGCTATGCAGTTGAGTTGTGTGCGCACTTGCGGAGAATAGGTCGAAGGCAGCATAACAATGTTTTCTGAATAGAAGACACCACAAGGCGTTGAGATTCGGTTACCACCGAGGTGATGTCTAGCAAGTTGCCGCACTGGTGTGGCCATCCTACAATACTGCTCCGAATAACGGCGTGGGGTGCCCCAAGGGGGGGGGAGCCGGCGTGAATGGGCCTTCCTAGGTGGAGGCTCGTCTGCTGTAGTGGGGCGCCCCTTTACCGTTTCAGTTGCCATTCAGCTGAGTTTTGGCTGCTCTTGATGCTACAGCGACAGGCGGCTGCAAGAGGACTCTCAAAATGGCGGCCTGTTCTTTGGATTTGGGCCTGGTCCACTAAAATGGCCCTGGGACACCTTAGAACTCGGACGCTCGATTTTTTTTTCCTTTCCTGTACATGCAAAAAAGGTAAATGCCCGGTACGTTACACGCTTCATCTGCCACGATGAACTCTCCAGAGGAACCGAAAAAAAATATAGTTGTGGTAACTATAACATGCATCGTCATATGGAGAGGTGGCACCAATTAATTATAGTGCTGCATAAAAGAGAGATTTGGAGGAGAACCCCTGACCTGCTAGTACATTCATCAAAGAAGTGGCACTGAGAGCTTCAGAGGCAAGGGAAACGGTCTCAAATATTTAGAAGAACTTTGGAAAGATTAAAATGACATGTTTAGATTGTGGCAAATTAATTTCATGTGGACAGATGAGTGTTACTCTAATAAATACAGCATATGAACATCATCATAGTCGATGGTTGGTAGAGACATTTTGACTATATCCTGGACCTGCCCGTCCTCGCCCAAAATGGCGCCTGAATAAATGGGACTCGTAACTCCTTGTTGTGTACTGGTTGCAGAACCTTGAAATCACGAGATACGTATGCAGTTTTGAAGCACATGGCGGGCGGGGACGAGAATTGATTGAATATTTCGACATCCCTATTGATATTAAGTTCTGATGTGTTATTGATTACTGTACTGTTGAAAGTTCGAATTAACGTCACCCATGGTACTTGCCCGCAAATGTATATCTAGATAATTTTATTGTAACTGGCCCTGTCGTATTTTAATTATAAAATGTACGTCCACCGATTCCGTAACTGTTAGACACCTTAGTTCTTGCAACCTAATGGCCCGCCCGTTACGTTCCTCTACAGTGTAAATGTCTATTCATCATATACGATTACAGTTTGCTCTGTGGCAGGCCCACGTGGTTATAGGCTCGTATTTGTATAATGAAATTTTCACAATAAAGGTTTTTAAAAGAAAACATGGTAGTAGTATATACATTGGTAAAGTTTTTAATAATAGTGACTGTTTTAGAATCATTAAAAGGCAAGTGAAATAAAGCAGACCAATTACATGAAGGGTAAAAGGTATAATACGAAGGAACGCAGTAAAGATAAATGGTCAAGGGCTGTTGTGTTTTCTATTCCTGCAACATAAAGTGATCGATAAGAATCTCATATTCAGGCGTATCGGCGACTAAGACAGCAGGTCGACCCTCTTTTGCTCAACGGCTCCGTCATGGGACGAAGAAACGCTCTTTTTCTCGAAAAAAGAATATATTTTACTTGCAGGACAGTTGTAAAATTTCCGGGAAAGTACATTAGCCTGGAACATTATAACATATATTTAAGAAAAAATAATGTTCGGAAGTAATGAAAAGCGTAATTTTTAGGTCATATGACCAAGCCTTTCATCATTACAATAAGAAAAGTAAAATGAACCAATGAAAAGTTTTATTAACAAGTCACATGACTTGTTATGCTTACGTTACGCGCTGCGCGCCCCGGATGACTTCCGGATGCGCTAACGCGGCGCGTCATATGACGCATTACGCGACAACGCAGGTACAGAATATAGTCAAAATGTCTCCACCAACCAGCGGTCGGAACACAACCCCTTTCAGCAGGCTAAATAGTTCTGTTAAATGACAACAGAAGGGACAGGCAACAAGAACCATCAGTCAAAGAGGGGAGGGCTAGTTCTTCTCTACCGGGTTACATTGGGGCGCTACCGGAACTGATCGAATTGGTAGTCTACAGTGTTTCTGGATGTTTCAGACTGAAGCTGGGGTTAGCATGAGAGCAGCACCATTTTGTAGCTCCGTCGTGGTCATTCCGCAACCAATCATGGCAGCCGTTCTTTATCGTTATTTTGGGCGGGGTGGGTGGCGGAGCCGAGCTGTTTTGCAGCCATCATTGTGTGGAGTTCAGTTCATCTCACTAGTTTTGTATTTGTCATGAGGGGTTGTTCCTAATGTTTCTATTTTAGCGAGGTCAAAAAGAGATCCCATTAGTGGCCTACTGATTTTGCTCGATTCCTTTTCTTTTTTTTTACACGATTTTTCGTTATCTGCAAAGACTAAACAGAGTATTGCGACTCTGTGTTTGTTTGTAAATAGAGAATGAACCAAAGAGAACTAATTCTAAAACAGTAAATACTTGGATAACAATCAATCAAATGGAGAGAGAAGCAGGCACGACGGATTACAACGGGGGCAAAGGCCTGCGTTAACTACCTTTCACTATCTGCAAAGAGAGAGTACTCCTAATAGAAATGAGGGGGGGGCACCATTCAAAGCAGATCAGTGTGCATAAACACGAAAATGTTTTCACTTACCACGTACTTGACATTCGACAGCTTATGATATTTGCTATTAAAAAACCATTGAAATTCACTGAAAAAACCATAGGTTATAGACCATATATAGTTAGGAATTAGCATTTACAAAACCTTGAAAATTCACTGAAAAAACCATAGGTTATAGACCATATATAGTTAGGAATTAGCATTTAAAAAACCTTATTTTACTCACACAAAACCATTGAAATTCCATATATAGTTAGTTGCACTAACTATATATCGCGCACCCGCAATCCACTGCTGATCATGTCACATATTACATCATTCATGACATGGTCAGTGACATCACTGATGACATCTCAAATGACATCATTCTTGTGCTAATACGATAAACCTCTTCAGACTCTAATATAACCTTAGATACACTCAGTGTATACAGACACTCACACACTGCCACTCATCCATGGAGTTACTCACACACCCAGTCAGTCATGCAAAGAAACAATCTCACCTCCATTTCTTCAACTATACAGTTAAACACACCTTACTTATTGAAACATATACTAACACATATTTACTCTCTTATACAATCCCTGATACAAGTTCACAATGATCGATACAACCACTCACTCATTCAGTGGCTCTCATGCACAGTTATTTATATATGCCAACTCTCACATGTACTGTGTTTTACATATGTACTTACTATGACATGTAGCATTGAGATATCCATTTACTCATGCACACAGTCAACTGCCTATGTAGCTGTTTCCACATGCACTCTTGAACTCATACACCTAGTGAATAAACTGCTCACACATCTATGCATAGAGTCACACACCTTCCAGCCACCCCCACACAAACTCAATCTCCCATATAAATACTTAGGCAACCAATTAATAACACATATAGCCTCTCGTATAGCTAATGATCAACACATGCAGCAGTTTACAGAACAACAGACATAATGATGCACAAATTAAGACAGTTTAGTCACTAACCCATGCATTCAGTGAGACACATTTAATCACTCACTCATACAGTCAGTCACGCACCTACTAAATCCTTCATCCAGACACTTATACATCCACTCATTCTTCAATATGTAAGACATATTTTAACTTTACGGAAACATACAGTCACTGGATGTTGTCATCAGTGATGTCATCAGTGATGTCATTTGAGATGTCATCAGTGATGTCATCAGTGATGTCACTGACCATGTCATGAATGATGTAATATGTGACATGATCAGCAGTGGATTGCGGGTGCGCGATATATAATTAGTGCAACTAACTATATATGGAATTTCAATGGTTTTGTGTGAGTAAAATAAGGTTTTTTAAATGCTAATTCCTAACTTAGGGGCCGATTAGGATGGCGGACGGACTTGCGTCCGTCCGCCACCCCTGAGTAGGAGGGACCGTCCGCATGGGCAGCGGCGGTCCCTCCATGGCAATTAGGATGTGACCGCCAGGGTGGCGGTCACATCCTCCATTTTTTACATTGCGGCGGGTGCAGCTTCAAGCTGCACCCGCCACAATGTTAAAAATGCATGTGTTGCATTTACATGCACAAAGCGGCAGGCACCGCACGGTGCCTGCTGCTTTTGTACGCAAATGCAGGGGGGTACCATAGGTACCCCCCATGTGCACCCCCCACCCCCCATTCACCCAGGGGGCCCGCAACGGGCCCCCAAAGTGAATGTCCGTATGCTTTTCCATGGCGGAAAAGCCGCCGTGGAAAAGCATATTTACACCAACATCATAATATGGCGGACGGTGTCTCATAGACACCGCCTGCCATGTTATAGCTTTTCCGCCGCGGTCGGAAGCCGACCGCGGCGGAAAAGCGGCGGACGGAATTCCAGACCCACCAGCCATCCTAATTTGGCGGTGGGTCTTTGGAGTCTCCGCCGCGGTTTTTCCGCATCCTCCAGGCCGGCGGACACTTCCGCCGGCCCGGAGGATGCGGAAAAACCGCCATCCTAATCGGCCCCTATATATGGTCTATAACCTATGGTTTTTTCAGTGAATATATATATATATAGATCACTCGGTTTTTGCCCTGTAATTTAAAAATGGTCTAAGATAGAATAACATCTGCTGTAAAATGCTGCTGGAGTGCGTCCCATTTGTTCTACGTGAGAAGGATTGTGTTGGAATATTGAAAGTGGCGTGAGCGCTGCAATCCCTGGTGAAATCGAACCGATGTGGCCGAAACGCGTCTGATGACTTGCACCACAATCGAATAAATATTTGAAACCACATCTTTAAGACTGACTGGCTAATTTTTGAAGCCTACGTACCTGTCGATGCGGCGAATCAGTTTTTTCGACAAGTTGGATTTTGCACATATATATATATATATATATATATATATATATATATATATATATATATATATATATATATATATATATATGAACACACCATCCCACTCCTGACAGGAAGAAGGCACGTACTCGAAGCCTTTATCAATATAGATATATGTCACTATCTATGTCACTTTTCCACCTCCGAAGCGTCGGGACTCTTCATGTCTTGGTGCACTGCAGGGTCAGAGGTTACCCTGTGTCAACATTCACTTTCCACCAAGCACAAAGATCGCATCACCATCGATATCAGTTGGAAATAATGTTTTTTTCAAAGCATGTGGGCCAGGACAAAACACCCTACACATTTCAGCGATAAACGCCTTGCTCACGGGTGAATAACGTTTTTTCCAAAAGTGCATATATACAAACAGTGCAAAACCATGTGACCTAAAGTGCAATAACACAAAAAGTGGACTATTGTTAAACATTTTGCATTGGCCATCCTATGCTAGTAAAATAATACATCCCAAATTATATCTCTATACATGTCTTGCCCCATGGACGGCTGCCAAAATGCTTCAATTGCCAAAAATATACAACATCATGTCACTGTGTTTCCCATCTTGATTAAGCATGCTTTACTATCCAGTGTATGCCAATAGTGAGGAACAGGACAGACTTGATTGACATCGCTTCCCATGCAAAGCTACCAATGCGCTTAGCATATTAATGGTTAGACGTAGCATGGTGTCACGTTTATATTGGTGCTCTCCAAAATGATCCAGCGAGCTACCGCTGCAGCCAAACAAGCTGGCACAATGCTCTATTACTAAAATAAACTCGCATAGATTGCACCAAACAATCTATTGAAACTTCCAATGGCAGCCTTATACTGTTAAATTCATCTGACACCATCTGCATACAAATACTAGATACCATCCGTCACAAACCACCCAAGTGGGTATATAAACTACTCAATTAAATTACAATTCAAAAAAACATGACCTCAAAAGTACATTCACAGTGCAGGCAAGTACATTTAAAAAAGAGGTGCCACATAGGTCAATTACAATTACAATTAAAAATATTTAAAAAACAAGAGTAAACGCAATTGACACATATATAACAGTGGAAAAATCCTATACAGCATATTTAAAAAGCCTACACATCAGACTGAATTTTAACGTGGAAGATATAAGGAGCAAAACTTGCACGGGGTGATTCATGGCAGACCATAATATTTCATACTCGGGAGGTGCAGAGTACAAATAAATAAATAAATTACCTAAAAACATGTACCTATCAAATTTTATAAAAAGGATGACCTATATTCTACCATCTTGGACGACTAAGACCAAAGACTTGAGCCTCTCTATCCTGAAGGCAACGTCAAGAGAGAATATTTAAATTGTAGTAATATAACAGTTATATTCCTACTTCTCTGTAACATGACTAAAATGCCAGCAGCAAGCTTAAATTGATCATAATAAAAGAAAGGCCTAATTTTAAAAACTAGCACGGATAGGCTTGATAGAAATTTCCCTAGTATAAATTGGTAGGAATAATTATTTCTTATCCAGCAGGAAAGCCATGTAACTCCTTTCATGATACTTTTATGTATATCCTACGTGTACGCCACATTGAAAATAGGAAACCTGCAACAGAGTAAACTGTCGGGATGCTAGTATCATACTTCAGTATCCTGTAGACATCAGAGCAACATCTGGTTCCAAGGTTCCTACAAATCTGCACCAGCCATTGTTTTCTTGCCTTGTGATAGCCGGGGCAGCTAAACATCACATGGAGTACTGACTCATCAGGGCAATCACATGCTGGGCAATTTGAAGCTTGCATATCCCCCCACTTGTGCGTAAAACTAAGGAGAGGGAGGTTCCCATGCCTAAACTGGAGATAAAGCTTTTTAGCCACTGCCCGTTTGATTACATCTGAGACCAGCTCAAACTTGTACCTATGTTTAATTTTTAGAAAGGCCGTAGTTAGTCTGCCATTTCGAGAAGAACTATGAAGCTGTATCAAGTTGTACTACTCATAGTGAGCCTTCAATAATTTCCTTGATAGGGAAGAACAAGCGGTCTCTGGATGGTCCCAAAGCTCTTCCCAACCCCAATCTAACTAGCCAGTATTTAATATAGGCGAGCCATGGGAGTTTAACAGCCCCTATTAGATTCAATATTTCCAACAGTTCCTCCCTGTAAGGTAAAAGTTTAGGGGTAACCCACAGACGACGCCAGTACAATAAAGGTTTCAAATCTACTACATCCGCAATTGACATAAGGCCCAAATCTAATCATAGTGGAGTAAGTGGAGTGCTCCATGGTAGTTTAAGCAGCTGTCTAATGAAATTATTCTCTACTTGGGTGAGGTTTTCTTGGCTAACGTGCCCCCAAAGTTCCGCATCATATATTGCCCCTCCCCGTGCTTCAACTTTATAAATTTTGATTGCCGGGCTCAATGGTTTCTGACTAGTCTTGCAGAAGAGCTTCATGATCCCACCTGAATTGCACTAGTTTTTGTGAAGATTTTTAATCTGAACCCCCCAGTCCATAGTTTCTGCAATTGTAATCCCGAGATAATCGAAAGAGATAACTCTTTCGAGGGGTTTACCATTTAATGTAGGGTTAGCTCTTGTACTTTTAGAACTATTAAAGATCATATATTTGGTTGTCTGTAGATTAATTTCAAGACCTCTTTGGCAACAGAATGCATCAAATTTATTAAGAACCCTCTAAATCCCCATGGGTGATTTAGAAACTAATAAAGTGTCATCGGCAAACATCATTGCCGGAATGGGTTGGGAGGCTAATTTGGGGGGCATCAAGGTCTTTTTCTGGTAATAGAAAATCTATTAACTCATTAATATAAAGGCTAAAAAGAGTGGGGGCAAGCACGCAACCTTGGCGTACACCTTGGCGTACACGTGTAGAGAAGTGTGGCTCAATGGTAAGAGCGGCAGACCCTGATGCAGAGGTCTGGCCCGGGATCAGGGTTCAATTCCTTCCTTGCCTGGTCTCGGCGGATCTTGGGCTCATAATTCCTCGGACCTGATTTCTCGCCTCGGTGCCTACTCTAAGCATGGGTCCCACGCTGCAACTCTGGGCAATAGCTTGCTTAGTCTCCACAACGGCCCCCAACAGCGCTAGGAATGCCTGGTTGCACCCTGGGGATGCCCAAGAGTGGACATTTCACGGGGAAAAACCAGGAAGCGGTATGAGTACAGCGTCAGGACACTCAGGAGTATCAGTGCGCTTTACAAGTACGGCTACATTTACATTTTACACCACGCTTGATCGGAATCGGTGCAGTAAGCTTCCCATCTTTGCTAAACCTAATTTGCGCAACGTTTTCCTCATGCAGCAGCTTAATAAGATGGATTAGATATGCAGGGACCCCCATCTCCTGGAGAACTGACCACACTTTTTCCCTAGGCACCAGATCAAAGGCTGACCGAAGGTCAACAAATGTTAAAAAGAGGCTGCCACCCTCCATGCACATGGTCTTCCAGTGCAACATTTGGAGCCTAAGTATGTAGTCCACATTGGACAGTTTTTCCCCAAACCCTGCCTGAAGGGGAGTTAAAATCTTCTTTTCTTCCATCCAGGATTGTAGCCTAAGCAACACCACACGCGCAAAAACTTTTTGTGAAATGTCTATCAGGCTAATTGGCCTATAATTGTTTGGGAGGAGTGGAGAGCCTTTTTTATAGATCGGAATTATTTCCGCTTCCGCCTAGCTGAGGGGAATCTTCAAACTCTGCAATATTGCATTAAATAAAACCCAAAAATATGGAGCCCAGACTGAAGGTTCACTGCAAAAAAGATCCCACGGAATTTTATCTAGCCCAGGTACTTTGCCGGGGGCTATTTTCGCTAATGCTCCCTTGATTTTGTTTGAACTTATACTTGTGTTGTTTATGACGTCAGGGACTTCTTTGTATTCCCCGGCACCGGGGGAATGGTTGGTCTCCACACAATAACCTTCAGGTGACACAGCAATCGAGGTTTCTTCCTTCGAATAAAGGGATTCAAAATATTCCCGCCAAACCTCTTCTCCCAAATTCGGGTCTACAGATGATCTGGGGCCAGAGCTATCCAAATTGACAACTCTCCAGAATGACCTCATATCCCGGGCCCCCAGGGCACTTCTCAGGCCATCCCATTTATCCATTTCCCACCCTTTCTTTGCTTTTGAAATCGCAGTTTTGTATGTCGTCCTCTCAGATTTAATTAACGGACGGTGATTGGCCTTAATAGATAATATTAATGATTTTTTGGACTTACAACATTGATCAATATACCATGGGTTTGGGGGCTTCCTGTTTGGCCTACTAGTTGTTTTTGGAAAGAAGAAATCGAGAGTAACTTCTTCTAGTCTAGCATGGTTCTTCTTCACCATCTCAAGGTCTATGCCATCCCCCTTTTGAGTTATTGATTGGGATGCCATCTGGAGCACCAGAATTAAAGTTTCATATAGGGAGCTCAATTTGACTTGCAATTGGGTAAAGTCAGACCATCTCGCTCTTCGCCTGCAGTTGGAGAGAGTCAACCTAGGATCAATAGGATTTTCCGAATGTAGTGCTCTCTCTCGATCAAATGTGAAGGGCCACTTGATATACAGGCCGCCTGGCCCGTCCGCCAGATTCGGCGAGAGCCTGGTAGAAGGTATTACAGAGGTCGCTTTGCGCACGGATAAGTTTCTGGTGTTGGGTGACCTTAACCTACACCTGGATGACCCTGCGGACAAGGCGGCCGGGGACCTCTGCCAAGAGATGAGTGCACTTCAGTTTGAGCAGAAAGTCAATGATCCCACCCATCAGCGAGGCCACTTATTGGACCCTATATTTGCCAATTGGGGACAGGTGGAGGCTTTGACTCCCATACCCATTCCTTGGTCCGACCATCATCTGGTGCCCTTTTTGATACACATTCCGGGAGCTAGATTACCGGAGCAGTCAGCACTAAATCGTCCGAGTCGGAGATGGGCTACCTTCTCCCAAGTCAGGTTCAATGAGGCACTTGTTGTAGGGGGTGGCCCAGGGGGGGAGGATGTGGAGAAGGCCAACACTAATCTGGATCAGCGTATCACTGAGGCCTTGGACCGTGTTGCTCCGCTTGCCCTGGCTAGAACGGGGGGCGTGCTCAGAGAGCGGCACCATGGTTTAGTGAGGAGGTGCGGGTGGCCAAGGCCGCGTGCAAATGCGCAGAAAGGCAGTGGAGGACAGCCTTCGCCACTCAAGCTAAAGTTGTCTATGTTGCAAGTAGACGCATTTACCACAGACTAATTAGGAAGGCTAAAACGGCGTACTACGACACCAGGATTAGGGAAGCAGAAAACTCCATGAAGGAATTGTTTTTAATATATAAATCGCTCTCGGCTGGGAAGCCTGCGGCAGTTCCAGAAGAATTCTGCTCGGTGGACAGCTGTAACCGAATAGCGGAGATTTTTGCTAACAAGGTAGCAAATATCTATTCGGCCTTTCCAAGCCAAGTTATCACAGGCCCCGAATTTGAGGAGGAGCCTAGGGTGAGGGGAGAACAACGGGTGCTGACTAGATTCGTCACCCCGCCTACTGAGGCGCTCATCCAGATCTGCGGATCAATAAAATCAGGCTCCCCTAGGGATCCTACTATGCCCAAACGCTTGATGGGCAGTTTGCACGTATTAGAGCCGTACATCCGTCATCTCCTGGATATCTCCTTTGGGACCCATACTGTACCGGATGCCTGGAAACGGGCGGTGGTCATCCCTCTCCAAAAAAAGCCCAATATCAGCTACGATAGGTTAGAAAATCTTCAACCTATTTCTCTCCTGCCATATATGGCGAAGGTTGCTGAGAAAACTGTGAACTTCCAGCTGATGGATTTTGTGGAAGAGGCTTCCCTGCTTCACGACTCTCAGTTTGGCTTCCGTCCACGGCACTTGACGGAGTCAGCACTATTTATGGCAGTAGAGTCCATACGGCAAGGAGTGGATGAGGGCCAGACTATGGCCCTGATCCTCCTGGACCTAAGCGCAGCATTCGACACTGTAGCTCATTCCATCTTGCTACAGTGTCTGAATGATGGAGGGGTATCAGGAGCTGTGCTTAGATGGATCCAGTCTTTCCTGACAGGCAGATGCTTTCAAGTCCGTCAGGGAGAATGTTACTCTAGGGAGATCAGTTCGGGCCAGGGTGTGCCGCAGGGCTCGTCCCTGAGCCCAACCCTGTTCAATCTGTACGTCTCCCCGCTGGCGGCGATTGGTAAAAGTCATGGCCTGCGCCTTGTGTCATATGCCGACGACACGCAGTTGGTCATCTCCCTCTCACGCATGCCAAGTCTTGCGGCGGACAGCTTCAGAGTTTGCATGCAAGAGCTGGCAACCTGGATGTCCGCCAACTGTTTGAAACTTAACGGTAGCAAGACCGAGGTACTCGTGGTGGGGGGAAGGCCATCGGTCTGGTCGTCGGCATGGTGGCCACCCTGTCTGGGAGAAACACCTGTTCCTTTCCAGGAAGCAAGGAATCTTGGGGTATGGCTTGATGCCGACCTTGCCTTTGGCCCCTAGATTGGCCGGGTGGTGGGGGTATGCTTCGGAGTTCTAAAAACTCTGAGGAAGGTTTTGGACCTTCTGCCTATTACAGCTCGTCGGACGCTGGTGCATGCCCTCGTCACCTCGAGCCTAGATTACGGCAATTTGCTGTATCTGGGGACCACGGGAAGGGACATCAACTGCCTCCAAGTGCTGCAAAATGCAGCTGCACGCTTAGTTCTGAGGCTCCCCAGGAGATCACCCTCAAAGGCAGCGCTCCAGGCCCTGCACTGGCTTCCTGTCAGGAGCAGGATGGAGTTCAAGGCTCTGTCCACATGTCACCGCATCCTGAGCGGCAAAGCCCCAGTCCCGCTACAGAGTCTGGTTACTCGTTATGAGCCTACACGGGACCTGCGTTCCTCTTGTACAGGGCTACTGAAAATTCCAAAAATAAAGAAGGCTCGAATGGGGGGCAGGTCTTTTAGATATCTGGCTGCTAAGCAGTGGAATGCCCTGCCATTAGAGCTACGCTTGGAGCCTTCAGAGCCCACTTTCAGAAGGAAACTTAAGACTCACCTAAAAGGGAGGTAGGCGGGCTGTGATGGCTGCTTGGACAGTTTACCCTACTTACCATAGCGCGGCGACACGCCGGTGTGCGTAACCAGGCGCTTTATAAATTTCCCTAATAATAATAATAATAAATGCTCTTAATTCCAATGCTAGCGCATGGTGGTCACTATCATGACGTGGGACGACACTAAAATCAATAAACCTTTCCCAAGATTTAGAGCCAATTGAAATGTAATCTAGTAAGGAGCCTCGTTCATTATGGTGGAAACTGTTACTGCTGGAAGTTTCAGAGGGTGATCTGCCATTGCAGGCTCTAAGGGAGTGTTTCAGTACAAGACAGGTCATTTGAATCACCAAGGGGGACCATTTTTTGACTGGTTGACATCTGGTCTCCGGGATTGCCCAGAAATGATCCTCCTCATGAATGCTATCCTTGTGCAACCCCTCAAGTGGCGCGAACTAACAGTTGAAAACCCCTCCTAAGATCACCATGTATTTATCAGCAATGGTGCCTAAAAAAGTAGATAGTTCTTCCAGCATGTGTGACTCCTTACCCAAAGCTGTAGGTCTTGAATATACATTTATGAGGGCTACAGAACTCTTTTGTGGGAATTGCAATAGAACACATAATATATCTTTGGATCCTGTGTCTAACTGTTCAGCCCTGCATCCTAGATGGACTCCCACCCATGTGGTGAGGCCTCCGGATGGTCTCCCTTTACCCCCTGATGTTGCAGGAGTGCTAAAATTGGCAAAACCCGGTTTCGAGACGTCCCCTCTGACCCATGTTTCCTGGAACATGCAGATCTCAAATTGATTAACCCCTTGCATGCTGATGACGCCCCCCAGCCGTCATGCACTATGGCCCTCGTGTGCGGATGACGGCTGGGGGTCATCATAAACCCGCCCACTTGCGATTTTGCCGCACAGGCGCAGAATCGCGGCCGCATGCAAGGGGTTAATGAAGGTGCCCCATGCGGGATCCTCTATCTTGCTGCTTAATCCTGCTATGTTCCATGATAGAACTCTTATTTTTGGGCAAATGAGGGGCTTCAATTTTTGGGGCTCAGACGGGAGTGGTTGCAGTATAGCCTCTGTTTTCCTGCTATCACACTCCTGATTAATCCCTGGGGGCAATCGAACTCTCGTATTGTTATTAAAAACCACATCACCCCAGTCCTGGATGCGAGCAGGGGAGCCGCACATGCTCCCACTGCTTGTGCCCACCCCGGGAGTGATACAGAAACTCACATTGCCCACAACAGTTTGGGTTATAGATTGTATCGGGCATGTTTCACTTTAGTATTAGAAGGGTTGTCCTCTAGGCAGTCTACACCATCTAAGCAACTATATCTATTTGTAGTAGGAATTTAAAAAATAAATTGCCTTTGGCGATGCTGCTCTGAGTGTGGCAGCTCACAATATTTGGGATAATTTCTTCTACCCTTGTCTAGGTGCCTAGTTTCACGATAGTGCAGATTGGGAGGGTAAAAGTAACCCAATGGAAGAATTTGAATACCACTTGTCTTTCTACCATCTTCTCTAGATAAAATGCTTTGAGTCATCCACGGATTTCTAAAATTAATTTCTGTGCAGTCCCCGTGTATGTCCTTATGGCGTCCGCCTATCCAACCCACCCGGCGTGTAGTTAAAATTTCTTCCACGTTCTCAAATCTAAAATGACTATGGGTCACTAGCCTGTGGACACATTTGTTCTTTAGTTCTACGTGAGATTCAGATTGGTCCATCCTAAGTTCAGGGATACCTGCAAGAATGAGGACATATGGTGTTGATGCTGGAGGCAGATTAATGACTGGTGGGGTGTAAAAATGGTTGGTATTATCTTTAGTTTTAAGAACGCAACCCCCATCCTGCCTAGAAATTGTTGTTACTGGTTGCCCTGATAGTGTATGAGGTGGGGGTAAGCAGGTGGGTTGATTGGGAATAACCGGGGGGGCTTGGTACTGCTATCTCTATTGCTCTCCACTACACTTGCCAACTCCTTTGTATTTGGAGGTAATGTTTGCTCACATGGTATAGGGTGAACATTAGCTGGTACACAGTTTAAAATAGTCTGAGCCCGTGTCGTATTATCTAAACTAGTACAACCATAAGATGTTCTCCTGTTACTTATCCAGTCATTAAAAAGTACAGTCAGACCATCAACCTTTTCTTGTAACCACTTGAGTTCATCCTTGACTATGACGCTCATTTGAATCTGTAAAACCACTATCAGCTTAGTGGCCCACACCAGCTGTTCGCTTACAATTTCTGTGTTCTCCTTTTGAATCTCCATCCCAGATTTTCCTTTAACCGAAATTACACCCTGGACCTTATTTCTTCTAACAACTGATTTCACCTTGGGTTTAGATTAACTTTTTCTACTAAATTGGTTGTGTGAGGACACCCTAGGTTGATTTTGGGGTGCCACTTCAGTTGTTAGTTGTTGGTCACTGGAAATATCAGTTAACGAAGTCCCTACGTTTTCAAGAGATCCGGGATCAGTTGTTACCATCTCTAAGTTTGGGGTAAGGGACAAACCTCTCTCAGTTCGTTCAATTTCGTCTCCTAGGGCCTTTTCCAACATCCTATCAATGGAAGTGGGTTTAGTGGTTGATTTAGCCACTGCCAGGGCCTGTTTCTTCTCCACACAAGCTCGTCTCCCCATTCTAATAGCTCTATGGCTAGGATCCCCCATTGGCTTGTACAATGTAAATTCACAATATTTCTTTGGTAGCCCAAATGGCAAGAATTCACTGCTATACCTATACTTGGTGACTAAACCACAGAATAAATACACTGAGAAACAATCAGGGTGGGGAAATCAAACTAGCTATACCTGTGCCTTAATATTCTTAACCAGAGACTTCTATAATATGTACTACATCAATTGTATACTAGTGAAAGAAGAAGCAAGTGAAGGATGGTTTAACGGTCCAATGAATTAGGCCACAGTACCTTGATAACAAGTCCCGGGAATTCAATGTAAGAGAGCAGGCCCAGCCTGGCCTCTTTCGGCCTCTGACGGGTGCGGATGGGCCTGCCCTTGGCCCGGGCTTTGCCAGGGCAGCACCCGCGCACGTCCTGCGCCGCGGGAGCCCGCAAGTGTTTTGAAGGCGCCTCCTGGTGCTTCTGCGATGACGCGATGACAGGCGTCAGCAGAGGGACAGTGGGAAGTGTAGTACCCCCTCAGCGAAACCGGAGATAGAGCGTGGGAGTTAAGGCTCGTTGCAGTCCCCCCCTGGGACTGCTGTCCAGGGCAGGTAGGTCAGCTGGCAGCAGGGCGTCCCACGCCGTGGGAGCCCGCAAGTATTTTTAAGGCACCTCCTGGCGCTTCCCCGATGACGCGATGACAGGCGTCAGCAGAGTGACAGTGGAAAGTGTAGCCCACCTCAGCGAAACCGGAGATAGAGCGCAGGAGTTAAGGCTTGCTGCAGTCCCCCCGAGGCTGTTGTCCAGGGCAGGTAGGTCAGCAGGCAGCAGGACGTCCCGCGCTGCGGGAGCCCACAACTGTTTTTAAGGCGCCTCCTGGTGCTTCCGCGATGACAGGCATCAGCAGAGGGACAGTACGAAGTGTAGTCCCCCTCAGCGAAACCGGAGATAGAGCGCGGGAGTTAAGGCTCGTTGCAGTCCCCCCCTGGGACTGTTGTCCAGGGCAGGTAGGTCAGCTGGCAGCAGGGCGTCCCACGCCGTGGGAGCCCGCGAGTGTTTCTAAGGCACCTCCTGGCGCTTCCCCGATGACGCGATGACAGGCGTCAGCAGAGTGACAGTGGAAAGTGTAGCCCACCTCAGCAAAACCGGAAATAGAGCGCGGGAGTTAAGGCTCGTTGCAGTCCCCCCGGGGCTGTTGTCCAGGGCAGGTAGGTCAGCAGGCAGCAGGGCGTCCCGCGCTGCGGGAGCCCACAACTGTTTTTAAGGCGCCTCCTGGCGCTTCCGCGATGACAGGCACCAGCGAAGGGACATTACGAAGTGTAGTCCCCCTCAGCGAAACCGGAGATAGAGCGCGGGAGTTAAGGCTTGTTGCAGTCCCCCCCGGGACTGTTGTCCAGGGCAGGTAGGTCAGCTGGCAGCAGAACAGGATGTTGTTGACTTCTCTCTAAAGTGGAAAATGCCATGACATCCCACTATTTGATGTCACCTACATTAAATAATGCGTGACATTCCCCCCTAAATTATTGGATACTGAACCCCAGTGGGTAATTCATTATCAAACAAAAACAAGATCAATAGCTCTGACACATTCCAAAACATACATAGACATGCTCAGGCCCCAGTGGGCCTATACATCTTCTCATTTAAGTATTACAGAAGTGGGGCCACTATCCAGAAACTGGCATCACCTATAAAAAGAAGGCAAAAAAATAAAAAAAACTGTCAATAAGTAATCTGGGGTCAAATAATGGTCAAAATGCAAACTGAAAACGTATAACATTCTAGTGTAAGTGAATAATAAAAAACTTTAAAAACTGTTGCAGAGATATGCAGCAGGAGACATACTAGAACAATGCATGTTAAAACTTAATATATTATGTATCAAAGCTCAGAAGCAGAAGCAAACAGACACGGTACCAAAAGGAGGATGTCAGGAACCCACCCACATACTGCATGTATATCAGCCTAATAGCTCATAAATACATGCCTACTGGACAGGCCGGGAGGGGACGTTAATCTCCCAAATGCCAGGAGAGTTTTTCTTCAGGGTTCAACCCCTCTAGGATCTTCGTGTCTAAATCCTTGATGTATATGGACTCAAGTTGTCTCAATTTGCGAATATTGTCCCCTCCCCTACTCGTTGAGATAACTCTGTCAAAGACAAAGAATCGCAAAAGATTGCGATTACATTTGTGACACTCTTCAAAGTGTCTAGCTACAGGGAATAACTTGCCTTTGTTTTGAATGGCCCTCCTGTGCTCAAGAATACGTTTGTTTGCTTGAAACATAATTCTGCCTACGTATTTCTTGGCACATGGGCACACTAGCATATAGATACAGTGGTCGGACAAGCATGTGAGATGTTCCGCACTGTATCGCTCGCTGGGAAATGCATACTTTTCACATTGGAATTGAATTTACATGACATGGATATCTAATGGATTGCTTTTTGCCCGTGGTACCTCATTATAACACAACTTGTCTCTCAAAGAGTCAGACTTCTTATAAGTAATGTTAGGCGCAGGACCTATAACATCCTCCAGCGTGGTTTCAGTTTTTAAAACGCTCCAATGCTAGTTGAGGCACTTATGAACCTGCCATGAATCAGAGTGGTAAGTGGTTACAAATCTGATTACCTGATCACAGGCTTTATCTTTATCTCTGGGTAGTAGCAGTTCCTTGTGGGTAAATTTATTAGCTTTAGCAAAAACATCATTAATCACCTGTTGGTTATAGCCCCTCTTCAAAAATCGTTTAGTCATGCAGAGCCCTTCAAGTTTGAAATCATCATCTGTGCTGCAGTTTGTCCGAGCCCGGAGAACCTCGCCAAAGGGTATGCTACGGATAAGCGTCTTGGGATGCCCAATGTCTGCATGTAGCAGAGTGTTACCAGCGGTGGTCTTACAGTAGAGTTTGGACACAAGCTTGTGATCCACTTCTTCAATACGTAAGTCCAAAAATTCAATGCTCTGCACACTCATGTTACATTCAAGCTTCAGATTCATCTTATTTTGACTAAGGATAGATATAAATTCATTGGCTAGATCCACTGAGCCTCCCCAGATGATGAACAAATCATCAATATACCGCAGCCATATTTTCACATGACTGCGGTATAATTCCTGTGAACTGGACACCTGCTGCTCCCAGCAGCCCATAAATAAATTGGCAAAGTTGGAAGCAAAACAGGTGCCCATGGCCGTACCCTGCTTCTGTCTGTAAAGAGTATAATTGAAAACCAAAAAATTGTTTTCCAGACAAAATTGCATCATCTGTAGTACCATCTCCGTATGTTTAAAATACGAGATGGAACGAGACCTGAGGTAACGACAGCAAGCTTGAATACCATTCACATGTTTTATAGATGTATACAAGCTGCAGACGTCTAGAGTGATCAGTACATAACCATCCTGCCATTCAAAATTTCTGATCTTATTTAAAAATTCTCCACTGTCTTTGAGGTATGATGGTGAACTCTCAACGTAGGAACGGAGGAAAAAATCTATATATTTGGACGTGTTCTCTAACAGGGAACCCCGTGAAGGCACAATGGGTCTCCCTGGGGGATCAATAGGATCTTTATGAAGTTTTGGTTAAAGGTAAAGGATCGCTTAGCTTTAGCAAAAAGGAATATTCATGCCACTCTAATGTGCCACTTGAATGCCACTCTTTTAACATCATATAATACATAGCATTAGATTTTTCCACATCATTACTGGTTACAAGTTTGTAACATTCCTGATGGCCAAGTTGTCGCAACCCCTCTTGTAGATAATCCTCTACCTTAAGCACGTTTGCCCGGACTGGCGGATGACAATTTTATGATGTGATTGTAAGGATTTCACAGCCAGGCGTTGTTGTTTTGTCAAATTATCCTGATCCCAACTTTTCCTTTTGGCCATAGACTTCAAGTCATTAATAACCAGCTTCTCAAAGGTATCAATGCCACACAGAGGTAACATGGGATTAAACACAGACTTGGGTCTAAATTTGTTAGGACAATTCAAATCCACTCTGAAACCTAATGATTGATCATCAACAGTTCCCTGATTGTAACATCCCACTCTAATCCTTTGAGCACAATTAAGGTTTCTACCTCATTGATTGTTTCAGGTACTGGGCTGTTTGTGCTAGTTTCCCTGAGTGAATTGATGTTTTTTACTTTCAGTTTGTGCCTCTTGTGTAGCCGTAATTTCCTAGTGAAATAAAATAGATCTATTCTTTCCTGGGGATAAGAATTAGTAGTAGTAGGACAGAAAAACGTCATGTTCAGCACTGGTAAAAGTACGTGGTGAAAGATTTACCACATTTTTGCTGTTCATTTTCCTCATTCTTTTGACCCCTTGTTTCCTCTTCCACTGGAGTTGTGCAGAGTTTTCCGCCATCCACCTCTCCTGGTTTGCTTGCAGATGGTGTTACTTCCCCTGTGTCTTTGCCTCTGCCTCTATCTTGTCCTCTGAAACCTCTTGCTCTTCCTCAGCCCCTCTGTATCTACCAGTTCTGTTGGTTTGATGATAAATTCATTACTTGAAATTCCTCCCAAAAATGTGTCGATTTGTTGGACACCTTTGCTGTAAGGGGGTCCCGTCTTCAGAGACGTCACTCTCACTGACATCGCTCTCATTGTCCCCGGCAGCTTGTATAGTGTCCAGATTCCCTTGAATGCCTTTGCGTTTGAAATTGTCATACTTGCGACTGAATGTGAACACTCTTCCTGATTGATAATCGATTTTATCTCGCAAAAACTTTCTTTCCTTCTTTGCGATAATCTCCTCCTCATGTTTTTCTATATTCTTCTTCATCTCCTCCATCTTTGTCACAAATACTTCTGCCGTTTCTTCTTTGTGAATCTCATCCTTTAATTCCGTAATTCTTTTCAGTAGCACTGCTCTTCCCTTCCAGGCACATTTTATTAATAGAGATATCATCCGATTGGAGCAGTCCATCAAATTCTCGGCCCAATTCTTTGCTAATTCAGGGTCAGGATCCTCATAAGATGGAGCGATCAAAATATGTAATCCCCTAGGGGCTCTTTTCTCTTCCTGGTATTTCTCCAATGTGATTGCCTCCAACCACTTGGATATTTCTTTTCTCATAAGTTTCTCCAATTTCTGATATTTGTGGTGTAAGGACGTAGGTGGCCCTGGTTGCGCAGTAGCTTGAGCATGTTCATCTGATTATACAAACATGGTTTTTGCTCTAAGTCTTCTGCGTGACTCCGTCCCAGAATCCATATTCCTGGCTTTCCCAAAATAATGTTCAAGAAATGGACGACGCAATGGTCCATCAAATGTTTCTAAATCCAACTGTTACTCATAGTATACTACCAGTAAACAAGTTATCGGGTCTTCAGTGTGTGGCTGGAAGCCCTGCTCTCTAAGCTGCGGGTTAAACAGATGAGAGCTTGGAATGACAGTGACTCGTTAATTAGGCTGACAGATTAAAGTCCAAGGTGAAACGCTTATATTACAGAGAGAGAAAGTTTGTCTATTTCAAGACAAAACATCCCAGGTAAAGCGATTCAGTGCTGTAATGCAGAAACTCCCTCATCCAGCAATTGCCAAGAGAAAGTTGCCGATGCTGTATATATATAACACAAAAGGGAGAGAATTCTTGAATCTGCTGAACAGTCAGCGGGTGATGAGAATGGTATTGACACTCAACCGATTAGATTAGTGACTACATACAGTAAGCAGGAAAAGCAAATCCGTAAAGTTATTTATGCCCAGTGGCCCATTGTGCTCACGTACATAACTCTCACCCTTTTGCCATCTCTTCCTGCCATAACCTTCAGGAGAGCACCCTCTATGAGGGATGCTTTAGTTAGATCTAGCCCTGAACTCACACCCAAATCTACTTGGCTTTCAAAATCTGGCTTCTTCAAATGCAAAGTTTGCCTGGCTTGAAAATTTGGTGCCAATATCACTGAATATTTGACTGCCTTTAGTTCCATTCCTATTCCTTTAAAGGAACATTTTACATGTCGTACAGATTACGCGGTATACATGTTGGAATGTACTTGGGGGCTCAAGTACATAGGCAGTACAAAGCATCCTGTGTTCAATAGAATTTTGCAGCACTTGCGGGCCATTATTAATTCTGACCCAAATTATCCTGTAGACCGACACTTCAAAACATTGCACCAGAACAAAGCCAATGAATTGAAATATTCAGTGATATGGGCAGTTCCCTTATCCATATGTGGAGGGAACAGAGAGAGGAAGTTGCGACAACCTAAGTCATACTTCATCATGACTCTTGACACTATGATGCCCAACGGGCTAAATACGCGGAGGACCTACACAATTTCCTTTAACATTTGTTCATTGTAGGTTCTCCACTATTGTTTGTCAACTTGCCTGTTGTTTTGACTTTTGGTCTCTTCCTCTCATCTGTATTCTGCATGAATGTTTCTATTGTTCTTTACATCATGAGTTTCAACACATTAAATGAAAATACATCATAACATGTAAAAATAAATTATACTTTGACTGTAAACTTATATTATATACTCCAGCACTGGCACTCTATATATTTGAGCACTAGCACATTGAGTTGATATCATAGGTTGCATTATTTGTTAACCAGCTGGGCAGCCCCCACTACCTTTTATAGATAAGTGTACACAGGGCACTTTAGGTTGTTTATTGCACATAATGGACTATACATAATTACCAATCATACCCTTTTGTTTTGCACAGTGATATTTAAATTTGATGCGATAACTTGTATCCAGATATGTTTGCATTGATGGACTATATGATGCTATTTTCAGGAGAGGGTGGTTTAATTATAATACATATGTCTGTTTTGTCTATTTGTTCTAGCACTTTACTTTTATGTGGTATTGACCACGTATATTGCAGATTATGTTACTTGACCATTGTTTTATGATATTCATCCATAGCATTTTTACCACTTTTCCTCTCTTGTTCAGCTCATTTATGTGTTAATCCATTTGCAATATTCTTTTCCGCATTATTTATTTATAATTATTTACATGCTTATTTACAATGTGATATGTGTATTTAAGTCTGTTGTTCAACAGTCATACTGCATAGTAGGTTTTTCACTTTTTTCAGAATGCTACACTAGTCTTTTTCAAACTGATTGGACACATTTTGTATTTAGTAGTGATTCGTCATGGGCATGTCATGTGACCAAGATCGCCGTGGAGCCATCGAAACTCGTCTGGGCAGACGCTTGGCTGATTCACTAGGAGGTGATATTTAAAATAAAAAAGATTTGCGAACCAACCTTGATCAAGTGGAAGCGTTTTATGGTCTGTACCTGCAAGGAACCCTTTGTGCAGTAGGTGGAACAGGACTGTTCATTCTTCATATACATTACCTACTGGCGGTCGCCGAGATAAAAGGGGGGTCCCAAAACGTGTTTTCCCCATGTTAATTTCCATAGGGCGGTTGGACTCACTTTTAGCCCGAACGGCTGAATGGATTCCCACGAAACTTGGCAAAATTGTAGGGACTGGTAGCCCGATGTGCCTTTGCTATGTCTCAAGATATGTGCTCCAGAGGATTTTGAGTAATTTAGGTTCAAAAAAATATATATATCTATAAGTGCGCCCCGGTACGCGCACCGGGGAGCGCACCCGGCGCGTAACGCGAGTTTGCGCGTGGAAAGCTGATTGGCTCTCGGGTGTCTGTCAACATTCCAAACAGTCCGGTGCGGCCTCCATCTTGTGTCTCGGTAGGATCGAGACACAAGAGGTGGCAAAAACAAAGGGGGAAATTACCATAAGGGGACAGGGTAGACCCCCCTGACCCCCTAGGTTTGATGTGGGGGCCATAAAAGGGCCCCGCGGGGCAAAAAAAATAAAAAAGTTTTTTCTCGATTTTCGCGGGGGGAGCGCCCGGTACGCGCACCGGGGAGCGTACCGGGGAGCGTACCATAGGGAAAACCCAGTGAAACAGTAAAATAATAATTTAAAGTGCTTAGAGGTAGGGTAGCTTTGCATAGAGTTGTTGTGTTGTGTGGGTGATTTAAGTACCAGCATGTAGGTACCAATACAGAGTCTTAAATTCAATGTACACCGTCTCCTCCATAGATATCTTGCATGTTGTTACAGAAGTTATTGTGGTATATGGAATCCATATCATAGTGTGTCACGTAAGCAGAAACAGATCCTTTAAGCACTCCTTGAGAAAGCCTATGGGATCATGGGTAGTCTACCCTGCTCCCTTATGATATTTTCAAGTATTATATTTTACTCTCTTCTGAATCTACACAAAATTGGTGGTGATATGGTGCATTAGAGACAGACAGTGAGAGAAAGAAGGCTGTAGATCAAACAGATATGTCAAATACACATTTGAGATAATATTGTAGGAGAAAGGAAGTAACTATGAGCAAACTTATTATGTAACACCAAAAAGTTGTATAGTATGCACAGTATACTGTAAGTCTCACTTTATATTGTAATCATTTTGGTACTACTTCATGAATTATATATAAAAATGAATAATGTCTCAAACAATTTTTAATTATTAAATATACATTTATTATTCTGAATTTTTCATAACACTTGCAACATTTCATCATCCGAAATCTCCTCCAAATTTGTACTGCATGATTCCATATTATCTACGCAGTCTATGAACTCTTGGTCAAGAGAGTCATCTAGGAAGTCAAATAAATCTTCTTGAAGAATTTCTTCATCAGTTATTTCGAAATGAATCTGCTCATCAGTTATTTCGAAAGAAATATTGTTGGTCTGTGGTGTATCTTCCATTTTCTTGCTGTAAATTGCATAAAAAATAACTATATCAGTAGAGTTAGGGCAATGTTGGGTTTGAGTTCAGAGAGGTACTTCTGAGTTTTTAACAGTGAAGTTATCTTTGGGCAT
The DNA here is from genome assembly GCF_964261635.1 of Lissotriton helveticus. NCBI lineage: Eukaryota > Metazoa > Chordata > Amphibia > Caudata > Salamandridae > Lissotriton > Lissotriton helveticus. The sequence goes on along the minus strand of NC_136061.1, from coordinate 475,675,732 downwards.
TGTATGGTATGAGGTAGGAAGTAGAAATATAAAAAAGTGTATGTGAAGAAGCCTAAGTAAATTCATAATTATACCAGAGAAGCCTAACTCAATCCATAACTATAACAGAGAAGCCTATCTCAATCTATAACTATAACAGAGGGACAGTAAATAACTATCAGAAAACGTTTTTACAAATTAATTTAAAGTGCCCCTTACAAATTAACAACTTACCTTATTATAAGGTGATGAAGATAAATGGAGAAAATTCTTTCAAGATGTACCTCAGGTAGTTGTAGTCAAAATGGCCGTGTTTCCCTCTCATTTTTCATATATATTCATGTACATAACCAATCAAATGTCAGGAAAAAAAAGTAGAAAATGAAAGTAACATTTTAATTGGTTGTAAATCCTAACACTTCATATGTGTTTTTGTCATGTAATTTACCTCAGGATATTTAGACAGGGCTACAGCCCAAACGGCTCAATGGAATTCCACCAAATTTGGGAAAATGGTAGGGACTGGTATGTAGTAGGGCCTATTCTATATTTGGTAAAAGTTTCTCCAGTGGTTTTTATGTAAATTAACTTTTAACATTTTTGGGGAGCGATCACCGGTGCGCGCCCCGGTACGTCCTCCATCTTGTGTTTCGGTAGATTTGAGACACAAGATGGAGGACAAACAACGTTGGGAATGGGTAAAAGGGGACACGGTAGACCCCCCTGACCCCCTAGGTTTTCTGAGGGGGGCTTAGGAGGCCCATGTAGGCCCAAAAAAACATTTTTTTTTTAAAATTTTCGATGGGGAAAGAGCCCGGTACGCGTACATTTCATCATTTGGAAACCAAAAGTGTTCTGAACCAATGAAAAGTGTTATTTTCAGGTCACATGACCCGACGCGCTTATGCTACGCGCCCCAGGGCGCGCTCGGGGCGCGCCCCGGGGCGCCCCCGTGGGCGCTTACGTTGCGCGATCGTATGCGCTTGGGCGCTTCCGGGCGCGCTTACGCCGTGCGTCATAAGACGCATCACGCGACTACGCGATACGTCACAATGATGTTTTCATTCGCGGCAATAGCGCTAACGGGACGCTCATCGGTACGCGCCCCGGGGCGTGCCGTAACAATGCGCTCACCGGTGAGCGCATCGGTACGCGCCCCGGGAGCGCTCCAGGGCAAAAAAAAGGGAAAAATATATATAAAAAATAGTATTACACACATATACAATATAAAATTCATTATAAAAAATATTATATTTCATACCTATAGAGATTTGCTATTAAAAAACTTTTGAAATTCACTGATAAAACATAGGGTTGAGGCCCTATATATAGTTAGGAATTAGCATTTACAAAACCTATGAAATTCACTGAAAAAAACATAGGTTTCACACCAGTTATAGTTAGGAATTAGCATTTAAAAAACCTATGAAATTCACTGAAAAAACTATAGGTTTCACACCAGTTATAGTTAGGAATTAGCATTTAAAAAACCTATGAAATTCACTGAAAAAACCATAGGTTTCACACCAGTTATAGTTAGCTGGAAATTTTACTGGCATAAAACCATTGAAATTCCCACGTTATAGTTAGTTGGACTCACTATAACTTGCTCGTGCAATGCACTGCTGATGACGTCACATATTACATCACTCATGACATGGTCAGTGACATCACTCATGACATCACTGATGACACCATTCTTGTGACAGAGTGACAGACCTCCTTTCACTGTAATGTAACCCTTGAAACACATATTTAAAAATAGAAACTAAAATTTTCAAAAAAATGGAGATACCCATACCAGTTACAACAACCAATTCAATAATTCCACCATCTATATACACATCCACTCATTCACAAACAGTTCAATATAGTCACTCATACATATACTCCCTCATCATATGTAGTGATACACCTATACATCCTGTTACACACCGACAGTCATCCAAAAGTTACTCTCACACATACTCACACATGCAAGTAAACTATTGAACATCCATTGATTTGCATATACAGCTATACACACACTACCACCTTACTTCTAAGGAAATTTACACATATTTATTCTCTTAAACAATCACTTATAGAAATACATACTTATTTAAACAGGAACTCTTACAATCTCTTACTCTCACATATACTCACTTATATACATCAATATTCACATATACTAGATTAAAACATATGTAGTTACTGATAAAGACACTAGTGAGACAGTCATTCACTCACTAACATACACATATACACACTCATCCACCCATACAGTCCTGCACATATGCTGTCTTCAAAACACATACAAACAGAGAGTCAGTCATTCATGCATCTATGTGCTATGTAATATCCCCACCAAACCATATAGACACTCGTACTGATATTAAAACAAACATCTAATAACCCATATACCTACACATGTAGCTACTCACCAACCCATGCAGCCACTTATACACAAAGTGAAACACTAATACATATATTTAAATATTTAAACATTACTCACTAATATATGTATTCACTAAGATACACTTAATAAGCCAGTTAACCAATCAATTATAAAAAAAAAAAACATCCATTTAGACACTTATTTAAACATTTATTCTTCCATCAAGTTTTACATATACATATATAAAACATATTTATTTTTCAGAAAGACACACATTCACTGGATGGTGTCATCAGTGATGTCATGAGTGATGTCACTGACCATGTCATGAGTGATGTAATATGTGACGTCATCAGCAGTGCATTGCACGCGCAAGTTATAGTGAGTCCAACTAACTATAACGTGGGAATTTCAATGGTTTTATGCCAGTAAAATTTCCAGCTAACTATAACTGGTGTGAAACCTATGGTTTTTTCAGTGAATATATATATATTCACTGAATAAAAACATAGGTTTCAGGGGTGTTATAACTGGAAATTTCACTCGTACAAAACCATTGAAATTACTCCGTTATAGTTAGGTGTGAATGATGTAATATGTGACATCATCACCAGTGGATTGCGGGCGCGAGAGTTACAGTTAGTGCAACTAACTATAACGGAGGAAAATCAATGGTTTAGTAAGAGTGAAATACATAACACCCCTGAAACTTATGTTTTTTTCAGTGAATTTCTAAGGTTTTTTAAATGCTAATTCCTAACTATAAACTGCCTGAAACCTATGGTTTTTTCAGTGAATTTCATAGGTTTTTTAAATGATTATTTTTAAATATATTCCTTGTTCTATTTTTATATTCCTTAACTACATTTTTTTAATCTACTTACTTTTAGATATATATTTTTTAATGATAGTACACATATTTCTTTAAAAAATGTCTTTCAAAATAAATACATATCTGTTTTTTATTATTTTATATTTTTTTAAATATACTTATATATTTTATTATTTTTTTGGGGAGACGAGCACCCAAAGCGCACCCTTCTTGTTCACTGCACGGAATTTATCCGCCATTTTAGCGTTGATGTGTAGAGTCTGCGTACGGTATGCGATGAGTACGACTTTCCGAACGCAGACGGTATGCGACTGCTACGCAACTTGTGGCACATACCCGAGATGTACGTATTAAGCAACGTGACGGTTGCGCGGTTCTGCATGACGTCATATGCATATCGGACACGTTGGGTGCGCGACCCCCGCGAAATTTCTTTAAGTTCAAAAACCTATATATATATTTATTTAATATATATATTAACAGAACACATCATCTGAGCTAATTATAAAAATAATAATATTTACAAAGCATGCCATTACAACCAATTTTGTTTTTGTAAATGAAAATAAGTACTCGCTTTACAAAACCATACATAGTTATAATTTTATAATATACAATTTAGTTTATTAATGCATTAGTGGAATTAATAAAAAAATACTTCGGTATGATTTAAAATTAGGGGTGGGCGGAATTTGCGTAATCGCGTTACACAAATCCCTGCAAAAGGGTAAAAAATCTCTGCGAACACACAGAAAATCTGCGAACACGCAGAATTGCTTGTTTGCAATGCTTTTTTACTGTTCACAATCGCTGTTTGCGTGCTCGAGGGAAATATCTCACGAACATGCATTTGAGAACGCGAACAAGCAAATAATTTCATGAAGTCACGGAACGCAGAATTTTGGGCAATTTCGCATTCTCCGCGGAACGCGAAATTACCCAAATTCCGCGAACCGAACGGAATTTACCGCCCATGCCTAATTAAAATACTCGATAATTAAATGAAAGCATCTCTGGCACTGGATGCAGGGAAAATAGGGGTTTAGGGTGATGAAGAGTATTAAAACATTTTTTAAAAAAAGGGAAGTTAGTCGAATAATATGTCGGGAAAAAAGGGGAATTAATATTAATACTCCTATTAAAAAAAAGAATAGCCTATAGAAATGCTTTAATAAGAAAAATAAGTTTAAATAAAGCATTTGGGAAATTATTCGAAAGTTAAAAAGTATGGAAAGAGGCACGTTTACATAAACACGTCACGTACTAAAATAGTGGAAATGAGAGTACCTGTCAACTGAAAAATGTGAGTTAAAAGTGGGAGGAGCAATAAATTGATCCCATAGAGTGTTAAGTAACCGAAAAGAATATAAACCACACCCGTGGGATGATTAGTTTTGTTGCAGAGAATCAATACGGGTGAAGAAACTATGAACAAGGTAATGATTCGGGGCTGCGGAAGCATCTTCAGAATATCTTTCATTTCCTAAGAGGGAATATATTGTTAATGTATATTTAAAAATACATAACACATTATGTTCCCTCCAGAGGAGTTGGATGAATTACGACGGAGTAAGGAAAGAATATCGATGAGAGGTAAATTATGTGGAGGGGAAATGTTTGATATTTTTAAAAAGAAAGCAAAAATATTTAAATGATTATAGAATGTAGTATGTTTAAGTTTAAACGGAATATAATAACTAGTTGACAAAAGATCCATTTCAAGAAATATAGATGAATTAAGGAATTACTTCATTCAAGGTAATGATTCGGAGTGATGGCATCATCTTCAGTTTATCTTTCATTTCCAAAGAGGGAACATATTGTTATTGTATTATTTAATTTACATTCAACTTTATGATCCCTCAAGTGGAGTTGGATGACTTTCAACAGAGGATTTGAAAGAATAATAAATAATATTTTTTTAAGAATGGAAGTATATTATAATGATTGAAAAATGTACTACAAATACACTATCGACACGAAAAGGAAATATTTTGGAATAAAAGAGAATACTCTTTATCTATTAGAGTGTAAATGGGTTACAAGTATTTATATTGAGTAGTCACAAGGCCCGAATTGAGACAGTGATTACCGAAGAGGAATGGGTGGGACACTTTTCAATGTTATATAGCTCGCAGGATGCCCCATGTTCGACTAATGTTTTTACATCTGTGAATAGTGTAATGGGCGTGGAAAAGTTGGTGGTATCGCTGGAGGAAGTCTTAATCGGATTAAATGTCACTAAGGGCGGTAAGGCTGCTGGCCCAGATGGGATCCCCGCAGATTTATATAAAGCAAATGTGGAGATTTGGGGTCCCATGTTGGCACAGCTTTTTAATGCCGCCCTAGCCAATGGCATGCACTTATCCTGGTTCACTTCAATAATCGTGCCAATTTTCAAGAAGGGAGAGAGACAAAATTGTGCCTGTTATAGGCCAATTTCCCTTCTTGATTCATCTGTAAAAATCCTTGGGAGAATAATTTTGGCAAGACTTCAGACTTGGGCTGAAGAAAATGAAATTTTGAGTGACCTACAGTACGGTTTCCGGAAAGGTTTGGGAACCGTGGAACAATGTCTAAATCTAATGATTATCCAGCAAAAATATATTAGGGTTAAAGGGGAACGGTTATATTTTACATTTGTTGATTTGTCTTCGGCATTTGATTGTGTTTCGCATACCAAACTATGGGATATCCTGCAAGGGCTGGGCATTGATGAAGCCATAATTTGCTTCTTGAGAGATCTTTACTCAGGTGCCACGGCATCAGTCCGCTATGGCCGTGGGGGAGAATGCACTAGAAGATTTGGTGTGGGTCACGGAGTACGTCAGGGCTGCGTCCTCGCCCCGTTTCTATTTCTTCTTTACATCAACGGACTTGAACATCGTCTACTGCAGGAGTGCGGGGATTTGCCTAGAGTGGGGAGGAGGTCGATCCCCGCGCTTCTGTATGCGGACGATGCTGTCCTTATGGCTCGAACCCCCCTGGCCTTGCAGAAACTGTTAGTATCCTTTGAAAAATTCATGTCGAGTTTAGATTTGAAAATTAATTGTGATAAAACTTACTCCATGAACTGCGGCACAAAATCTGGTAAAAAGTCGAAAACTATGTTTTTAAATAAGCTCCCCTTGGAAAATACTTCGTGTTTTCCCTATTTGGGTATTTTGTTTCATGAGCGGGGCGGTTGGTCGAGTGCCATAAAGGCCAAAACTCTTTTGTTTCAAAAAACCTTAATGGCCGTTAGGATTTTCATGAAAAAGCTGGGGAAAAAACCTATAAAAGAAATCCTGACCATATATAATGCCACATGTATATCTGTTGCGCTATATGGTGCGGCTCTTTGGGGCTTTTCGAATATTGACCCACTACAAATAGCTGAAAACATTTTCCTACGGGATATTTTATCTGTACCACAGAGTGTTTCCACTTACATCTGCCATGTGGAGCTGGGTCAACCTTATTTGTCAGATTTAATTCGAATACAGCCCATTCTTGTGTGGCACAGGGTGTGGACTACCAATGAATGTGTAGTTAATCGGGCTGTGATACAGGACATTTTGAACAGTGAAAATTCGGTCAGGGTTGAATGGTTAGCATATATTAAACAATTCATGTTTGATATTGGCCACTGTGAATACTACGAGGATCCACTATCTATGGGAATCATAACCAGAAGTTTTTTTTAAAAAACTGTGTTTGGAATACCTCGTGGATAAAAGAAGAAGAGCAGAAGCAAATAAAAAGTCAGTTGCTTGCCATAACCAAATACTGACTGGAGTAAAAGTACAGCCCTATTTGACCCTGTTGATGTCAAATCATGAACGATTTCTCTTAACCCGTTTTAGATTGAACCTTGTTTTTAGACTTCTGTCCTTCCCAAAGATGAATTTATGGTCACAGACTTTATCTACTTGCCCTTGTGATGATTCCTCGCCCCAATCCGATATTCACATCTTATTTTTTTGTAAATTTTATTCTATTCCCCGTCGAAAATTTTTAAGCCCGTTTCTTAAAGATATGAACTTAAAAAGATGTAGATTAGCATTGCTAGAATGTCAGAGAATGGATACTGTTTTTACTGTTGTGGTTCTCTTAAATTATTTTAAATATGTATTGAAATTAAGGAAAAGTATTAGTGTAAATGAAATATAACTCGTATGTTTATTTTTAACTCAGTTTCTTTATGTAGTATGCAGTCTATGTTGTTGTTACTTTTATGGTTAATTTTTTAGCCGAATAAAGTACTTTCTGATTCTGAGTAGTGCTTTTACCAATTTTCACTCCTAAAGAACAGGAGGATTATCTTCGCAAGCACTTTTTATGGAAAAAATAATATAATTGTGCCTTCAAAGGTTAATTAATAATGCTTTTATTTTTTAAATATTATTACAATATAATTTTATAATATTATTAAATATTTCTTTTTCAAAATATGATTGTTAAATGTAATAATGAAATGAAATGACTTGTAAATAACAAGGACCCCCTGTATATAGGTATCAATCCTGGGACAGGGTAAAGCATACAATGCCTCACAGTCACTCTGCGTTCTGTTTTTCTTTCCTTTTGCAGAAGTCTGATAGCACCAGCAACCTAATCTCATGGCTACTATCAAGCCATCTACACACCCTGTGATAAATCTGTAATTTTAACAGGACTGTCACCAAAATAAGAACACAGTCATATGTGGCGGTAGTGCCCTAATTAATCCTCAGGTAACTTCTGACTCACCGGTTTTGGAGCAGATAGCTTGTTGGTTGCATTTGTATTTCGTGTTATTCACCAGCAAAGCATTCCTCTTTTTCTGCCCCTAGTTAATGCACTCCCCGGTGCATTTTCACATACCAGAGCAAGCCGCAGATAGCACCACGTGCGCAGAAACTTCTCAAACGCTGCTTCTAGCTGCTTGTCCATCTTCCATGCACCGTTTGCAGCACACTGATTGAAATGAGAAGTCTACTCCCCAGGTTTGCCAATTTTGTTTGTAGCTGCAAGCCTCTTGACACAATTTCAGGTTTACGATGTTTGTTTATATCCTCAAGCCCACCTGATAAAAACATATAACGATACTAAGGTATAGTTATCTTTAGTCTTGCACTGTCCTAGATACATTGCAATTTAGACAATTTATTCGCATAACCCAGAGCGTATTAAATTACCTAGCAAGCCCCTGCCTCATTTCTTTAATTGTCTATAAAACATATTTTTTCTTGTGTCTTTTTAAAATGGGACAGTTAACTTCCAGACATGCCTGGCTACTACTGAGGCAGACTTTTCGCTGCTTTTATTTAGAAAGGAGATTTGACAATCATTGCCAGGATTATATCTGTATACACCCATAAACCGTGCAGTCCTCTATCTTTAGAGAGTTTTCAAACACACTGGTTATTACTTAATAACATGGAGCGGCTGCATCAGATTATGCCACACCTAACTGATTATTTAATAAGCTGTTCACGAAGTGTCTAGGAATCAGCCCCTTTTATTGTTAAACTAGCAACTTCTGTCTTTTTTAGCTGACTATATCCACTGCCAACATTTCTATTCAACAAGGCTGACCATATCCATTTGGATTCCAAAAGTAGGTCTAATTTTCATGTCTTCCTTTAATATAGGGCTTAAGTAAGCCCACTTTGTAGCCCATAATGCAATCTATTTAAACTATAGCTGCCTACAATCATGCCAGACAATTCTTTCTTTCCTCCCTTTTCTTCTCTTTTCTTCATTCTCTTCTTTTTTTTTATTTGATTTTCACTTCTGCCAATCATGTTGCTTACTAATTTGTGAAACCGACATATTTGAGAATTGATTGTTATAGCCAAAAGGACATATTCATATGTATATGCTCTTACAATTACATTGATTGTTTCATTTTTTTAAGATTGTATCTATAATGTAAGCATAGATGTTGTATATATTTTGCTTGACAGGAACTATGTACTATATTTTTATATAAAGTAAAATCATGTGAGCAGCACTTTGTATTCACATACAAATATATATATGATCATCAATTAAGCAATGTACTGTATAAATGGAGTTCTAACTGTGGTTTTACTTAATTTTAGACTTTTTAACCTGATGGTATTTCCTGACGAAGACACGCCTGTGTCGAAACGCGCGTCAAAGCTACCATCTTTCAAATTTTTTTATTGTTCAACATATAATGATTTTCAAATGTACCATTGAAAGCTATTGATTTTGTTTTTAATAATTGTCGTAATCATTAAAATCTCATGTTTTTAATATAACCTTTTTGTGAACTCCTTGCCTTACATTGCCTATGTTCCACACTGCCTGGGAATGTTATTTTTCATTATAATGAAATGAAATGTACATACAAAAAGAAAGATGAAGTAGTGAGGGAGTGTTTGTCGTAGCACTTCTATTCTACTTTATCTGAAAGTAAAAAAAGCCCGAACATTTAAATAAAGATGATCGGGCAACACTTACATAATGTAAACATAAGGAATGAGTGCTTATAATAAAATAAAAAAAATGTAGTCCAACGCGTGATTCAAATGAATGAAAAAAAGATTTAGTATTTCACCCATGAGATGAATATAAAAGATTTTTTATTTTTTATTTTTACATTCACAGCAAATTGCACAAACAAGTTAAGAAAATCAAAATTCATGTACATTTACAAGTTCATTGCAGCAAAGAGAGTTCAAATAATAATCCAGCATCTCATCCTGCCCATGATACTTGGACCCCTATCTTTCATTGTTCCATCAATTTTTCTGTACATTTCAACATCCACAATCAGTCCTCAAAGTAATCCCGAAACGCGCTCCAGATTTTTATACCCAATTTCTTTTTCCTCAAGCCCCTAATAGAAAAGAGACCCCACTCCAACTTAAATAAACTATACATTTTAACGCGCCATTGATGAAAATCAGGTGGTTTTTCCGGAAGCCAATCAGTAGCTATACATAGCCGTGCAGCAGTCATAGCAAAGAATAAAATGCCTATATTGATACAATGGCTCCAAGGACCGATCCTTCGGTATTTTCCCCAACAGCATCATAGCAGGTGTTATATCTACAGGCATTTTATTACATGAGCAAGAAACTTTTCAATTCCTGTTATAAAACATTGAAGTTTTACACAACTGAAAAAAAATATGTATACTATCTGCATCATCAGCCTTACAGCGAAAGCATTTACCATCATTCCCATCTCCCCATTTTGCCATTCGAAGCGAGTGTAGTATAAGTCAAACAAAGTTTTAAAAAATTGGGCTTTTAAATTTGCAGACATTAATGCTTCCTTGGATAACAAAAGCAAATCTTCTATAACTATTTCGGGATCCTCTAATGCGCTCACCAATTTCAACCTGACTTTGTCTAGGCCATCCCTTTTCCCAGTAAGCAATAACTGGTATAGCATTCCTATTTTTACCTGCTTTCTGACTCCTTCAACTGCTTTATTTTTCTGAAAGACCACCCTTCGTCGAAATAAATAATCCCGTATTTGTAAAAAAAAATTAAAAAAATTCCTGGGAAAAAAGAATTGATCCTTTAACTCATCAAAGGATTTACAAGTTCCATCCTCATACATATCACCTAACATTCTCACCCCTTTCCTCTGCCACTTTATTGCCATGTCATCCAAAAATATCCCGGGAAGAAGCCTGAAAGTTTTAAAAGGAGTATAATAAAAAATGTTCCCTATTGCCATTGTATTGGCAAACCATTTCCAAAACTTAAAAGCAGCAACCACTACCTTAAAATGAGTCCGTTTATAAAAACTCCCATCTGGCTCAATAAATAATGATTGTTTCGCAGTTGAACCTAACTGCATTTTAAATATAGAGGGGGCAGAAGCCGCATCCTCGACGGACTGCCCCGTTATCAATACCCTCATCTTGAGTAGACAACAAACTACATAATATAAAAAGAAATCAGGCACCCCCATCCCTCCCCTAGCAAATGGTAGTGTCATATATTTCATTGCCTGTCTAGGTCTACCTGGGCTCCAAATAAATTTACCACACACCGACTGTAGAGCCTGTATCCTATATTTGGTGATTTCTAGAGGTATTGACGTAAACATATAAAGTACCTTTGGTAGCACATTCATTTTTATAATATTTGACCGTCCAATAATGGTAAGATGTAGTCGTTCCCACCTATCCAGAGAGTTCTTGATTTTAACCATTAGTGTATTCCAGTTACCATCCACTAACTCGGTCATATTAGCCTTTAACTGAATGCCTAAGTACATAGCCTCTTTCACCACTCTCTCGTCCTCCCAAGCTAATGAGTCCAAACATAAAATCTGAGTTTTCGACTCATTTAATTTGTATCCTGCTACTCTTCCAAACTCCTTCGCCAACCGCTCAATCTCTTTAATAGCTGTGCCTGGATTAGTAGTTGCCACAGCAATTTCATCCGCATACGCGAAAACAGAAAAAATGTATTCAGACACGCGGTAAGGTGGGATCAGGTTGCTTCGACTCAATATAGGGCAAACAAAAGGGGGGAGCACGGGCATCCTTGTCGAGTCCCCCGTGCAATATTTAAGGAATCCGAAAGTAGGCCCATAGCAGAGATCTTAGCCGTGGGGGTTAAATAAAGAGACTGTAAGGCAACAATACATTTTGATCCAAATCCCATTTTCTCCATAAGTTTTCACATATAACTCCACTGAACCCGATCGAACGCTTTTTCAGCGTCAAGTAGGATAAGCGTTAGCTCGTTTTTATTCACAGCTGCCATATCAAATAGCGTGATAACCTTGTTAACATGCTCTACTGTTCCTCTTTTTGGTATACAACCATGCTGTTGTTGTGATACTAAAGACACCATGCATTCAGATAGTCGGTTGGCAAGGATTTTAGAGTAAATTTTATTGTCGGCATTTAGTAAAGATATTGGACGGTAGGATTCTACCTGGTCCGGCGGCTTACCCTTCTTGCAAAATACCGCTATCGTAGCGTCTGACCATGAGCTGGAAGGAGAGCCTGCCTGGGCCATCTGCATAACAACTAGTAGCTCATTCTTAATAATTTTATAAAACTGTCTATAAACCTCACTAGGTATTCTATCAGGGCCTGCTGCTTTACCAAAAGCAAGACTATTAATTGCTATTTCCAACTCCTCCTCAGTTATTAAGGATTCAAGTTCCTGAGCTAGTATAGGATCTAGTATTTTTAGGCCCACTGCGAGCATTTCCACCCAGTCTAATCCATCCCCTATCCCCCTTTGCTGTGCATATAATTCAGAATAAAACTGCTGAAAAATTTTAAGGATCTGCTGAGGATCAGAATGAGACACGCCCATGACATCTTTCATCACCTGAATGTTTCTGGCCGACTCCTTCATCCGTAGCTGGACAGCCAACCTCTTCCCAATGTTTCACCCTACTCATGTTTTTCCATTCTAGATGTTAAATACTTTCTTGCGTTCTCTGCGCTCCAGAAACCCACCACCTTCGTTCTATCTATTGCCACCTTATTCTCTAAATCTGCTAAATCATTCAAACCTCTAGCAACACCATTGGTTAATGAGATTTCAGACTGAGTTAAATGTCCATATAACATGGCTAGTTCTTGCTTAAATTTCTTTTGCTGCCAGAAACTAAAGCTCATACATTCGCCACGAAAACCTGCTTTAAAGGTGTCCCAGACTATACCCACAGTGGCCGTTCCTTTATTATTCTGAAAAAAAGACAGAATCCACCTTTCCATATGAACCTTATACTCATTGTTTAGCCCCAGCTTCTGATCAAACGTAAAGTTTGGACATTTAGGTCTGTTTGAACCTCCTTGTATCTCCAGTACTATGGCAGCATGATCCGATGAGACCCTAGGATAAACACTCACTGTAGCTCCAACCAGTAGTGACACTGGGGCAACAAAGTAGTCCAATCTAACCAAATTCTTGTGGGGATAAGAATAAAATGTAAACCCACTAACCTGTGTCCTCAAATTACCCCACACATCCACCAGCCCTTGATCACTCACTAAATTATGCAAAGCCCTATATACTTTTGGTTTACGCCCCTTATATTTATCTGCCCCATCCTGCAATGCTCTGTTCGTCAAGTTGATATTAATATCTCCACATAGCACCACTTGGTTGTCGCCAAGTGGCCAATTCCAAATTTACTTCATTTAAAACTCCTGGATCATCCACATTAGCTCCGTACACTGTACAAAGCATCAGATTTCAGATTCTTTCCTTCAAAGCTGCCTTCTGCAATTGCCCACCGTCCATTTTTGTCCATTGATGTCCGCCCAGTTTCAACATAGTTTTGTTTAACAAGAATAGCCACCCCCCCTTATCATGCTAGTTTGCCCTGTCGCTACTACCAATGAGTATCCCAAATATTTTAACACCTCCCTTTTAGACCATGGAATATGTGTTTCCTGTATGCAGAGTATATCCGGGGAAATGTATCTCAATTCGGCTAATACCTTTTGTCTTTTGATAAAAATTATTGAGTCCCGACACATTCAATGAACAAATTCTTACCCCTCTATCTGCCATTTTTAATCATAATCCCATGACGCAAACACTTCTTGAGGACCATTGCCCTTTCAAAACCCAAAAATATTCTTAAAACTCTCAATTTAAACTGGTGATTTCTGTTATATAATAATTTCTGCTTTATTTGCTGTGAACAATTTTTCTCCTTTTTCCTACACCCCCCTCGTGCTCCCCACCCCCCACTACTCCTATCCCCCCCGACCCTACCCCCCTGCCCCTACCCCCTTACCCTTAATAGAGGCTTTAGGACTTATGGTCCTGTTGATGCGAGCTTGCCCCACCCCCCTGCCTTCACCCGTGGGGCATAATATCATCTTACAACACATAGAAGTAAAAAAGAACAGATGCTACTCAGTAGAGGTGCAACTCAAAAAGAAAAAGGAAAAAGACCTTGCACACCTAATAGTTTAGATTCCACGTAGTATAGGTCTAACATATTGCCTTACATTGTGCCCAAAAATTCCTTAGCAGAAGCAGCAGTAGTAAAAAAATGGGTGCGCTCCCTGAAAATTATTTTCATCTTAGCCGGAAACAACAAATAAGCCTGGGCGCCCTTGGCTTGGAATTCCGAAATTAATTGATGATATTGCCAATGTAACTCAACTGACAGCTTGCATAAATCAGGGTGAACAAAAAATTCACAGCCCAGCCCACATCTCATTTTATCAGGTCGAGCCTTCAAAAAAATCTCATCCCGAGCCAAAAAACTGTTAAACACTACTAATATAGCTCTCGGCTTCTGGTCTCTTTGGTTCGCTCTGATGGAAAAAGGAAAACGGTGCACCCGCTCCACCTCCCTCTCCCAATCCCATCTTGTTATTTCAGGCAACGCTTTCTTTAATAGTTCTATTATAAACCCTCGAGGGTCTGACCCCTCCTTGCCCTCGGGAATTTGCAAAAAAATCAAATTGTTTCTACGGGATCGATTTTCCAAATCAACCAATTTCCAGTTAATGTCTTCCTTAGTAGCCAGTTGGGTTTCAATGACCTTCTTCTGTTGTACAAGTTCATCTTTTAAGGTAGATATGCGTACTTCCGCTTCGTTTACTCTTGCCACAAATTCCGAGTGTGACTTTACCAGGCGCCTGACCGAGTTCTGAAGTTTCCTGCAAGAGTTCTGAACTCTCAAACTGTCTTCTCGAGTTTCATCCCTGTGCCGCATCATAGTCTTATAAATCAAGGCTAGTGATATATCTTCTGGCTCTGGCTCAGTCTCTGTCCCAGAAGGGGCCATTCTGTTATCTGCCGCTCCCTCTGTATCTCCCACTGTCGCTTCACCACTTTGATTCAATTGTAATCTCTGGACAGTACGAGAGCCAGAGCCCTGATCCTCCTGATCAAAACTGCTGTGAATGCCTCCATCCTCCATACTCATATAAGTTGCATACTGCTGCACAAGGTCCTCCGAGGAGGACATAGACTGTTCCGATAAAGAGTAAAAATCCCCGCTTGAATGCTAGAACTACCTACTCTAGAAGCACTCTCCAAGTTAGCCACAGGGGCTGGTATTAAATTTGAAGTTGGGGCTGAGACGGCGACAGATTCTGCATTCTCTCTCAAACTTTCTTCATTAATCCCCTCAATATTGGTTACATTCACTTCAGCCACCAACACTTCCTCCAGTGGATTCGCTGCCACTCGCCCCTGTATCTCCTGTTGTAAAATACCTCCACTTTCCGCTAGCAAAGCCTCCCCATTCACTGCTGAGACCGAGGCAGAGGGTAAATCAGAGTCATTAGAGTCCACCCCATCGCCATTCTGCTGCTGCTGCTTAAGCATTCCCTTATGTTTGGAAGCAAAAAAATCCGATATTTTTTTCCAGTATTTCCAGTATTAACTTCACCTACATCTTTACCTTCAGCTACAGCAGTCACTGATCCTATCTCCGCTTCCTTGCTTCTACTCCTGGGGCGAAGAGCACCTTTCGTCAGTGTAGAGGTTGCCGGGTCAGACCCGTCCTGTGTCTCTGTAGCAGCGTTCCCCTGCCCGCGTCCTATCCATCCCTTCGGCGCCATTCCTCCTTCCCGAGCGCTCTGCCTCTGCCTCGTAAAACCAACAGCCTCTCCGCTTACCGCTGACCAGGTGTGCCGGGTGAGCCGCCTCCAGAGGAATGCCCACCGGCTCCGCGGAAAGCGCTGTGCCCCAGCCCCCGCAGCTGATAACAACCGCAGCCACAGCATTCAAGCTTGAAAACGCAGCAATGAAATGTTCTCGAATTCCACGGTAAGGCTTTCCTGCAACAAACAGTTGTCTCAAGTCGTCTCAAATGTCTCAGCCCACTCACATGCTTTGCTCCTCACACGAGCAGCTCCAAGCCCCGCAAGGTCCGGCAGGAGCAGCTTGCTCACGCAACCAGCGCGGACGCCATCTTGCCTCCTGTATCGAAAATATGAATATAAAAGACTCAATAAAAATATTTTGAAAACTTGTGCATTTTTCTTTCAAGAATGGTGTGATCAATTATACATTTAATGGAAGGACAAAGTACTCCATTCTAAAGGAGATAAGTCAGCACAAATATGATAGAATAGTAAATAGAATAATAATTTTAAATACCTTCACAGTCAACAAACTCGTAAGCACAATAGACAGTTTAAGTTAAAAGCACCCTACCACAACTAGTTTTTGAAATGCATTGTAAAATAAAGTGGGTCACAAAATGGGCTACGTACATATTGAGGGTATCTTAATGTCACATATAAAAAAACAAGTCAATCAACATTAGGATCAGGAAGGTTAAGCACACAACAGACAATCAAATGTTTTAGAAAACCTGTGCAAGGGAAAGGATTGGTTGGTAATACGTCTTCTTACAATATTTCACAACCAATGAAAAAGACGTAAGGAAAGTTCCTGTTTTTAACATATGAGCAAATCAGATGACCTTGCAAGTACGCGCGGAGAGAGGCAATTTTTGCTTAAAATAAATAATAAGAATAAAAAAAGGTAAGTTTAAAAGAACGCTTTGGAATAAAACACACACATTTTTGATTAAATAAAGTTTCCGAGGTGAAGTATAATCAACAATCTTAAAAAAAGTATTGGGGATATTATCAGGCACGGCATTAAGATTATCGTTGCATTACCTTACAATCACGTGACTCACGTTTCCCCACTGTCTACCACTCCTTACTTCTCTTGCAAAGTTAAAAAGAACATGTATAACATTTGCATTAAAAGTGTAGTGTGATGCAAATTATTGAGGATCACTTGCTTTCGCAAGACCCCGAAAACCTTCTTGCAGAATAAGTACACACTTATCTGCCAGACCCCATTTAATAATTATCTAGGCTCTCAAAGCTAAACACGTCTCTTGTCACTTTCTGTTCCTCCAGGTTGACCGTTAAAGTGCATGACTGATTCTCCTTTAACTCCTTTCATTTTCGTAGTATTTGTTACTCATACACTATCCAGCAAATACCCCACAGATGCCACCCCCTGGATTTGCAAAAGTAATTGTTAGTTGTACAGTCTCCAGCACTTACACAAAATATGCACCACCCCTGGAGTTGAAATAGTAATTTTTACTCATACACTATGCAGCACCTACAGATGCACGACCTTGGGGTTGCAATAATTTTTTTACTGATACACTATCCAGCACATACCCTACAGATGCACCCCTCTGGAGGAAGAATAGTAGTTCTTACCCCTATACTAAAATGCACTTACCCTACAGATGCCACCCCCTGGAATTAGAATAGTAATTATTACCCCTACACTAACCTGCACTTACCCTACAGATGCACCCCCATGGAGTTAGAATAGTAATTGTCATCAACACACTACCCAGCACTTACCCCACAGATGCACCCCCCTGGAGTTAGAATATTAATTGTTACTCCTACACTATCCAGCACATACCCTACATATGCACCCCCCTTGAGTTAGAATAGTAATTGTTATCCCTAAACTAACAATACATGCATAGTGCATTGGAGTTTCAAGCACCACAAAGACATTGTAGACATTTACTAGTCTACAAGACATAAGGTAACTGCACACATTCCACAACATTTTCTACTACACATTAGTATAGAGCACTTCTCTCAGAATGATTCCTAAATGCAAGTATACCGTAGAAATTTGAAGCACTGCGTGCCCTAAAGCCTGTCTCACTGCATGACTACATGTACTTATGTGTCTGCAAACACATCAACCAACCAAATCAGTCTCTCTCAATTTTCCCAAATGGACACTGACTCACAGTGTGATTCTAGACAAATAACAGTATCCCTTGCATTTCACTGAAAAGATTACTACATGCTACTGAAAGAGTCACTATGGGATTGCAACACTAGTCACAGTGTCTATTCTGCAGTGTATGGATAGTGACTCGGGAATTGTAGGCCAGAAGGACAACTGTGAAGGTGGTTACACCACTACATACATAATACATTGCACTTTGAAGCACTCTATGCCCTAAAGCCTGGCTCACTGCATGAGTACATGCTTACTGACTGGATGAATACAGTACTATAAGGAGAGAGACTGGGTGAATTCATAATTGGTTGACTTTTTACTTTAGTGAATGGATTACTACACTATACTGAAAGACTCACTATGGGATTGAAACAGCAGTCAAATACCAAAATGCTTCTCTCAGAATAATTCCTAAATACACACACATTCACATTGTGATTCTAGACAACAAACACTATACCTTGGTTAATACCAAAACACATTTACTAGTCTGGAAGAGGTACTCCATATTAGTGTAGGAGCCTGACTCATTTTAAAAATATATAAACAATGACTGGTTTCAAATCCTACCAAAATATGAGAACAGAATAGATTTTTAATCAGTTATATGTCTGCAAACACATGAAATACCAAAATTATTCTCTCAGAATGATTCGTAATGTAAATGCACACAGACTCACTGTGTGATTCTAGACAAGCAACACTATCCCTTACATTCTACCAAAACATATTAACTAGTCTACAAGACATAAGGTGACTGCACACATTCCACAATTTTACTACACATTAGTATAGAGTACTTCTCTCACAACGATTCCTAAATGCACCCATACTCACTGTGTGATTCTAAACAAACAATACTATCCCTTGCATTTTGCCAAAAACATTTCATAATCTAGAAGGAGTACTGCATTTTAGTGTGACTCATTTTACAAGTACATAAACAATAACTGTTTTCTAATTCTACCAAAACATGAGAACAGGAAACACAAACACAGGAAATACACAAATGCTTATCTCAGAATGGTTTCTAAATTCACACACACTCACAATAAGATTCTAGAAAAAAGTACTTCCTACACTTTAGCAGGGGAAACACATAAGTCTCTTTTTAATATGAAAATGCACCACATAAATCCCCTCACAAATTAATAACTCACCTTTCAAATTGTTTTTAGATGAAGAAGTATGTCAGCCACATACCAGATTTTCTTATACAGAATCTCTGTACTGGACACCTGTCAGAAAACCCAAAGAATGGCAACGTTTTCTTCTCATTTTGCACACATATACATGTAATCATGAAATCACATTGCATCCCACATTAATTCAAAAGCAAACACATTTCTATCGATTACACATTTCAACCCTTTCCAAATGACATACATTTCAATCCTACCCCCAATCTGCCTTCTACCTGTTACCATAGAAACAGTTCATGGAACACTTAACTAAGCACACAACTCAAAAGTTCACCACACAGTGTTGCTATTCAAAACAGCAAATGTGCTTGACTTTTCAACATATCAGCCTATCCTATGTAATGTTCCTGTCAATCACATTTTGTTAACCAATAAGAATCATGCTTTTAAATAAACAGAAACATGCACCTTTTCAGTGTAGAATGTTCTCAAACAACCAATCATTTCTTTTCTTTTTTCAAAACTACATCTTATCCACCATTTTAGAAAAATCTTACTTTTCAAACTGCCATTTCATTTACAGAGACCATCTGAGTACATCCAGATATCCCTTAAAGATGCTTAGAGTGTGGATTGTGGGACACAGCTATATTTTCTGGAGGCAAAGGTATGCAGAAAACAAAGGCGTTGACAAACACCTAAGTTTGCCAAATGTAAACATTAAATGGATTGGACAAAGAGGGTTAAAGAGGCACCAATTGATGCCATTGACAATCGGTTTATGATGGTAATAAACCTGGTTATTTTTACATAAAGGATTGTCCTCTTGTGGTTTTTGTGGGACCTGAGTGCTCGCTGGAACTCCATTCAGCTTGTGATATTTAAATACCGGTTGCTCCACCGGCAACAAACCACCCCAAACAAGGTGAGGGATATATATATTCACTGAAAAAACCATAGGTTTCACACATGTTATAGTTAGCTGGACATTTCACTCATACAAACCATTGAAATTCCCCCGTTATAGTTAATTCAGCTAACTATAACTGGCACGCCCACAATGCCTTGGCCAAAGCAATCGAACGGTGGAGTGTCAAAGCTACTTTTTACGCCGACGACACGCAATTGGTGTTCTCCTTCAAAGATCACACCGAAATAACCTTCCACAAATTCCGACAATGCATGATAAACATCGCCTCCTGGATGTCAAATAACAACTTAAAACTAAACACGGACAAGACCGAGGTCCTATTCTTTAATCAAAAATCCCCAATCCCCTCCATCGTCTGGTGGCCAACTGAATTGGATCCCCCCCTGTACCTGTTCAGACAGCCCGTAACCTTGGCGTCCAATTCGACACTGCCCTCTCCAGCAAGGTACAAATTAATAAAGTTACCTCCGCGTGTTTCGGCAAATTACGCATGCTAAAAAAAATAATCCCCTACCTTCCATCGGACTCACGAAAAACAGTAATCCACTCCCTCATTACAGCGCACTTGGATTACGCAAATAGCCTATTCGTTGGGGCCCCTGCTTACCTCATCCACCAACTTCAGAGAGTGCAGAACGCAGCGGCCAGGTTGATTTGCAATATTCCATTTCGCCACTCTATCACCCCTCATCTGATCAAACTCCATTGGCTCCCGGTAAGACTCCGCATCCAATTCAAAGCCCTCACCCTGGCTTTCAGAGCGATGAATGATCGAGGTCCTCTCTACCTTCGTCACAGAATTAAACCCTCACTTGCCTCCCGGAACCTCCGTTCCAACCACCTCCGTCTGATGTTCTGTCCCCGCTTTCGATTAGCCCGCATGGGTGGAAGAGGCTTTGCAGTAACCACCTCCAAACTCAAATTGAGATTCTTGACATCAGAACCCCTTTTCCGAAAAAAACTCAAAACCTGGCTCTTCTCCCTCATCTAATTAACTCTGCAAATCCTAGTAACCCCCCCTCCCCCCAGTAGAGGTTATTTCTTTAGCGCCGGGACACCTCCGCTGGAGGTAGCTGTGCGCTCTCCAAACTATTAAAGAAATAATAATTAAAATGCACTGCTGATGACATCACTGATGACATCATCCAGTGAATGTGTGATCATCCTTGTGAGAGTGCCAGACCCTATCTCAGCGTAATATAACTTTTCAAACACACATTGAACAATAGAAACTATAAATTTTAAAACAATGGAAATGCCAATTCCAGTTACAACAACCTATTCAGTAATTGCAAAATCTACAAACACAACCACTCATTCACCAACATTTACATACAGTTACTCATACATGTACTCAATCATCAAATATACTCATACACCTACATATCCTGTTACACACCGACACTCATACAAAACCATTGAAATTCCCCCGTTATAGTTAGTTCAGCTAACTATAACTCGCACGCCCGCAATGCACTGCTGATGACGTCACATATTACATCACTCATAACATGTTCAGTGACATCACTCATTACATCACTGATGACATCTCAAATGACATCACTAATGACATCACTGATGACATCATCCTTGTGGAAGAGTGACAGATCTCCTCTCACCCTAATATAACTTTTGATTCACTCATTGAAACATAGAAACTAAAATTTGTGTGGTAAACGTAGAGTACGTGTACCGTCCTCGCACCCTGTAGTCGTACTGTACGCGTACCCGCGCATATGTCACAGATACGTTTTGACGTTACGCGTCGCATCGGTGTTTCTGCGTGATGTCATGTATGTTTATATGGCGAATATACAGTCAGTGCTATCCAGTACCTTCCATAATGGCCAAGTTTTGGAACTTTACAGATATAATGACACATTTACTTTTAAGACCCGGGTAACGTCAGCACTAGAAAACGGACACCCGAATCATATGATTTTTCATATAGCTCACGACAGAATCATGCCCATAGCTCCGGAATCATGCTTCAGAGCCTTGCGCAGTACTAGTGTACGTCAGGCCAGCCCACTCCGCATATGCTACCAGGAAAACACAACAACACTACATGGACCAGATTTCCATTGTAGTTCCAGGTCAAGTTGTCAGAACGGCACACACACACCCACCCTCATGGCTGGTGTATACCCACACCACACCCATCCAGCCAACAGTCGCTACACACGTGACCCTACCTATAAATAAAATGGGGCGCACGTGCTCTATGCCATTTTAGAGTTGCTCCCATCCCAACCGCTGTGATGGTCTGTCCTAGTGGTTTGAAAGCTTTATGTAGGCCCGAACTACCGAAACAAGGATGCCCACAACTACATGTGTGGCCTCTTTGGTCACTGAGTTAGTGGTCCCGCAAGGACTGAGCGGGTGAAGAACCTGCGATAATGATGATGTTAATTTGTGTAAGTGCATACCACATGCATCCAGTTCAACGAGTGCATACCTCATTCGTCGAGTTCATCGAGTGCATACCTCATCTTTGTCCTGTCCTTTCAAGGTGAGAAATTAGCACTATTTGTGTAATTGTCTATACTGTAACTATGAGTACTGTATTGCTTCCCGTATATCGTTGTGCATTTATGTGTCACATTTTTGTGCTGTGCCACGTGCCCTGTGCTTCCTTGTCTGTAATGGTAGTGGAAGGTTTAATCTTAGTTCTGTGGTGGGCCAATCACTTAATCCTCCCTTGACTTTCATATTTATTCCTGCATCTTATGGCCGTTCCTGGCCTGTTTTTTCAAATATCATGCATGTCTGACGCTGTAATGTGCTCCCTCTTAATCCTCCCGTGATTGTAATACTTGTTGCTGCATCACGTGGCCCTCCCAGGCGTCTATTCTTTTAATTTGTGTGTGTATGATTTTAATAGTGATTACTGCGTCACGTGGTCCTCCCTGACCTCCATTCTTATAAATCGTGCGTGCCACAACCCCAAAGTTATTGTTCGTTTTCTGCTGCTCAGGAAATTGCTTCTTCGCATGTAATGGTAGGTACTCTCTGTCCCTCGCTTAAAGTTCGTGGGCGGATTGAGCTGTGAAGACGGAGTGACAGCTGTTTTAGTAATAGTGTATTCACACACCTTTATAGTTATTTATGTCTTTGTAATTGAATGTGAGCATGTCAAATTTGTTCTTTACATCTATCATGGAATTCTCTTTATTTTTTTCTCGTTTATCTTTATTTGAAATAGAAATGGATGCCACTAAGTACCAAGAGCTTCTGGATTATGTAAGCCATAATATGTATCCTGATGGTTTCAGTAAAGTCCAGAAGCATGGATTGCGTAGACTGTCTAAAAAATTCACAGTTGACGGTAGTATAATTCTCTGAGTATTGATTTATCATTGTAATGATAAATTTAGAGTAATAAAATGTGTATTTTAATCTGCAAATGTATGTGGTATGTATTTATACATACATGTACTTGTTGAATACTTTACTTGTTAAAAATATGACATCTATTTTTTGCTGTGCAAATTTTTCAGTTTTTGTCATAAAATGTATTTATAAAAGTTTAACTTTTTTAAATTTGAATAGAGTATATATTTTTAAATGGCAAATATCAGTGATTGAGTTTTATGTTTCGATTATTAGCTTGAGTTTGTACTACCAACAGAAAGCGAATATGCAGGCATTATTGCAGAAAAGAACAGTAGAAAAGCAGACTTGCAGAAGCAGAGAAAGCAGAGTATTGAGCTTGCCCAAGAAAATCAGAATGAAAAATATAAAAAGAGAATTTCCAAGAGATATAAGCCGTGCACCTTCAGAGAAGGAGATTTACTGCTTCTAAAAAATTGCAGTCGAACAACAAGCACCCTACTGTATTTCCGAAATGCAAGGAAAGTGTGTAAAGTTAGTCAATGGTAGCAACATGCCTTTACGTAGAACATATAATCTCGACGTGTTGAGGCCTAATAAATCGAACGTGAAAGGTAATCTATTAAAGGGTACCTTTTTTTAAGTAATGGAACATAATTTGGATGTGTGGTGTAATGATGATCCAGTTACCTAGCCATAAATATTAATTCTTCATCAATGTACGTACTGAAAACCTTTTATTTTAACCTTAGTGTTTAGCAATCTCAGCAACAGTGTCGTCCTGTATATTCCTGGATAAATATCGCTCTTCTGCTTTTCGGGTAAATATTTATATCTGTTATGTGACTTTTCAGAGTTACAGGTGCAAAGGAATATTGAAAGTTAGTGATTCTTTGAATTAATGTTTGACAGCAGAATCCAGTAACGTTTAGAAGACTATGAGAAATGTAAGATGTTTTTCAAGGGAAGTTTGTTTATTTTGAATATATGTTTCATTGATATTCACGTTTTCGAATTGTTGTAAAGTCTAAACGTATGTATTTGGGTTGTAATGTAAAGTTATTAATAATTGCATTTTTAACTACATGTACCTTTGGAGAAAATGGACATTATTCTTTGTCCGACAAATACTGGCTGTCATTGAATACTTCTGGTAAGTGCAAGTTTTTCAACATTTATCAGTCCATTTTGAAAGTTATTGTTAGAAAATATGACTGGTTGTAATATTCTAAAGTGCCTAATTTTTTTTTCAAATAATTTAAAGGCTAATATTTTTTAATGATTTTGTAATGTATCTAGAGTAGACATCTGTACCATAAAATGCCAACTCTCCATACAAAAAATCTTATTTCTATAATGATTTTGAAACCTTTAACCAAGACAATAATCATTCATGATTCACTGAGTAACAAAATTCAGACCTTTCAAGAGTTTTTACTAAATTGAAGGTAACCTTTCCCTAAAAAAATCTCTGTTATCTCTTTATTATTTCTTATATTGCATAAATATAAAATTGTCAATATGATTTCTCTTTATGAAATTTAAGAAAGCAAAATATTTAACATAACCATTCGTATGTCTCTAAAGGGTTTTACTACACCAATTGAAGTGTCCCGACTTTGGCCAATGGTAGTTAGTCGTGGAATGTAACCAAAAGCAACAGGACAACTATAATTATGGTGTTTCTTGCATGCTGGTAATGATACTTCCATTATGTTTTTTTAATCTTAATTTGTTAAAGATACATTACTTTATCTTAATAGCTTACTTTTTTAGAATACTCGTAAATAGGAAAGAGGGTTTTTAGGGATGACATTTGTGAACGTCTACTGAACGTGTCTATAGTGCCCGTCGGAAGCATATTGCTATTCCCATATGATTTTGCCAGACCACTACTATGGTCCTAACGCGGTTGCTCTGAAACCTATGATTGCTTTTCAACCCTAATCCTATTACGAACAATTTTTTTATGTAAATTAAAATTCAGGTTGGACATTTGTACAACATATACTTTTTTCACTCTCTTTTCAGTTTGCAGAAGGTTACATAAGTCAGCTGCCAGTTGCCCAGATTTTTATTAATGAAATATTTCTGGAGAATTATCTATTGAAAATTGCAATGGACCTAATGGAGTCATCAGGTTTGACTTTAACATTTCAATGGTAAAAAAGGTGTAATACTCTAGTGATGTCATGAAGATTGGATTATTTGGTATTTTGTTTTGTCATATAAATTGTTTTTAGAAACAGGCATAACTTATGTTCGTTGTCTAGCCATTACAATTTCTTTGGAACAGTTGTGACTGACTCATTTCCTTGATTTGAAAACACTTTGAAACATGTACAATATATTGCAAATTAAGTTTTCAATGGTTAGCATTGCTTTGAAACATGTACAATATATAGCAAATTAAGCTTTCAATGGTTAGCATTGCCGGTATAATGCACTAATGTACATCTTTTTTACATTTAGACTCTGTTGAGAAGTATTGTGGTGTCTGCAACCATAAAGCTTCAGCAATATATACGGAAAACTTTATGGTAAGGGTCTTTTCTGAGTTGCGTCTGCCATGTTGGTTCACTGGCTATGCACCCTTCCTTGTAATGGACTCAACACAACCTTGCCACTGACTGAGGACAGTTCACCATGTTTACTATGTAAATTAGTTTAAGTTAGCATAACAAAAAGCTACTGACCTTTATACAATGTAAATAGAGTAACACAATAATTTTCACTTCCCAACAGGCACAATGTTTAGAATACTACCCATGGGTCCACCTTGAATGTATCAAAACGAATGCAAGATCTTAGTTACCTTTTTCATGTTACAAATGTAACAAATGTAAGTATTAAGAAAGTAAAGCTGTGATCGCATGCCAGCTGTAGAATTACATGTTCTGCATACTTCTGCCATCCAGTGTTGTGTCCGGATTATTATAAGTAGTATTTATTTGAAGAAGTCTTTCAAGTTGCGAGTAAGGTCACTCCTCCTCTTCTTTTTTATGCTGTGTGGGCATTGACTCCATTGTTTCTATTCACACACAAGTTTGATAATGGAGTAAGTATGTGTAAGATAGAGTTGTTAATGCGTATGTGAAATAAATAATAACATGAAACAACCACAGGTGTTGGCGGGGTAGGCAGGAGGACACATGTTAATGAATAACTGAACATTCCAACAATACATGCTGACACTAATAATGTCCCAGATATTGACCCTGTTTGCAGTTTCTTACATAGGTAAACAGCCAGAAGGAGATATTTTAAGAAGTTTGCAAAAACTGAGCTATACAGCGACTAAATTGTTATAGTTATTTAATTTGATCAAATTTGATTTTCAAAAATTACTGGTTGTCCTTTTACAGAAGTAAATTATAGTAGATCTTCAAAAACTATGACGTGTTTTCCTCCAAATAACACATTGTACTCTGTTTTAAGAATTTGTTGCATTCTTAAATGCACAAAGGCAAGCATTAAGTTTGATACCATGCTTACCTCATCAATAATGAGAATTTTATTTTTCTTCAAGACTATTGAAACTTCACAACAAGCTTCTCCAGATAGCTTGTAGTATTCCAATAGCTCGTAGTATTCCAATTTGTTTTCATGCTCTACTGGGAGCATTAGTAAACAATGTAAAGTAATTCCTTTAATATTGTGTGCTTCCAACCCAGTTACTATTTTGGATGGAGTAAGGTGAACAGACATATTCAACATTTTTTAGTCCTGCATTTTAGTACAACAGCCGGAGTCATTTTCCATAGTCATAAGCAGTGACTGGTTTCGAATCTTACGAAAACGTAAGAACAGGATATCTTTATAAGCAAATATTTTTATATAACCTTATAAACTAATAAAACTCTACTATTGGAATGTTATTAGACAACTGTATTTACATAATACTTTTTGGGGTCAAAATAGTTGGTAAACCTACTTTTGTATTATGTACTAAGAAAACTGTTAAAGTGTTTGTTTTGATGTTTTTGTGCTAGGACCTAGAACATAACAGATTTGTTATGGATAAAGAGGGCAATATTACAGAAGAGACATTAAAATGAGCAACAGTGTAATTGAACTACAAAATCAATCTATAACAGGCAGCGAGACTAACTCAGAGGACAACAGTACCGCAGATGTCATCTGTGAATTTGAAAATTAAAGCAATGATGCTGATTTTTTGGAAGCACTGGATGACGTAGAGTTACTGGAAGCTATAAACTCTGAAAAGGCAAACCAGCAGACATTATTAGACAACTGTATTTACATGTGAAAACTCTTCATCACCACAATTATGCGAGAGCTGCATGTGACAGGCTGTGGAAACACCCTCCACCAGCTGTAGCCAGCACTTCCACAGCACCATCAACTCTGCATCTGGACATCTGTCCCGATTTTGCAGACCTTATTTTTTCATGCAATAATACATTTTTGGTAACTACTTCCCCAACAAGGCAGTGGGTAATTTGTGCGTCTGCTGCCTTCGTTGGATGTGGTTGCCAATTCTTATTCTAATTCTAATTGAAATTACAGGACCTTGATAGAGCCCAGTATTGTTGATTTTTGATACCATGGTAGGCACAGAAAGTAGCATCAAAAGTTGATAGTGGAGACCTCTGAATGTTTCGTCATCTTCAGGAGACGTGCGATCGTCCCGAGGTTATCTACAGTATGTATTTTGTATGTATTTTAATAAAACTATTACAAACACGTTTCCATTGTAACACACACACACACCAACACACCTACATTTAAAAAGTTCTAATTTTATTTTAAAAGGCAGCACAGTTATCGGGCATTTTCTTGGCGATGGCTAAGGCGTCTTCCATCTTTTTCAAACGTTAGAGGATACTTTATTTTTTGTTCCAGTTGTCAACTTGCTCAAATCTACTTTCATATACAGAGCCAATTTAATTCTTCTTCCAAGTTAAGAGACAGGAAATGTCAACTAGCTCATTTCAATTACAGGGCCTCGTAAGAGCCCTGTCTTATTTTTTTAAACTACGTCACCGAGTTGGGAGTGTGTAGTTTGCGCTTCTGCAGCCTTCCTTGCATGTGGCTGACGTTTCCCAGGCTCCCTCTACGGACTCATACTTTTCAATTCCTTTTTACCTTATTTAGCATTCGTGTAGAATGAAAAGCGTAACAAAATTTTAACAATATTAAGAAAGAGCCAGTATAAAAAGCCACTTTCTTTCTTAACCAAAATAAAAATGTCAACTTGCTCATTCCAATTACAGGGCCTGAAAAGAGCCCGGTATTGTTATCTTTCCATCCCTACCACACGGAGTTGAGAATAGGTAATTTGCACATTTTCTGCCTGCCTTGGATGTGATAGCCGTTTCTCAGTCTCCCACTCTGGACTCCAAAAACCCACTCTGTGTAGTGGACTGGAAATCCAAACACCCTACAATTCTTATTCTAATTCTAATTCCAATTACAGGCCCTCGATAGAGCCCAGTATTGTTGTTTT
Organism: Lissotriton helveticus; assembly: GCF_964261635.1. Lineage (NCBI taxonomy): Eukaryota > Metazoa > Chordata > Amphibia > Caudata > Salamandridae > Lissotriton > Lissotriton helveticus. Next base: position 475,646,969 of record NC_136061.1, on the reverse strand, counting down.
TGGTAACTACTTCCGCCACAAGGCAGTGGGTAATTTGGGCGTCTGCTGCCTTCGTTGGATGTGGTTGCCAATTCTAATTCTGATTCTAGTTACAGGCTCTCGATAGAGCCCAGTATTGTTGTTTTTGGTAACTACTTCCTCGACAAGATAGTGGGTAATTTGCGCATCTGCTGCCTTAGTTAGATGTGGTTGCCAATTCTTATTCTAATTCTAATTCCAATTAGCAACCCCTCGATAAAGTCCATTATTGTTGTTTTTAGTAAGTACATCCCCGACAAGGCAGTGGGTAATTTGCGCATATGCTGCCTTTGTTGGATGTGGTTGCCAATTCTTATTCTACTTCTAATTGCAATTACTGGCCCTCGATATAGCCCAGTATTATTGTTTTTGGTAACTACTTCCCCAACAAGGCATTGGGTTATTTGCGCATCTGCTGCCTGCGTTGGATGTGGTTGTCAATTCTAATTCTTATTCTAATTACAGGCTCTCGATAGAGCCCAGTATTGTTGTTTTTGGAAACAACTTCTCCGACAAGATAGTGGGTAATTTGCGCATCTGCTGCCTTAGTTAGATGTGGTTGCCAATTGTTATTCTAATTCTAATTCCAATTACAAGCCCTCGATATAGTCCAGTATTGTTGTTTTTAGTAACCTCTTCCCCGACTAGGCAGTGGGTAAATTGCGTGTCTGCTGTTGGATGTGGTTGCCAATTCTAATTCCAATTACAGGCCCTCGATAGAGCCCAGTATTGTTGTTTTTGGTAACTACCTCCGCCACAAGGCAGTGGGTAATTTGCGCGTCTGCTGCCTTCGTTGGATGTGGTTGCCAATTCTAATTCTGATTCTAGTTACAGGCTCTCGATAGAGCCCAGTATTGTTGTTTTTGGTAACTACTTCCTCGACAAGATGGTGGGTAATTTGCGCATCTGCTGCCTTAGTTAGATGTGGTTGCCAATTCTTATTCTAATTCTAATTCCAATTAGCAACCCCTCGATAAAGTCCATTATTGTTGTTTTTAGTAAGTACATCCCCGACAAGGCAGTGGTAATTTGCGCATATGCTGCCTTCGTTGGATGTGGTTGCCAATTCTTATTCTACTTCTAATTGCAATTACTGGCCCTCGATATAGCCCAGTATTATTGTTTTTGGTAACTACTTCCCCAACAAGGCAGTGGGTAATTTGCGCGTCTGCTGCCTGCGTTGGATGTGGTTGCCAATTCTAATTCATATTCTAATTACAGGCTCTCGATAGAGCCCAGTATTGTTGTTTTTGGAAACAACTTCTCCGACAAGATAGTGGGTAATTTGCGCATCTGCTGCCTTAGTTAGATGTGGTTGCCAATTCTTATTCTAATTCTAATTCCAATTTCAAGCCCTCGATATAGTCCAGTATTGTTGTTTTTAGTAACCTCTTCCCCGACTAGGCAGTGGGTAAATTGCGTGTCTGCTGCCTTTGTTGGATGTGGTTGCCAATTCTAATTCCAATTACAGGCTAACTACTTCCTTGACAAGGCAGTGAGTAATTTGTGAGTCAGCTGCCTTCGTTGGATGTGGCTGCCAATTCTTATTCTAATTCTAATTCCAATTATAGGCCCCCGATAGAGCCCAGTATTGTTGTTTTTGGTAACTACTTCCCCCACTAGACAGTGGAAAATTTGCTCGTCTGCTGCCTTCGTTGGATGTGGTTGCCAATTCTAATTACAATTACAGGCTCTCGATAGAGCCCAATATTGTTGTTTTTGGTAACTACTTCCCCGACAAAGCAGTGGGTAATTTGCGCATATGCTCCCTTAGTTAGATGTGGTTGCCAAATCTTATTCTAATTCTAATTCCAATTACAAGCCATCCATATAATCCAGTATTGTTGTTTTTGGTACATACGTCCCTGACAAGGCAGTGGGTAATTTGCGCATATGCTGCCTTCGTTGGATGTGGTTGCCAATTCTTATTCTAATTCTAATTGCAATTACAGGTCCTCGATAGAGCCCAGTATTGTTGTTTTTGGTAACCTCTTCCCCGACTAGGCAGTGGGTAAATTGCGTGTCTGCTGCCTTTGTTGGATGTGGTTGCCAATTCTCATTCCAATTACATGCTCTCGATAGAGCCCAGTATTGTTGTTTTTGCTAACTACTTCCTTGACAAGGCAGTGGGTAATTTGTGCGTCAGCTGCCTTCGTTGGATGTGGTTGCCAATTCTTATTCTAATTCTAATTCCAATTACAAGCTCTCGATAGAGTCCAGTATTGTTGTTTTTGGTAACTACTTCCCGACTATACAGTGTGAAATTTGTGCGTCTGCTGCCTTCGTTGGATGTGGTTGCCAATTCCTATTCTAATTCTAATTCAAATTACAAGCCCTCGATGGAGCCCAGTAATGTTATTTTTGGTAACTACTTCCCCGACAGGGCAGTGGGTAATTTGCGCGTCTTCTGCCTTCGTTGGATGTGGTTACCAATTCTTATTCTAATTGTAATTCCAATTACAGGCTCTCGATAGAGTCCAGTATTGTTGTTTTTGATAACGTCGTACCCGACAAGGCAGTGGGTAATTTGCGCATCTGCTGCTTTAGTTGGATGTGGTTGCCAATTCTTATTCTAATTCTAATTCCAATTAGAGGCCCCCGATAGAGCCCAGTATTGTTGTTTTTGGTAACTACTTCCCCAACTAGACAGTGGGAAATTTGCGCGTCTGCTGCGTTCGTTGGATGTGGTTGCCGATTCTAATTACAATTACAGGCTCCCGATAGAGCCCAGTATTGTTGTTTTTGGTAAATACTTCCCCGACAAATCAGTGGGTAATTTGCGCATCTGCTGCCTTCTTTGGATGTGGTTGCCAATTCTAATTCTAATTCCAATTACAGGCCCTCGATAGAGCCCAGTATTGTGATTTTTGGTAACTATTTCCCCGACAAGGCAGTGGGTCATTTGCGCGTCTGCTGCCTTCATTGGATGTGGTTGCCAATTCTTATTCTAATTCCAAGCCCTTGATAGAGTCCAGTATTGTTGTTTTTGGTAACTACTTCCCCAACAAGGCAGTTGTTAATTTGCCCGTCTGCTGCCTTCGTTAGATATGGTTGCCAATTCTTATTCTAATTCTAATTACAGGCCCTCAATAGAGCCCAGTATTGTTGTTTTTGGTAACTTCTTCCCCGACAAGGCAGTGGGTAATTTGCGCGTCTGCTGCCTTCATTGGATGTTGTTGCCAATTCTAATTCTGATTACAGACCCTCGATAGAGTCCAGTATTGTTGTTTTTCATAACTTCGTCCCCGACAAGGCAGTGAGTAATTTGCGCGTCTGCTGCCTTCGTTGGATGTGGTTGCCAATTCTTATTCTAATTCTGATTCCAATTACAGGCCTTCGATAGAGTCCAATATTGTTGTTTTTCATAACTACGTACCTGACAAGGCAGTGAGTAATTTGCGCGTCTGCTGCCTTCGTTGGATGTGGTTGCCAATTCTTATTCTTATTCTAATTCTAATTACAGGCCCCCGATAGAGCCCAGTATTGTTGATTATGGTAACTACTTCCCCCACTAGACAGTGGGTAATTTGCGCGTCTGCTGCCTTCGTTGGATGTGGTTGCCAATTCTTATTCTAATTCTAATTCAAATTGCAGGACCTTGATAGAGCCCAGTATTGTTGATTTTTGATACCATGGTAGGCACAGAAAGTAGCATCTAAAGTTGATAGTGGAGACATCTGAATATTTCGTCGTCTTCAGGAGACGTGCGATCGTCCCGAGGTTATCTATAGTATGTATTTTGTATGTATTTTAATGAAACTATTACAAACACTTTTCCATTGTAACACACACATACCCACACAGCTACATTTAAAAAGTTCTAATTTTATTTAAAAAGGCAGCACAGTTATCGGGCATTTTCTTGGCGACGGCTAAGGCGTCTTCAATCTTTTTCAAACGTTAGAGGATACTTTATTTTTTGTTCCAGTTGTCAACTTGCTCAAATCTACTTTCATATACAGAGCCACTTTAATTCTTCTTCCAAGTTAAGAGACAGGAAATGTCAACTTGCTCATTTCAATTACAGGGCCTCGTAAGAGCCCTGTCTTATTTTTTGAAACTACGTCACCGAGTTGGGAGTGTGTAGTTTGTGCTTTTGCAGCCTTCCTAGCATGTGGCTGTGGTTTCTCAGGCTCCCTCTACGGACCCATACTTTACAATTAATTTTTACCTTATTTAGCATTCGTGTAGAATGAAAAGCTTAACAAAATGTTAACAATATTAAAAAAGAGCCAGTATAAAAAGCCACTTTATTTCCTAACCAAAATGACATGTCAACTTATTCATTCCAACTACAGGGCCTGAAAAGAGCCCGGTATTGTTATTTTTCCATCCCTACCACCCGGAGTTGATAATAGGTAATTTGCACACTTACTGCCTGCCTAGGATGTGATAGCCGTTTCCCAGGCTCCCACTCTGGACATCAAAAACCCACTCTGTGTAATGGACTGGAAATCCAAACACCCTACAATTCTTATTGTAATTCTAATTCCAATTACAGGCCCTCGATAGAGCCCAGTATTGTTGTTTTTGGTAACTACTTCCCCCACAAGGCAGTGGGTAATTTGCAGGTTTGCTGCCTTCGTTGGATGTGGTTGCCAATTCCTATTCTAATTCTAATTCTAAGCTCTCAATAGAGTCCAGTATTGTTGTTTTTGGTAACTACTTCCCCAACAAAGCAGTGGGTAATTTGCGCGTCTGCTGCCTTCGTTGGATGTGGTTGCCAATTCTAATTCTTATTCTAATTACAGGCTCTGGATAGAGCCCAGTATTGTTGTTTATGATAACTACGTACCCGACAAGGCAGTGGGTAATTTGCGCATCTGCTGCTTTCGTTGGATGTGGTTGCCAATTCTTATTCTAAGTCCAATTAGAGGCACCGATAGAGCCCAGTATTGTTGTTTTTGGTAACTACTTCCCCGACTAGACAGTGGGAGATTTGCGCGTCTGCTGCCTTCGTTGGAAGTGGTTGCCCATTCTAATTACAATTACAGGCTCACGATAGAGCCCAGTATTGTTGTTTTTGGTAACTACTTTCCCGACAAAGCAGTGGGTTATTTGCGCATCTGCTGCCTTCGTTGGATGTGGTTGCCAATTCTTATTCTAATTCTAATTGCAATTACAGGCCCTAGATAGAGCCCAGTATTGTTGTTTATGGTGACCTCTTCCCCGACTAGGCAGTGTGTAAATTGCGTGTCTGCTGCCTTTGTTGGATGTGGTTGCCAATTCTAATTCCAATTACAGGCTCTCGATACAGCCCAGTATTGTTGTTTGGCTAACTACTTCCTCAAAAAGGCAGTGGGTAATTTGCGCGTCAGCTGCCTTTGTTGGATGTGGTTGCCAATTCTTATTCTAATTTTAATTCCAATTACAGGCCCTCAATAGAGTCCAGTATTGTTGTTTTTGATAACTACGTACCCGACAAGGCAGTGGGTAATTTGCGCATCTGCTGCTTTCGTTGGATGTGGTTACCAATACTTATTCTAATTCTAATTCCAATCATAGGCCCCCGATAGAGCCCAGTATTGTTGTTTTTGGTAACTACTTCCCCGAATAGACAGTGGGAAATTTGTGCGTCTGCTGCCTTCTTTGGATGTGGTTGCCAATTCTAAATACAATTACAGGCTGTCGATTGAGCCTAGTATTGTTGTTTTGGGTAACTACTTGCCCGACAAAGCAGTGGGTAATTTGTGCATCTGCAGTCTTTGTTGAATGTGGTTGCCAATTCTAATTCTAATTCCAATTACAGGCCCTCGATAGAGCCCAAAATTGTGATTTTTGGTAACTATTTCCTCGACAAGGCAGTGGGTCATTTGCACGTCTGCTGCCTTCATTGGATGTGGTTGCCAATTCTTATTCTAATTCCAAGCCCTAGATAGAGTCCAGTATTGTTGTTATTGGTAATTACTTCCCCAACAAGGCAGTGGTTAATTTGCGCGTCTGCTGCCTTCGTTGGATATGGTTGCCAATTCTTATTCTAATTCCAAGCCTTCGATAGAGTCCAGTATTGTTGTTTTTGGTAACTACTTCCCCAACAAGGCAGTGGTTAATTTGCCCGTCTGCTGCGTTCGTTGGATATGGTTGCCAATTCTTATTCTAATTCTAATTACAGGCCCTCAATAGAGCCCAGTATTGTTGTTTTTGGTAACTTCTTCCCCGACAAGGCAGTGGGTAATTTGCGCGTCTGCTGCCTTCATTGGATGTGGTTGCCAATTCTAATTCTGATTACAGACCCTCGATAGAGTCCAGTATTGTTGTTTTTCGTAACTACGTCCCCGACAAGGCAGTGAGTAATTTGCCCGTCTGCTGCCTTCGTTGGATGTGGTTGTCAATTCTTATTCTAATTCTAATTCCAATTACAGGCCCTCGATAGTGCACAGTATTGTTGTTCTTTGTAACTAGGTCCCCGACACTTGCTGCATTCCTTGGATGTGGTAGCTGTTTCTCAGGCTTCCACTGTGGACTCCGACTCACACTCTGTGTAATGGACTGGAAAACCAAACATCCAAAAGGCCTTAGTTGAATGTTTTTGTCAATTCTAATTCCAATTACAGGTCCTCGATAGAGACCAGTACTGTTGTTTTTGGTAACTAGGTCCTCAACAAGGCAGTGGGTAATTTGAGCGTCTGCTGCCTTCGTTGGATGTGGTTGCCAATTCTTATTCTAATTCTAATTCAAATTGCAGGACCTTGATAGAGCCCAGTATTGTTGATTTTTGATACCATGGTAGGCACAGAAAGTAGCATCTAAAGTTGATAGTGGAGACATCTGAACATTTCGTCGTCTTAAGGAGACGTGCGATCGTCCCGAGGTTATCTATAGTATGTATTTTGTATGTATTTTAATGAAACTATTACAAACATGTTTCCATTGTAACACACACATACCCACACAGCTACATTTAAAACGTTATAATTTTATTTAAAAAGGCAGCACAGTTATTGGGCATTTTCTTGGCGATGGCTAAGGCGTCTTTAATCTTTTTCAAACGTTAGAGGATACTTTATTTTTTGTTCCAGTTGTCAACTTGCTCAAATCTACTTTCATATACAGAGCCACTTTAATTCTTCTTCCAATTTAAGAGACAGGAAATGTCAACGTGCTCATTTCAATTACAGGGCCTCGTAAGAGCCCTGTCTTATTTTTTGAAACTACGTCACCGAGTTGGGAGTGTGTAGTTTGTGCTTTTGCAGCCTTCCTAGCATGTGGCTGATGTTTCTCAGGCTCCCTCTACGGACCTATACTTTACAGTTCATTTTTACCTTATTTAGCATTCGTGTAGAATGAAAAGCTTAACAAAATGTTAACAATATTAAAAAAGAGCCAGTATAAAAAGCCACTTTATTTCCTAACCAAAATGACATGTCAACTTATTCATTCCAACTACAGGGCCTGAAAAGAGCCCGGTATTGTTATTTTTCCATCCCTACCACCCGGAGTTGATAATAGGTAATTTGCACACTTACTGCCTGCCTAGGATGTGATAGCCGTTTCCCAGGCTCCCACTCTGGACATCAAAAACCCACTCTGTGTAATGGACTGGAAATCCAAACACCCTACAATTCTTATTGTAATTCTAATTCCAATTACAGGCCCTCGATAGAGCCCAGTATTGTTGTTTTTGGTAACTACTTCCCCCACAAGGCAGTGGGTAATTTGCAGGTTTGCTGCCTTCGTTGGATGTGGTTGCCAATTCCTATTCTAATTCTAATTCTAAGCTCTCAATAGAGTCCAGTATTGTTGTTTTTGGTAACTACTTCCCCAACAAAGCAGTGGGTAATTTGCGCGTCTGCTGCCTTCGTTGGATGTGGTTGCCAATTCTAATTCCTATTCTAATTACAGGCTCTGGATAGAGCCCAGTATTGTTGTTTATGATAACTACGTACCCGACAAGGCAGTGGGTAATTTGCGCATCTGCTGCTTTCGTTGGATGTGGTTGCCAATTCTTATTCTAAGTCCAATTAGAGGCACCGATAGAGCCCAGTATTGTTGTTTTTGGTAACTACTTCCCCGACTAGACAGTGGGAGATTTGCGCGTCTGCTGCCTTCGTTGGAAGTGGTTGCCCATTCTAATTACAATTACAGGCTCACGATAGAGCCCAGTATTGTTGTTTTTGGTAACTACTTTCCCGACAAAGCAGTGGGTTATTTGCGCATCTGCTGCCTTCGTTGGATGTGGTTGCCAATTCTTATTCTAATTCTAATTGCAATTACAGGCCCTAGATAGAGCCCAGTATTGTTGTTTTTGGTGACCTCTTCCCCGACTAGGCAGTGTGTAAATTGCGTGTCTGCTGCCTTTGTTGGATGTGGTTGCCAATTCTAATTCCAATTACAGGCTCTCGATACAGCCCAGTATTGTTGTTTGGCTAACTACTTCCTCAAAAAGGCAGTGGGTAATTTGCTCGTCAGCTGCCTTTGTTGGATGTGGTTGCCAATTCTTATTCTAATTTTAATTCCAATTACAGGCCCTCAATAGAGTCCAGTATTGTTGTTTTTGATAACTACGTACCCGACAAGGCAGTGGGTAATTTGCGCATCTGCTGCTTTCGTTGGATGTGGTTGCCAATACTTATTCTAATTCTAATTCCAATCATAGGCCCCCGATAGAGCCCAGTATTGTTGTTTTTGGTAACTACTTCCCCGAATAGACAGTGGGAAATTTGTGCGTCTGCTGCCTTCTTTGGATGTGGTTGCCAATTCTAAATACAATTACAGGCTGTCGATTGAGCCTAGTATTGTTGTTTTGGGTAACTACTTGCCCGACAAAGCAGTGGGTAATTTGTGCATCTGCAGTCTTTGTTGAATGTGGTTGCCAATTCTAATTCTAATTCCAATTACAGGCCCTCGATAGAGCCCAAAATTGTGATTTTTGGTAACTATTTCCTCGACAAGGCAGTGGGTCATTTGCACGTCTGCTGCCTTCATTGGATGTGGTTGCCAATTCTTATTCTAATTCCAAGCCCTAGATAGAGTCCAGTATTGTTGTTTTTGGTAATTACTTCCCCAACAAGGCAGTGGTTAATTTGCGCGTCTGCTGCCTTCGTTGGATATGGTTGCCAATTCTTATTCTAATTCCAAGCCTTCGATAGAGTCCAGTATTGTTGTTTTTGGTAACTACTTCCCCAACAAGGCAGTGGTTAATTTGCCCGTCTGCTGCGTTCGTTGGATATGGTTGCCAATTCTTATTCTAATTCTAATTACAGGCCCTCAATAGAGCCCAGTATTGTTGTTTTTGGTAACTTCTTCCCCGACAAGGCAGTGGGTAATTTGCGCGTCTGCTGCCTTCATTGGATGTGGTTGCCAATTCTAATTCTGATTACAGACCCTCGATAGAGTCCAGTATTGTTGTTTTTCGTAACTACGTCCCCGACAAGGCAGTGAGTAATTTGCCCGTCTGCTGCCTTCGTTGGATGTGGTTGTCAATTCTTATTCTAATTCTAATTCCAATTACAGGCCCTCGATAGTGCACAGTATTGTTGTTCTTTGTAACTAGGTCCCCGACACTTGCTGCATTCCTTGGATGTGGTAGCTGTTTCTCAGGCTTCCACTGTGGACTCCGACTCACACTCTGTGTAATGGACTGGAAAACCAAACATCCAAAAGGCCTTAGTTGAATGTTTTTGTCAATTCTAATTCCAATTACAGGTCCTCGATAGAGACCAGTACTGTTGTTTTTGGTAACTAGGTCCTCAACAAGGCAGTGGGTAATTTGAGCGTCTGCTGCCTTCGTTGGATGTGGTTGCCAATTCTTATTCTAATTCTAATTCAAATTGCAGGACCTTGATAGAGCCCAGTATTGTTGATTTTTGATACCATGGTAGGCACAGAAAGTAGCATCTAAAGTTGATAGTGGAGACATCTGAACATTTCGTCGTCTTAAGGAGACGTGCGATCGTCCCGAGGTTATCTATAGTATGTATTTTGTATGTATTTTAATGAAACTATTACAAACATGTTTCCATTGTAACACACACATACCCACACAGCTACATTTAAAACGTTATAATTTTATTTAAAAAGGCAGCACAGTTATTGGGCATTTTCTTGGCGATGGCTAAGGCGTCTTCAATCTTTTTCAAACGTTAGAGGATACTTTATTTTTTGTTCCAGTTGTCAACTTGCTCAAATCTACTTTCATATACAGAGCCACTTTAATTCTTCTTCCAATTTAAGAGACAGGAAATGTCAACTTGCTCATTTCAATTACAGAGCCTCGTAAGAGCCCTGTCTTATTTTTTGAAACTACGTCACCGAGTTGGGAGTGTGTAGTTTGTGCTTTTGCAGCCTTCCTAGCATGTGGCTGATGTTTCTCAGGCTCCCTCTACGGACCTATACTTTACAGTTCATTTTTACCTTATTTAGCATTCGTGTAGAATGAAAAGCTTAACAAAATGTTAACAATATTAAAAAAGAGCCAGTATAAAAAGCCACTTTATTTCCTAACCAAAATGACATGTCAACTTATTCATTCCAACTACAGGGCCTGAAAAGAGCCCGGTATTGTTATTTTTCCATCCCTACCACCCGGAGTTGATAATAGGTAATTTGCACACTTACTGCCTGCCTAGGATGTGATAGCCGTTTCCCAGGCTCCCACTCTGGACATCAAAAACCCACTCTGTGTAATGGACTGGAAATCCAAACACCCTACAATTCTTATTGTAATTCTAATTCCAATTACAGGCCCTCGATAGAGCCCAGTATTGTTGTTTTTGGTAACTACTTCCCCCACAAGGCAGTGGGTAATTTGCAGGTTTGCTGCCTTCGTTGGATGTGGTTGCCAATTCCTATTCTAATTCTAATTCTAAGCTCTCAATAGAGTCCAGTATTGTTGTTTTTGGTAACTACTTCCCCAACAAAGCAGTGGGTAATTTGCGTGTCTGCTGCCTTCGTTGGATGTGGTTGCCAATTCTAATTCTTATTCTAATTACAGGCTCTGGATAGAGCCCAGTATTGTTGTTTTTGGTAACAACTTCCCCGACAAGATAGTGGGTAATTTGCGCATCTGCTGCCTTAGTTGGATGTTTTTGCCAATTCTTATTCTAATTGCAATTACAGGCCCTCTATAGAGCCCAGTATTTTTGTTTTTGGTAACTACTTCCCCAACAAGGCAGTGGGTAATTTGCGCGTCTGCTGCCTTCGTTAGATGTGTTTGCCAATTCTTATTCTAATTCTAATTCTAAGCTCCCAATAGAGTCCAGTATGGTTGTTTTTGGTAACTACTTCCCCAACAAGGCAGTGGGTTTTTGTGCGGCTGCTGCCTTCGTTGGATGTGGTTGCCAATTCTAATTCTTAATCTAATTACAGGCTCTCGATAGAACCCAGTATTGTTGTTTTTGGTAACAACTTCTCCGACAAGATAGTGGGTAATTTGCGCATCTGCTGCCTTAGTTAGATGTGGTTGCCAATTCTTATTCTAATTCTAATTCCAATTACAAGCCCTCAATATAGTCCATTATTGTTGTTTTTGGTAAGTACGTCCCCGACAAGGCAGTGGGTAATTTGCGGATATGCTGCCTTCGTTGGATGTGGTTGCCAATTCTTATTCTAATTCTAATTGCAATTACAGGCCCTCGATAGAGTCCAGTATTGTTGTTTTTGATAACTACGTACCCGACAAGGCAGTAGGTAATTTGTGCATCTGCTGCTTTCGTTGGATGTGGTTGCCAATTCTTATTCTAATTCCAATTAGAGGCCCCCGATAGAGCCCAGTATTGTTGTTTTTGGTAACTACTTTCCCGACTAGACAGTGGGAAATTTGCGCGTCTGCTGCCTTTGTTGGAAGTGGTTGCCAATTCTAATTACAATTACAGGCTCTCGATAGAGCCCAGTATTGTTGTTTTTGGTAACTACTTGCCCAACAAAGCAGTGGGTAATTTGCGCATCTGCTGCCTTAGTTAGATTTGGTTGCCAAACCCTATTCTAATTCTAATTCCAATTACAAGCCCTTAATATAGTCCAGTATTGTTGTTTTTGGTGAGTACGTCCCCCATAAGGCAGTGGGTAATTTGCGCGTATGCTGCCTTCGTTGGAATTGGTTGCCAATTCTTATTCTAATTCTAATTGCAATTACAGGCCATCGATAGCGCCCAGTATTGTTGTGTTTGGTAACCTCTTCCCCCACTAGGCAGTGGGTAAATTGCTTGTCTGCTGCCTTTGTTGGATGTGGTTGCCAATTCTAATTCCAATTACAAGCTCTCGATAGAGCCCAGTATTGTTGTTTTTGCTAACTACTTCCTCAACAAGGCAGTGGGTAATTTGTGCATCAGCTGCCTTCGTTGGATGTGGTTGCCAATTCTTATTCTAATTTTATTTCCAATTACAGGCCCTCGATAGAGTCCAGTAATATTGTTTTTGATAACTACGTACCCGACCAGGCAGTGGGTAATTTGCCCATCTGCTGCTTTCGTTGGATGTGGTTGCCAATTCTTATTCTAATTCTAATCAGAGGCCCCCGATAGAGCCCAGTATTGTTGTTTTTGGTAACTACTTCCCCGACTAGACAGTGGGAAATTTGCGCGTCTGCTGCCTTCGTTGGATGTGGTTGCCAATTCTAATTATGATTACAGGCTCTCGATAGAGCCCAGTATTGTTGTTTTGGGTAACTACTTCCCCGACAAAGCCGTGGGTAATTTGCGCATCTGCAGCCTACGTTGGATGTGGTTGCCAATTCTAATTCTAATTCCAATTACAGACCCTCGATAGAGCCCAGAATTGTGATTTTTGGTAACTATTTCCCCGACAAGGCAGTGGGTCATTTGCGTGTCTGCTGCCTTCATTGGATGTGGTTGCCAATTCTTATTCTAATTCTAAGCCCTAGATAGAGTCCAGTATTGTTGTTTTTGGTAACTACTTCCCCAACTAGGCAGGGGTTAATTTGCGCGTCTGCTGCCTTCGTTGGATATGGTTGCCAATTCTTATTCTAATTCTATTTACGGGCCCTCAATAGAGCCCAGTATTGTTGTGTTTGGTAACTACTTCCCCGACAATGCAGTGGGTAATTTGCGCATCTGCTGCCTTCATTGGATGTGGTTGCCTATTCTAATTCTAATTACAGGCCCTCGATAGAGCCCAGTATTGTTGTTTTTCGTAACTACGGCCCCAAAAAGGCAGTGAGTAATTTGTGCGTCTGCTACCTTCATTGGATGTTGGTGCCAATTCTTATTCTAATTCTAATTCCAATTACAGGCCCTCGATAGAGCCCAGTATTGTTGTTTTTGGTAACTAGGTCTCCGACACTTGCTGCCTTCCTTGGATGTGGTAGCCGTTCCTCAGGCTCCCACTGTGGACTCCGACTCACACTCTTTGTAATGGACTGGAAAACCAAACATCCAAAAGGCCTTAGTTGATTGTGTTTGTCAATTCTAATTCCAATTACAGGTCCTCGATAGAGTCCAGTATTGTTGTTTTTGGTAACTACGTCCCCAACAAGGCAGTGGGTAATTTGCGCGTCTGCGGCCTTCATTGGGTGTGGTGCCAATTCTTATTCTAATTCTAATTCCAAGCCCTCCATAGAGTCCAGTATTGTGGTTTTTGGTAACTACTACCACGACAAGGCAGTCGGTAATTTATGCATCTGCTGCCTTCGTTGGATGTGGTTGCCAATTCTAATTCTTAATCTAATTACAGGCTCTCGATAGAACCCAGTATTGTTGTTTTTGGTAACAACTTCCCCGACAAGATAGTGGGTAATTTGCGCATCTGCTGCCTTAGTTAGATGTGGTTGCCAATTCTTATTCTAATTCTAATTCCAATTACAAGCCCTCGATATAGTCCATTATTGTTGTTTTTGGTAAGTACGTCCCCGACAAGGCAGTGGGTAATTTGCAGATATGCTGCCTTCGTTGGATGTGGTTGCCAATTCTTATTCTAATTCTAATTGCAATTACAGGCCCTCGATAGAGTCCAGTATTGTTGTTTTTGATAACTACCTACCCGACAAGGCAGAAGGTAATTTGCGCATCTGCTGCTTTCGTTGGATGTGGTTGCCAATTCTTATTCTAATTCCAATTAGAGACCCCCGATAGAGCCCAGTATTGTTGTTTTTGGTAACTACTTCCCCGACTAGACAGTGGGAAATTTGCGCGTCTGCTGCCTTCGTTGGAAGTGGTTGCCAATTCTAATTACAATTACAGGCTCTCGATAGAGCCCAGTATTGTTGTTTTTGGTAACTACTTGTCCAACAAAGCAGTGGGGAAATTTGTGCATCAGCTGCCTTCGTTGGATGTGGTTGCCAATTCTTATTCTAATTTTAATTCCAATTACAGGCCCTCAATAGAGTCCAGTATTGTTGTTTTTGATAACTACGTACCCGACAAGGCAGTGGGTAATTTGCCCATCTGCTGCTTTCGTTGGATGTGGTGTAGTGTGTTTATCTAGGTACCTATATTGATACTCCTATTCCTGACCCTTGTCCGGTTATTAATTCACTAAATGTCCATACACCGGCACAGAAACCCGTTTTCAGATTAGGTCATAGTGCATGCTGTCACATTAAGCAAGCACTATCCCTCCAGCCCCCTAGAAAGCACACCGAGTTCTCAAAACAAATCGAACCTCCAGCAGACCTGGGAAATCGTTTTGATTTTGCTCGAGAACTCCTGCAAAGAATGTAAGAACGACCAGTCCTTATGACATTCTTACTGACGTCCTTATGTCCATCCTTACGTCAAACTCAGCACCTTTCAGGTATAAATATACCAACGCTGCCCTAAGCAGAGACACGGTGGTGACGAGCTTGGAGCAGTGCTACTTGCCGGAGAGCCCAGCTGATGCAGAAAAGCCCACGGACGCTGCCCCTTCCTTTTGACGCGCTGAGAGAGACGCTGCCTTTTCTCCTGCCGAGAAATCCAGCCTCCGGCGTTTCCAGCCGCCCTCGCGGGTAACTGGGATATCGAGTCCTGTGACAGAGATACCAACCCTCCAGCCTTCTAAATCCCAGGTACTGAGCTGACTGACCCCTTACAGAGAATTCTTGAGTCAGATCCTTGGCAAAACAAACTTAACTTAAACTGCTACTTATTTACTCCCGGCCAAGTATTAGGCTTAGGTCAGGTACACCGGGGTAGGCGTAGTTAGAAGCACCAGTTGGGAGCGATTAGTCAATGTATATATGTATGTATATCTTTTATCCATTTTAAGTATCATATGGCTAAGAAACCATATAAATGCTTTTACAGTATTATTTTATAATTCTGTTTTTACTGTATGCACTTTACTTAACTATAAGTATTGCAATAATAGCGATTCATTTCTCTTGTATGAGAAAAGAGACTGATCAATAAATAACATATTTTTATTGAAACACGCCCATCTCTTATTTCTCTACAAACTGGTGAAACTAAGAATGCACGTACTGACTGAGTAAAATAGTTGTCTTTTGTTTTCACACGACTCTAGAGATATACTCTTGATTAGGGGAGAGCAAAGTTGTCATGTTCTATGGTTGTCAGAAACTAAATCCCTTCTTGTCTATCCAGGGAGGTTAAACTCCTCCTTGCCTATTCGAGAAAGTTTCTAGTGAACTCTGAGCTAGCTGGCACACATAACTTTAAGTCTAATATCGTCAGTAGAAGACCTAGTTAACCACAGTCCTACGTCTATACTATTGAAGATATTATTCCAATGCGCCGAGCCTATTGGGATAATAGGAACTACACTACATGGCGCCCAACGGTTTGGATAGGCGATAAATCTAACGCAAGACATTAGAGTAACTCAGTCGTGCTTTTTCACACAGACCCTTTTTTCCCATAAAACTCCAAAGACGTCTGGAGTGGGTGAAAGGTTAAATCCGCCAAACTTAGTAGGAGGAGACTCCTATGTATGGTTTTTGGTTTATTCAACATTGAAGGATACAGTGTTCCAAAATATTGTGCACCTAATCTTTGTTTCCGTGGAAACCTGATCTGCAACAAAACCCTTCTTGACAGTAAAATGTCAGAAACTGCAGAAGAAAGGGAGACAGCTAGAGTAGCAGCTCAACTCCTAGCGGAAGACACAAGTCTCGTACAGCAAGACCCGGATGCAATACTCATCCCGGTCAGCATAAGAAAAACTATAACCTTAAAACTTATAGAAAATGGACTGACACCAAGAGGTGGTACAGTCATATTCGTAATTGAGGCACACGAATATCGGCAGACAGAGGTATTCTATTCATGGATAAATTTTCCAGCAGCAAACGCTGTAACAAAGGAGTTCCATTATTACAAGATAGAGGAACCTCCAGATGAGTACACCCCTTTCGAGGAGGTGGAAATACCACTCAAATACCAAGAGCACCTGCTCTGGTTTAAAGGCGCCCTAAAACATAATGATCACATCACCAGGCTCGGTCCACTAGGTAGACCAGGAGCAATGTGGCCGGTTCTAGCCAGCTACACACCACATCCAGACATTGAAAAAATGTCAATACCAGAACTTTTAACACAGATAAAACAACTGATTAAAATACACAGACAACTAGTCCAATATGTAATGCGGACTTCAACAGTCCAACCAGCTATTAAAATTCCACAGCTGACCCCTCATCAGGGGAACACAAATAAAATCACACCACAGAACATACAGTCCTGTCTAGGTAAAGTACCCATTAAAAGGGAACAAATTCCATTCTGGTTAGCACAGAAAATCACTCAAATAGAGGCAGTATTTCCAGATACCACCCCTGTTGAGAAACACATAATTCTGACTATCTGCCTTCCAATGGGGATCGTACCACATGTGGAGGACTGTGACACTTGGGGTACAGTCTTTGCTTCCATTTACACAAAAACACATGGTGTTCCGTCCATGGCGGTAATACCAGAGGTGCTAAAACAGATTCAAATGAATACGGTCCAGAACCCGCTTTAACTCTGGGTATGAAATTACTGAAAGACTTCAAGCAGGTCTCGGCAATATTACTAGCAAACATAAAAGGGGAAGCAGCAAATGTGGCAATCCGCCAAAGATTGAAGGAAACAGATATAGCAGACCAACCATTTGAACTTGCCAGAATCATAGAAAAATCCTATGAAGAACTAGGAAGAGATAGTTTGGGTGGGAAACCAGTGAAACCCCAACTAATAGAAAATCCTGAAAAGGTATTTATTAAAAATAATCTAAACACTTCAAAAAAGAACTGGGATGGAAATAAACAATCCACACTCAAAGAAAAAAGATTCCAGTCCAGAGGAAGGTCTCCTCGGCGGAGAGAAAGATCTCCGGACCAAGGACACAAGTCTCCCCAGAGGGAGCCCTCTGAGAAAAAATACAACCTTAGAAATAGGGATAATTTGAAGAAACCTGATAGATATCAAGAAACTGATACACGTCCCTCTCGATCTTTTCAGACTTCCTCGCAGAAATCGGAAAGAAGAGGACGGTCAGAACACAGGGAAGAGCTCGTCAAGTCCAAAGACAAAGAACCTGCTCATCAAAGTAAAAAGTTACAATTTCCAAAGAAGAAGGTAGCCAGCATTAAAATAATCAAACATGCCGAAGATCCTGAGGACTCAGCTGAAAAACGGAGAGTGGGCTCAGACAATGCTAGACAGCGCAGCAGAAGTGAGCATAGCTCGCAAGATCCTAATGAATCATCTGGAGACAGTGGACACGAATGAGTACATTCAGGTGGAAACTGCAGATACCAGAGTTAGCAAACCTCATAAAATATATGAAATAACTTTACATATAGAGGGAGATAAGACTAGGAAAATAAGGGGTCTATTTTGGGATAATCTCTCCAAGGGCTATGACATCCTTCTAGCTGAAAAAGACTGGCCACCAGAGTTTGTCAGGGAGTGCCCTCATGGCGAAGAAATGATTATGCCTGCCTTCTCAAATCATATTCCAATTCATAAAAAATATACACTTGCAAGAAAGTGGGCAGTAGCCCAGGCTCCTGCACTATATAGAAATCATGTGGGATGGGATGAGGACTCTCCTCCTCACAAGATCCAGTTAAAATCTCAACCAACTGCACAGAGGCAGTACCCAATTAAGCAAGAAGCTAAAAAACAGGTCAGGGAGATCTTAGATCAACTTGAATACCAGGGGGTGATTGAAACATGCACCTCACAAATGAACAATCCTTTGTTTCCTGTCTCCAAACCAGATGATTCATATCGTCTAGTTTTGGACTACAGACACCTTAACTCATGCTGCAAATCGTTTGCAGTGCAAAACTCACACAGTGCGGCACTAATGAATAGCATAGTGCGCAAAAAATACAAAACAACATTAGACATCTCTAATGGATTCTTTTGTCAAAATATAGCACCAGAAAGCAGATATTTGACCGCATTCTCAATAAATGGCTCGCAGAAAATTTCTGTTGTTTGCCCCAAGGGTTCAAGAACAGCCCGGGATTATTCTCAGCGAGAGTAACAGAGTTACTACAAATATATGATGATGAGGCATTATCTTATGTCGATGACATCTATCTAACAGATAATGACTTGGATACTCACTTGAAAAGAGTGAACACCATAATACTTGGGTTCGCAGCAGAGGGTTACAAATTCAACTTCAAAAAGTCAAGAATTGCCCATCTGACTGTCCTATTTTTAGGATATGAATTATCAAGTGAAGGCAAAAGCCTGGCTGACAATTTCCTAGAGAAATGTGCTGTAATCCAAGCACCTAGAACACTGAAAAACTTGCAATCAATTCTAGGTTTCCTGAATTTCGGAAGAACTTACATTATAAATTATGCAGAGAGGGTTAAACCCCTCTATGACTTAATAAGACCAGATTTTAAAAGAATCAATTGGACTCAAAAACACACAGAAATTTTGAGATCTTTACAAACAGACATGTTAGTTAAAACAAAACTGCAAACACGCGATAACACACGCAACCTTGTGATTCGGGTCATCCCAGGAAGATGCGGATTCACATACCTAACCTCTAATGAGGGAGAAACGGTACCAATAGCTTACAAATCACATTTGTACACAGAAGCTGAAAAAACATTCAGCATTAAGGAAAACATTGTACACGCGGTTCAAACAGCTGTAGCAAGAGAAAGAAACCAAGCTGACGGCAGACAGATTACAGTCAGAACAGCAGAATCAGCCTTTGAGGCATTAACAAGCCCATGTAATTTACCTACAATGGCACTAAATCCAAAATGGATACAATGGGAAGATTCTCTTGCTACAGACAAAGTGAAATACTATTTTGATCCAGAAATGACAAAATTAAAAAATCTAGAATATGAAAGAGAATATCCTCTGCCAATCGACATTCTGCCCATACGACAGTACGTCTGTGTAATACATACAGACGGACATGCTCAACCCTCAGTTTGGGGAGAGCAAGCATACAACGCCTCATGCGAGATTACAAAAGACGTGTGGCGCGGAGGTAAATTGAGACCTCTATTTTCAAAAACACACTCAGTGGAAAATAATTCAGAACAACAAACTGAAATAATAGCTTTAAAAATGGCACTAGATAATGCCAATCGCGAATTCCCGACACTAATAGTGTGCGATTCGTATTAGTGCGTCAAATCATACAATAACGATTTACAGAAATGGATTCTAAACGGTTACAAAGATGACACAGGTGCAACAATACAGCAAAAATCGCTTTGGGAACAAATAGGTCTTTTAAAGAAAGAACTACCAAAGACTCACGTGATACACTCACTGAGTCATCAGCGTGATGGCGTTCACGTTGCAGGGAATTCATTGGCTGAGACAGCCACATCGGAAACAACTAAATCGGCTTCCGTAGCTACAAAAAAGCGCTCAGTAAAATACATTGACGGGGAGACAATGCTGGAGGTAAAAACGTCATCAAAAGGCGATTGCTCAGCGCTACCCCTCATGTATCCACTCATTTATACATACATAATCGATGCAAAGTCCGTTCCTTTTGCTCGAATCCCTGGAGTGGGGGATAGAGTGATTCCAAACATGGACAGGAGAGGCTTGTTAATAGCAGACGCACATATGGGTGAGGATCTTAGACACCTTACACTTAAGGATTCTCTAGAAGAATTACAATCAACATACTGGTGGCCAGGAATGAGCCTGCAACATCACTAATTTGCAAAAAACTGTCCAAACTGCAACAGAGACCGAAGTGGTGACCGAGACGGTGTATTGCCATGGCGTTTCACCCAATAAGGATTAGGCTATCGACATAAAATACCCAGTATGAATAATGCGTCAAATTAACATATAGAGACTATCATCACTTAAAATGTAGACCCCAGCTCTCGGCTGACGTCTGAACTGTTATAAAAGATTTGCGAGTCTTTATCGGCACATACGCAATTGGCATGCTACATTCTGACCAGGGTCCTGCTTTTAGCTCTCGAGCTTATAAGGAGGCCATGACCAGCATGGGCATTGCATTGCGGTACTTTTGTCCCTTTCATCCTGAGGGAAACGGAATTGTGGAAAGAAAAAACCGTGACATAAAGCAATCTATAACAACAAAGGTATTAGGTTCGGGAGCTGGGTGGGTCAAACATTTATTAAGTGTCCAACGTAGTCTTAACAATCTACCAAGAAATTCTCTGAGAGGTCTCAGTCCGTACGAACTATTATTTGGGACTAGAATGTTAATCCAGGACCTTGATAGTCAAACTTCAGTGGTTAAAGAAAAATGCTTTGATATCAAAGATCGTTTGGCTATTTTACAGGACTTAAATGAAACGAGAAAAGACCTGAGCAACATAAAATTGAAACAGCAGCCAATAACCACTGAGAAGAAACCACCTGTCCCAGCAAGGCCTGTCTGGATTCCAAAAATCAGGGATCTGGTCAGAGAGAAGATCGCGGTGAAGAAGGAATTTGGGCCTTCTTACAGAAAAGCAGTTCCTGTCTTGTCTGTCAACTGGACAAGATCAGTAGTACTACCGCCCCTTGCTGGTAAAAAAGAGAACCGAGTTGTATCCATCGACCTGGTTAAACCACAATCATGTGGCCGATAACAAGTAGTAGGCCAAGTGGACTCCCAAGAAGTAGTAGAACACCAAAGTTTGCTACAAACACAGAGGTTCAAACTGAAAGACTAATCACACCTGATAAACCTACATTGGTTCAACAAGGACTATGCAACAAAGCGATGGAACTTAAACCTCTTGAAACCCAAATCAAAGCTTTACATCAAGAAACTCCATTCTACAGTGGAGTAACCACAGACTATGCTAATGAAACAAAGCAAATACCTAAAGCAAAAAGGAATCCAGAAGCAATTGAAACAATTGATAGAACAGCATCTGGCTACTTCATCAACTTCGATGATTTTTCTGAAGATCTGAGTGAACCTGAGGAACAGACGACAATAAAAACTTTTAAAGATAAAGCAAAGGAACTCTTTCATCAACTAAAAGAAACCTATCTGATTTCTCCATGGATTGAACTTTGGGTGGCACTAGGAGTATTCATCCTCACACTTTGGCTCATCGTGGTACTATGCTTGGGACATTTCATTGAGGGAAAATATGCTACAATGGACACAGCAAGTCAGAACATCAACTTGGTCCTGAAGCCACACAAGTCTTCACACATAGAGAAAAGAGAACTTTCTTCAGTAAACTTCACAGCCAATCCTATACCCGGTGGGGTAGCATGGGACAAAACTGATTACGAAATCTATGGTCCGGTTGAGCTCCTGAAGTATCCTCATCAATTCAAGATTTCATTAAGTGATTTTGTAAAACCAAGCACATTCGCTGATGATTGGGACTTTGAAAGTATTAATGATATGATGTCTGATCTAGTAATGTCAGCTAAATTTACAGAACATGATTATTTGCAAGGTTCATCTAATTACGATCAAATGTTTTGTTACACCATTATGGTAACCATTATCTGCATAAATCTACTCAACCTAGAAATGTTTTAAATTTTAACCAATGGGAACATTGTCCAACTCCACCGAAAGGCAGTTCGAAGAAATTTTTTGATAAATATTCATACTTTTCGGGGTTCAACACTAGTAATGCAGAATCATTTTATTTCAAATTGTTAAATAAGACAGGAGTGAAACCATGCTTACAAACACAAAATTGATATATTCGGACTCATTTTTTGAAAAAATGAATACATTCGGTTTTGATTTCTGGAACAATAACATTGAAACGAAAACGATCTGGGGCACAAAAGATTGGCAAGTGCAAGGTATAGAATCATTATTTAGAGCCTGCATGATCCCAGAGCAAATTATATTTTTGAATGATACAATTCAACAGACATCCTGTCTTGGCCTAGCCAAAATTAAAGACTTAAATAAACCATCTATTCCAAAACCAACACCTAACAGTAATAGCTCTACGGATGTTGAGATAGACGTATCCCATATTTTAAACCAAAACAGAACACTCCTGATTGGAAAAAATGGTTGATCTGGCCCACAGACACAAATAACTGTCAAGACAGATTCCTGAACAAAATACAGGGGTTCACATTGACCAGGCCAGACCCAAGATACTCCCAGAGACAACATCCAGGGATTGTAACTACTTACAGTGTGGGGAAACTCTGCCTTCAATGGCTACATACATCCACACTGTCAGAAATTAAGCAACACTTAACTTTACTTAAAGAAGGTGCTGACTTGCGTGATTTCATCATGGGACCACGCAAACAGCGTCAAAAACGTTTCATAGCGGCCTCTATAAATGCAGCTTACAACGAAGCTTAGAAAGTAACTCAAATTGAGACAGCAGAAAAAATACGGGAAATTGACTGTGTTAATTTGGAAAAATCACTTTCTGTTGTGGACAATGGGTTAATGACTCTGTCTTCCAGAATATATTCACTGGACAGTATTGTATCTTCTGCAATCGATATAATAGAACAAGACTTACTGATGTTGCAACACGGTCAGTCTCAATTACGTTCTATTGTACAGCTTGGCTGGACGTTACAAAATCTGCGTTCAGGCTATGTGCCTTGGTGTTTAATCAACACAACGTCACTATTTAATATCTTTAACCTTACTGATAAACAAATCAGTTTGGCACAAAAGGGTGCTGACTATACAATTCTGAGCATTGAAAAACTTGAGAGATTACCATTGACAATGTCAGAACGACCTGTCATTGAATGGATAATACATGGGATAATAAATATTCCGATAACAACTTTCCAGTTTCAATACTGCCAAAAATATATACAGGCAGGCCAGTATGAAAGGTTGGGTAAAGGATACATTAAGTCAACATGGAACTTACCTTATACACATACATGTTACAGTAATAAGGGACAAACACCCACATGCATCATTGTTCTTTTTTGCGATTCTTTATTAGCGAAAAAATGCGAATCGCTAATAAAGAATCGCAAATTGGAATGCATCATAAAATTGGCATTTTTTTAGCGATTCGGAAAAATTCGCAATTTTATCCGAATCGCATAAATATGCGAATTCTGTAATTGCGATTTCGCATTTTGCGAATTCGCAATTAGCGAATACGCATAATCATGCATTGCTTGAAAGACACACCCAGGAAGCCTGGAGACTAATTACAGACACCTGCAAGGCAGTTCAAACTGCAGGAGTGGCTTTTGGCAGTTGGAGCTCAGACTGCAGTTGCTGAAGGAGTGTTTTTTGTTTGCTGCTTCCAGAAACATGGCTACAGAAAGTTCTAAAGAAGACCAACAACCTAGTAAAAGAAAAATCAAGTTTAATGACCTGGAGCTTGAGATTTTAATAGAAGAGGTAACTTTGAGGCATGAGCAGCTTTTTGGAAAGGAGTCCCTTAAAGTTCCTGAGGCAGTGAAGAGAAGGCTTTGGCTGGCAATTCAAGCCAAAGTTAATGCTGTGGGAGTTGCCCACCGTGACAATACCAATCTTCAGAAACGCTGGTATGATTTACGCAGTCGTTCTAAAGAGAAAATTGCGACAAGGATGAAAAGTGCTAAAAAAACTGGTGGAGGCTCCCCCATGGATAGGCCTAATACCCCTCTGGAGGACATGGTAGAGGGGACCCTTGTTACTGAAGCTGTCATTGGAGTGATAGAAATAGACACCTCAGAGCATGCTGCCACATCACAAGGTAAGGTTTTTAAATAATCTTCCACTTATTTGAAAGTTGGTAATACTGCACATGCCCCTTTTGTAAATCTTTCTCAACAATCTTGAAATCCCATTATTATTTTCAAATGCACATTTGAGAACAGTAGCAATACAGTCATGTGAATGCATTGTAGCAATGCATTGTGGGAAATGTAGTTTTCTCAACTGTTTCAGAAATAGTATTGAGAACATATTGATCACAAATTTATTAAAAAAGTAAATAAAAAAGGCCATGTGACTTTGCAAGATGAAAGCATGTTTATTTAAAATGCAGTGTAGGGTCTGACAGTGCACTCACACATTGAAAGTGATGCAAACCAATTTAAAACATTGTTATTCATTTTTAGAACATAAAAAGGAAAGTCAAGCATTTGAAGTTGAAAACACATTAAACATGGAGATGGAAATTCCAGCAGAACAAAGTAATTTGCAATCCTCTCCAATTGTAATTGGTAAAAAACAAAAGAAAAGAGTGCAGCAAATTCAAGACTCAGACATTGAAGAGGAACAAAGTGCACAAATTAATGAACAGATGACTCCTCAAAATAGTGCCCCTCAGGCAGCTAAACTTAGTCGGCGCTCCAGAATCCAACAGTTTTACAGGCGAAGGTCCCATCCTGCAAATCAAAGGACAAATTCACAAGATGAAAACAATGCCAGTGTGGTGGAAAAGAAGCTGGTCAAAATTCAAAGGCTCCAAGGAAAAGACATGCGAATAATGAAGGGCATTCTGTATGGAATTAGTAAAGACATGAGAGCCATGAGTAGCAGTGTAATTGAATTTTCCAAAGTTTTTGACAATGCACACTTGTCCACAAATATTAAACTTGAGCGCATGGCAGCAGCAATTGAAACCATGTCTGAGGCAATACAGGCTCAAAACATTGCCCATTGCAATAGACACTTGAGACTAATGTCAAGTATGCACACTTACACCAGTGCTTTAAATCGCTTAACCAATACCAATGGACATATTTTGAAACAAACTATGTGCATGCAGAGGGAGTTAAGTCAGTGCTGCAAACAACTCACAATGGGTTTGATGGAAAAAAGACAAGCTGATGATCTCAAGGAACATGACCTTAGTATGCTGCAGTCATTAAAAGATGACACAATTGATACTCCTGCAAATCTTACTGCAAACGAACTAACCAAAAAAGTTGGTGAACGACGTAGCTCAAGACAACTAGACCAAAAACCTAGCACATCAAAGGGTGTTGGTAATTTAAAAAGTAAAGCTTTAGGTGTGCGTGGTAGAAAGTAACTCTTATAAAAAGCAATTGCCTATGATCAGGATCATAATCCACATGAGGACTCTTTTTTATTTCAAAAACCATTGACAAAATTCCTAATTTACTTCAATTACACATGCATTAATGTTTCCTGAGTTGCAGCTGATCTGCTTTCAAGTTTGCAAATAAAATCAAGTTGATTCTGCACAAAAGTGTCATGGCTCTTACCTACTTCAAAAGTAATGTTCTGTAATTTCCTCTCTTCTTCTTCTTCCTTCTGCGGCATCTGGACCATGAAGTCTTGCATGGGGTTGTTGTGGCTGATTGTCCATGTTAGGTAGAATGTCATCTGAGTCAAGTTCTAGGCCTCTCCTAGTTGCAATGTTATGCAGCATGGCACATGCAGCAACTATTTTGCAGCACACCTCTGGCCTATATTGCAGGGCACCACCAGTCTTATGCAGGATGCGAAACCTAGACTTCATGACTCCAACAGTCCTTTCAATCACATTGCGGGTTGATATGTGGGCCTGGTTGTAATGCTGTTCTTTGCGGGTTGAGGGTGTAAGATATGGTGTGAGTATATATGACCTCACAGCATAAGCACTATCACCTATGGGGAGGGGACATAGTAGACATGTAATTAAATATCAAGCAAGTACAAGGAACAAAGTGTGATCAAAGGTATATTTAACCATATTTACCAAGCAAATAACCATCTCCAAATTCACCAGATAGCAGACGAGCATGGATGGCACTATGTTTAAAAATGTAGGAGTCATGGGCACTCCCAGGGTAACTTGCAACTACATCTGTTATGATTGTTTTAGCATTACAAATTACTTGTATGTTTAATGAATGGTAGTGTTTTCTATTTCTAAATATATACTCATTCACAGTTGGGGGACAAATAGGTACATGTGTGGCATCAACACAACCTATTACATAAGGAAAATTAGCAAGGTTGTAGAAGTCTAACTTAGTTTCTAACAGATCATGCTGTGTGTTTGGAAAAAAAATATGATGCCTTATCCTCAGCAGCATTGCGGAAATCATTAAAAAATCTAGATAGTGCACTCTGTGAAACACCCCCAGCAACAGCAATGACTCCCTGAAAGGACCCAGAGGCTAGAAGGTGAAGACAGCATAGCACCTGCACATGGGTAGGTATGGCCAGGGTCCTACGTGTTTGCCTACGCAAAATTGGGTCTAGTTCTGCTATTAGGTCTAAAATGGAGTCTGCATTAAGTCTGTACTTGTCATATATTTCTGCCTGTGTCTGACCAAATAAAGTTATGCGCAATCTGAAAATTCTTTCATTCAGCATCCTTCTCCTTCCTGCTGCTCTCAACCTCCACCTACGTGCCAGAACAATGATTGCTGCCATCCTCAAAGAGATCTGGGACTACTGTGGGACTCCTTAAATACACTGATAATTAGTTTCACATGTGTCTTAAAAAAAAAAAATTTACCACCTGCTCTCAGTACTTCTAAAAATAAGAATTCCTAACAGCGATTTTTATGCGATTCGCAAATAGCGATTTTTGATGCATACACTTTTTGAGAATTTTTTGCGATTCCTTAATATTGCGAATATTTAAGAAATCGCTAACCGAATTGCGAATTCTTAAATAGGGAAAAACTGAATTTTGCATGATTCATCCCAAATTAAAGAATTGCATTCGCAAACGGCCAAAAAATGCGATTCGCACCGTTTGCGAATGCAATTCTGCTTGATGCATGTGGGTGTAAGTGTATTTCTTAGTGGTAATAATTGTGAAAAATCACTAAGTGGTATACTTCTGTGTCAAGGCATAAGTTTACATGGGGCCTGTGAAGGGACTTCAAATAACCTTTCATGTCACCAGTTAGGCACACCTGCAACACAAATAGAATCATTCTTTAGAAGACTTTCGAACGGGAGTTACATTCTAATTGTAGATCACAGATGTTGTGGCTTGCTGCCAGGAAAACCTTATCTTGTAAGCGTGACTTCCAGGGTCATGTGCTGTGAAAGAGTATTGTTCCCGAATGATGCTCCAGACAGGGAGGGAAGGTTATGGCCCAGTTTAAAAATCTCTTCTATTCGAATTGATACTTTAAGCAGAATGAAGACTGTGCTCCTACAGACGCCAACCCAGTTGACGTCATCAAAAGAAACGTATGATCTCCAAGTTGCAAGGACAACGGCAGAGATTCATTCAATGTTATCAACAAATTGCCCCCTACACTTCGCAGAAATGCTGAACGAAATCTTAAATATTTCTGATACAAGTGGTATCGCAAGTGTATTTAAGACAGTTTTTTCAGGAGCTTTAACCCCATTCAAAGCGATCCTGGGTATTTTTCCAAATTTTGTCCATTCCATCTTTGGCGGACTTCCACTCCTGTTGGGACTCGTAGCAGGCATTTTATTCTTGCTACTCTTGCTTCGTTATGGCAAGCCATGTCACAGACAAGACTCCAGCAACAATGGAAGAAACGATCCTAGCTATCCGCTACCGGGACCGCATAACT
Source organism: Lissotriton helveticus (assembly GCF_964261635.1). Lineage (NCBI taxonomy): Eukaryota > Metazoa > Chordata > Amphibia > Caudata > Salamandridae > Lissotriton > Lissotriton helveticus. The sequence continues at coordinate 475,619,175 of NC_136061.1, read as the reverse complement.
AAAGTCCTTGGCTTAGCCCGGCTACGGGATCTAAATATGACCTGGTTTCTTTCATTCGGACCCTTCTGGCAGAATTGTGTTATGCCTGTATTAAGGTGCATGCTATGCGGCGAAGAATGCGTGTTGGACACCTGTCTTACACTACAATCAGAAGTACCATTGGATGCAGATACTTTGTTGGGTCCAGTAAAGGCTCATGCATTGTGCTGTCCCCAGCGGCTACCTATCCTGATGACGGCATTCGTGGAGACTTCACCACTACGATTGAAGGGTAGGGAAGGACAAGATGAAAACAGCATCGACCAGGTACGACCTTCTGTAAGCAGTTCTGATCGAACCATCATTGAAAGCAATCATGCGCATGACTGCATGGTAGCGACATTTTCTAACCTAGTCGAACTTTCACCAGAAGCTGTAGACTGTTTTTTCGAAAGTCTGTCTGAAATGATGTTTTCACCGGAACAGAGAGAATAACTTTAAACAAACTTGCACACGGCGTTCCCTGAACTCTGAATTTGGCCTTCAGTCTTTTGAAAACAAAGTGACTTTGAACTATTTTTTCTCTTCTCCCCTGAAAAGCGAATACTTTTTTTCCAATTCCAAAATATTTACCTTTTTGGCACTTATCTTCTGCTTAAAGGAAAACTATTCTTAGAGAACAGAGCTTCTATTCTTAGGAATTCTAGAGACATTACATTACCTCAACCTCTAGCTTATATGCGATTAATTTTGTTTATATGTGATGAGATGGACTCGCAATTTTTTCTGTATCAAGAGCCATTTCATGTGTAATTTCGCTACTCATTCATGCTGATATAATATGTGCAACTCCTTTTTGAATGATTATACGGCTTGAATGCATACAGTACCTATACTCATTTCGTGCATTTTTGCATACGCCATTTTTCAAATACAAAAAAAAATGTGTTTTTGGGGTGGTTCGGTATACACATGCACTGTTAGTTATGTTTACTATTGCTTAGGTTAGTAAATATGTACATAAAATTGTGGAGTGGGTGTAGTGTGTTTGTCTAGGTACCTATATTGATACTCCTATTTCTGACCCTTGTCCGGTTATTAATTCACTAAATGTCCATACACCGGCACAGAAACCCGGTTTCAGATTAGGTCATAGCGCATGCTGTCACATTAAGCAAGCACTATCCCTCCAGCCCCCTAGAAAGCACACCGAGTTCTCAAAACAAATCGAACCTCCAGCAGACCTGGGAAATCCCCCGCAGCTATTGTTTTGATTTCGCTCGAGAACTCCTGCAAAGAATGTAAGAACAACCAGTCCTTATGACATTCTTACTGACGTCCTTATGTCCATCCTTACGTCAAACTCGGCACCTTTCAGGTATAAATATACCAACGCTGCCCTAAGCAGAGACACGGTGGTGACGAGCTTGGAGCAGTGCTACTTGCCGGAGAGCCCAGTTGATGCAGAAAAGCCCACGGATGCTGCCCCTCCCTTTTGACGCGCTGAGAGAGACGCTGCCTTTTCTCCTGCCGAGAAATCCAGCCTCCGGCGTTTCCAGCCGCCCTCGCGGGTAACTGGGATATCGAGTCCTGTGACAGAGCTACCAACCCTCCAGCCTTCTAAATCCCAGGTACTGAGCTGACTGACCCCTTACAGAGAATTCTTGAGTCAGATCCTTGGCAAAACAAACTTAACTTAAACTGCTACTTATTTACTCCCGCCCAAGTATTAGGCTTAGGTCAGGTACACCGGGGTAGACATAGTTAGAAGCACCAGTTGAGAGCGATTAGTCAATGTATATATGTATGTATATCTTTTATCCATTTTAAGTATCATATGGCTAAGAAACCATATAAATGCTTTTACAGTATTATTTTATAATTCTGTTTTTACTGTATGCACTTTACTTAACTATAAGTATTGCAATAATAGCGATTCATTTCTCTTGTATGAGAAAAGAGACTGATCAATAAATAACATCTTTTTATTGAAACACGCCCATCTCTTATTTCTCTACAAACTGGTGAAACTAAGAATGGCCATCTTGGGCTCCAGGAGGAAGGCCACGCGGCCTCCCTCCAACACTTTCAAGAAACCCCGGGGTGGCAGTCCACCCCAGTTCAGACATGGCCATATGCAAATCAGTCTGACCCTGTGCCTCATGGGAACAGTCCAGCCTGAACTGCCAAGCCATGCCTTCCCTGGACCGGATTCAAGCTTCCTAGGACCGGTTTCTGGCATTACAGCCGTCTTCAGCAAGGCTGAACTGGGGTGGCAGAGTGGGCTAAAGAACGGTGATGGATTAAACCCAGATCTGTTGACAGGGTGTGAGTGTTTGATTGGTTCAGATGCTCCGTCCATCACCACCCCCTTTTGTACCACTTTGTTTGCCATAAGTTGGCAGGGTATGCTCAGATGTGAGTCCCTTGCTCACTTTGCACTGGATTCAAGCAAGCCGGGCTGAAGACGGCTGAAATGCCAGAAACCGGTCCTCGGAAGATTGTTTCCAGTCCAGGGAAGGCATGGCTTGGCAGTTCGGGCTGAACTGTTCCCATGAGGCACAGGGTCAGATTGATTTGCATATGGCCATGTCTGAACTGGGGTGGCAGAGAGGGCTAAAGAACGGTGATGGATTAAACCCAGATCTGTTGACTGGGTGTGAGTGTTTGATTGGTTCAGATGCTCTGTCCATCACCACCCGCTTTTGTACCACTTTGTATGCCATAAGTTGGCAGGGTGTGCTCAGACGTGAGTCCCTTGCTCACTTTGCCACTGGATTCAAGCAAGCCGGGCTGAAGATGGCTGAAATGCCAGAAACCGGTCCTCGGAAGCTTGTTTCCGGTCCAGGGAAGGCATGGCTTGGCAGTTCGGTCTGGACTGTTCCCATGAGGCACAGGGTCAGACTGATTTGCATATGGCCATGTTTGAACTGGGATGGCAGAGTGGGCTAAAGAACGGTGATGGATTAAACCCAGATCTGTTGACTGGGTGTGAGTGTTTGATTGGTTCAGATGCTTCGTCCATCACCACCCCCTTTTGTACCACTTTGTTTGCCATAGGTTGTCAGGGTATGCTCTGACGTGAGTCCCTTGCTCACTTTGCCACTGGATTCAAGCAAGCCGTGCTAAAGACGGCTGAAATGCCAGAAACCGGTCCTCGGAAGCTTGTTTCCAGTCCAGGGAAGGCATGGCTTGGCAGTTTGGGCTGGACTGTTCCCATGAGGCACAGGGTCAGACGTATTTGCATATGGCCATGTTAGAACTGGGGTGGCAGAGTGGGCTAAAGAACGGTTAATGGATTAAACCCAGATCGGTTGACTGGGTGTGAGTGTTTGATTGGTTCAGATGCTCCATCCATCACCACCCCCTTTTGTACCACTGTGTTTGCCATAAGTTGGCAGGGTATGCTCAGACGTGAGTCCCTTGCTCACTTTGCCACTGGATTCAAGCAAGCCGGGCTGAAGAGCGGTTGAAATGCCAGAAACTGGTCCTCGGAAACTTGTTTCCGGTCCAGGGAAAGCATGGCTTGGCAGTTCGGGCTGGACTGTTCCCATGAGGCACAGGGTCAGACTGATTTGCATATGGCCATGTCTGAACTGGGGTAGCAGAGTGGGCTAAAGAATGGTGATGGATTAAACCCAGATCTGTTGACTGGGTGTGAGTGTTTGATTGGTTCAGATGCTCCGTCCATCACCACCCCTTTTTGTACCACCGCATCTGTATATGAAGCATGGGAAGAATTTTCCTAAGGGTCTGGATAAGGGAGAAACAACTCCCAACAGCCTTGTTGACTTGTGTTTCCAAGGTCAACTTCTCATTGTAACCGATTCCCAAATTGTGAACCATCTTAGATGGTGCCAAAGGAGGATCAGCAGGAATGGGCCAGAAGTCCGCTAGGAGAGTGTATGGCACTATCCCACCCATAATACATAATATCTCTGTTTTTTCTGCATTAAATTACAGAGAATTGTTTCTCAGTCAGTGAACCACGTCCAGCATAAGGGCATGGAAATTATGTAGTGGTTGACTGATTACCCTCCAGGGAAAGGATAAGCTGGGTGTCATCAGCATAGTTACCAAGCCTATATTGTGGGATTTAATGACATCCTACAGGGGACTCATATAGGCATTAAATAATATAGGGCTAATCGCAGATTCCTGCGGAACCCCATAGTATATCTTGGTGAACTTTGAGCGGAAGGGGGGAAGGGCCACTGCCTGACATCTGTCAGACAGATAGGAATGAAGCCAATTCTGTGCCAGACCCGCAACCCGAAATCCTTTCAACCGTTTCAGGAGGACCTTATGATCGACTGTGTCAAATGCGGCAGACAGGTCTAACAGGATCAGTATGGTAGAATAACCCCTGTCTGCAACCATATGAAGATCATCCAACACAGTCAGCAGGGCGGTTTCCAACCCGTGTCCTGGGCAGAAGACGAATTGCATGTACTCCAGTATATCATTTGCCGCCAGAAATTGGGAGAGCATCTTCCTTAGCAGTCGCTCAATGATCTTCACCTGGTATGGAAGGAGAGAGATAGGCCTGTAATTTTTAGACATGCTGGGTCAAGTGAAGGTTTTTTTAATAGGGGTGTTACAACTACTTGTTTCCAGCAGGATGGGATCATCCCACAGCACAAGGATTGGCTAGACAGCTGTCTTAACAAAGGGAATAGTTCAGCACCTAGAGCTTTCCATACCCTACTGGGAAAAGGGTCTGGGGTGAATCAGAGGAAACAACCAGTGCTACTTTATTAAAATCTTCCACAGAAGGCATATAAAAGTGATCAAGAAGGGGCCTCTGACACGTAGTTCTGCTCACCCCAGTCCAACCCTCCTTCACGTCCAGTCTTCTTCACATCCAGTCCATACTTAACGGGCCGAGCTGCGGCGATCGGCGGCTATGGTAAAGGCTTTGTTGTGCGCGGTTTGGTGCTCTAAACTTTTAATCACACTGCATATTGTTTTAGGCTGCGAATTTGGGGGGTTTCCTTTGTATTTACTTCAAATGTTATGTTCCGGTAAAAAACTTTTTAAAACTGAACTTGAGGCAACACTGGGGGGAATACCTTTTTACTAGGGAAATTAAGGCTGCCTATGCAATCGGAGTGTGCTATACTCTGTTATTTCAACAGTTTTTTGTAATTCCATGGCTAGTCCTGGCCAGCGGCCATCTTGGATGTGCCTCCTGCCTTCTGCCTGCAGCTCTCTAGTCGCTGCACGCTGTACGCACCTTCAGCCAGTCCCCACCTAATGGCCTTTCCTCGGACGTGCAGCAGACGCGCGCAGCGGGTGCACCGATGGCGTGCCTAAGGCAAGCCCGTCTGCGACCGTCCGCGCCAACTCAGCGCCCAGGGCCAGAAACGCTGTCCGTAAGGAGTCGGCAGGCAGAAAGATAATTTGTTTGAATGGTGAATTCCTGATAAATTGCAGACCGCCTCCTTGCCTTTCACATTATAGTTATTCTTCATTGTCGAATAGGACGTTTGTCTGGTCGGATTGCGGGTTTAGGTCCACATGTGTTTCTCCTCGGAGTACTATGCCTAAGAATACATCTCCTAGGTCTCTGCCCATTAAGGCTCCTTTGATTAATGCCAGATCTATGAAGAAGCACCATTTGGATATTTTCGATCTGGCTGTTGACCACTCACTGGATTTTCTTTTCATTACTTAAACGTGGCTGGGTGCTTCATCTAACCCTATTGTCACATTAGCTACTCCGGCTGGCTATAAAATACATCGGGCCGATCGCCCTGTCGGCAAGGGAGGTGGCCTTGCCATTATGTATAGAACGAATTGGGCTCTTCATAGTGAAATTGCTAGCCTTTGCGAAGCTCTTGACTTTAGAGTGGAGATTTCTGCCCACCTTACATTGGGAAGGGCATTCTTAAAGCATGTAGTGACGCCATGGCCGAGCGAGCTTTGCGCTTTTCCCATTACATGATAATTGGGGATGTTAATTTGCATCTGGACCATCAGGAGGCCTTGGATTCGGTTGACTTTCTTGATGTGCTTCAATCTGTGCAATTAAGGCAACGGGTCACATTTCCGACTCAGGAAGCAGGTCACACTCTTGACCCCATCTGTTCAAATTTCCAGATTCAGGTGGATAAACCCTTGCCTGTTTCTAGGACGGACCACTTCACGATTTTTTTCTTTTGGGAGGTGGCCCGGCCAGCTCAGGTTGCTGCTTGCCTTCGGCGTCCGGCCTTTAGCAACATTGATCCCCATCAGTTTACCAATTCATTGGTTGCCTCCAGACCTCTCCTCCAAGATAATCTTGAGGGATATGTTAAGGGATTTAACACCTGGATCTCAGACTCAGTGTCAGCTTTGGCTGCGCCCTGCCGATCCAAGTTAGCAAGAGAATCGCCCTCTAAGCCATGGTTTTCCCAAGAATTGAGGGACCTTAAACATGAATGTAAAGTGTTGGAGCGGGCTTGGCGCTCTAGGGGCTATGGTCCGACGGCCAAATTGGCACTTAGGGCTAAACAAAGAAGTTACTACACTTCAATTGTTGCCGCCAAAAGCCTCTACTATGCCACACGGATTGATCACGCTAATAACAATTCTAAGGAGATTTTTGCTATTGTCCAAAATTTCATGGCCCCCAGCGCATTGGTTCGAGCAATGCCTGCCTCAACCACCTGGTGTGACATGCTTTCTCAGTCATTTGTGGACAAAATATTTAGCATTCAAGCTTCTTTTTCCGTCCTGGAGGGAGGGCCTGTAGCCTTTTCTTTGGTCCAACCGACTTCTGGCTTGTCTAATATGTTGTCCACCTTCGCGCTGGTTGAACCATCTGCTACGTTAAAAATTCTTAAAGCCTTGAAATCGGGATCTCCCAACGACCCTTGTGCTGCCAGACTCCTTGCCGCTGTTGCGGACACTATTAACCCGGAAGTCAATCAAATCATTAATAGGTCCCAGAGCGATGCCATAGTTCCAATGTCATGGAAGCAAGCATTGATTCTTCCTCTCCTCAAGAAGCCGTCGTTAGACCCCTCAATACCCGGGATTTACAGGCCTATTTCACTCTTGCCTAGTTTAGCTAAGGTCTGCGAGAAAGTGGTCACTAACCAGCTCACCAACTTTGTGGAGTCATTTGGCCTGCTGCATCCAGCTCAATCCGGTTTCCGGGCAACCTACAGTACGGAATCAGCCTTGGTAGAGGTGACAGAGGCAATTCGTGAGTATCTGAACGCCGACGGGAGGGCAGCATTGGGGATGCTTGACCTCTCTGCGGCATTTGACACAGTGCCTCATTTGCTGCTTCTTAACCGCCTCTCGGAAATAGGCGTTGCGGGTGCCATCTGGGAGTGGATGAGGCCTTTCCTCGAAGCCCGAACACAACAGGTCTGGCTTCCCCCGTGTACTTCGGAGCCTGAGCAGCTGACCACTGGCATTCCGCAGGGGTCATCACTTAGTCCCCTTTTATTTAACATCTATGTGACTCCACTGGTGTTTCTGGCGGAGTCATTGGGGGCTTTGATGATGGCCTACGCTGACGACACTCAGCTGCTGTTTTCTTGGGGAAGCGATGACGACTTGGTCCAGCCGGCACAACACTGTCTAGCCTTTGTTTTACAGTGGCTGGCTCAAGCCCAGATGAAGTGCAATGAGGGGAAGTCGGAGGTTCTCTTGTATGGGACCTTTCCAGACGACTTCAGAGCAAAGCTATGGACCGCCGGATTCCCTATGCCTAGTGCAGGGAATTCCCACCGCGAAAAATCTTGGCATATGGTTTTCTGAAAATTTGAATTTCTCGACACAAGTTAAGAAACTTGTTGGGATGTGCTTTGGTACTTTGAAAGCCCTGAAAAATGATCTTCCCTTTCTTCCAGGACCAGCTAAAGAAACAGTGGTCCGCGCACTTTTTTTATCTCGCTTGGACTATGGGAATGCCCTGTATGTGGGCATTCCTGGTTATCTTTTGGGCAAACTGCAGGTCGTTCAAAACTCTGCAGTTAGACTCCTCTTAGGTCTGTCAACACGGTGTAGTATGCGTGCGCATTTACGCTCCCTGCATTGGCTCCCGGTGGTGTCTCGAATTCAATTCAAGATGCTTTCCATTGCTCATAGAGTCCTGTACGACACAGACCCTAGCTATCTTCTGAACAGATTTGTCTTTTACACTCCTGCTAGACAGCTGTGTTCCTCTTCGCAACTTTTGTTGCAGACCCCCAAATTCAATCACCACAGGTTGGGTGGTTGCTCACTCGTTAAGAAAGCTAGTCTGGCTTGGAATGCCTTACCTTTGGTGCTCCGGAGTGTTGAGGATCACGCAATGATAAAAAAAACTTACAACATTCCTCTTTTAGGTGAGTCTTTGGTACCTTCTGCCTTTACCTTTGCACATGCCGGGACACTCTTCTGAGTCGCTGAGCGCGATACAAATTTTTTTAACATAACATAACACATCCTGTGGGGGTCCACAAGCTCCATCATCAATGCTTTCCCCTTCAAACCCTTTGATAATTTTACAGATCTTTTCTTCAAAAAATACAGCCAAGCTATAACACTGTTCTTGCGTGGGAGAGATCTTATTTTTTGTGCAGGTGGGGCTGGTGATATCATTCATGATTGGTGCTATTAGGTGCCTTCAAGATTACATCTGCAAAATATTCAGCTTTAGCGGCGGCAATATTTTTCTTATAGTTGAGGATATTCTCCTGCCAGGCGACCATATCTGTATAAAGATACCCCTTCCTTCACCACCGTTCTGCTTGTCTGCAGCCAAGTTTTAATTTTTGCAGTTCAGCATTATACCAAGGGGCAGAGGGTTTGCCTACTTTTTTTTACTAGTCTTTGAGGAACAAACTGGTCGAGTTGATCGTTAATATGTAGACAAAGGGTAGCATAGTTATCCTCCACCTGTTTTCCAGGGTCAAAAGACCCTCCAAGATGGAGTACTGGGGGGATACTGGCTTTTCTGAAGAGACCTTTCCAGTCCCTACTCAGAAAACTTCTCTTTTCCCTCAAGATATGGCCGATCTGTCTAGTTTTTAATGCATCAAATTTAATCAAATGGTGGTCGAACCATTCGACCTGCAAAATATTCACCACTTCCATCAAGTCTTCCCCAGCAAAAATTAGATCCAATACATGCGTGTATTAGGTGATAGGTGTAGGCTTTATCATGCATTGTAGAAGATGCAGATCCCTACAAGATTGTAGAAGATTATCATAACCGTAGTCCAAGCTCCCGTTAGCACACAGATTAAAATCCCCCAAAATAAGGAGTCTAGCGTGGGAGAGAGCCATATTGCTGAAGGCATCAATCATATTTTTCTGTTGGAGGTGACCAGCTACCCCTGGAGGTCTATAACAGATAATGCCAGTCAGCACCTGGCACCCATGGTCTTTAAGAGGAAAGCCCAGCAGCTCAATCCCATCAACCTCATCAATATCTACAGGGGAGAAGTCCCATGACTCCTTAAAAATAATTCCGACCCCTCATTCTCTACCACTAGGACGTGGCTTGTGGAAGGCTTTATAGCCTTGAGGCCCGCCAGACCCAGCTCCAAGTACGATCCGGGATGGGTCCATGTCTCAGTCAGAACCAAGGCATCCAAATCATGTCATTCTAGCAACAGCTGCGTCTCCATATGGTGCTTACAGAGGGACCCATCATTGAGCAGACCGCATCTTAGGGTGTCCCTTTTAAGGAAGTCAGCTACTGCCCCGGCCGTGTCTTCCAATTTGAACTCCCCATAGCCACTTCCCTGCACACCTATTTCCCGTAGTAAGGCACTCGAATACATACGGGCTGGCTTGACAGGTAGAGCTGTCCCAAATCCAGCAGAGTGTCTGGTGCTGTACGCGGCCGGTGTACGGATGGGCGCAGACTCCCTTGCAATATGAGTCAAAAGTGTCTGTATTGGAGCTAGGCAGCTATTTATAGACACAGCACTAGGTAAAACACAGGGTTGCGCTATAATCTTGTAAATACGGTGCATCCATGCATTTTAGAAATGGCACTGTGCTGCAAAATTTGCTGCAGCGCTGCACTGCACCATTTTCTTGTACGTATGCCCCAAAGTGTCACTGTTGATGTCATAGCAAATTTTGGTTATCTTGGTATCCCTGTTGGGAGCAGTACCCTACTCTGATCTTCAGGGTTGGTCTCATTATCCTGACTTGGATTCTGCATGCCCTCTCTGTGTCTTCAAACCTCCATGATACAATATCAAACCAAACTCTTATCAGACAAAGAAATACAAGCATATATTGTCTGGCTGCTTGATTGCCTGTTGATTCCCAGATTAGTCTCCTATGGATGAATTATTTCTACTGCTTTTAGGAAGTTATTCTAAATAAAATGAACATGTTCATTTTGTGCTTTCTGCGTTGGTATCTTCCACCAGTTCCTCTTGGATAACCATGAACGCACATCGCTTTTAACAGTGCATCATGGGGAAACATTTATATTTACAAAAGTCAGTTTACTATGTGAACCAAGACCACCCATCACAATCAAACAAACTGCAGTAACACGCTCCAATGCAAAATAGCCACTTGAGAAATTAGCAGAGTAAGTGCAGGTCCTCACAGAGTCGTTTGCATGGTTTGGAGTTGAATTCTATTTGCTGCTAAAATGACTGAGCCTACAGGTACATAAGATCTATTAAAGTTTTTCCTATTAAAAACAATGACATATTTCCATGAAAAATAAATGTTGCACAGAAAATGTCTGGAAAATCAATCCTTCTCAGTGAGTCCGTCTACTCTCCCATTTTAAAGCAATTTTGAAAGATTGCACAGAAGAATCCTATTGGAAAAAAGTATATCACAAGCTGTTACTGTAAATATAATGATCTGCTGAAATTGTTATAAATGAGTCAGGCCTGCACTGATGCTGAATGCTGAAGGACAAAGACATTTGGAAATCGGAGCAGTTGCCTCTCAAAAAAGAAATCAATGGACAGATAAATGTTTTGAGTTTAATACAAAGTAATGTGAGCTAGAAAAAAAACGACTTTCTTTTAAAAGTTTTCGTGAGTGTTACGATACGCCTTCACCCACCAGAAACTGTAAAATAGCGTGTATTTTTAGGTAAAAGTACAGACAAATGTAAACGCCGGCCAGAACTTAATGTCATCAACACCTGAACCATTCACAGAAAGGGGCTGGGGTCAGCCCCCTTCAGAAATCGCCTAATTAAAATGTCATTCATGTTATGGGCCAGCAGAGTGAAGCATTTATCTCTCCCTTCCTCATCTCTTCACTTTTAGGTATGTTTGTTCGCCTTAGGTGTGCGTCCCACTGCAATGCATAGGTGGTTAAGTCAAACGTCCATGCACTGCTATAGACGTGCATGTGTGCCCCTACATTTGGTTCCTCTCCTTCTAATGCTGTGCCAATGGGGAGTTTGCACACGATAGTGGTTTTGCACATAACTATAACACCATAACACGGTTTACTTTGCCATAAGGTGATTTTCCGTCTTTGCATGCGATGTTGCCATTCATCAGATCTGTGACCCAAGTGATTTTCACACTTGAACCAATGTACTGTCAAAAACGTTATGTCACCATGAGGCACAATCTTTCTATGTTGAATGATTTTATACCTAATATGCCACACTCCTCATGACTTTTTAACGTTATGTGTTTGTGCACTGAAATGTGATTTTCGTTTCAAAATGTGTTTTTGATCCTAGAACTGTCTCCACATTCCTGTCGATATAGGCCAACGGCTGTTGAGCACCTATATAAGATGTTTCATCTATATGTGTTTTTTCATTTTAATGTGTATTTGAAAGGTGTTTTGACGCAACTGCTGATATTGCCCCAAGGTGGCTTTTGCACATAAATGCAGGGTGAACCTAAAACTGGTTTGGAATGCATTTTTAACCTAGATATTGTTCGCTCTAGCCCTTTCACACTCCTGTTGATGTTACTCCAAGAGTTACGCCATACTTTTTACAAAAGGTGATTTTACACCAATAACTGCATTATGCACCTAAATAGTATTTTGCACACAGATATGATGTGGCTCCTAAAATATGTTCCAAACTCATTCTGATATTGTCCCAAGGTTGATTTTTGATCTCAGAATGCTGTCAATAAAAGGCGCGGGCAGCTTAATGCACACCTTTTGCATTTAATTTGAAATTGTATTGCCACATTTTCCTTCTAGATTGAATGATATCCTTGGCAGAATAATGTAGCTGTCACATATTGAATTTGTAGGTACGGATGTATGACATTACAACGCATGCTTTTACATCGCATGCTTTTACAACGCAGTTTTTACAACGCATACCATTACAACGCATAGTGCTTTTAGGTGCTGGATAGTGAATTGTTTAATTTACTATTCCAACTCCAGTCCCCGTGGATAGTAGGGAAGGTGTTGGATAGTACATTAAACCTATTCCCTATCCTAGAGCGCCCCCCAGCTCAATGCGTTGTAATGGTTTGCTTTGTAAAGGCACCGCATGGTAAAAGTTGCGTTGTAAAGTTTTTTACCTGTAGGTACATCTCAACAGTCAATATGTTTTTACAGTACTTTATGATTCTCACCAGACCTCAAATAACAATGTCGTTATATCTTATCAGACTCCATGACATATGCAACAACAGCAAAGCCTTTCAATACCACAAACACTGATCCCTGATAGGCAACACAGAGACCTTAATCACACCTTCTTGCACCCTTACACTTTTCTTTGTCTACTTAGTCCAAAAGAGCACTGCGAAAAAGTGTGTCTTTTTTGTGTGATCACCATCATGTTCATTATTTTTGCTCGTATTGTTGGTGTGTGAACTCCACACACTGGGGCACTGCTATCCAGGTCTGAATGTAGGTGACCTGGCCCCTAAATCATGGTAAAATTAGCTAACTGCTAACATATTTAATTTTATACTAAGGCTAATGTCTATAGTGTAGCAAAATACACCAATGACATGGAATGTTAAATGTCACCTATGGACAGCAGCATTTATTGTGCCATCCAGTAGAGTGACAAATAAAACATGGTGTCAGGCATACCTGTGGGAGCCTACACAAGAAAATTAAAAAAACGGACAGAATAGAACTCGGCATTTAAATATTGAATGAGTTCCCCCTATTTATGTGTTGTAGCCCACAAGGTAGGACACCTAGGGCCAGATGTAGGTAAATATTATTTACCGATTCTAAAATACTGAATTTTACCGATTCGGTATTTTAGAATCGGTAAATGATATGTAGCTAATTATTCGGTAAAGTTTACCGAATCTGTAACATTCGGTATTTCCCATTCATCCCTATGGGACTCCAGGCCCATAGGGATGAATGGGAATTACCAAATCGGTAAATACAGATTCGGTAAAAATGGGAACACATTCAAGGGTGGCAGGGTGTCACTTTGTCACCCTGTTGCACCCCTGAATAGTGCATGAGTGCATGTGGCAAACATACATGCCCTAAGGGCATGTATGTCTCCCACATGGCACTGTTAAAAAATCACAAAATTGTTTTTTAACGGTTTTCGTTATTTACCACCAACTTGTACTTGGACAAGTACTGGCTCCTAACTGCCCACAGGAAGATGTGGCCAAAATGCTCCCTAGGTGCTGCCGCTGCCCATTGTCAAGTGGGGCAGCGGAAAGGAGGACTGAGCACCATGTCACGGGGCAGGCACCGAAAGTGTGCCCCGACACCCCCACACCGCCTCACACGAAGCCCCACTCACCACGCTTTGCGGGACTCCTCTTGCTGCTCTCTGGCCGGGCCGTCTCCTCTGGAACATGGAGAACTTTTCGGGTGTCCTGGGGCTCCTCTGCCTCGTGGGACCTGTACCTGCTTCTCTTGCTGCAGGGCAGCAAGAGTCTCCTTCTTTTGCCCAGCCTCTCTCCAGCCGCAGGGTGGGGCCCGCCAGGCGCCGACCCTTGGGACCACACGTGGGGCTCCCTCCCTGTACATGGGGGCCATGCCTTCTTCAGCCAAGGCCTCCTTCAGTCTCCTCTACTGGCGGAGGGTGGCTGGAGGCTGCAAATCTCTGACTTTGCAGGGGCTGCGGGGCTCTCTCCTAACATACGAGAGCCCCGATCAGGCCTCTACCACTTCTGGGTCACCTTCTCCTCGCGTCCAGGGGTATGTCTCTTTCAGAGTGCAGGGGGGCAAAGGCAGGGCCCAGGGGCCAGCTCATAGGGCCCTCCAGCAGGGAGGCAGTCCACAGTGGCGGTCCTGATGGCACCCAGCAGCAGCAGCAGGCCCCCTCTCAAGTTAGGAACAAGTGAGAATACATACATGGGGTCACAGCCCCTTCTTATACACACATTTCCTTTGTCTCAGGCTATAGGACAGAGGGAGAACCAGTTACAACTGGTTCTTGAGCACTTTGTTGTGCTCAGCCCCTCTGCTCATTCACAGGACAGGGTAGGGTCATCAGACGCACCACAGGGGGTGGAGCCAACATTGTAGAGGGAAAGCACAGCCCTATTCAGGTCCCAGGTGAAGCTCCTCCCTGCCATCAACATGCAGATCTCCCCATTCACCACCGGGCAGACCCATCCTGACTCCTGGAGCCAGGCACACCAGCCAGCCCCTGTCACTCACAAGCCAGACAGGCAATTCACATTTACTGCACACAGAGACGCCAACTTCTAGAAGTGGCACTTCTACACTAGACACATTAAATCTGCGCACACCGTCGCGCAGCATTTAATCTCATAAGTTTGCACATACCAAACTTGCCCCTGCACTCCTCTCACATCAGGAACTACCATAGACACACATATCCCCCATGCATTCCAATGGGAGGGCAGGCCAATCTCACCACATGCACTCAGACTGCGCACGCACTTTACACTGGGACACAGTGTTAAAGTGCGCAGAAGCCAAAAACAACTAACACCAGGTCACTTTTAAAAGCAAAAAGTTTAGGGGTGAACCTGCCAAAAGAGCCAAGTCCAACACAACCGCCTTCCAGTCAAAACGCAGGGCAGACTATTCACCACTGTGATGGGCTTTCCTGCTTTGGGCGATAGAACACGGACGCGGGCCCGCAACTGCAGGGACACCGTCCTGTTCTATGCCACGGTGAACCCATGTGGTTCCTTCTGAAAAAGCTGTCTAGAACAACTGGGCTACCCCACTGGTACTCCCAAGCTGTCCGCGGCCCGGACCAGGCCCTAGGCCACCGAGGTGCCACTGGTCCTTGCCTATTCACATAGCGGGGGGTAGTAACCCCTGGTACATAGTAGCCATTCTCCACGCTTCCTCTACTCAGGACAGTTCTAGACTGCCACTGACCCTCCAGCCTAGGGTCTGCACTCTCAGGCGCACCAAAAGTCATGTGTGAGGCTCTCCTCCCCTACCTCTCCTTCTAAGGTTCCGCCCTCTCCTCCTTTGAGAGGTACTCATAGAACACCACTCTCCCAACCTAGGGTTTAACCCCTCAGGTTGCACAGGTTTCAGATGCGAGGACACCCACCCACTGCACCCCATTCCAGAGTTCTGTACCCTCCCAACTGGAGTTGTACCCCTGAAAGATGAACCGGTTAGGACACTGGTTACAGATGTCCTTCTCTCCAGGTCAGGTATATCCCGAACCTGGCCTCCCAACCTTGGGTCTAAAACCTTTGGCGGAATACTTGACTGGCACTCCAGGACTTCTGGGGACTCACACACCATCCCCCTGTGGGTTACACATGACTCATGTGACGTGTGACCATCTGTCTGGCGCAGATATCCCGTCCCCTGTCCACCTGACAGTGCGCAGAGATCCCGCAGAACAGAAGTGGTGTCACCATGGTCACTCCAAGGGAATGTAGCCCAACTGGCTAGTCCCTGACCCACTGGTTCTTCCACTGGGGAACACATCCCCGATTCACTCCTCACTTCGGACTGCTGTGCCCTCCCAACGGGAGTGGCACTGCCAGACACTAGAACCACGGGAGCACAATTTAAAGATGCTCCAGGCTCCGTAGACACTAGGAGATCCTCCTCAAATGGACTAACAGGACAGCCTAGGTCCCCAACCTGGCGTTCCCTGAAGAAACCATCCAGGTTCTGAGACTGGGTTTCGGGCACCTGGCAACTTTCAGTCCCACACTTACTCTTACTCCACTGAGACAAGACGTGAGCCCCTACACCCCACTCGCTACATTGGGACCTAGCTGGGCTACTCTGAACCTCTACCACCACTCTGGGCTGGAAGATACCTGAACCACTACTTTTGGGATCACTCACCAATGCCTCTTCATAACCTCTGGCACTTTCCCAGCGGTCTGCTTCCTCTGCAAGATCCCAAGGACAAAAGAAGTCACACCTCAACAGATGCTGGCGCAATCCCAGCCAACAACGATTGAGCAACTGCTCTTTGAGAACCAGATCAAACACTTTGTCAAAATCAGGTTCCGTGTGAACCTCTAACTAATCAGCCAGTGTCCCATGACATTCCTCCGCAACTTCCTCCCAAGACTGGTGAGACAGTTTCCTATTGTCCCTGAACTGCAACCTGAATTTCTCCTCTCTAGAACAAGGTTCCATATTTTGGGAACTGGGAATGGGAATTCCTGCACTGGACTCCATATTGCTGCCACCACTGGACTCCACCCTCCCAGGGGAATCCAGAAAACTAAAACTGTGCTCAGGGGATAATCTACCTTCCATATCTAATTTCTTCCTGGAAAAGGCCCTCTCAGCCTCCGCCATCCTCTCTTGCACACCCAGCCACGCTATTTCCTTGGCATGCTCCAAACTGAGCTTCTCCAAAGCCAGCTGGTGCTCCCTTTCTTTCCTCCTATCTACCCACTCCTCTGGGGACAGGGAAAGGGATGGGGCACTGTCCCCGACACTGGACCCAGCAAGGGACTCCCTATCTATGGGGTCTTCACTATCTACTGGCGTCCATGTCCTGTCATTCTCTTCCTCCTCTTCAGGCTCTTAAGGGCTCCCCTCAGACCCACCACCCTCATGGCGTGCGGCCCTGGCCCTATGCCCCTCCCTGCACTCACGTTCCCAGTCATCCTTCTGCCATTGGATTAGGTTGTCCCTAAGTTTGGACGGGGTGTCTGACCCACTCACTGCTATGTCTCGCTCTTCCCAGAACTCTACCAACTCATACATACAGTATCTAAACAGACCACAGAAATTAAAAGCAGACTCCATTTTGGCATGAAGCTCAGGGACACGTGCAACACAGGGGACCTAACTGTCTGAGCTGAAGCAAGAGTACACAATCTAAAAATGACACTCTTAGGAGAAACAATAAAATAAAACTCAAAAACAATATTCCCCAAACACGTGATTATCTAAATGCGGGGTTTGTAGTGCAACCAGTTGTCGCTCAGGTATTGCGCAAACGCAAGTCCTATCCTCACCGCTGACAACCAATGTTAGAACTGGGATTTCTAGTTGGCTACGTTTTGCGCCAAAGCCAGGCAGAAACCACCACTCAAGTCAGGGCATGGGAGTTACATGCCAAGATAACCCCTGCTCACCCCCTTCGTATCTTGGCACGAGCAGTCAGGCTTATCCCGGAGGCAATGTGTAAAGCATTTGCGCAACACACCCGCACAACAGGCACACCACAAAAAAAAAACGCCACACAAGGTTATATATAAAAATAGCCTTTGTATTACTATAAACACATTATATCATAATCACGCAGATACATCATGCCATCTGGCACTGGGCAGTATTTACAGGGGATTATATACACATGACAGGGCACGTGGGTCACTGTCAGAATCAGCACTTAGTGGAAATAGCACTTATAGAAAATAGAATAATTGTAACACAAAATACAATTGTAGGACACAATGAGTAACCACTGGTAAAAAGTAGGAACACACTACGCATTCCTAATCACCTTAGGCCTAGATGACACAGGAACACATAAACTCACTAGCATAACCTATACTAGGCAAGACAACCTCCTAATCATAAAATACAGTTAGAGATATCACAGGCATAAAGGCATTGCACATTGTACATAAATCACATTAGGCATTTATCATCACAAACCCAAATCACCAATCACCTTGCTCAGAATCACAGTAGGTACTGACCCCAGGCCAACTGGCCTTCGGTGGGGCTCAAACGCCGTTTGTCCAACAGTGTCAGGGCAGGCTGTGCAGGCAGCCAAAAGAAGAGTGCGTAAGAGTTTAGGGCCTAAATGTGGCAGATGCCCACTACTTGCTGGGCAGCTATGAAATCCCAAAGAATATGTTCCCTCGGAGCACACTGGCTCCTGTAATACTTTGGTGAAGCTGGGGTAGCACGGACCCCTGAGGACGCCACTGGGCCCTTTTAAGAAATATGGCCAAAGGTTGGAGCCATCTAGGCTCGGGAAAATACTGAGGCAACGTTGGAGCGGTCCTCAGCCATCCGGGGCCGCTCTGGGAAAATGGAACCGCTCTGGAGCTTGGACAAGTAGGGGGACACGGGCCCTTTAAATAATCAGCACAGGCACCACTGTGCCTTTGGAGCCCCACTCCGGGGCTCCTAACGACCCACAGGAAGATGCAGCCAAAAGGCTCCCAAGGCGCTGCCACTGCCCACTGTCCAGCGGGGCAGCGGAAAGGAGGACTGAGCACCAGGTCACGGGGTGGGCACCGAAAGTGTGCCCCGACCCCCCCCAACTACCTCACACAGAGCCACACTCACCACGCTTCGCGGGACTTCTCTTGCTGCTCTCTGGCCGGGCCGTCTCCTCTGGAACCTGCAGCACTTCTCGGGTGTCCTGGGGCTCCTCTGCCTCGTGGGACCTGTACAATAAGCAACTGGTCAACACCCCCACCCACTACGCCGGCCACACGCCTGATCCCGTCTTCTCTTCCAGCAAGTACATCACCTTCAGCCACGCCACCGGACTCCACTGGACCGACCACAGCTGCGTCCACTTCAGCTTCAAAAGATCCACGACCCACCACCACCCGCAACAGGTACCTCACAGGAATTGGAGCAAGATCACCGCAGACCAGCTCACCCCCTCCCTCAGCCAGAGCCCACCCGCCAACACAACGGACCCCAACGAAGCAGCCCGCAACTTCACACAGTGGCTGACCGCCTGCGCCGACGACCTCGCGCCACTAAAGAACCCTCCCAGCAGACCCAGAAGCAAGAAGGCATCCTGGTTCACCGACGACCTCAAGCACTCCAAGAAGACCTGCCGCACCCTCGAGAAAGCCTGGCTCCTCGACAACATGACCGCCCTCAAACACGCTACCCGCAAGCACCACCAGCTCATCCGCACCACCAAGAAGAAATCCCTGAAGGAACGACTGGACAACAACGCCCACGACAGCAAAGAGCTCTTCACTATCGTCAAGGAGTGCTCCAACCCCAGTAATAAAGTGTTGGCGCTGCAGCCCAAAATCCAGAGTCGAGGGGAAAGTCTCTTTCAGAGTGCAGGGGGGCAAAGGCTGGGCCAGGGGCCAGCTCACAGGGCCCTCCAGCAGGGAGGCAGTCCCCAGTGGCGATCCTCCTGGCGGCCAGCAGCAGGCCCCCTCTCAAGTTAGGAACAAGTGAGAACACATATATGGGGTCACAGCCCCTTCTTATAGACTCATTTCCTTTGTCTCAGGCTGTAGGGCAGCAGGGGGAGAACCAGTTACAACTGGTTCTTGAGCATTTTGACAGGCAAGGGACATCAGACGCACCACAGGGGGTGGAGCCAGCATTGTAGAGGAAAGGCACAGCCCTATTCAGGTCCCAGGTGCAGGTCCTCCCTGACATCAGCATGCAGATCTCCCCATTCACCACCGGGCAGACCCATCCTGACTCCTGGAGCCAGGCACACCAGCCAGCCCCTGTCACTCACAAGCCAGACAGGCAATTCACATTTACTGCACACAGACATGCCAACTTCTAGAAGTGGCACTTCTACACTAGACACATTAAATCTGCGCACACCGTCCTGCAGCATTTAGTCTCACAAGTTGGCACATTCCAAACTCGCCCCTGCACTCTTCTCACATCAGGAACTACCATGGACACACATATCCCCCATGCATTCCTATTGGAGGGCAGGCCAATATCACCACAAGCACTCAGACTGCACACACACTTTACACTGGGACACAGTATTAAAGTGCGCAGAAGCCAAAAACAACTTACACCAATTCACTTTTAAAAGCAAAAAGTTTAGGGGTGAACCTGCCAAAAGGGCCAAGTCCAA
The DNA here is from genome assembly GCF_964261635.1 of Lissotriton helveticus. Classification (NCBI taxonomy): domain Eukaryota; kingdom Metazoa; phylum Chordata; class Amphibia; order Caudata; family Salamandridae; genus Lissotriton; species Lissotriton helveticus. Next base: position 475,599,077 of record NC_136061.1, on the reverse strand, counting down.
CACCCAGCCATTGTACCTCACCAACCAAACTTACAGGTAGGTATCCATCTTTACAGGGAGGGGGGTTTGTGGGTGGGATGCCAGCACTTTAACTCCCAACAGGCCCTCTTGTCCCACAGCTCAGCAGGACAGAGCACTACACCATACACCCATAAAGATGTGTCAGAAATTCCCCCCAAATGTGCCACAGAACAGGATGACAGTTCCCCCACCTCCCTATGGCCAAAGAGAGGGGTGAGTCCTCAGACCCCGCTGAGCCTGCAGCAGCTGCCCCACTGCCAAACGTCCAGAGAAATCCCAGGGAGGATCGCATGGTAAAGCACCAGCCAAGCGCCAGTCAAGTAGCCAGCAATGATGGCCCCCTCTTCACCTTGCCATTGACTTTGTTGACAATCCTTACCCACACTTTTGTAAATATTCACTTCCCTGTCACATATTCCCATTGTAAATAAATACTCCTTACACACCTATGTGTTCGTGTCAGCTCCGTGTTTATCACAGGATGTACAATGTTGACTCTGTTTACAAGGAGCACTGATTGTTTGGAGTCATTGAGAGGCTGAAGGGACCTACGAAAACACGAGAGAACACTATACACTTGTCAGGTGATGGCAACACAGCCATTACACAATACTTGTCATCAAGATACTCAAATCTGCACACATTACAATGAGCCACAGTCCCAATATAGACATCCTGTAGCTGTGCATAACTACCCTGTCCCAAAAATATTAGCAGCCATCACAGAGCCAACAACAGGCAGCAGTCACAAAGCTCACCGAGGCATGTTTACCAACAACAAAATCAGCAGACAATGGCACCGTTGTACGTTTTCACTCACTTTCATGGTGGTAGCAGTTGATGAACTGTTAAAGCAGGTCAACACCTTCCTCCTCTCCACTATCCTTGTCACTGGACATGTGAGGGTTAGCAGGAGGTGGCCTCGGCTGCTCATCATCGTCCAGGAGCAGGGGGATCGCCTTGCGCAAGGCCAGGTTGTGGAGCATACAGCATGGAACTACGATCTGACTCACCTTTTGGGGAGAGTACATCAGTGCACCTCCGGTCTTGTCCAGGCATCGAGTTCGTGACTTAAGTAGACCAAAAGTACTCTCCACCACACAACGTGTCCTGCCCTGGGCATCATTGTAGCGGACATCACCCTGGTATTCCTCAAGGGGCTCAGCAACCAATGCCGGTTGGGATAGGCAGAGTCACATAGGTGTGAGATACACAGACCAATTTTTTAAGATAAACAGTAGCTGAGAACAGCATGTCACACACAGCACACTACTTGCCTCTGCGTACTCACCCACAATCCATGCACGCTCTGGATGTAGAATTGCCATCAGCTGTGGTACGATGCTGTTACGCAGGATGTAGGAGCCTTGAGCTGATACTGGAAATTTGGCACAGACATGTGAGATTATCATATCCGCTTGGCATAACACTTGCCCATTATTGGATTACAATAAAACATTAGGGATGTGCCATGAACATAAAAATTACCCTTCACAGTCGCTAATTCATGCCTCCTTGGGAAATGTATCTGTCTTTGTAGGTCATCATAGCAGACAGGACATCACGTAGCACCATGCTGAACATAGGTTGATACATCCCACCTGTGTTGGACACTGTGTACTGGAATGAACCAGTAGCAAAGAAATGCAGGGCCACCATTACCTTACACGTTGGTATCAAAGCGGTTGGAGAGGTTCTGCGAAGCCTCAGATGGGGCTCCAACAGAGCATATAGGTCTTGAAGGGTAGGTCGATCCAGATAGAATTTACATATGATGTCCTCATCGTCCATGTCCGCCAGCACTGTGAATAGACAATGCACATTTGGTCGCCTCCTAGATGAGAAGAAAGGGGACACATGTCAATTCAATCTACCTGTGAGATGTGCCTAACATTTTACGTGTTGACTAAGAAAGAGCCAGTAATGACTGGCAAAAAGAGTTCAGCTTACAGCACAACTTACATGTAGGGATACCTTGATCTAAACTAGTCGTGCACTTATCCTGTATTCACACAATGAGTACTCCCAAAACAGGTTCAGACTATGTGAGTTCCAAACAGTACATTCAACATCTTGTGTCACCAGCCCTGAGAGTAGTTGACAGAGCACGTGTGTGAGACAGCTACACTGCTAGCTTCTACGTAGCTGTTGTACCTGCCACATCTTCTTGCGTAAGTCGGACATGCCACACATTAACAACACAATTTGCACAGTGTGTGCATAAAGAGCAAGTATTACCATGATTTCAGCAATCTACACAGTGAAATAGGCCAATATTATGTGGTCAGACCTTCATTACTGTGTGTTGCTTAGCCATCTCACACATTGAAATGTGTACACATGTGGGAGTCCATCGCACCAAAGACCTGTGTACATGCACAACTATTTTTATAAGTGACATGTGAGTGAGTACATGCCTGTGCATGTAATCCTGTGCACTGAGATGCCATGTGTGTTGTCATCAGTGGGCGAAATAACACACTAGCATTGGTTAGCACTATCTGGTGGCATGATTCATGTGTCTACTGTACAACGTTGAGAACCGGCCATTGACACTGCCACAGCATGATGTGTCAATAGGTGCCAAAAGCGTGCACCACCACCACAATCACAGCCATAGGCACCAATATCAAGCAGCCAAATCGCGGTAGTGACCGCCTGGCCCCGACAGTGTGTCGTTGCCAATGCCCATGCCCTCACAGCCAATGGGAACCGCAATTGCGGTATTGATATACACATTGGAAAATGGCGGTTGGTGTGCTCTGCCAACACAATCACAGCCATGGGCACCAATTTCAAGTGGCCAAACCGTGGTAGCGACTGCCTGGCCCTGGGGTGTGTCACCGCCAATGCCCATGCCTATACAGTCAATGGAACCGCAATTGCGGTAGCCAAATGCAATTTTGAAAATGGCGGTAGGCATGCTCCCCTACCGCGTGGCCAGTCATTGGATGCATTCGAAAAAAGCTGAGCTGGAACACCAATTGCAGCAGCTTAGTCCACTGCAACAAGCTCATGGGGCTATACATGTGTGAGAGAGAGCCACACATTTCCACTGCTTTCAGACACTGCTGACTGACACCCTTCACCACCAACTGCTGCTGTTCCTATCTCCTGGACCCAGTGATGGCAAGGACTGAAAACATCAGGGCCCGTCCCTTCACCACAGAGAAGCTGGAGGTCCTGGTGAACGAGGTGCTCACACAGTATAGGAGGCTATATGGTGCTCCTGATGTCATGGTAAGTGTTTCAGAGCGAAAGTAGGGGAGTGCAGGGAGTGCGCACATGAAGTTGATCTGCTGCAGTATGTGCCTGAGGGTTTGGGTGATACACTGCCTAGCATGCTGACTTCCAGGGAAAGGGGCTTGTAGCCTATTTTACACATTTCCTGGACTACATATCAGGATGAGAGGGACATGCAGTGTTTTGCAGCCATACGGTGACACTGCAAGTTTGGTAAGTGGGAGTCAGGACAGAAATTGCCTGTGCTAATGGATTTTTGGGTCCATGAGGTTCTGCACAGGCTCATCTGTGACATTACAAAGACTTTCCGTCCAGAGGGTACTGATGGAAGTATGTTTGACTTTATATTGCAACCATGGATATGTCAGTATTATGCACATGAGTGAAATGCCTGAGGGTGACACTCTTGGTGGAATTTCACCTATGATACAGCAGATTGTTGACTTATGAAACAACCCCCTTCCATTTACTTCATAATGTGTACTGACTCACATGTGTAGGCAGTGTTTGCCCTCTCATATTGTACATGCATGTGACAGTTCTAATGGCCAACATTAGACTGCAGTGTGAGCCCTTCTGGCCTGCACACTTACTGCCCAATTTGTCAGGGACCCATCACTGAATGGACAGAGTGAAACATATGGGTTGTCTGCTACCCTATTCCTCAACGAGCTTTCTTAAGCCTGTGAATTACAAAAGACAGACCTTGTGATAAGGGTGTGAGATTGTAAGATCATATCCCTATATGTGACCTCCATGACACAGTTAGCAATTCACAGGTCAATGACATTGAAGGGTGTGCAGTGTTGGACACAGTGAGTCTGCCCCAAAACATAATTTGCAATATAATGTATGTCTTGCCCCCTCACATACTGCATTGCAGATGTGGGCCATCTTCACCTTGCTTTCTGTGCTGGCATTCTGAGTGTGTATGAGATGGCCAGGTACTATGTCCATACTCATACCTGCATGTATTTTGGTATGATTATCTCATGCTAATGTACTATGTGTCATACTGTATTGTCTCTATTAAATATATCTGAATAGCTGGGATGAGTGTGTGCATGCTCCTGTACTGAGACACAGTGGTACATAACCCAGTGTCCCTGAAATTTCCTCCTCTTGTCTCCCATGCCTGCAGCTCAAAGGCCACCAGCGTAAGGCCGTATGGAGGGCCATTACACACAAGGTGTGGGCTCTGGGTATCTCCAACCGACAGCATACACACTGTCACAAGAGGTGAGATGACATCTGCCGGCTGAGCAAAAATGTGGCAGAGATGATGCTGGGGATGCTCCCTCGGACTGGCAGGTTGGTGTGCAGAAGCATGACACCACTAATGGCCAGCATCTTGGCAGTGACACAGCCAAAGCTGGATGGATGTTTGAGGGCCTATCAGCAGCAAGTTGGGGGTGAGTATTCTGGGAAGGGTGACTTTGGGTGTGAGTGACTGCATGTATTCCAACCCTGAGCCACTGCGGAGATCAGTGATGTTTCTAACGTGATACAATGGCTTGTTATTGACCTCTGTGTTGGGTGCAGCTGTCATGCATTTTTTGCTACATGTACTTTCTCATGTCTTTAATGTACTGGCCCTTGACATTGCATGTGGAGTTGTGGCCTTATGCCATCTGCTGCACTAGGAGAGTCATGGACATCCTCTGGCAGTGAACGGCAGTGTGTCTCAGCTGAGTGTGCTTTCGTCGATGTGTGCAGTGCCTGGCCCCGTAATTGTGAGGACTACACATCTGACACCAATGTGCTACAGTAGTTGTGCACCAAAGCACAACATGGTGGATGGCAGGAGCTCATGGCCATTGCAAAATTACATTTTGGAGTCTGTTTCTGTGTTGTCCCCTTAAGGTGACTCCATATGACTGTGACAACATGTTGAGATGTACATCTTTTTCACCTACAGGAACATAGGTATGCTCACAGGGATCTGTCAGGTTATACGGAAGCACAGGAAAGCTATCTGGCTATGTGGACATCACATGGGTCATTAATGCAAAGTGTGCATGTTACCATGATTGTTTTGAGTTTTCAATTAAGGTTCCACATGCAGACTGCACAGGGTAGTGTGCAACAGGGTATTGTCCTCTTGTTTTGTGCTCTGTTCAAATATGAGGTTTGTATGTATGGCACTAAACTGTACCTACGTCTCTGTCTCTTGCAGCATCTACCGAGGGCACAGAAGGACATGGGTCGGACACCAATGGTGAAGCTCTGGACACGAATGCTACACATGAGCTCACTGACACTCATGTGACCAGTGCCTTGGAGGGGGACAGGAGTGCACTTGAGGAATCACACCCAGAAACACCAACCTCAACGTCACCTGATGCCAGCGGGGATTCCTCGATGTTGGCAGGCACAGGGAGTGGGACATCTGTGTCCTCTTCCACCACACATCGTCCAGTGCCCACCCTCCCAGCTACTTCCACTAGTGCTGCACATGCTCGCATCAGTAAGAAGGGAAGAGTGTCCTTCCCCCAGGCACCCCTGCCCCTGCCTCCCATGCTGCCCTCAGTGTTGAGGCTGTGGACCTTTTGCACAAGCTGTGTGGGTCAGACAGATCTCCTGAATGCCTTCCAAGACCATGACAAGAAGTTCGCAAAGGTTGCCTTCACGGAGGGCATACATTCTGACATGGGTGGGCTACACAGGGCTGTCCAGTCTTTGTCCTCCACAGTGACGGCAGGTATTCAGCTTTCACAGGCTCACAGTCCAGCTGCGGTCAATTTGGCAACTCCCCTGCCAGTGGCTACATCTGACGAGAGTGACCACACACCACAGCCCACATGCTCCTGGTACACCACACACAGCACACAACAGCAGCACCAGAGCGCAGACACCATCCTCCAAACAAACTAAAGTCTCACATGAGCGTAAACACAAAAGCCCTTCAGGTGACACTCAGGGGCATCAAGCCAAGAAGCCGGCCTCAGGCTCTCATGCCTCCAAATCAGCCCCAGCCAAGGACACTCCAGTCCTAAAAGCAGCTACCAAATACAGGAAAACAGTTGCCGTGCCTGCTGTGAAGCTGACGCCTGCTAAGAGTCCACAGAAAAAAGCCCTCTAAGGCAGATTTACCCACAACCTCAACTCCCACCCACACCCGGGTGAAGCTGGGACAGGAGGGCGCTGTGGGGTTTCAACTGGTCAACAGGGGATGAAGGCAAAAAGCCAATGCCAGGCCAAGCATACTGCCAGATCCAGCAGATCCCCAGAGGGAGGGCTACCACCTGCACCTGATTCATCTGTGGTGGAGAGTGAGGATGTTGTGCCCACCCCATTACCCACTCCTACCAAGACAAGAAGTGGAAAGGCAGCCCTCCACATTTTCCCTCCCTCACTGTGTCTCATGGCAGCAAGTCTCCTCCTCCACCTGCCACCGCACCACCAGGTCCAAGCAGCCCTCTGGCTGCCAAAGCCACTGATGCCTCTACCTCAGCTGATCCTCTCTCTCCCAGATCCAGTCCTCCAACTGGCCTCGACAATCAGCCACCCCCCCAGTTCGACTAGCAGCCAAGTCTGAGGAATAGTCCCCCTCCCTACCCTATCTCTCCCACAGCGGTACCTGGACTGCACATTGTTATCCCCCTAGTTGTGTTGCTTCCCATGGCAGTGTACGGTTTAACCCATTCCCTGTGCAGGTTCTCATGCACACTTGTGCCTCCTTTGAACTATGGACTGGCCACTGGCATTGCTGTTTGTCATGTGGATGCCCACTCCATGTGCAGGTTCTCATGCACATGTGTACCTCCTTTGAACTATGGACTGGCCACTGGCCTTGCTGTTTGTCACGTGGATGCCCATTCCCTGTGCAAGTTCTCATGCACACATATACAACTTTTGAACTATGGACTGGCCACTGGCCTTGCTGTTGTCTACTTTTGATGCCTATCTGGGAAATATGTAAAAAATACACTTACTCCTGTTGTCTACTCTGTCAGTGTCCTTGCCTAATAAAAATCTTTCTGTATGGGTATGGCTTCATGTGACACATGCTCTGTATGCCACTTTAACATTGCCAATTGCTTGTTTCACTTTTTCAGAGTTTGCCAGAGATGACAGGCACTTCAGTTCTTCTTGACTCTGAGGCTTGAGGGTGAAGTGATGATTGTTTGTGATGATCTACTGTTATCCTTATCATTCTATGGTCAGGATTGCTAAATTGTACACATGTCATGTTAGGATGCACTACCAGCACAGTGGGGAATTCTATCTCAGGATTACATGCAGGCTGACCAGGGTCCATCATGTCTGTTTGATCTTTCTTGATATTTGGACTGCAAGGTTGATGTATGGTCATCTTGTAATGGCTTGTCTTTCTAGTCACATGGGTACAGTTGAATGTGTGCACTTGAGTGGTCATGAAGTGTGAAGGGGTGACTTGGTCAGTAGTTTTCATTTGTGTCTACCCCTGCAATGCCAACTGCACACATGTATGACCCAGGAGCTGATTGCCTGTTTATTTGAATTGTCAGCCCTGTGCTTGTGATTGTGGACAGATGTAGGAGTTGTAGGTTGTACACTGTGCAGTGTGTTGGCGTGTCCTTGCAATCCTGAGGGACACCTACTTGTTGTTGCTGCCAGTTGTGAGTAATAGTATGCAGAGTGTGTGACTGCCATGTCTGTGTTGTGTTTTGTTCATCAGCCATGTGTCTTGTTACTGTTTGTGCTAGCTGTGCAGACCGGCTCAGCCACACTGACATTGTTGGTGAGTTTCCTCATGCATCGCTGTCACTTGACACATTTTTTGGCTCCAGTATAGTATGTGGAGTCATTTTTTTTTTAAACTTGTTTTTATTGTTGCATCATCAAGCATGAAAACAGAATGAATCATCTGCTGGCGTGGCATCAACATTCAGCCGCGGTCAGCAATTCGTGCAACTTTTCTGCATATAAACCTAAGCAATTTGGCATTTCATCCACTGAACATCACAGACCACTCAAACAAGTATCCAGGCTAGGATACAGGAAATAAACTCCGCATGAGAGAAAGGAGATGAACAGTAGACATGTGAGTCCCCGCCATGGGGGTCGTTGGATCAGGGCCTGTATAGTTCGCATAGTGGTGGTGCCAGGTAACTGGGGTGACAGAACTGTGGGGGGGAGCATGTAGGCGGTAGCAAGAGCATAGCAGGAGGAGACGGGTGTCGGGCGATGGGTAGCAAGGGGGTCCACAGTATTTGCTCACAGTGAGGTAGAGCGGCCAGAGGGTGGAGTCGTCCCGTGCACGGAGGCAGCGGGACGGTCGGCATGGGGTGGGGGGCGTTGTCGACGAGGGGGCGTGGAGTACCGGGCTCCGGCACAAGCAAAGAGGGCAGCAGTCAGGGATTATGGGCTCACTCGAGTGGGCGGGAGGGGGGGAAGGGGGGGTAGGCTTAGGCGGGTCATCAGCGCGCAAGGACTGCCGGAAGCTATGGAGGAGCATGGCCCATTCCATAGAAATGGGATGTTTACGCGCACCCTTGGCCTCCTCCTCCCGGAGGGAATCTTCCTCGGCCGCCGCCTACTTACAGACTGCCCCTGTCCATGCCGCTATGGGGGACCTTCCGGGGATCGCCAATGCATAGCTATACATCTGTTCGCCAATAGTAGCGCTAAGGACACAAAGCGTCTGTGTGTCGGGACCCGTTTAGAGATGTGAAAAATACCCAGCGCGCTGGATTCCCAGGAGGCTAGGGTTGTGAGGCCTGTGAGATCTGTCAGCGTGTCGTGTACCGTCCGCCACAGGGATTGGAGGCCGGGGCAGCTCCAAAACATGTGGCGGAAGTCTGCATCGGTGGAATGACATCTGGGGCATAGGAATTGTGTCGTGGGATAAAACCGTTGCAGTCGCGCCGGTGTGAGGTAAGCCCTGTGTAGTATGTAGTATTGGATGTTTTTGAAACGGGCGTTCCTAGAGACTCGTTTCGGGGCCTCAAGCACCTTGGTCCATTCCGAATCATGTAATGCGCGTCCGATGTCTTCCTCCCATGTGGCCCATAGGGTAGTCAGGAGGGCGTACGAGAGTTCTCTGATCGATTTATAGAGCCAGGTGACTAAGTGGCGTCCCACACCCATACGCAAGATAGTGTGCATAACTGGATGCGTGTCTGGTTCGCCGGCCTGAAGATTATGGTAAGGACGGAAACCCTCAAGCAGCTGTCGGTATTTGAGGAATTGACCTGGGGGAAGTGCGAACTCAGCGACTAGCCGGTCGAACGACTTCAGTTGACCCTCCTCAAAGAGCGACTCCATGTCCGTGATGCCGCAGTGTGTCCATTCCGCAAGCATAGGAGCCGAGAAATAGAATTCCCGTCTGGGGCAGCCAACCAGCGGTAGTGACGGGGAGCACGGAATCCTCCCGGGGGATATCCGGTGGATCCGCATTATGCATCGATGCGCTATCATGACTTGGAGGGGATATGTTCGTCGTGGTTTGGTGCCCGGGAGGAGAAGACGGATAAGCTCCGGGTTCGTGATTCTGCCGGTCGGGGTGCAGGTCCGCCATCCAATACGACAGCCATTGGGCTGCGCCGCTAGGAAATAGGACTCAAAGGAGCCCGCCCTGTGTCGTGGGGAGTTGGAGGGTTTTCAGGGCCACTCTGTGTCGACCCGAGCCCCAAATAAGGGTGCCCAAGAGAGAGTTGAGGTCCCGGAAAAAGGACCCAGGTGGCACCACTGGTAGGTTGGTAAAATGATAGAGGAGCCGGGGAAGCATTACCATTTTAGCCAGGGCTATCCGCCCCATCGGGGCGAGCGGGAGCTTGGTCCAGAAGGCAACAGTCGGGCGAAGGCTAGCTAGCGTTCTACGGTGATTACCGTCAAAGATGTCGGTCGGAGAGTGATACAGGCGGACATCGAGGTATCGGGGGGCCTCCGCGGACCATGCGAGTCTATGGGTCCCCAGCTCAACGTCCCGGGGTGGCAATTCCGGGTGGAAGGGGTAGATCGGGGATTTGTCCCAAATCACTCGGAGTCCCGAGGCATCTGCGAATTCAGCGAGCGCCACCCCTATGGGGGTAAGATCAATTTCAATGTCCCGGACATAGATGAGGAGGTCATCTGCGTACATTGAGATGCAGTGCGTGACGTATAGTATGTGGAGTCATATTATTCCCTATCTGTGCTTCTGATGCCTACCCATTGTGAGTGATTCCTCTATGTGTTTGTATACAGTACACTCCTGACCTGTCCAATACTGATGTACACACCACTTCAATCTCATGTCACCTACCCCTTGGGTTGCCAGTGTGTGAGCCTCCCCACCACTTCATTTGTGACACCTTGCTTTGTGGTGCTGATCTGTGCACAGGACCAATGTGCCACTCAGGACACTTTCCTAATTAGTAATATGTGATTTTCTTGTACTGGTTTGCAGTCAGGGTTGCTCATGTGCAGTGCAACTGTTTGTGCTGCACAGTCCTCTGGTCATGTTGTTTACACCTGGGTGTCCCTGAGTTGAACATCTGTGTGTGTTGTGTAAGCTGTATGTATGTTTGCTGAGGTACCCTTCCTGAGTGTGATGTTGTCTGTGTTCTGTGCTGATTTGTGTTGTGGGAGTGCATGTTGTGGCACTGTGCTGATTTGGTTGGTGTGTACACTCTGCTTGGCCTGCATGCATTGCTGTGAGTTTATGTTGCCTTGTACTTGCCTGATATGCATCCCCCTGATGTCCAGCTGAGTTTGCAATGTGATAGATTCACATGTGCATCTGTTGTGTTTTTGTTGTGGATGTATGCAGTGTTTGGGCTGTGTTGGCTCTTTCTGTAGACATTGCTGTGTGTGTGTGATGTTCTATTTGCATGACATTGTGTGTGAGTGGTTTGTGCATTGTGATACATTCTGATGTGTGTTGCAAGTATAGTGTGCATTACTTGTGTGTGTCACACGAACATGCAGCTAGGTGTATTCTTGTTACTGGGCTTGTTTTGAGTGCACACTAGTGCTATGTCCTCATATATTTGACCTGTCACTTTTCAGGATTCAGCATGTGCATGCTTGTGGTACACTATGACACCACGTACACATGATGGGTGGTGTGTTGCCTCTGTCTGTGTTAGCTTATTGTCCCATTGATCCCAGTTTGTGTTAATGATTGTTTTGAGATGATGCAATTCCTGTTTGTGTTGGGGTATGGTGACTGTGCATTGGTCCTGAGTAACAATGTCGTGTACTTTTGTTTTGTCTCGGGTCCCATTGCCTTCCCAATGTCTGGGTGGCCATATTTGGGCTTGTTGGACTCCTGTGTATGTTGTTTGTGAGGTTTGTGTTTGGCTATGGTTTTTGTGCCTGCATTGGCTCAGGCATCCCTGAGTGTGGGCGTGATGTTTGTGGATGCACCACAGGGAGTGTGGTTGGTTGTCAGTGTACTCACATGACATCATTTGCACCATTCTGTGTATTTAACACTGGTGTTGAGTGTGGGTAGAGGAGGGGTATGTGTGAAAGATCCAACTTGTGTTTCACAGTCAGGGAGTGTGACAATGAGCCATGTGTGTTGTGATGATGACATACACATGTCAAGTAAATTGAGACAGATGTGTGGCTAATCACTGTTTGACTTCAGACACTTCCTATCATTCCTGTGCCCATGCATGGCTTGCCTTGAGGTCTCCTTGAGTTGTTGCACGGAGGTCACTTTAGTTTGATTTCACTCACTATGCCACCCATGTCTGATTTGATGGCCTAAGGGTGGTGTGATATGTTCCTTCTCTTGCATGTGATGTACACATTCTTTGTGGCTTGCTCCATGGCTTGCCAGCACTGTCCACTTCACTTTTGGCTAGCCCATTTATTTTCCTCCATTGCTGCTGACATCTGGTATGCGTATGTGGCTGTGTGTCAGGGTGGGGTGTGTCTAAGTGACTTGACAGGCAGTGTGGCCAATTTAGTGGATGCTCATATGCAGTGTGAGTCTTCATTTTGTGATTGGACTCAGTTTGCTTGACATGAGTGGAGGGTAGGTGTGAGGAGGAAGGATGCCCTGCCCCTGAGCTTCTGTGCAGGGTGTTCCTCTTCACTCCGACATCCTAAGACAGGCTCCCTGGTTATTTGGCGTGTGTGGTGCAGGGTCTGGGTACACATGGCAGATGAATTGTGCAGGGGGCACAGGAGGAGCACACAGCATGTCCCCAAATGGGTGTGGGGGACGTAGCGTGTGAAGGGTGGAATTGGGGCCCTGTAAATCTTTGTGGACTGCTCATGTCTGGCACCGGCCCTGCCTACTATATTCTGTGTAGGTTTTTCCACATCTGCACCGCTGCGGTGACATGAACGGGAGATTGCAGTGATTTCGCAGTTGATGGGTGACCCGGATGAGGAAGGGTGTCTTCCTGTCCCCACCAGAGTATCTGATGTGGACAGGAACCATATATCAGCCCAGGAGTTGTGTGTTGTGGTTGTGTGAGGAGTTGTGTGATTGCGTACATGTGGCGTCCGCGACGGTCCATTATTTGCTGGTAGTGGATCAGGTACAGCACCGAAAAGGCTTGTAGAGCTGGATCCATTGCAGGTGGAGGGGACCCGTAGTCTGGTTTCGCTCTCTGCTGTTGTGCTTCTTCCACCTCCAGTTGGGTGTTCTCTCCGCTTCGGTGTGCCAGGCTGTTTGGGGCATCCTGATTTTTACGGCGGATGGGACGTCATTCCGCACAGCGGAGGGTCCCTATTGGCTCCCACCTCCACGGTGGCAGGTGCAAATTTGTGGCGATTCACGTTGCACCGGGTTGGACGGGAAATGCGCTATGTTTGCCCATTGTAATATTGCGGGCACGAGGACCACTGCTGGAGTGCTGAAAATGACATTTTGCACCACCGCCAGCACCGCAGATGTGCCTTCGCCCGCCATCCTAATGAGCCCCTTAGTTCTGTCTACCTGAGCCTCCAGTTTTCTAAGTAGCATTATAGCCTGATGACAGGTAGCGCTCTCAGTGTTTCCTTTTCATTCCCTTTCATGAGGTGTGAAAACTACTCACAGAGCTGAAACAGTGACTTGAGGAGCTGTGGCCTAACAGACTGAGCTGTTAACTTCAGAACTGGAGAACCAGATTCTAGTCCTGGTGTTGGTTCGACATATTGTGATTCTGGGCAAATCACATTGAATGTCAAAGTTGCCTCCGACCAACATCGTCTCGGACTCGAGACCGACTGACCTCAGGTCGGCAATTCTGACCACCTTATTACGATGTGACTGTACACTGTTCGGTTGCATACTCATTATGGGAGCTTGTGTCACAGCTGTAAACTAGCAGTAATAAGGCACATATAGAGAATTGGTGTGGGGGCGGTGTAAAACCCTGTACCCTGTGGCAACCACAGTGAATGAATTTACAGAGGGGCACCATAGGTATCCCGTCAACCACCAACCGTTGACCTCAGAGGCAAGAGGGCCCTGCTAGTGGCCCCCAAAGTTACTTTGAGACAGCCTTTCCATGCCAGAAAGGCCAGCATAGAAAGGCTGTGAGAAAATGGCATTGTAATCCCCATGGTGGAAACGTCATCTATAGGGGATCGCGGTGCAATTCCGACCAGCTGGAAGACTCCGAGTGTCAGTCCGAACAGAGTTGGAATGACTGGCCAGTGAACATACCGGCTGCTGACATTGTAATCAGGCGGTCGGACCGCAAACCGACTCCGCTGGTCAGAAAGCCTCCGGCTGCACTTGGAAAGCTTCCGACTAGCGGTCAAAGGTTTTCTGACCGACATCATAATCACCCTTTAACCTCCTCTACCAAAGAAAAAATACATTGGGCCTCTGTGATGTAATCTGGTGCTCATGTAAAGTACTTCAATGCCTTTAGACTGAGTTTGCGGTACATCCAACTGCAAAAAAAATACCTTGGTGTGGGGTATGTGACATATATATCAGCTCATAAAGGGCAACTTGGCAAGGTTTATGAACTTCATTAACTTGATTCAGACCAAGGTGAGGCCTGCCAATATATAGTAACTTTTTTAAATGGAGACCTGTGGACAGAGAAGCCTTTTCTTCCAAGGGCCCTTTGTAGCTAGCTTGACTCCACACCAATGGGAAGGAAGCTTTTCACAAAGTTAATTTGATGTGGTTGAAAAGGAAAACCCAACTCATTTCCCTAAACACACCACTCGGTGGCACATAAATTCACTTTGTGGGCAAAAAGAATCTGCAATGTTGGATCAGCCTCAGTATGCACTGGGGGATGGTTTGCAATAAGGCAAGCAGGATGCGCACAAAAGTGAGAAGGTTTCCTTTGGGAACTTTCTCCTCATTGGCAAGGATGTGTCCAATAGCCACCCATACCAAATGGCTAGTAAATCTTATTAAAGGTGTACCTCCTCAACAGTTCATCAGAACATATTCTAGGTCTGTGAATAGATTTATATATTATATCTAGTTGAAATATAATAAAATGTACATGTTTACATTTTAATCTTCAAAGTTAAAAAAAAATAATCCATATTTGTAAAGCGCGAACATATCACCCCTGAAGGTTTCAAAGCGATGGTGGCTGTCGGGGAGATTAAGTGAGTGGTTGCCCAGATTCACATGATGCTGAGCTGCCACCGGCGATCAAACCATGATCCCTGCGCTCTGGAGTCAGCCGCTGTAGCCACTACACCACACCCCTCCCTCTCACAGTTATATTGTTATGTTATCTCCTCTTGTATGGAGTAACACAGCTAGCTCTTGAAAGATTATCAATGAGCTAAAGTAAAACTACTTCTTCGAGCAAGGGAACTAAGCAATCATAAGGATCATTGAAAAAGCTGAGACGTTAGCCTTTTGATGAATGTACCTAATTTATTTTAGGGCTGGATGGAAGATGGAAACTTATAAAAAGATCAGGATGCTCCTACTCTTAACTCTATGGATTCTGGGAGAAGTAGCAAGAGCCCTACCTGCTTATCTTAAAGCCCATCAAGGTTGATAGAAGGTTACCCACAAGGGAAGGTAGCTATGGCCACTGCAGTAGAGTGCTCTAAGATTATGACAGAACAGCTTAAAAATATATTATTTAACAATTCATAAAATCTATAAAAAACACCAACAATATATTTTATATAACATATTTCATTTTAAATGCAATTACATTTTAAAAGTATAACATACTGATCAAATTAAAAAGGTAATTACAATGTATAAAAATAGAACATAAGTGAATATAACTCTCCCATTTACCATCAACCATTCCTATACAATTATCTTTAAGTAACCAAATTAATATTTAACTACTAAATACTTTTAATAATTATTTATTAGTTGTATATTAAAAAATACACATCAATCTATTTTAAATTAAGATAATTTGTAATTAAAATTGTTTAAACAATTAAAATAATCAATTACTACTTATTTTGAAACACTTTTCACCCTATCTCCCTGAAAATACAATAATCAACTACAAAAAGAAAAGACCCACACCTAATATTAAAAATAATTCATTAACTAAATTACTCTATTGACTAAGGACTGCCATAGGCATGGTGGTGGTGTGGGCACCGCCATACCCGCAGTTCGACTGCCCTATTACAAGTTCAGCGGTCAGACCACCATGGCACCACCGCATCATCCCTGGTGAAATTGCAGCAGTCTTGATGCCGCAATATGCTTGGTGGTGCCACTGTGGCACTGCCAAGCATATTTCAAGTTTCCTCCCCGCCACAGTTTTCATGGCAGTGAGAGGGAGCCTGCTATGAAAACTCTGGCAGAGAGGAAACAAAGGAGGCTCTGTAGTGCCCCTCGTTGCCTCAGGCACATGGGGTGCATGCAAGGAGGGACAAAGAAACAACCACCAGCTAGAAGAAAACACGTAATCTGACCCGTGGTGCTCACACAGGTTTTGCGGTGTAGGAGCAGAGCTGCGGCATGGTGGCCCAGCTCCCACTCCGCCAAAGTCGTAATCGGTCCCTAACTCATTTCCAAATAAATAAGCAATTAATTTGTTGAAAACCATATAATTTTGCATAATATATATTCCAAACTTTAACAGAAACTTTAGAATTTAAAAATAACAACCTACATTATACAATCAGTCTTCCAGCTAAATGTACAAGGAAGCTTCAGCTGATACAAAACCTGCCTGCCAGTCTATTTCTGTATCTTCACCTACGTAGGGGTCTATTATGATGTTGGTTGGATTGCCACCGCTGGGCCGGCAGCGGCAGCTCGGCAGTGGCAATCCGCCCGCCAAATGTTCCTGTTTCACCCTCCGCTATATTAGTATGGCGAGGAGTACCTCAGTGGAGGGTCAGAAATCGTTACGATTGCCGGTCGTTCAGAAAAAGCCCATAATATAGTGGCGGTGCCTTACAAGCACCGCCACCATATTATGATGCCTGCGGTAGAATGCCTTTCCATTGCGGAGACTCTGCCATGGAAAGGCATGCGGGAAATCACTGTGGGGGACCATTGCGGGCCCCTGAGGTTGGGGTGGGAGTGGGTGGCTGCAACTATGGTACCCCCCATCATTGCCATGCACAAGGTGGCAGGCACCGTGCGGTGCCTGTCAAGCTGTGCATGGCAATGCACAACATGGTCTTTAACATTGCAGCAGGTGCTGCTTACAGCACCGCCCGCTGCAATGTTAAAGTCGAGGATGTGCCCACCAGCGTGGTGGGTGCATCCTAATTGGCCTGGCGGGACCTCCACACCTCTGGCTGTTGTTCCTGTTTTCCGTAACGGTGGCCCGCCTTCGTAATAGGCCCCATAGATCTTTTGCCTCATTCTTGCAAGATTTACACTGGTTTTCTATTGCTAAAAGGGTTTAATTTAAAACGTTGTTGCACATCCACAGAGCTCTACATCCTTCAGATCCCACCTGCTCAGGAATTGTTCAAGCCTTATGTTCCACTGAGGGAAATCAGATTCACCAACTCCTTTCTTAATTTTTCTCCAAAATTTCAGAAGGATAGAATGCGAGGTAACTCTGCAGCATTATAATGGGCTAAGCTGTGAAAACAGTTTACCGATCTCACTCCGGCTGATGAAGTACCACTCCCAATTCTTGAAAGATCATAAAACGTGGTAATTAAAAAAAAATGTCTAACTTGCTCAGCTGTCCCAATTTGAGAAGTCTCACAGTTGGACTCCCTACTTCCATTTGTTTCAGTTTTATTGCCTAGAAGCTCTTCCTAAGCAATAGTAGCTCTCTACATAGCCATGTTACATTACATTACATTTTGTCCTTCTGTAGGAAATTGCAGTATTGGATTTTGTCAATAGGGGTGTCCGTCTGGAAAGCACAGTGACATATTTCCCTACACTCACATTTGTGGTGTATGGTGGGTCATTGGCATGATAATTGCAGCATGGAGGAGACCCAGCATAGCAGTGCAGGGTGGCTCTCCCGCTTATTTGCCAAAATCGCTCTGATAGAGGAAGCTGTTCCATGAGCAAAATAAGTGCAGGTTCCTGGTTTGCCTCATGTCAAGAGTAGTTCTCAGGATGCAAGGGGGCAGCAACAGGTAATCAATTGTTGCAGGCTCCGAAATTGTGGTTGTTATTCAAAAAGAATTTAACTTGGTTCTCACACAGATTGTGGAGGCCCAAGTTAGAACTCCTGATCAACTGTTCCTGATTCAGGGGCATTCTTTAGATGTATTTCATCCTTCTTTACCACCTCAAAAGTAACATACAGGAAGAGCAGAAGCAAACAGCAATCATGGTGTAATAAAGAATGTCGTTCAATAAGTTGTTTATTAGTTAATGCCATAAAAACAAAAGATACAGCCTGTATACCAGTATTAAGGAAATAATACAAAAGAATATTTCACAGGACAAAAAAAATTGGATGAACATAGGTGGAGGGCCCTTTTGGACACATGCTATGTTGGTGATCTTTCTAGATTTTGGTCTTTGGTGGCACAGCGCCATTTTATAGCCACACAGGATCCTGTCATTAATGTGCCCTTTTCAGACTGGGTAAACTATTTTTATAATCTCTACTCTGTTGACCCTGTTTGATCAGCTGCATCAATACATATCTTAGCTCTTCTGACAAACATTAGCTTTACGCCCATGTTTGAAATTGCAGATATTCAACAATCTTTGAATGCTGTCTCGAGTGGGAAAGTGGCTGGTCCCAATGGCATACCAGCAGATAATTTTTTATCTGACATAGATGCTTGGTCTCATTCTATCTTTGCCTTAGCCAATGCATTTGCAGCAGGGGCTCTTATCCCTGACTTCTGGAAAGGTGCCAGTCTTACAAAGATATAAAAAAGATGATCGTTCAATACCATTCAACTATAGGTCAATAAGCCTGATAAACGATATCCAGAAAATGTTTGGTCGTTGCCTTCTCATTAAAATACAAGCCTGGATTGTGGATAATGACATTATTGGTCCATTTCATGCAGGCTTTCACTGCAGGGTCTCAACCATTGACCAGGTTTTTTGTTTTGTGTTAATTTATTTGAGAACTGTCTTCATAAGCAGGGGAAGCCTTTAAGTTGCTTTTGCAGACTTAAAATCAGCTTTTGATTTAATTCCCCAACCCAAACTTTGGAGTGTTTTGACTGATTTAGGAATGCCCCTGACATTTCATCCCATTTAATTTTTGTGCACAAAGATAACTATGCATGCATTCGGTGGAAGGGGGATCAGGCTCAGTTGACAAAGGGTACCAGTGTGTAAAAGTTTTCACAAGGACTATATCCTGTCTCCCACCCTTTTTTCACTTTTTATTGATGATATTGTTCCCTTTTTGTCCCTAATGGAAGCAGCTACCCTCATCTCGGGCTTTTCTAAACATTCTGATTCTTTTATTTGCTGATGACACCTTGTTGAACTCCAAGACTCTGTGTGGTTTCCAGATACAGTTTAGTGAGTTCTGTGATGATCGGGCTTGGAGAGCAATTCCCTCAAAACTAAGGTGATATTTTTAAACCAACATAGATCTTTTAAGGGTAGCTTATCTGCAGGGGAGATCCCCAAGAGAAAGTTGATTTGTTCGCATAACTGGGGGTCAAATTTGCAGGGGGCATTTCCTGGCATCTCCATATCAATAAGGCAACGACCAAGCTTTAGCAGAATTCCGATGTAATACTTAATGAATTTTCTACATCATACACTTAACCCATTTCTCTTGCACTTAAGATCTACAAGGCCAGGGGCGTGGTTCAGCCTTACATGGGTCTGGATTGTGGGGCTTTACTAAACATGGCACTCTCACAAGAACTTAGAATAAATTCCTTAGGAACCTTGCATCTCTTCCAGTTAGTACCCCGTTATACCCATTGTTTAGTGACCGGTGTCACTGAGGTTTCAGGCAAAATCTGCTTATGGCCCTTGCTGTAGTGGAGATTCGTGTGGACCACTCCTGAACTTGTCCACTTTGTAGAGCACTTAAAGGATGTTATGAAGTCCAACCAATTAAAAACATCTCTCTGTCTTACAAGCATGAAGTCAGCATTGTATTCACTAGGGCACCATTACCTGTGGGATCATCCAGCTTCATCTGCTTTTCCATCAAAGGCTGTGCTGAAAAATAAATGTTGGTCACTGCTGGTGGTTGAGGGATCTCAGAAGAAGCCACTGGCCAGCTGAACAGCAATTTCATGGACATTAAGCACCTAATTAGGACGTAGGATGATAAACCTCCGACCTCTCATCAGAGGCTTTCCGACCAACATCTTTGGTTTGAGGTATGACCATCGTGTTACTATTACGGTGGCCAGAATCCAAATGGGCTGGTCAATCTGGCTGGTTGCAGACAGGCTCAAGCAGCCCGTTGGCCAGTCAGAACCACCACATAATCATTTACAGATGACGGAAAGCCTGTAGAAAAAGAGGCTTTGTGGTCCCCTAGCAGAGCCTGCTCCTTCCGCGCCTCCAGTTGTGGGCCAGGGAGCACCTACAGTACCCCCCTATAAATCCCTGTACAGTGTGGCAGACACCATGAGGTGGCTGCCACGTGGTTTAGGGATTTACAGTAACTTCCATTTCTCTATGGGAGCTTGTGCTATATCCGGTTTCCGTCTGTGGCAAAAGCTCCCATAGGGAAATGGAAGCTTGCGACTCCACCATGTGAGGTCGCATAATAATTGCAGTTTCGGACTGCTAACCGGAGGTCATCAGTTTCGACATCGCAGATATGTCATTCGGAAGCAACACCCCTAAGTCATTTTGGGATTTAGTGTCTGTTCCATTTCATAGGAAATTATAGTTTCCTATGTTTCCTATGAAATTATAGTATCAGTTCTGGATAGGCACTTTACCTCATACAGCCACATGCATCAAGTGAATTTGGAGTCGCAAACAGTGCGAATCGGAAAAATCGTCCGTTTGCGATTCCAAATTCAATTTTTGGTATGCATGAAACAATTTTTAAAGAACCACAATTTTTTGCATTTCCAAAAAATGCGATTGCATTTAAGGAATCGCATTTGTGCGATTCCTTAAATGCAATGCTTAAATGCAATGCATGAATTTTAAAAAAAATGCGAATTTGGAAATAGGAGGTGCAAATTAACACGAGGTTGACCCTCGTGTTAATTTGCGAAATCTTTCAAAAATGCTAAAAAAAAGCATTTTTGAAAGTGTCATGTTACACACACACATGTCCAGTGAAACTTGCACTGAAAAAAACATTTCAAGGGTGCAGGGGGCCTTGACATTTTTGAACTTTTGATGCTTTGAACTAAACGAAGAATAATGAACCACAATGACCATGAGGCAATGGGGTAATCCGGCAGTGACATGTTCGCGGCTCTCCCTCCCCCCTTTTGAACTGTTTAAAATGGCTCCCGTGAACCAAACGCTGACTAGCACTGGGAGATGCCTGCACACCGGGAGTGGTAATTGGCCTGAGAAGATGACGGTGGCATGTCGAGCAACCTCGAAAAATAATTTTCCCTACTGATGAAGGTATTAAACCAGAAACACGTGTCTAGGGATATGATTTAAGAAGAAATGGGCACTGGTCTTGACATTTTTGAACTTTTGATGCTTTGAACTAAACGAAGAATAATGAACCACAATGACCATGAGGCAATGGGGTAATCCGGCAGTGACATGTTCGCGGCTCTCCCTCCCCCTTTTGAACTGTTTAAAATGGCTCCCGTGAGCCAAACGCTGACGAGCACTGGGAGATGCCTGCACACCGGGAGTGGTAATTGTCCTGAGAAGATGACGGTGGCATGTCGAGCAACCTCGAAAAATAATTTTCCCTACTGATGAAGGTATTAAACCAGAAACACGTGTCTAGGGATATGATTTAAGAAGAAATGGGCACTGGCCTTGAATTTTTTGAACTTTTGATGCTTTGAACTAAACGAAGAATAATGAACCACAATGACCATGAGGCAATGGGGTAATCCGGCAGTGACATGTTCGCGGCTCTCCCTCCCCCCTTTTGAACTGTTTAAAATGGCTCCCGTGAGCCAAACGCTGACGAGCACTGGGAGATGCCTGCACACCGGGAGTGGTAATCGTCCTGAGAAGATGACGGTGGCATGTCGAGCAACCTCGAAAAATAATTTTGCCTACTCATGAAGGTATTAAACCAGAAACACGTGTCTAGGGATATGATTTAAGAAGAAATGGGCACTGGCCTTGAAATTTTTGAACTTTTGATGCTTTGAACTAAACGAAGAATAATGAACCACAATGACCATGAGGCAATGGGGTAATCCGGCAGTGACATGTTCGCGACTCTCCCTCCCCCTTTTTGAACTGTTTAAAATAGCTCCCGTGAGCCAAACGCTGACGAGCACTGGGAGATGCCTGCACACCGGGAGT
The DNA here is from genome assembly GCF_964261635.1 of Lissotriton helveticus. Classification (NCBI taxonomy): domain Eukaryota; kingdom Metazoa; phylum Chordata; class Amphibia; order Caudata; family Salamandridae; genus Lissotriton; species Lissotriton helveticus. The sequence continues at coordinate 475,577,104 of NC_136061.1, read as the reverse complement.
GGTAATTGTCCTGAGAAGATGACGGTGGCATGTCGAGCAACCTCGAAAAATAATTTTCCCTACTGATGAAGGTATTAAACCAGAAACACGTGTCTAGGGATATGATTTAAGAAGAAATGGGCACTGGCCTTGAAATTTTTGAACTTTTGATGCTTTGAACTAAATGAAGAATAATGAACCACAATGACCATGAGGCAATGGGGTAATCCGGCAGTGAAATGTTCGCGGCTCTCCCTCCCCCCTTTTGAACTGTTTAAAATGGCTCCCGTGAGCCAAACGCTGACGAGCACTGGGAGATGCCTGCACACCGGGAGTGGTAATTGTCCTGAGAAGATGACGGTGGCATGTCGAGCAACCTCGAAAAATAATTTTCCCTACTGATGAAGGTATTAAACCAGAAACACGTGTCTAGGGATATGATTTAAGAAGAAATGGCCACTGGTCTTGAAATTTTTGAACTTTTGATGCTTTGAACTAAATGAAGAATAATGAACCACAATGACCATGAGGCAATGGGGTAATCCGGCAGTGACATGTTCGCGGCTCTCCCTCCCCCCTTTTGAACTGTTTAAAATGGCTCCCGTGAGCCAAACGCGGACGAGCACTGGGAGATGCCTGCACACCGGGAGTGGTAATTGTCCTGAGAAGATGACGGTGGCATGTCGAGCAACCTCGAAAAATAATTTTCCCTACTGATGAAGGTATTAAACCAGAAACACGTGTCTAGGGATATGAGTTATGAAGAAATGGGCACTGGTCTTGAAATTTTTGAACTTTTGATGCTTTGAACTAAACGAAGAATAATGAACCACAATGACCATGAGGCAATGGGGTAATCCGGCAGTGACATGTTCGCGGCTCTCCCTCCCCCCTTTTGAACTGTTTAAAATGGCTCCCGTGAGCCAAACGCTGATGAGCACTGGGAGATGCCTGCACACCGGGAGTGGTAATCGTCCTGAGAAGATGACGGTGGCATGCCGAGCAACCTCGAAAAATAATTTTGCCTACTCATGAAGGTATTAAACCAGAAACACGTGTCTAGGGATATGATTTAAGAAGAAATGGGCACTGGCCTTGAAATTTTTGAACTTTTGATGCTTTGAACTAAACGAAGAATAATGAACCACAATGACCATGAGGCAATGGGGTAATCCGGCAGTGACATGTTCGCGGCTCTCCCTCCCCCCTTTTGAACTGTTTAAAATGGCTCCCGTGAGCCAAACGCTGACGAGCACTGGGAGATGCCTGCACACCGGGAGTGGTAATTGTCCTGAGAAGATGACGGTGGCATGTCGAGCAACCTCGAAAAATAATTTTCCCTACTGATGAAGGTATTAAACCGGAAACACGTGTCTAGGGATATGATTTAAGAAGAAATGGGCACTGGTCTTGAAATTTTTGAACTTTTGATGCTTTGAACTAAATGAAGAATAATGAACCACAATGACCATGAGGCAATGGGGTAATCCGGCAGTGACATGTTCGCGGCTCTCCCTCCCCCCTTTTGAACTGTTTAAAATGGCTCCCGTGAGCCAAACGCGGACGAGCACTGGGAGATGCCTGCACACCGGGAGTGGTAATTGTCCTGAGAAGATGACGGTGGCATGTCGAGCAATCTCGAAAAATAATTTTCCCTACTGATGAAGGTATTAAACCAGAAACACGTGTCTAGGGATATGATTTATGAAGAAATGGGCACTGGTCTTGAAATTTTTGAACTTTTGATGCTTTGAACTAAACGAAGAATAATGAACCACAATGACCATGAGGCAATGGGGTAATCCGGCAGTGACATGTTCGCGGCTCTCCCTCCCCCCTTTTCAACTGTTTAAAATGGCTCCCGTGAGCCAAACGCTGACGAGCACTGGGAGATGCCTGCACACCGGGAGTGGTAATCGTCCTGAGAAGATGACGGTGGCATGCCGAGCAACCTCGAAAAATAATTTTGCCTACTCATGAAGGTATTAAACCAGAAACACGTGTCTAGGGATATGATTTAAGAAGAAATGGGCACTGGCCTTGAAATTTTTGAACTTTTGATGCTTTGAACTAAACGAAGAATAATGAACCACAATGACCATGAGGCAATGGGGTAATCCGGCAGTGACATGTTCGCGGCTCTCCCTCCCCCCTTTTGAACTGCTTAAAATGGCTCCCGTGAGCCAAACGCTGACGAGCACTGGGAGATGCCTGCACACCGGGAGTGGTAATTGTCCTGAGAAGATGACGGTGGCATGTCGAGCAACCTCGAAAAATAATTTTCCCTACTGATGAAGGTATTAAACCAGAAACACGTGTCTAGGGATATGATTTAAGAAGAAATGGGCACTGGCCTTGAAATTTTTTAACTTTTGATTCTTTGAACTAAACGAAGAGTAATGAACCACAATGACCATGAGGCAATGGGGTAATCCGGCAGTGACGTGTTCGCGGCTCTCCCTCCCCCCTTTTGAACTGTTTAAAATGGCTCCCGTGAGCCAAACGCTGACGAGCACTGGGAGATGCCTGCACACCGGGAGTGGTAATTGTCCTGAGAAGATGACGGTGGCATGTCGAGCAACCTCGAAAAATAATTTTCCCTACTGATGAAGGTATTAAACCAGAAACACGTGTCTAGGGATATGATTTAAGAAGAAATGGGCACTGGCCTTGACATTTTTGAACTTTTGATGCTTTGAACTAAACGAAGAATAATGAACCACAATGACCATGAGGCAATGGGGTAATCCGGCAGTGACATGTTTGCGGCTCCCCCTCCCCCCTTTTGAACTTATAAAGATTTACTCAGGAATACATTTGGCAATGTGATGCAGAGTCTATTCTGTATACTTCACAGAACTGTTGGTCAATGTGTCTGAAACTTTTGACAGGAATAATTCAAAAAGGAGGAGATTGCTTCGAACTGCTAACAAGCATAGAGCGACCGTCTGGATTGAAATTGGATGGGTCTTGTGATGATTTTGACAGCATCATGTATGGGTGCAAGAGGAACAGTTTTGGCCAGATGACTGAGGTGTCTTAGAGACTGGAAGCCCAGGAAATCTAAGACATCCTCAGTATTGAAAATTGTTTTCTCAGGAGAAAAATTGTTTTGAGACAAAATGGATGTAATGGTCACCAAGGCATTCAAAGATAGAAAACATCCATTTCCTTACAAATAAAATAATCATTTTTGGCATCGACATTTAAAGATTTGCATAAATAATCAAAGAAGGGAAAGTGTTTCCAGCTTAGATGTTTGTAAAGAAAGGTACATCTTCTACACAGCCTCCAAACCAAAAGGATGAGTGTTCCTGATTGCAGGCACCTCTTGTAGCCTTTTTGAACAGGAAAGGGATTGCTCTACACTCATACTAAGATGACTGGTTGAAGCATGCTCCTTCACAGGCAGTGACAGCAGATCACCTTAAAATATTAATCACACTACCCCAGAGACATAGAGTTTTGATAAATTGGAAGAAGGCACCTCTACAGGATCTCAAATTCATTAGAACAAATTCCAGAACAAGAAGGGCATAGTTTGTCTACCAGAGACCAGAGTTCTATGCAGTCTCAAAATAATTCCTGGACATTCAAGAAAGCTGATTCTAGTTATAAGATATGGCATTTTTTAAACAACTTATATCATCTTAGATGCCATCCCAGTAGTAGGATAGCCATCTGCTGTCCCGTAACTCATCTAATTGGTTATACGCATTCAGGGCTTTGGTTAGATTATATCTCAGCCTTTCCGTGTGTTTTTATCCAACCTTCAGCAAAGGTAATCATCTGAATTTTGAGTGGGTTTATGTTCTTTTGATTTATCCCCTTTATGAGTGCTAGCCAGATCTGAGCCTTCTTTTCACTAGAGAATCCAGTCTATATATGCTGGGGTGCTGTCTTATCACAATTCTTACAGATTTCCATCGTTGCCAGGAATATCATGTAGAAAGGAAGCTTACATTGGTTGGAAAAAGAATGTCAACCTTTCTTTCTCACCCTCTTTTGGAATCCCAAAGATGACAATCGTAGTACTTACTTCTATTGTTTTAAGGAATTGTTCTGTAATTTTCTTACCCACATTTTGCCTTAAAGTTTGCACTCTCTTGCAGGTGACAGACATTTATATTTTTTGCCTTACATTCTCTACATTTAGGGCATCTGCCATTTGTCTGTCTTCCAAAATGTGATAACCTTGCAGGGTTCAAGAAGACCCTGTGAAGAAAGAACAAACAGTTTTTCCCTAAATGTGCAGCCTTAAATGTAATATATAAACTAGAAAAATATACTTGTCATAAATCTTCTTGCTCCCTCAGTGGCAAGTATCCATCCAATACACTTTCTAGTATTCATCCGTTGTTTCTGCTAGTCTACAGCACCACTTTGCCAATTTCTATTAAATGGGAGTTGTATTTTGACAATGTAACTCGCTCTGGCTTGCCTCTTTCTCAACATCTTGATGCAATTTGGTCCATTTGAGCCTTTGGAAGTACTTGTGTTCTGGAAATCATACCACTTATCTTCTCTGTCCGACCTTCCCATGACAGAAACCTTCCTCTGCTCATAAATTGTCCCCAGTTCTAAATGCCAGCTTGTTTTAATGGTCACACTAACTGTCTTTCATGCATTCTGGTGTGCCAAGGGAGTTTCATATTGGGGCGACCCTACTGTAATACAGAATCCCTAATATAGGGGCCTATTAGGATTGCGGACAGACCTGAGTCCCTCCGCCACCCCCGAGGTGGAGGGACCGTCTGCAGGGGCAGCGGCGGTCCCTCCGGTGCAATTAGGATGTGACCGCCACCCTGGTGGTCACATCCAGTATTTTTAACCTTGCGGCGGGTGCTGCTTGAAGCAGCACCCGCCGCAAGGTTAAAAATGCATGTTTTACATTTACATGCACAAAGCGGTGCCTGCCGCTTTGTGCATGTAAATGCTGGGGGGTACCATAGGTACCCCCCATGTGCACCCCCCACCCCCGACACCCTGGGGGCCCGCAACGGGCCCCCAAACACCAAAGACGCATGCTTTTCAACGGCGGAAAAGCCCCAGCGGAAAAGCTTGTTTTCTGCCCCATCCTAATATGGCTGGCGGTGTCTGATAGACACCGCCACCATATTAGAGCTTTTCCGCCACGGTCAGAAGGCAACCATGGTGGAAAAGTGGCAGACGGTCTTCCCGTCAGCCGATGACCCCCCAGCCTTCCTAATCTGGCGGGGGGTCTTTGTAGGCACCGCAGGGGTGAATCCGCATCCTCTGGGCCGGCGGTGTCTTCCGCCGGCCCGGAGAATGCAGATTCACCACAATCCTAATCGGCCCCTTAGTTCTTGTCTCGTACCAAAGTTTGACAGAGGCTTGTGATACCTTTCAAGCAATTTTCTTAAAGTATTTCAGTACAACTAACTTATATAAAAAGGCACAGTGTGGTTTGTGGCCGAGGGCTGCACCGGTGGGGGCGGGGTCAGAGGGGGAGGGGGCGGGGCTAAAGCAAAAACAATTTTGACCATGAGGTTGAACACAGGTCCCTGCAGCAGACGCCTTCGTACTTTGAGCCACCAGACCCAGCATACACACATCTCTCTCTCTCTCTCTCTCTCTCTCTCTCTCTCTCTCTCTATCTCCCTCCCTCCCTCCCTCTCTCTCTCCCTCGCTCTCTGTCTCCATCCCTCTGTCTCCCTCCCTCTGTCTCCCTCCCTCTGTCTTCCTCCCTCTGTCTCTCTCCCTCTGTCTCTCTCCCTCTATCTCCCTCCCTCCTCTGTATCCCTCTCTCTGTCCGCCTCTGTCTGTCCCCCTCTCTGTCACCCTCCCTCCTCTGTCGCTCTCCCTCCTCTATCGCCCTCCCTCCTCTGTCACCCTCCTCCCTCTGTCTGTCTCCCACTGTCGCACTCCTCCCTTTGTCTCCTTCCCGCTGTCTCCCTCTCTCCGTCTCCCTCTGTCTCTGTCCCCCTCTGTCTCCCTCCCGCTGTCCACCTCCCTCTGTCTCCCTCCCTGTCTCTCTCTCTCGGTCTCCCTCCCTCTCCCTCCGTCTCTCTCCCTCGGTCTCCCTCCCTCTCTGCCTCCTTCACTCTGTCTCTCTGTCTCCCTTCCTCTCCCTCCCTCTGTCTCCCTTCCTCCCTCTGTCACCCTTCCTCTGTCACCCTCCCTTCCTCTCCTTCCCTCTGTCTCTCTCCCTCCCTCTGTCTCCCTCCCTTTGTTTCCTTCCCTATCCCTCCGTCCCACTCCCTCTGTCTCCCTCCCGGTCTCCTTCCCTCTCGCTGTCTCCCTCCCTGTCTCCCTCTGTCTCCCTCTCTCTCTGCCTCCCTCTCTCTGTCTCTCTCTGTCTCCCTTCCTCTCCCTCCCTCTGTCTCACTCCCTCCCTCTGTCACCCTCCTTCCTTCTGTCACCCTCCCTCTGTCACCCTCCCTCACTCTCCATGGCTGCCATGGTTTCAGATTGACATGTGTGACATTTTCATCGTTTCAGTGTAATTATGAGTGACATTTCCACAAATATGAGTGACACTTCCTCGCAAACATAATCAAACACTGAAGACGAGGGAAACGTATAAATATCAGACATCACACCCATTTGAACGACGAGAAACGGCAAGAAGGTCTTAAAAGTACTGCATAGCATCAAAAATGGAAGAGCACCATGGGACCCAACTGCAATAAACAGGATGTGAGAGGCCATACTTCCTGCAATTGAGCCTCATGTTCCATTATGCTCTGCCCACCCCACTCCAGGGCATGCCATATCTGAATGCAGGTGGGATTTTTCTGTATTATAAATATACAGGAACAAGTATTTTTTTTAAAGAAGACTCAAGCTTGGAGTTAATGTAAATTATCCCTGCTGCATGGATAATGACGAATGCAGCGCGGGAGTGTAATCCTCTGAAGCTAGGAAAAAGGACTCCCCGACTGTCACCACTGCGTGGGAACGATTTGTTCTATGCGCTTAGCATGGCACCGTGACCTCGTCACCCTGTTCCCTAGAGGGAGACCCTCGTCTGCAGAAAGGAAGGAAGGAAAGTAATATCTGCCATTGTAGGGGAGGCAATGAGTGCAATGCAAAGAACTGAGGAAGAAAGCAAGAGATCTGTGAAGGTTTACCCTCTGTCATCTCACCCGTGTGTGTGTGTGTCAGCCCTCAGCCCGGACTGAGACAGCTTCCTCAGCCCACACACACAGCCATGCCCCAGTACTACACAACTCTGTAGAAGACCATTTACATGTTAATGAGGCTTTGTTGTACTTCAGCTCTTAGCGCCCCTGCAGCTCCCCTCTGACAATCACTGAAATTCCGATTTCCGGCCCCCATAAAGCAGAGTCTCTTGAGTCCGCGCTGCTGCGGCAGTATTTGCTAACACAATTTAATTTTTTTTTTCTTTAAACACGGGTGTCTACAAGGTCCGTGGGCCGCCCAGGAAGGCTTGCCGGGCTGCTGGCGGCCCGCGGGCCATACTATGAGTACCCCTGTATTAGACCATGTGGCTGCATCATGAAGCACAGTGTATGAAATACCCTTGGCTTGCGGCCTGCGTACGGAGTTTTATTAATGAGGTCGGCAGGTATATTTAAGTCTCCACATACCACAATGGGGGTGGGCCAGTTAGTCAATTCCTTCTCTAGTAATTCAAAGACCTCGGGGTCATCTTGATTAGAGCCGTATATCCCACAAATTGTAATACCCAGACACATTTCCACCAATGACCACCTACCAAATGTATCCGCCTAGGAGCGCTTAATCCCCCGAGTCCCGATTTCCCTAAGATAGCCACCCCTCTTACTGTTGAAGTTTGAGACGAACATGACAGAATATCAAAGCCTACTATATTAAGCAGCTGTTTTTTGCCCAAGGTAGATGCGTTTCTTGTAGACATATGATATCTATATGCTCTATTTTAACATACTCGGCCAATCTACACCTTTTTTTCCAAACGTTATGCCCTCCAATATTAATCGAGCATATACTAAGATTCACCATTCTTGCAATTGAACATTTTCTTTACCTTCTGTACCGGCGTCTGGTTAAAGGCGCTCCTTATACCAAAGAAACCAAACCCCACTCCCAAAAATGAAAACACATTTGTACCATAAATTCTCCTTTTTTGTCTTTTTTCCCCCTTGCTCACTCCCCTGCTAACCCCCCTCCTCCCTTGACCCAACCCAGCTCCCCCCACCCTACCACTCCCGCCATCTCCTCCCTCCCTTGTGAAGCGCTCAGACCTTGATCTGTGCCTGTGATGATTGCAGTGGTAACGGTTAGGGCACCTTCCAATAGTTACAACTCAAAACAATTAAACCCCCCTTTACTACACCCAGCAGAGACCTATAACCAAACGTGGTTCGAAGAGAGTCACAATGCTCCCCCCCCCGCCAGATCCATATAGTTTCCTCATTTTCCCAGTAGTTTCCCTAACTACCCAGGGAGTCTAAATACTCTTGTGATTTCACTTTTGAGGCAAAGTACAGAATCCGACCTTCGTTTATTATCTTGAGTTGTGCTGGACTCTCTAGCTAGGGAGTCACTTTCTTTGTCCGGCCAGATTACTGTCACACAGCGGTGGAGAGACGCTGGAGGTTGAGGCAACTGATAAAACCTTTTCAGGATAAGAACATTCAAGTATTCCTCATCAAAGCAATACCCGCATTCTAAGTGACTGAAGTTTAGAAATCTGCCCTGTGCCAGCTCCCAAGTAAAGAGTGTTGCAGTAATCTACTCTAGATAACTCTAAGGCTCCCACTACCGTTTTCCTTAGTGAAAAAGGGATGAAAGGAAGAATCTTACTTGTGGAGCAAGCGTTAGATCTTTATCAATCAGAAATCCGAGATTCCTGGCCTTAGACACAGGGACAGGGGGTCACCATAGTTGGCTTCATACAGAGGGTTTCTAACCAAACTCAACAACCTTGTTTTTCAGTGTTAAGTTTCAGGAACTCTTGTTTCATTGTTATTCAGAAATATCTCATTTGATTTCTTACCATTCATTTATTATTGTGCAGGTTACATGTCATAATTTCGGACTTCGATCTATTAAAAATTGCTTTCTGTATATGCGGTAATGATGTTTCTATATCAGATGTGTGAATCATTAGGCCATCTACATATAAGGCTAGGTTCATCTCATGACCCTTAAAAACAAACTCTAAGGTGTTGATCTAGTGGTTCAATATACATATCAAAGAGCAAATAAAAAAAACAGATGCTGAAAAAGAATGAGAAAGCAAGTGTGGTAATAGTTGCTCCATTTGGCCCTGTTGCTCCTTGTTTACTCTTCTCCAGCAGATGGGGTGAGAGCAGGAATGGATTCCTCCTTTATCCACATCTCTGTCACTGTACACAGTAATAATCTGAGAGGCACAGTTTCATCTAAGGTTGACAGCCTGTAGGTTGAATGGTTAGCAGTCCTATTCTTTGATCATATGCTCATCACTGGACTTCATTGTCCCTCCTTTACAAAAGCAGTGGGTGTCTAATGAAAGTGGTGTTGCAATACAACCAGGAACATCTACAGCAAGTCACATGAACATATCATTCAAAATGTCTCTACCAAGAATAGAAATGTAATAATGCACAATGCAAACATGGAAATGTAAATTATACACTCAGTAAAAACCTCTTGCTATGAACCTAGTCTTCCTATCAGCCCACCTGGTAGCCAGGTTTATCTGACAGACCCGTTGGAGAGTACATCCAAATTTTAAATCACTATTAGAGAATGGATTATTAAGTAGGGAGGTCAATAGCCACCACAACTTGTTAGGCCCAACATTAGGCTTTAATAATAATTGAAAAATCCAACTACAATGTATAATGATAGAGAAAAAAATAATAAACAAAATGACACCAAAACAAAACGAATCACAAAGAGGACGATCAGAATTTTTTTAATACTTAAGAGAAAAAACATGGAGAAAAAGTAATTAAACTTTCAGTAATAAGTGTTCGCCCTTGACCAGGAACTAGTTGCCGACCGCGATGGAAGACAGGTCAGATACACCGAGAAGGTTCGCCCCAATCAAACTGTTGTACTGCTGACGCATCGATCCCAGGAAGATCAACAAGTCTGTGGCCTTCTGCCAGATCACAAGTGTAACCCATGGTTGGAGTAGCAGTTGCGGTGGTGTCACAGCCTGGTATGTTTGGCCCATAAGAGAGCCTGCAATGCATACTGCCGCCAGGTCGTGCATGGCATACAGTGCATGCATGATAATACCACAGTAGGGGGCACTACATGTGCCCCCACGCAAATTTTTCTCTGGGCTCTGATGCCTGGGGGCCCAGTTTGGGGCCCCTTCCTTCCCTTTTTTCAACAACATTTTCATGGCAGGGTCTCCTCCATGAAGAGGTTGTCAGGAATGGACATCGTAGTTCCAATGGCAGTGCCTGCAGCTGTTACCACCGCCGCATCATCAGCATCCAAGATCCTGGTGGTTGGAGCAATGTGGCCTTCAGCTGCTGAAGGTTGGCCGCCCCATCCTAATTCAGCAGTGGGACTGCAGGCTGTCGGTGGTCGGTACACCACCAAAGGGCAATTGGCATTCGGACCACCTGCATTGTAATTAGACCAGAAGTATCTTTTTTGTAGCTCAGATTCCTCCAGTGGGAAAAGGCAGCAGGCTGTATCAGGGAAGATTGCATTGAAGTCCAACAGGCTTGCCACAAGGATACTCTGAAGTAGAATTTCAGGTGGCAAAAAGCTCAGAGTGGGACAAACCTGATTTCCTGTCCCAGCGAGGTCATGCCTTGGGTAGTCCAAGATATTTTTAATTCCACATTTTTCAGAAATATCAGAAGAAGTCCTTAACTGCAACACTAAGGCTCTCAGAACTTTATGGACCACCTTAAGGGTCAGGTCATTCTCCAGCGGAGGCCACCAGCAGAGTTCTTTGTTTCTTTCGCTCTTTGTTTCTTTGTTTCTATCTATCGTTACAGTAGGGACATGGGAACTCTACATTTCTAAATATCCCACATCTAAATACTATGAACCCCAGCTTGTGGGCTTAAAGGCCTAAAAAGGAGAGACATTAATATTCAAAACAAAGGTTTAGTCCTCCAACAAAATGATAATTTTGTTTGTGCTGCAAATTTAAACTTCAGCAATAAGGGTGCAATGGTAGGCCTTAAACTGTGTTTTATTTTGTCACATTAGTTGATGGGTCAATAAGTATTGCAGTGCACAGTTTGTATTCGAAGCCATGGGTGTATTCCTGCACCATATACTGTGACCTTAATGGGAAGATAAATATGCCACTTAAGGGTTAGACACTTTTACCATAATTTAAGCATTAGACTAATACACTGACGCTCGATTAACAGTATACCAAGGCACAGAGTAAAATAAAACAGCAGCTTTCATTTAAACATCCATTGAGGTGACAAATAAAAAAGTGGGCACTTTCTTATCTTGCCCCCCAAGACAGAAGGTGAGGAGCAACTCAGCCATTCGCTTGGCAGTTCTAATCAACTGGAGAAACCTTGAAAGGCCATCTGCATTAGCATAGACAGTTCCAACTCTGTGATCCACTGTTAAATACATGCCTTCAGGGAAGTGGGCCTTCTTTACATAGTTTTATATGCTCTCCTCTCATCTGCATGAGCCACCTGAGCGGTTCTGGTCAGTATGAGCTCTGATGTGAGTCCTGAACAGGTAGGGTCTCAGCTTCTTCAGTGACCAGATCACAGTAAAGGCCTCTGTCTCAGTGATGTCATTTGAGATGTCATCAGTGTTGTCATCAGTGACGTAATATGCGAAGTCATAAGCAGTCCAGTGCATTGCAGGGGCACAGTTTATAATTGGCTCAGCTAATTATAAATGCTGAAGTTTTCTGGTTTTGTACAAATGAAAAGTCAGTCTAACTATAATGTCCCTGTACCCTTAGTAATTTTCGGTGAATTTCTAGTTTTTTAAATTCTACTTCCTAACTATAATGCCCCTGTAACTTTTGTTTTTTTCAGTGACTATCTAAGAATTTTTAAATGCTAATTCCTAACTATAACATCCCTGTAATGTTTTTTTTCCCGTGACTTTCTAAATTTTTAAAATCTTTTTTATAGCTATAACTTCCTTGCATTCTTTTTTTGTAATTAGATATTGATTCTATGATGCGATAACTGATTTAACTTTCCCCTATGCATACTTTTGTTGAAAAAAGTGCTTCTGAAATAAATTTTTCAGCATCACAGCGACACCGGAAGTCGCAATGATGTTGGTAGTCGCGAATATACTGTGTTTTTGGCAAAGTGTTAAACACATATATAGACATCTTGAGACCAGCTACTTAGTAACTAACTGATTTAACTTTGCCCTTTGTATATGTTTGTCGTGAGAAATTACATTTGAAATGGATTGTCTTTCGTTGCGGCGCCACTGGTAGTCACAATGACGTCAATGGTTGTGATTAGCGTGTGTTTTTCGGCAAAGTGTTAAACAAATATATAGACATGTTTTATTTAAAGTTTAACGCTAGCTGTTTAGTAAGATCTTGGTCTATCTTTTCCCTTTGTATACATTTTCCCAAAAAAGTACATCTAAAATGTATTTTACTTCTTCACAGTGACACCGGATGTCCCGAGGACATCTGTGGCCGCGAATAACGCATATTTTCGGTGAAGTGTAAGACACATATATAGATATATTGACATAGGTTTGAGTGTACCTGTTTAGTAACATATTGTTTTAAGTTTATTCTCTCTACTTATTTGTCAAAGAGAGCAGTTCCCCACTAAAAAATCGTTTTATGCTGTGGTGCTGGAAGTTATGACAATGCTGGTACTCGTGAATAGAGTGTGACTTCCATAAAAAGAAATGTCATTGGTTTACACACTTTCTTTTATGAAAGCAAGTACACACTTATTTCTCTCTTCCTGAACTTTCCAGGTACTGGTTAGTTTACTATAGGGGATGTCCTCAACTGATTTTCTATATTGTTCTGTTTTTGGCTTTTTTGGCTATTTTTTAGCAAAAATTATATGGCATGGCAACAACCACAGGAAGACCAACAACTGGGTGAAGTTGTTCAGAAGCAGGAGGTTACAGCTCGACAAGAAGAGTCTTCAGATGAAGAACCAGCAATGAAGAACCAAAGCATAGCTTGGGATTTTTTCACTATTCCATCTATTGAATCGAAGAGCACAGCGAAAATGGTGAAGTACAGCTTGTGTGAGATGACATTAATTCGAGGCACAGCAAAAACATGCTGTATGTTGTACCACTTAAGAACATATCATAGGAATCAACTTGCAATTGCAGAGAGCAAGAGAAGGAGAGGCTGGAGGCTTCTAGCTCCTGGTGACAAAGTTCCACCTGAAGTGGAGAGAAGATGCAGCAAAATGACATCAGATCTTAAATGTTTTGCTACCTTCTGCATGGACTGTAACTGGTAAAATATGCTGAATGAATGAATGATTGAATGAGTGCATAAGTAGTGTGTGGATGTTAGAATGAGCGCAAGAGTGGTGTCTGGGTGATTCTATACGTGCATGGGTAGTGCATGGGTAATTGTATGACTGCATGAGTTGTACATGTAAGATTGGATGATTGCATAGGAGCTGCCTGGGGAATTAAATGAGTGGATTGGTAGTGTCTTGGTGATTGGATGAGTGCATGGGTAGTGCCTGGACTACTGGATGAGTGCCTAGATGATTGGATGATGTATGGGTACTGCCAGGATGATTGGATGAGTGTCTGAGTTGTGCCTGGGTAATTGGATATGTTAATCGGTAGAGCCTGGGTTACAGTACCACTGGATGGGTAGAGCCTGGTTGATTGGATGAGCGCCTGGGTGATTGGATAAGTGTGTGGGTAGTGCCTGGGTGATTGGATAAATAAATTGGTGAGTGCATCACTGCACAGGTAATGCCTGTGTGATTGTATGAGTGCATGAGTAGTGTCTGAGGGATTGGATGAGTGTATTGGGTAGTGCCAGGATGACTGTATGAATGCCTGGGTGATTGGATGTGTGCATGGGTAGTGCCTATATAATTGGATGACTGCATGGGTAATATCTGGATGCTTGGATGAGTGCATGGGTAGTGCCAGAGTGATTGTGTGAGGGCATGCCTAGTGCCTGGGGATTTCATGAGTGAGGAGGTACTGCCTGGGTGATTGCATGAGTGTTTAGGTAGTGTGAGGCTGATTGAATGAGTGACTGAGTAGTACCTACATTATTGGATTTCTGCATAGGTAATATCTGGGTAATTATGCAAGTGCATGAGTAGTTCCTTGGTGACTGTATGAGTGCATATATAATACTTGTGTGACTCTATGAGTACAATTGCCAAGGACACACTGTGAATGCCGTGTGTTTTTAACGAAGTATAAAAAAACAAATATATACCTATTTTAGATAGCATTTCAGTGTAGCAACTTAGTAAGATACTAATTTACCTTTACCCTTTGTATTCATTTGTCTAAATAACAACATAAAAAATTACATTTTCCTTCTTCACAGCAACATCAAACTGCGTAATACCTCCAGTAGTCACGAACATAAATGAGCAAGTGAAACAAAACAGATACATAGACATTTTACAGAACGTTTGAGTCTAGCTGTTTAGTAACATAATGGTTTAGCGTAATATTAACAACACATTTGACAAAACCAACAATTTCAAAAATAGCTTTCAACATTAGAACTCACAAATACAACATAACTACTAAACAAATACATTTTAGTAACAAATCAAACTAACCATTGTCACCCAAACTCGTTTTGAAAATAGTGCTGTTGTTTTACTTTTTTGGGATATTTCTGCATCCATCCCATGCTCCTGGTGGCTAAGTTCCTGCTGAAGTGGAGGAAAAATGAAGTAAAATATCACTAGAACTAAAGGGTTTTGCTACTTTCTGCATGAACTAAAAGACTGTTGTAATAGGTGGGAAGCAGTCTGTGAATCTAATTTTCCAGCTTGTGAAAAACCATAGTTGTTAATCTGTATTATTCTTTATTGCACCAGTTCAAACACTGTGAAAAATGTATTAGGCAACCAAAACAAGATGCAATGGTGAAGTGGAAAAGAGACTTCTCAGATGCAACTTAAGACTGCTGGTATTATAGAACCTCCATTGAGGGGAGAATCTTACCTTGAAAACGCTGATTCCGCCTGACAACCTGCTTGCCTGTACATTGGTCTCCCTCCCGCCGCCGCTGTAGTCCATCTCGCGGCCACCGAGTGGAGGGAGACTACAACTCCCAGCCTGCCCTGCGACCCGGAACCCATCACCGGGGTCACCGCGCCCGGAGGCGCTTCAAATTGACGGTGCTCTCCGCGTCGCGGGACGCGAGCGGGATGCCCAGACTACGCCCGGACAAAGGGCGGACAGTCTAAGACAGTCCAAGACTGGCCACGACTGGACTGGGCCAAACCTCTCGAGAAAAAAAAAAACTGCGTGGTGAGGTACTTAGATATTTTTGCTTCCTTCTTTGACTGTCCCTGGGGGAAGTGGGTTGAAGTGTTTGCACATCTACATTGTTAAGGGTCTTTAATACATTCCTTATAATTACTTAGTCGTTATTAGACCAACATATGTCTAAACAGAAGACCCCCATTGCTCCCACCAACACTATGGACAATTATTTAGTGCAGGTGGTGGCAAAAATAAATAACGAGCGGAGGTCTTCCTTGGCTCTTAGCGTCTCACCAACATCTTCGCAAGGGGGAAACCTAGGTATGAATTTGACAGATATGGATGCAGTAAATGTTATAGATCCACCTACTCAGCATTATACCGATGGTCTAGTCCTAAACGTTTCTATGGCTTCAAATCCAGAAACTATAGATGCCTTCCATCATGATCTAGAGTCAGTCGAGGGTCTCCATTGGCTCCTGTCCCCGCTCCAAGAGTAGTCAGAGGGGGTACTAAGACTCTCCCCAGAAGAGAAGGGTTGAAGTCGAATAGGAAAAGACCAGCAACTCCCCCTAGCAAGAGTGCCATAGAAGGAAAAGTGGGAGAAGAAAATGGGAGTACAGGTTGGGATGACGCCATTATAAAGAAATGTATGGGTATGTTGGATAATAAACTAAACAGGATAATTAAACCGTTGTTATCCAAAATTGACCACCTCACTGATAAAGTTAATAAATTGGAGATCCTTTTAAAAACTACCAATGATAATGTGGGGGAAATACCGAATTTGGTATTGGATAAAATCAACGAAAAGCAATCTATAGAAATTACATCTGGGCGAGCAGTAGATGTCTTAGCTCCCATTCAGATAACAAGATTAAATCCTGATATACAACCAACTAACCCTGCTGTCGCTGGCCCATCAGCTATCCCAGGGAAAACCACAGATCCAGGCCCAAATCTAGAGACAGGTCCTGTGGAGCTAATTATAGAAGCGTCACCCCTGATTCTTGTTCTCGCAAATGTGCCACCCCTGAACGTAGGCCAGATCGAGCTACCTGAATCATTGCTAAACAAAGCACTAAATTGGTTGAGCAACAACATGCACATTTCTCCTTGGGGAAAAGAAAAGCTGACAGATCACCTGATCACAGCAAGACGAGTGAAGTGGATAGGGAATAAACCCAAGAAATTTGCGGGGGACTGTGTGGTACTGAATTTGAAGGGTCCAGAAGTACTACCAGAACCTGCTTAATCTATTCCCACCACAACGAAGAACGGCAGAATTAATACCACTTATGCTAGACTTCTTCTATAGCAGAAGAGGACTAGTGGCAAAGCCTAGTGTTTTAAGGACCAAGTGGTCTGTTGTTGGTAGCAGAAGTGCTAGGGATGGCCCAAGATGTGATTGGGGGCTGCACCTGGAAAATAGATTTTCGGCCATATCGAATCTAAATGAGTGCGATTGACTCGCAAGGTACAAATATCTGCCAGCTATATCACAGAGAAGGCAAAACAAGGGAATGGTAGTTAACTTGGCATGTACACAACCTAGCAAACACCCAATAGAGTTCAGGGAAATTCAAGATTCAAAATCTGGGGAGGTAGATAAAGACCCGTATGGTAAAAAATAGGGCAAGGGCAGAGAGTGAGGTAGTATTGGAGGGTGGAAAAATAATGAGTATCGACCCGGTTGAAATTGTTGAGGACATGGTTATCCAGGGCCACACTTAGGAAAATCTTCCTTGACTCTCATTTCGTGGAATATAGCAGGCATAACGAATAAGATATCCACCCCTGAGTGGGCTGATTTTACTGACCAACACGACATTATCATGTTACAAGAAACTTGGTCACTAAATCCAGTTTTTCGTCATGGGTATCTAAACTATCATATACCAGCAATTAGAAATCACACAGGACGTCCTTCTGGAGGTCTACTAATTTGGATTAACCAGTCGCTGAACTGCTTAATAACACATAGATAATCTCCATCAAATGATATTTTATCATTAATTATTAGATGGGGCAGCGGCCAAGAATTGGCTCTGTTCAATGTCTATGCCAGGGGGGTTGGCGGAGGCAAATCCTCAGAAGTAGTAACTGCCCTAGAACAGGAACTAGAATTGTTGGAACCTCAATCCCACGTTATTGTGGGTGGGGATTTTAATTCTACTTTTGAACCCATGGGCGAAGAGGACAGAATTTTGTCCGAGGAGGAGGACATTAAGTGGGGAATACCGCAGTTGGAGGTGCCTGCCATCAAAAGATGGAGCACAGTGGCAATTCAGCTAAAGAGTCTCTGCTTAGCAAGAGGACTGAGAGCGGCAAATGGGCGCATGCCCTCCGACCTAAAAGGGAACAATACATTTGATAATGGACGCGCCTCAAGTAGAATCGATTATTTTTTAATAGATGTAAGGGCATGGAGCAAACTGGTAGACATGTCTGTGGATGTGAGATTGGAAAGTGACCACAATCCCTTGTGCATGACCTTTCACACTTACCATAAGACCACAGATTATGTCAACAGAAATGAGCGGGTAACTCAAGATGTTGTGTGTTCAAACAACCAGCGCCCTTTAAAATGGAGAATGTTGATTGAAGATATAACGAGATTAGAGGACCTCAAAAAAGTAGTGATAGAGGAAGTAAATAAGATCAAGTCCCATTGTGGGAACCCTAACTTCCAGGTCTACATGATGGAGGCTCATAAAAATATTTTCTGCAAACTTCAAAGCTTCTTTACCAAATCTGTAGACCCAAGAAGAGTTAAAAAGGAACAACCATTGCAGGGTTGGTACGACAAGAGCTGTAGACTGGCACAACATAACTTAAGTATTGAATTGAGAACGGGTAATGCCACAACAGTTAGGAAGGCGAGAGATAGCTATAGATTGACACAAAAACAAGCTAGGAAACGTTGAGACGAAGAACGCTGGTGCGAGCTAAAACAGGCTTGCGCAGCCAAGGATTCCAAGCTATTTTGGGCCACAGTAAAATGGGACAGGGGTGGGATAGCTGCACAACCACATAACCATGTTGCTAAAAATGATTGGATTGAGTTTTTCAAACCACAGTATGCCCGCAATCCAATGTATATCTCTGATCCCCCCCCTCCAAGTGTCTTTTTCAAATATCAAATATTCAACGAAAAAGACGTTAGTATGGCCTTGGATTGTATATCGGGGGGAAAAGCACCGGGCATGGATGGAATCCCGGCAGATGTGTTTCTATCCGACAGGAACTCATGGTGCACTTACTTCACATGGTTGGCAAATGCAGTGGCCATGGGAGGGGAAGTGCCCGCTTCCTGGAAGGGAGTGTAAATCATCCCCATATTTAAAAAAGGTGACAAAACACAGGCAAAAAACTATAGACCCATCAGTCTCATTGATACAGCGCAAAAACTTATGGGGCGTCTAGTCCAGAATAAGCTGCAACAATGGATTGATGAAAAAAACATATTGTCACCATACCAGGCAGGGTTCCGCCCCTTGACTAGTAGTGTCGACCAAGTTTTCTACTTCATAACAATTTATTGGAGAAATGTTACCTTAAAAAAGGGCACACTATACGCTGTCTTTGTGGATTTAAAAGCAGCCTTTGACCTGGTCCCAAGAGAAAAACTGTGGCAGACCCTGGCTGATGTAGGCATAAGTCAAGAATTGCTCACACTGCTAGTGCGCCTCCATGAAAATAACTTCGCCAAAATCAGATGGGGCAAGCAAGGAGAAGTGACTGAGCCCTTTCCGGTGGAGCGAGGGGTGAGGCAAGGGTGTGTCCTGGTCCCAACTTTATTTTCAATCTATATAAATGGCATTGTTGATCACTTGAAGAAATTCCCAAGTGACGCGGCAATTATAGCAGGTTCACATGTACCCGTATTAATGTTTGCGGATGATACGCTTCTACTTTCGCGTACACCGAGTGGTCTCCAAAAAGTGGTTGATGCCTTTGGTGAATTTTGTGATAGTAGGGGCCTTGAATTGAATACATCTAAGACTAAATTCATGGGCCTCAACTATCAGTCTACGTTTAAAGGCGTGATAACGTACAAGGGCACCCCACTTGGGAAAGTTGATGCTTTTTCCTATCTAGGAATCATCCTGCGGGGTGACATGAAATGGAAATCGCACATCAATACGGCGGTACTAAAGTTTAGTCAGCTAGCAGGGGTGGTTGCCCTTAAACATAGGGCTTCACTGACAAAACCAGTAAACTGCGCTCTTGAAATTTATAACATGAAAGTAGTGAGCGCTTGTTTATATGGCTCCGAACTTTGGGGTTTTTCAAATTTGGGTGACTTGGGGCGAGCAGAAAATAGATTCCTTCGAGGGCTTTTAATGGCCCCACAGAGCACGCCCACAATCCCCTTGAAGCTGGACCTTGGCAGGAAAAATGTAGAGGACATAACTCGGCTACGGCCTCTGTTGTATTGGAGGCGTCTGATGGTGACCCCTGAGCTAAGCCACTATGTAATAGCATTATCAGACGTGGTTAAGTGTGATCGATTCCATTGTATTGTATGGATAAAAGAACTGCGGGACACTCTTGTAAAGTTAAAATTGGAACATCTGTGGGGCAACAGGGATGTGGCTTGCTTCCCATCGAAAACAAAATTGAAAGAAATGTATTGGGAGACGGTGTACTCAACAATGTATCACAAAGGATCCTTACCCAATTTGTCATCTCGCTTCTTGGACATTAAGATGTTTCCATTGTGTGAAGCGTATTGGGACATAATTGAACGCCCGCACGATAGGAAACTATATTTCCAATTTCGTGTTGGAACACTTCCAGTGAATGCTTTCAAGAAACACTGGAACCCCCCGCGGGATGAACATTGTCATCATTGTAAGGACCAAATAGAGCACACCTCCCATTTATTGTTTTGTTGCCCTTTATATGCCAGCCCAAGGCGTAAATGGCTAAAGTCAATTTGTTTAAATATTGGCACTCGTAGTCAATCGATTGCACTTAGAATATTAGAATCTGACTGCTCCATGCCATTAGCGATTGCGGTAGCAAAATTTCTTGCCTGGGCCTGGGTAATCCGTTCCCGCTCATTATTGCTAAATGTAATATAATGAAGTATGGCTGCTATGTTCCAAATGCTCTTACATCTGAAATATATTTTTTAAAACTTTTTTATGAACTGAGCATACATTTTACATGTGTAAATTATTCGACGGTCACTGTTTAATATGTTTTTTTAAAAAAGTCTTTTTAGCTAGAGTATTTATTGTATAGGGTAGGGATTGTTGCTTTTATGACAAATGTCGAATAAAGCTTTGAAACAACAAAAAGAACCTCCATTTAGTTATTATCTGAAGTAACAGAATGTAGCCCTGTAATATTTTATAAATTCATTTCCTTCAGTTAAAAACAGCATTTCATTTCTAACAACTTGCTGTACACAATACCCCTAATAGGCTGACTAGTATTTCAGAAACTTATAATTCATATACATTTCAGCACAATAGAAAATGTTGTTATACTAAATTGTCCTTAGAAGTTCAGTTCTAGAAATAGCAGTAATAAGTTTGTTAGCTTTTTACATAGCCTTGATTTGAATGACATATCTATGCCA
Source organism: Lissotriton helveticus (assembly GCF_964261635.1). Taxonomy (NCBI): domain Eukaryota; kingdom Metazoa; phylum Chordata; class Amphibia; order Caudata; family Salamandridae; genus Lissotriton; species Lissotriton helveticus. The sequence goes on along the minus strand of NC_136061.1, from coordinate 475,556,199 downwards.
TTGCACTCTGTCCATCCTGTATGAAATATTTAATATATAGTGTAGTGTGTAAAGGTTATATTAAATCCTTCATGAAATATGTTTGCTATAGTCATGAAACTTCTTTTGTGATTGGAAATTTGTCAAGCTACAAAGTTTGAATTTCAGTTTCTATTTTACTACCATCCACTCAGCATAATTGTACATGACTATGACCTGTTTCGCATACGTCTATAATAACACTGTAAACCTAAGTTCTAATATGCAGTTTGCGCCGGTCATATCTTGATGGGGCTTTTTGGATACATTTTCAAAGGCCACAACTTTACAATATGGTGACGTGAAATAGAGGAATTGTTCCAAATAAATGTCAGTGCTCACAATCTTCATAATTATTGTTCCATTCATAAATTAACCCAAATAATTCATTGATATTCACTTCCTCTTACTCTAATGGTCCTAGCATTACCATTAAAAGTTCTTGAGCATCCTGCTGAACATTTTGGTAAACAAAGTAATCCAGTACAGCACTCTACCTTTTACACCTTTTTGCAGCTCTGTTGGTGTTAACTTGCCTGTCTTTGGCTGCATACTGACTATAGCCTGAAATGGATGCATACTTTGGATAAGAATTAACTCATACACATCTAAAACCTTGAAATGATTCTGGAACAGAAACCAGTATTGACTTGTTATGCACAGCTCTAGCTGACATTGTTTTATCCTCTAATTTATTGTAACAGTACTTACATATAACTTACTGTGTAGACAAAACAAAGCATTCCTATACTAATAAGTACACAGCAAACTTTTGTCAGTTATCAATATTTTCTTCATCACTTTTTAAATAGAAGTCAACAGTTCGAATGTCAATCTTCTAGTGAGTCAACAACATATACAAACATACTGTGGTTAATCAGAGAACAATGTGTTACATTTTGTAATCTCTCTGTAATCGACTCTTCATTTTCTGTAGAGTCCTGTTCTGGACAAAAGAAATGAAACTACACATGATCACAAACCTTTTCTACCTCTGCCACAATACCATACAAAAGTGCTCTATTCATTTCTGCTAAACACAAAGCAGGAATTTTTACATAGTAAAGCCTCTTAACTAAAATTCGCGTTGTTGAGAGGTGTACAGCTTACATCCTAAAATGATGAAAGTTTTTTTGCCACACTATCCCCCAGATGCATCAAGAACCCATTTTGCTATTCCTTAATAGCGAAAAATAACGATTCGCTATTAAGGAATAGCAAAATGCAATGCATGAAGAAATCACAAAAAAATAGCGATTTCTTAAAATTCCTTAATTGCGACTCGCAAATTGCGAGTCGCAATTAAGGAATACCTCCCCTATTCATTCCTATGGTCCCAAGAGGCCCATAGGAATGAATCGTCAGACATTCTCAATTTGCGAATCGCAATTAGCGAATCGCAAATTGAGAATGCGATTTCAAGGGTGCCGGGGTGTCCAAAGGAAACCCTGTTGCACCCCTGATATTGATATGTGCACATATGTGCACATATGTTGTGCACACACATGCCCCTAGGGCATGTGTGTGCGCAACATGAAAATTTGAAAAATGCAATTTAGTGCATTTTTCAAAGTTTTTGCAAATTACCATGAAGTTCAACATGGTAATTTGCGGTCCCTATTAGCGAAATCGCTATTTTTTAAACTTTAATTTGAGATTCCTTAAATGCAAGTAATCGCAATTTTGCAATTTCTTAATTTGCGATTTTTGCATTTAGGATGATGCATCTCAAATGCAAAAATACCGGTCACAAAGGGGCAGATTCTGAGAATCTGCCCCTTTGCGAGCGGATTTTACCTTGATGCATCTATGCCTAACTTTGATAAACAAGGTGCCTCCAAATGTGTGTGCTTTCTACTTTGCAAGGATCCAATCATTGTAAAGTTCTTATTTTGTGTTTTAAACTTCGCCTTGGAAAAATATGTATATATTTTCTAGGTATATAAATGGATTGCTGTCAAATACTACAAAGACTACTACGATACCATTTGTATACGGGGACTGTACCTCAATAACTTGTTCTACATTTCTAGACACCATCAGCTCTGTTGGTAAAGGAGTGTCATTCTTCATTTCATAACATCAGTAGCATAAGCTAATGTGTTATCCTGCAGATAGCTTTTTTCAGTAAAGAAGGGCTCTGTACTAGAAGTATGCATTGATTCTCCACTAAAAACTGTACAAACATTACTACTATTGATAAATCTTTTCTTCTGCTTTTGTCTCCTCATACACAACACTATGTTGTCAATAATTTTCATTCTATTTATGATAAAAATGAAAAGCTTCCTCATCAAAGCAAAGGCCTTATCAACTACTCCCTCAACTCGTTCTTACTGTTATAGTGCCTGTCTCCTTCTTCTACACATCTTCATATTTCTCAATACATTTACAACCACTCTACTTTGAAACATCTTGGCTCAGACTTCCTTAATCTGCTTCTGTCCCCTGGCTAAATTGTGTCCATCTCTGTTGCATTTTTTTCTTGTAAAATATATCTTGTCCACTCTTATTGTTTCTCATAGTTTGAATTATATTTACATTATTTTTAAATCTTTGCAGGTGTTTAGACATATTTTTAAGAAATTACTTTGTTCTCTTACCAGTAGCTCTTTGTCCCTTTACCACTCTTTCTGTATTTTTCCCCTTTTGTGTATCAGTTCTGCAGAGATACTGTAGTTGCTTCTGCTGCTTTTTCCTCCGAACTTCAGTAGTTATGTATAGATTGTTCCTAGCCAATTTACCAACTACTTTACTATTGACTTACACACAATCCAAAAACTGTGTTATGTTATGTTGTAGTTTTAAAACTACAAAAGCACCTAGCCATATAACTAAATGCACATACTTAAATAGATCAAACCCAAACCAAAACACTAAACTTTATGTATTAGTTAACTTTTAACATTGTAGTACCCTCTCCTACAACACAGCTGCACCATATCTGAGTTCTCACTTATTCACGGTGAAAGACCAGTTTATCCCCTCTGAAGTAAATGTTAAAATGAATATCAACCAAAGTGTAGGAGTACATACAGTGTTTCAACACTGTAAATCTGAAAACAACACACAAGAGCCATTTGTGAGCCTCTCTACCACTATGCCACTGGTGTACTTAGTATCTCAGTACTTTTCCACTTGAATGTATCACATTAAACATTTGGGAAATGGTGCATACACATATCTGCACATTAATCTGTTTCAGAGCATGTAGCCCAATAATTCTTCTCAGTACATGCAAAGAGTGTGTGACGGGTTGCATATATAATTCAATAAATTGTGCTAAATGACCTCATATTCCACCCTAAAGCTTGCAAATACATGTGTTTGTGGTTGAATACATTAATACTCCCTGGATGATTGAATGATGCATAGGTTGTGCTTAGCTGATTCCCTGAGGACACAGGTAGTGCCTGGATGATTCCCTGAGTACATGAGAACTCCATGCAAATAACATAGATCTGTTGGTTCTGCATATGATGCTTAGACATTTAACATATTTCCATTATTAAAGACATTGCTCATGGTAACTTAAAACAGTACCGACATCTTAAACTCATACCCTGTTCGGTTTACAGCTCAACTAATATATTTTTTTCACATCACTGTGATACTCTTTTTTTTATCAAAGTCCCATATACATCTTCATTTATAATGAACATTTTTGAAATAATTAAAAAGTTATATACATACCAGTGAATTGAGTTGTTAGATTATATTGCTATTTTAGCTCTTTCCGGAATGTTGTGACACTGTTAAAATGTATAAAAACTAAGCGCAAGAATGGTACACCACTCTCTATGACCATGAGAAAGGCAACAAATCAAATCATGCCTTTCATTTTAAACTACCATATCTCCACTCGTGAATGGTTAGAATCTGGAAACCATTTCCCTCTCTTTCAAAACGAAGTTTCCGTCCCAAAGTGTTTTTGATGTTTTTGTGAACATCACAGAGTACTTGCAAAAAAACAGCAGTCCAAACTGATATTTAGCTTCAGTTTGAATCAACTTAAATACTCCACAACTATTTATTAAATAGTCCTGAGATGGAAATCAAAGTTTTGCATCACTTATATTGTGTCATAACTCCTCAGTTAAAAACAATTGTTCTGTCTCATTAACACCCTTCCCTCCCAGTAAACTCTTAGCTCAGTGTACTGAGCAACCCAGTTGAACAAGTAGATCACAAGCTCACAGCACATTCTAGAAGGAGCATGCTACTTCAAAAAGAGATACAACAGGTGTGATTTACTCCAAAGATTCAAAAGCATATCCATGTCTGTATTACATTTCATTTTTTAAACTACAGCCTACTATAGGACTTCTAGCTAAGGCATCCAATACACTACCTACTTTTATTCACTTACATGCTGGCAGCTTCTAATAAATGATTTCTTTATAAAAACTGCTTTTCATTTGGAAAACAACCTCATTCAGCTCCAGCCTTCTTTTGATTGCTATTGCTCCTTAACTTCAAAATGAGTGTCGATTGTGGGCCACAGCAATGTATTTTCTGCTAAAGAGGCTGCAAAGAACAGAGGTATTGACAGGGACTTGGGCATACCAAATGTGAAGATTAGTTGGTTTGGCCAGAGAGGGGTAAAATGTCATCAGTTGCTAGCTTTGGTTCAAAGCATTGTGGAGTGCTGAGCTCCTCATGATTGTGCACTTTGGTGGCAATGGATATTGACTGGGGTAGGCCCGGAACTGATTATCCTTTTCCTGGACACTCTCTTGGTATTCTCTAATATGTGCTAAAGACAGAAATGGAAGTAGTCAAATCAGTTTTATCCACAGATTGACAAAGTGAGGAAACATGTTAATAAAACAGTTTCTGCTTTCCTCAGAGACCATAACAGAGGAGGTATGTACACAAAAACACTGTGTTTTAACATACATGGAGTCTATAGAAGTGATGGAGTTCACTGTACAGAGAAAGGTAACAGGGTGTTTCTGAGCAATCTGAAACTCTGTGCAAAGTTTTATCTGTAGCTGTCTTCTACACATGCAACAGAAAGGCTCTTGTCAGAGACACCCAAAGGCACTACATTATGTTCATTTCATTGTTAAATCCGTGATAACATTGTGAACACTATTCACAAAACAAAGCAGACATTTAACGACCACCACCACCTTAAAAAATGTTAACTTTAAAAATTCATTCTAACTATTACAATACACACATTACTAACTATATCACTGCTAAAAAACATGTTTGTACACGGATTTTTCAAGTATGTTTTTTTTAAAATCATGCCGATAGTCACAATGCCTTCAGTAACCTCGACTATCATGCCTTTTTATTAAGAGATGTGAAACACATATAAGCACACATTTATCAGTATTTTAGACAGTAGGGGATTATCACTGTACTGTTTTTAGTCATATATTCAAAAGGAGTTCGCAAAATGGTAAAACAAAAGCAGACATTTAATAGTCACCAGTCCATACAAAACTTATAACTACAAAATAGGTTATGACCAACACACTAAACACATTACTATTTCAATGTGTCTATAATACATATATTACTTTCTTTACATCACTATAATACCGTGTATAACTCTTTCGGTGGAATCTGTGACTCAATAGATCTGTTTTATTTTCACAGTAATACATTTTCACTATTAAACATATCAATATAATATAAACTTAATTATCTTATTATTATTTTTGTTGCACTATATATATAGGCATATATATATATATATAATTATAGAAACACAAACACGTACACATAAATATATAAATATAGAAGCATATATAGAAGCATATATATGTGTTTGTGGGTTTATATAATTATACATATTATTAAATACTAGTGTAATGTATTTAATATATATTCAACTTATATATATAAATTTATAAATTTGTATTCTAAAGATATTTTTGGATATTGTTTGACAACATTATAGTGTCGAAATTTTATTTTTTCTGATATTTTTGTATTTATGTATAGGGACACAATGTTTGTTTACCTCAATATTGCGTTTCTGATCTGAGTTTTAATGTAGCATTGTACTGCTCTATGAGGCCATAAGTTTACCCACTGTAGTTCTGATGTGATGTATGTGCAACTGACAACAAATTTAAGCCAATACCTTATAGGACAAAGGACGTCCCTGGCCCCTTAGTACCTCCTTTGGGAATCCTACTCTCAAGAATATCACTACCATAACCTTGGCTATTTGAGTTGCAGTGGACTGACGAAAAGGGAATGGCTTCCTCATACCTTATTACATAGTCTACCATAGCTAACACATATCGATTTCCATTCCAAGAGGACAAAATGGGACCCATGATATTCATACCTATCTTCTAGAAAGGTTCCTCTACAATGTGTAAGTGGTAGCAGCTCATGTTTCAACAGATGTCACATTTTTCGCTGTACATTTCTACATGATTATATATCCCTGACCAATCGAAAACTTCTACAAGGGTTTCCTCCATTTTCCAGCCTGAAAATTCCTCCCAATAATTGATTTAGACAAGATAAAATATCTTCTCTTGAAAGGGTTCCGCAACTAACATTAGTATGGGTTGGTTTTTATCTCCCTTTCTATAAAGCAGCCCATTTTGTTTGAAATATTGCACACCTATCTCCTCTGTTGTTCCATGATTCTTGGAACTGCCTTAAAGTCTGCATCTGTTTCCCACAGTGTCTCTTCTTTCCATAGAGAAGAAACAGGCATATCCACTTTCTTCTCCTCCCACTTTTGTTTCATCTCTATGGGAATTGGCTATTCACTATTGTCCAAGTCTGAAAAAAGGGCTACCCTACACCATGTTTCTTTATATTTTCAGGTGTCCTATACCAGATAGTTTAACTGGGGATAGTTAATGCCAACCATTAGAGGTATGTGCACTGAAGAGTGATATTCAGGTGTTTCTAAAGTTTAGAAACAACTGCATACCTGTCAGCCGTGGTGCCCTTACATACTCTGCAGTATAATCAATGCATAATATGTAAGAATGGTGAGTGGTTTTTTCCTGCACTATTTTCTTGGAGCAAAATGCATCCTCACACCATTTTTGGATGTGACAGTGCATTTTGTACTTAGAAAATGGTACAAAATGCCCACTCTGCCCTGTTGGAGAATTCTGCAGAATCTCACAGAATTTTAATGAAATTCCATGTAATTGCAAGGAATTAAACCCTGCCAATTCTATCCACTTATACTTTTCTCACACATTTATATGTGAGCTCTCTCTTTCCCATTGGATAACATGGCTAAGAACTGCTCAGGGCAGGTGTTAGCTTTTGGAGATATTCGCGCTTAGCTCGAATATCTCCAAAAGTTGGTAATAGGAGATAGCGATGTTAGCGACTGTTTCCAGTCGCTAACATCTTGGCACGCCCACTTTGCATGTCATTAGTGATAAATATCACTGACATGCAAAGTGGGGCCCAAGATGGTCGCTATCTCCTACTAGCTGTCGCTAACTGGTGTTAGCGACAGCTAGGTAATAGGGAGATCATTTTATCTCCGCTTTCTTGGCTTTTAAAGCCAAAAAAGCGGAGGTAAACCCCCTTGATAATATGCCCCATAGTCCTTTGTGAGTGGAGGTATTTCCTCTTGTCTCTGCCCCTTGTCCTCCATTTCTCTATGTCCATCTTCGCTTTCTCTTTCCTCCCTGTCTCCACCCATTTCCTGACTAAGTGTTTTGCTTCCTGTAGGTGGGGTATCCCCGCGAGCATTAGCAAAGAGCAATTTCCAACTGGAGGAAAGTTTGCTCTTCCCTTTTCTTCACACTTCCATGACAGTAGTACCTGGCAATGCTATAGAAATCACCAAGAGCTTGACAGTTGTTTCTAAATTTGGTGGGCATCATCTCCATGGAGTTATTTATTCCAATGCCTTGATTGAGAAATGGGCCTCCTGGCAAAACTAAATGCCCCCTTTGTCTCTATTGTTTGGAGCTTGGATTCCTCCAGCTGAATAAGGCAGCAGGCTGTATCAGTAAAAATCACACTGAAGTCCAATAGTCTTGCTGGGATAGTTCGCTGAACTGGATTTTCAGGGGGCAAATAGCTCAGAGCAGGACCAACCTGATTTTATCGACCAGCTAGTCTGTGCCCTGGATGCTTGGTTCTGTTTCTTTTCTCTTAGGTATCAGGCCGCACTCCAATAAAGACCACCAGTAGTGCCCAGTCCTCCTCCAGTTGCAACTTGTTCCTCCTACTCCAAGAAAAAGACCTCCTGCAGCTTTTGATGCCCTTGTAGCCACACAGGAGGCCAGGTAACTGACCCTTGTAGTTTACTTTTATGTCCTGGGTACAAGTGGGAGCAAGTTGAGCCCTCCAGGTCTCCTCACATGGCTCAAACAGCAAGTGCAGTCCTTCTTCTGCTCTTCCACAAGTACAGAAAGTGTGCAGAGAAGTTGGTGGTGAGCTCCATTTTTGTAGTGTCGATCGGAGGGTGAGCCCTGAACACTCCCTAAGAAATTAGGAAAAAGTATTCAGGGGCGACCCATTCACTTTTTGCAGCAGTTTGTGCCTGTCTTACATTAAACTGCCCCATAATGCACTATTCTAGGTGGAGTCCAATATGACACAGACTATGGAAGGGAGCCTGTGTGCTTGTCAGGAGTGTAATAAGGGAAATTAGCAATCCCGTTTTGCTAAACTACATCGAACTAGTTCTGCATCAAGCTCCCCCTCCTACTAGGATGGAGCCAGGCTGATTCCCCTGTGTCCTGCAGTCAAAGAGTTTCGCTCTCCTAGGTCTTTCCTTACACTAAACTATGAATGGGAAGGCCTCACCTCGGTTCCTTTCAAGTTAATGAAGTTCCTGGAACCTCCCCAGCTGCCATTCCTGAGCTGATCTGGATTATGGGCCCTAAACCCAGACCATCAGTCACCAGGCCTAAGTCAATGTCCTATTTAGGGAGCAGTTTTTATACCTCATTAAGGTTAAGCACTGGCAGGGGCCCGCTGCTGTCAGGCTAATACAAATTTTACTTCAGGTGCTTTCGGTAGGGAAAGATAACTTTTTACAGTTTCCTTTTCTAAATAGTAATTAAACCTTATCAATAAATTAAGATTTTGATAAATATAACAAATAGTAGTTTAATCATTTCCCTAGGTTTTTCCAAAGCAGAGTTAGCAAATTTAGTATATTAATCTGATCTCTATGTTTTCTTCATAGGGCAATCGCAGCCATTCACAGTGAAAATAGCTTTTGTGGCCTAGCTACTGTAAGAACATGTCAACAATACATTTCTATATGTCCCACTTTTAAATACCATGCACCCTCCCTTGTGGGCTATAAGGCCTACATAGGGGCTGCTTATTATTAATATTTAAATGGGAGGTTTTCCCCTGTCAAAGGGGTAATGGTAGACCTGAACCCATGTTGTCCTTTGTCACACTAGTGGATAGTACAACAACTCCTGCAGTCCACTATATGCTATGGCCTCATAGGGAAGTTTAATATGCCAATTAGGTGTTAACCAATGTTACCATATTTTAGGGGTCAGAGCACCTGCACTGGGTCCTGATTAGCAGTGACTTAGTGCAAAGAGTCGAAACAAACAGCAGCATTAGTCTAAAATAAATTGAGGCAACATCGGAAAGAGGGTTACTTTATTACAATCACCAATTATTTAGTGTCTGCCACTCTCCCCAAGCTATATAGGGACAGACAAAGTGTCACCCGGGATGCCTGTGGGCATTGCTATGTGCTAGGCCACATGCTGAGACTGAGGAGTAAGAAATGTCACTTTGGGTTGCATGCATTTTAATGATTCTCCTTTATTTTCCAGACAGGGAGGGGAGCACTATGTCAATCAGGTACCAAGTCCTCTCTTTTAGACCTGTCTGTGTCTTAGGGTGATTTTCCTCCAATTTGTATTGCCTAGTCCCCTCTTGTTTTGCTAAACTCATGTTTGTTGGCCATAGGATACGTGGTGCTTTGCCACTGCTAATCAGTGCAAAAGTGCTTATGCTAACTCCCTAAAACATCATTAAAAAAATGGCTTCCCCCTGATTGGCATTTTGTATTTACATAAAAGCCCCTAGTAAAGTGGTATAACCAGTGCAGGTGATTTAAATGCTACTAATGGCCTGGATCACTTTAAGTATAACCTTAAAACATGTCTCAGGCCTTTCATTGCAGCCTGAATGCAGTTTTAATTTGCCAGTTCAACTTGGCATAATAAATCTTTCGCCAACCCTAAAACTCCCTTTTTAATACAGGGCAGGGTGGATTGTATGAGAGTTGGATATGTATTGTTAAGTTTTACATGTACTGGTAGTGAAAAGCTCCCAAATTACTTTTCAACACTGCAAGGCCTACCTCTCCCAAGTGATAACATGGGTTACATTCTTACATTTGTTGGCAGGGGTCATTTAAAATCCACTTTAATAGTAGCGTATTTTAAGTCACAGTTCTCAAAATCCCACTTTTAGAAAGTTATGTAAGTAGGGGTTGGGCCCTTTAACACACAGCCAAATTGAGTCTCTTCAAACTTTGACCCTAACCAGAGCATGGCTGTGATTATACCACCATTATCTTTGGAATAACTAGGTGACATTAGTTGATTTTCTTGGCCCATGCATTTATTCACAATTCCTTCATAGATATTTAGAAACATAATATGAACTTTGGACATATCATTAAATGCCCACTTTTGAACTTTTTTCAAATCAACAAATATACACAACAGACCTGTATAAATCAGTTCAGTGCAATAACATGCATATGAGAAATCAAAATCTGTGAGTACTAGATAAAAAAGCTGTAAATCAACTAAATGGTAATTACCTATTGAATAGGTAATTTCAACATGAACCTTACTGGAATTTTTAGAACCAGTCAAATAATCTTTTCAAAAGCAGAAGCTACAGTCACTATTGCTCTCTAAGCCGTGAACCTCTTGTTCACAAGAGCACATGGAGGTTTCAAAGTTATTTCGTTATAATGGCATTCCAGTTCAAAGTATTTCCAACAAAGCAGGCAGATAATCTTTCAGTACATCCCCAAAGGGTTTTTGGCGACCCATTTTTACCCGCTACTTATTTAGGGTTCTCAGCAGAACCTGACTGGTTCTTGGATGACAAGTGATTGGTTCTTTGTTATGTTTAGACTTTCCTGCTTTCAGTTTCTTTTTTTAGTAAATTCTGGTGTTTTTTTTTCAGTGTTTTCAAGTGATTTCAATACCCTACAAAACAGTGGGTATCAGTGGTCACACATTAAAAACAACAAAAACTGTATTTTTCCGGTGTTCATGAAATGTTTTGCTTTTATTATTGCTTTCTACACTGATAGTGCATGGTATATAGACAGTGTATGTACAGTGTATATATTTGTACAAATCAAAGTATTGTAGTAAACCATACAATACTTCTTCAGTGAGTCTTTGGTCACACACTCTCACTCTTTCATCCCATGTAAACGTTTATCTGTGAAAAGGCCCTCTCAACATTGGCACTTGAGACGGGCAACGCCAAAACAGTCAGTACACAAATCTGGCCACTGACATTCCTTTCCATGCCAATACTGGTGCACCTAAAGATTGCGATTCTCTGGGACAGTTTCTGCAACAAATGCATTGAACTAGGTGCATATGTCCTCAGTGTTATTAAAGCGGTCAAAAATGAAGCAGCACTTTAGAAAGTCTGGAGAAAATTCCCCTTTACGGAAGGGATCCAGAACTTGTACAGAGTACCACAGTGAGTCTGCATTGACTTCAAATGCCATGGTTAGTGAAGGGACATTTCTATTCATCCTTGCAAGCCCTTTCTCATACATTGTAAAATAGAATTTCCTGTATTGCTCCTCAACAATTCTTTACTTACCGAGTGGCAAGTACTCTAACATGGAACATGTTACAGTGCTAAAGTACTAAAAGTGGCGCCCAGTCTACCCTCAAGGAGATGTTTCACATCTACACCAGTTATTCTGACTACTTAGTAGACAACAATGTTTATAGACTCTAGTTTCTTTATGACCACTACAGCAGTCAAGAGTTCCTGTAAGAATCCAAGAATGTAGTTCACTTTTTTTCACATCACTATCAATGTGCACCCAAGATCTTCACATTTCTTGCCTTTGGCATCGTCACTCAGCAATAATTCTGTAAATAGCTGCAATCTGGATAATATAGCATTCACTGCCTCTAGGACTGAGAAACACCAGCTAAATTACACAGTTTCGGGTGACTTTTTTGATGTCACATAAAGCACAAAATGAGAAATGTTTGTGTTTTAGTTCCCACGCATAATGAACCAGTACACCAGAATGGACTGAAAAGTTAATAGCATTCTTCATTATCTCTGATGATTGTAAAGATGCTTTCGGCATACCATCTAGGAACTGGCAAGGATCTCTTACAGGGAAGCACTTCCACTTAGGTATCGATTTTGACATATCATCACACAACTTTTTCCTATACGAAGCTGAATCACTACAAATACAAACAATATAACCCCATTCTTGTTGAACTTGGTGAAAACGTTTTGCAGCAGAATTCCAAGTGACACTGTGCTCTATGGTTTCCAAAATTCTGGTGCCATGTTTTCACCACTATCCAAAATGCTTCGTGACATCACTCTTTACACATATACTTGTCACTATACCTTGCACTGATTGTTTAAAGCCTGGGGTGTTTGGCAATTCACCCGCTATCAACACTGACTCACTAGAAAAGGAGGCTGATGTATCAAGGGATTGTATGCATTCTCCGTGAGTAAATGTGATGGTACATATTGGGAAAGATTCTTATGCAACCAGCAATTTAAACTATCAGTGAAAGACTCAAACGTAGCCAAAATATCAAATATAGTTTTGATATTTCCTGATTCTCTACAGTTCATAAAATAATTAAACAAGACCTAAAACATGCTTCTAAACCTTGCTTCTTTAGACCAAAGACAACAAAACTCAAGCAGAATAATGTTAGCGCTCTCTTTCTTGCGGCTACCTTGTATAACAAAGTTACATTCCATTGGCCCCTTCGGGAAGAAATAACAATTACTGTTTCACTCTTTTTCCTTTTTTGAATGGCATTTAGTTTATAGTTGTGCTGGTATTTTTTCAGTGTTTATATGTTTACACTGGTTATGGCTATTTCCCTTTCAGTGGGGTTTTATCAGTTATAATAGGTTTAAACCTAAAACAAGATAGCCTAGTTATGTTTTTTTTTGCAGATTTGCTTTTTCTTTTCCAGTTGGCTGACAGATGAAAGAACTGCCTGCTCAAATCCAAAGACTTGTTTTGGGATGGTATGCAGGTGTGGACTGAAGAAGATTTTCTGCACAAGCCAGAGGTTTCCTCAGCCTCTGGCATTTTATTATGAAAAAACAGTAGAACAGACATTGTTTATCTGAAGAGACGGCATTGTACACCGCAATTATGTCAACAATGTAGAACATATTCACACTGGCCATTAGCGTTTGAACTTCAATAATATGCGCTGCTCGGGAACTCAATACTTCAGTCAGAATGAACCCATAATGGAATGCAATAATTTTACAATTCAGTTCCAGCGAGTCTTTCATAGACTTGGATATCAAATTGAAAAGCTTGTCTTCAACAGATGAGCCAAACATTTGGACAGGCAGATGCCTGTGAAAAAGGATTCAAGTTGTAATATGAAGTTACAACTAGCCCCCCTTTTTTAATATTCACACGCAAACTAAAATGCTTCTCATAAAATGAAATATAAGACAATGCAGTTAAACAGTAAAGCAACTCAGCCTCAATGATATTATCTATACTACTATTATAAAGCAAGAACTTTGAACCTTTGAGGCGGGTAAACTCGGGAACCACAGCGCCAATCCACACACCCGATACATCATTGTAATCGTCAGGGTGTGCAGATGGACATAGGCTATATAAACTATAAAAATATACGTTATTTAAAAAATGTACTTTAAAAAAAAAGTAGTCCCTTCGAAGTAGCGCCGGCCGCGACCTGCGTGCTGACGTCAGCAGCGCGGGGATGAGCGGCGTCCAGAAACGGCGGACATGGCATGGGGGAGGAGCGGTGACGAGCGGCGGACAGGCGGTAAGGACCGGCGGACAGGCGGGAAGAAGGCTGAACTGAGGGCTCCGGGGGACCAAAGGACAATGTCGGGGCAGGCGGGGGTCGGGCAGACGGGGACGGGGCAGGCGGGGGACAGGGCGGGCGCGGGCCCGGGCTGCTGGACAATGTCGGGGCGGGCGGGGTCCCGGCTGCTGGACAATGTCGGGGCAGGCGGGGGTCGGGGAAGCATGATTGCTCCCGGACAAGGTCGGGACGGGCTGCTAGTTAATTCATAAAATGTTCGAGCAAGTTCTAATCATTCCTTGCTTTGTCCCTAGAATGAAGGCCAATTAAAATCCACATGGCAGTCCAAAAAGAAGAACCAAAGGAAAAGTTCATAGAATTGTTCTGCCACAGAAGACTCAAAGTACAAAGCCATGTTCATATAGTTGAAATATCTTGTTATGTGGTCATCAGCTAAATAACTTTATGTATCATTCCTCCACAAATCATGACAAGTCAGGGTCCTGCTGAGAATCCTTAATAAGTAGCAGTTTAAAACACATCGATGAAAACCCTTAAAGAGTGTCCTACAAGATAATCAGTCTGTTTTGTGGGAAATTCTTTGAACTAAAATCACACTAGAACTAAATAACTCTGAAACCCCCACTTGCTATTGTTAACAAAAGGTTCACAGAACAGAGAATGTGATGTATTCCTATAGGTTCTGTATCGATCCCCCTATTCCTGACCCTATTCTGGTTAACAAGTTAACTAGCAGCCATCCCATGAGGCAGAAAACCCCCATGATGCAGGAACCGTTATCTGATTAAGCCACACTACGGCACAGGAACGTGTTATCTGATTAGGTCATAACGCTTGCCATCTAATTAGACAAGCGATATTCCTCCAGCCCCTGATAAGGCATACGGAGTTCTCAAAACAAATCAAACCTATGACAATCTGGGAAAAACCCTGCGGCCATTGTCTTGATTTCACCGAGAACTTCAGCAAAAGAATGTGCTAACGACCAGGTCGTATGACATCCTTATTGACGTATCTATGTCCATCCTTACGTCAATCTCGGCACCTTAAAGGTATAAATATTACCGATATTGCCCTATGCAAACACACGCGGTGGTGACGAGATCGGAGCAGCCAGACTTGCCGAAGCCCAGAGCAGAGCAGACCCCGCTGGCGCAGCCCCGCCTTCCTGACGCGCTGAGAACGAGACGCTGCTTTCTCCTGCAGAGAAATCCAGCTCCGGCGCTTCCGGGTAGCCCTCGCAGGCAGCCTGGAATATCGAGACCAGAGACGAGAGATACCATCCCTCATTCATCCTAGATTCCAGGTACAGAACTGAATAACCCCTTGCAGAGAATTCTTTAGTCAGTCACTTGGCAAAACAAACTTAACTTAAACTGCTACTTTCTATTCCCGCCCACGTATTAGGCTTAGGTCAGGTACATCTGGGGTAGGCGTAGTTAGAAACACCAGTTGAGTACGATTAGTCAAATGTATATGTGTATGTATCTATTTTATCCATTTTAAACCATCATATGGCTTAGAAACCATATCAATGTTTTTACAGTATTATTTTATACTTCTGCTTTTAATGTATGCACTTTACTTAACCATAAGTATTGCAATAATATCGATCCATTTCTCTTGTATGAGAAAAGAGACTGATCAATAAATAACATCTTTTATTGAACACGCCCGTCTCTTCCTTTTCTCTACAATCTGGTGAGACTAAGAATGCACGTACTGACTGAGTAAAATAAGTCGTCTTTTGTTTTCACACGACTCTAGAGATACACTCTTGATTAGGGGAGAGCAAAGTTGTCATGTTCTATGGTTGTCAGAAACTAAATCCCTTCTTGCCTATCCAGGGAGGTTCAACTCCTCCTTGCCTATTCGAGAAAGTTTCTAGTGAACTCTGAGCTAGGTGGCAAACCCAAAACTTTAAGTCTAATATCGACAGTAGTAGACCTAGTTAACGTCTGGTCTAGGCCTATACTATTGAAGGTATTATTCCAATGCGCAGAGCCTATTGGGATAATAGGAACTACACTACATGGCGCCCAACGCGTTTGGATAGGCAATAAAACTAACGTAAGACATTTAGAGTAACTCAGTCGTGCTTTTTCACTCAGACCCCTTTTTTCCCATAATACTCCAAAGACGTCTGGAGTGGGTGAAAGGTAATATCCGCCAGACCTCGCAGGAGGAAACTCCTATGTATGGTCCTTGGTTTAGTCAACGTTGAAGGATACATTGTTCCAAAATATTGTGCATCTAATCTTTGTTTCCATAAGAACCTGATCTGCAAACAAACAAAATAACCTTCTGGACAGTACAATGTCAGACAGTGAAGGAGAAAGAGAGGCAGTTAGAATAGCAACTGAACTCGCAGCAGCTGATACTGCTATGCAAGAAGCAGACCCGGGTATAATAATCATCCCGGTCAACACAAGAAAATCTATAACTTTAAAACTTATAGAAAATGGACTGACACCTAGAGGTGGCACAGTCATATTCGTAATTGAGGCACACGAATATCGGCAGACAGAGGTATTCTACACATGGATAAACTTTCCAGCAGCTAATGCTGTAACAAAGGTCTTCCACTATTACAAAACAGAGGAACCTCCTAATGAGTACACTCCTTTCGAGGAGGTGGAAGTACCACTTAAATTTCAAGAGCATCTGCTCTTATTTAATGGCGCCCTAAAACATAATAATCACATCACCAGGCTCGGTCCATTAGGTAGACCAGGAGCAACGTGGCCGGTTCTAGCCGGATACACACCACATCCAGACATCGATGGGATGTCTGCAGCAGAGCTTTTAACACAGCTAAAACAATTAATAAAATTACATAGAAAATTAGTCCAATATGTGATGCGGACTTCAACAATTCAACCAGCAATTAAAATTCCACAGCTGACCCCTCATCAGGGGAACACAAATAAAATTACACCACAGAACATACAATCCTGCCTAGGTAAAGTACCAGCTAAAAGGGAACAAATACCATTCTGGTTAGCACAAAAAATCACCCAAATAGAGGCGGTGTTTCCAGACACCACCCCGTTAGAAAAACACAGGATTCTGACTATCTGTCTTCCAATGGGAATCGCACCGCACGTGGAGGACTGTGACACTTGTGGTACAGTCTTTGCTTCCATCTACACAAAAACGCACGGTGTTCCATCCATTTCGGTAATACCAGATGTGCTAAAACAAATTCAAGACGAATACGGTCCAGAACCCGCTTTAACTCTTGGTATGAAATTACTAAAAGACTTCAAGCAGGTCTCGGCTATATTATTAGCCAACATAAAGGGAGAAGCAGCAAACGTGGCGATCCGCCAGAGGTTAAAGGAGACAGATATAGCAGACCAACCAGCTGAAATTGCCAGAATTATAGAAAAATCCTATGAGGAACTAGGTAGAGATAGTTTAGGTGGAATACCAGTAAAACCACAACTGATTGAAAGTCCTGGAAAAATATTTTTTAATAATAATTCAACATCACAAAAAAAGAGCTGGGATGGAAACAAACAATCCAATCCTAAAGAAAAGAAATTTCAGTCCAGAGGAAGGTCTCCTCGGCGGAGAGAAAAATCTCCGAACCAAAGACACAGGTCACCCCAAAGTGACCCCTCCGGGAAAAGATATAACCTTAAAAATAGGGATAATATAAAGAAGCCTGATAGATATCAAGACATTGATACACGTCCCTCTCAATCTTTTCAGACTTCCTCGCAGAAATCGGAAAGAAGAGGACGATCGGAACAAAGAGAAAAGCACGCCAAGTCCAAAGACAAGGAATCTGCTCATCTAAAAAAGAAAGTACAATTTCCAAAAAGAAGGTAGCCAGTATCAAGGTAGTAAACAATGCCGAGAATACTGAGGACACAACTGAAAAACGGAGAATGGGCTCATACAGTGCTAGACAGCGCAGCAGAAGTGAGCATAGCTCGCAAAGTCCTTATGAATCATCTGGAGACAATGGACACGAATGAATATCTTCAAGTGGAAACTGCAGACACCAGAGTTAGCAAACCTCACAAAATATATGAAATAACTTTACGTATAGAAGCGGATAAGACTAGAAAAATAAGGGGACTATTTTGGGATAATCTCTCCAAGGGCTATGACATCCTTCTAGCTGAAAAAGACTGGCCACCAGAGTTTGTCAGGGAGTGCCCTCATGGCGAAGAAATAATTATGCCTGCCTTCTCAAATCATATCCCAATTCTTAAAAAATACACACTTGCCAGAAAGTGGGCAGTAGCTCAAGCTCCTGCTTTATATAAAAATCATGTAGGATGGGATGAGGACTCTCCTCCTCACAAAATCCAGTTAAAATCACAACCTACTGCACAAAGGCAGTATCCAATCAAGCAAGAAGCTAAAAAACAGGTAAAAGAAATTCTAGATCAATTAGAATACCAGGGGGTGATTGAAACTTGCACCTCACAAATGAACAACCCTTTGTTTCCTGTCTCCAAACCAGACAATTCATATCGTCTAGTTTTGGATTACAGACACCTTAACTCATGTTGCAAAACTTTTGCAGTGCAAAATTCGCATAGTGCTGCACTAATGAATAACATAGTGCGCAAAAAATACAAAACAACATTAGACATCTCTAATGGATTCTTTTGTCAAAACATAGCACCAGAGAGCAGATATTTGTCTGCGTTCTCAATAAATGGCACTCAAAAACAATTCTGTCGGTTAGCCCAGGGGTACAAGAATAGCCCAGGGGTATTCTCAGCGAGAGTAACAGAGTTACTACAAACATATGATGACGAAGCATTATCTTATGTCGATGACATATACCTAACAGATGATGACTTGGATACTCACTTGAAGAGAGTGAACACCATAATACTTGGGTTCGCAGCAGAGGGTTACAAATTCAACTTTAAAAAATCGAGAATTGCCCATCTAACAGTCCTGTTCTTAGGATATGAATTATCAAGTGAAGGCAAAAGCCTGGCTGACAATTTCCTAGAGAAATGTGCCGTACTCCAAGCACCTAGAACACTAAAAAACCTACAGTCAATTCTAGGCTTCCTAAATTTCGGAAGAACATACATTGCAAATTACGGCGAAAGGGTCAAACCCCTTTATGATCTAATAAAACCAGATTTTAAAAGAACCAATTGGACTCAAATACACACAGAAATTCTGAGATCCTTACAAACAGACATGTTAATTAAAACAAAATTAGAAACACGTGATAACACACGCAATCTTGTGATTCGAGTCATCCCAGGAAGATGCGGGTTCACATACCTGACCTCTAATGAGGGAGAAAAGGTACCAATTGCATTCAAATCACACTTGTACACTAATGCTGAAATGAAATTTAGCCCAACGGAAAAAATTCTTACTGCAACACAGACAGCTATAGCAAAAGACCGAGCCCTGGCACAAGGTAAACGAATAATAATCGTGACACCGATACCTGCCCTAGAGGCTGTAACAAAAGCAAGCTTTCCAAATGCTAAAGCGCTCCATCCGAGATGGATACAATGGGCTAATTCTCTTGCTGCAACAGACGTGGCATACGAATTTGATCCTAACTTAAAAACACAAGAATTTCTCCAATATGAATTTGAATGTCCTTCGCCGACCGAAATTCTGCCTCTAGAACATTACGGCTGTATAATATATACAGACGGATCAGCACAACCCGCAGTAGGGGGTAAACAAGCTTACAGTGCTGCGTGCGTGATTGTTAAAGGTCGCTGCCACGAAGGAAAATTCAAACCAGCTATCACTAAGACACAATCTCTAGGAGATTGTACAGCTCAGCGAGCTGAACTACTGGCGTTCAAGATGGCGCTTGAAAATACCGATCGAGAATTCCCCACACTCATAGTGTGCGATTCGTATTACTGCGTTCAGTCTTACAATGAATACTTGCAGATCTGGCTTCAGAATGGCTTTAAGGATGCAAAAGGAGGCACAATCAAGCATAAAATGCTCTGGGAACAAGTAGTTCTTTTACAGAAAGAACTACCAAAGACTCACGTGATACATACACTGAGTCATCAACGTGATGGCGTTCACGTTGCAGGGAATTCATTGGCTGATGAGGCCGCGAAGGCAGCTGTGCAAACAGCTTCCGTAGCTGCCATCACACCGTCAAAAACAAAAATAGACAGCGAAATATTACAGGCTGTCAGCGCTACAGAAAAGGATTCGATAGAAACACTCCCGAAAGGCTTTCCAGTAAAATACTCATACATAACTGATACAAACAATGTTCCCTTTGCTCGAATCCCTGGAGTGGGGGATAGGGCAATTCCAAACATGGAACATAGGTTAGGACTGATAATAGCGGCACACGAAGGGCTTGCTTCTATACATGCTGGCGTCTCAGCCACAGTATCATTATTAAAACAGAGATACTGGTGGCCACAAATGAGAAGACAAACAAGGAACTATGTTTTAGAATGTGAAATATGTCAAAGAATGAAAGTATCAACGGTGAGACGTCCAGCGCAGACGCCCCTTCTAATCTCGGATAAACCATTAGCCTGTGTTTACCTAGACCACTGTGGTCCCTTACAAAGGGATGGTAACTATAAATATATCTTGGTTGCAGTGGACTCATGCACGAGATTCATATGGATGTGGCCCCAGCGAACGGCTGACGCCAGAACTGTTATAAAAGATTTGCGAGTCTTTATCGGCACATACGCAATTGGCATGCTGCATTCGGACCATGGTTCTGCTTTTAGCTCTAGAGCTTATAAGGAGGCCATGGTCAGCATGGGCGTTACATTGCGGTACTCTTGTCCATTTCACCCTGAGGGGAACTGAATTGTTGAAAGAAAAAACCGTGACATAAAGCAATCTATAACGGCAAAGGTATTAGGTTCGGGAGCTGGGTGGGTCAAACATCTAATAAGTGTCCAACGTAGTCTAAATAACCTGCCAAGAAATTCTCTGAAGGGATTCAGTCCGTACGAATTATTGTTTGGAACTAGGATGTTAGTCTTAGACCTCGACAGTCAGACTTCAGTGGTGAAGGAAAAAAGCTTTGATATCAAAGATCGTTTGGCTATTTTGCAGGACTTAAACGAAACAAGAAAAGACCTGAGCAACATAAAGTTGAAACAGCAGCCAACAACCACTGAAGAACCACCACCTGTCCCAGCAAGACCTGTCTGGATTCCAAAAGTCGGGGATCTAGTCAAAGAAAAGATCGCGGTAAAGAAGGAATTTGGGCCTTCTTACAGAAAAGCAGTTCCTGTCTTGTCTATCAACGGGACAAGATCAGTTGTACTACCGCCGCTTGCTGGTAAAAAGGAGAACCGAGTTGTATCCATCGACCTGGTAAAACCACAATCATGTGGCCGATAACAAACAGTAGGCCAAGTGGACTCCCGATAAGTAGCAGAACACCAAGGTTTGTTACAAATACAGAGGTCCAAACTAAGAGGCTAATCACATTCGAAACGCCTACAGAAAAACAACAAGGAATATGCAACAATGCATTGGAACTCAGACCTCTAACAACCCAAAAAAAACATTTAGTAGAGACACACCGACCTACAATGAAGTAACAAACGAATATGCAAGAAACAGTAATCCTGAAGCAATTGGAACAATTGACAGAACTGCATCCGGCTACTTCATAAACTTCGATGATTCCTCTGAAGACCTAAGTGAATCAAAACCACAGCCATCAACAAAAACCTTTAAAGATAAAGTTAAAGTACTTTTGAAACAACTGAAAGAAACATATCTGATTTCTCCATGGATTGAATTTTGGGTGGGTTTTAGTGCATTTATCCTAATACTTTGGCTCATCATGGTACTAACTTTGGGACGCTTCATTGAGGGAAAATATGCTAAAATGGACACAGCAAGTCAGAAAATCAACTTGATCCTCAAACCACACACATCTTCACACGTCGAGAAAAGAGAACTTTCTTCTGTCAACTTCACAGCCAATCCTATACCGGGTGGGGTAGCATGGGACAACACTGACTACGAAATTTATGGTCCGGTTGAAATCCTGAAATATCCACACCAAATTAAGATCTCGTTGAGTGACTTTGTAAAAGCAAGCTCATTTGCTGATGATTGGGACTTTGAAAGTATAAATAATATGATGTCTGACTTAGTGATGTCTGCTAAATTTACAAAACATGATTATTTGCAGGGTTCGACAAATTATGATAATATGTACTGTTATAACCACTATGGTAACCATTTTCTACATAGATCTGCACAACCTAGAAATGTTTTAAATTATAATCAATGGGAACATTGTGCAACCCCTCCAAAAGGAAGCTCAAGAACCGTTTATGACAAATATTCATACTTTTCAGGTTTTAACACAAGTAATGCTGAAACATTTTATTTCAAATTGTCAAATAAGACAGGGACAAAGACCATGATAACAAACACGAAATTGATATATTCAGACTCATTCTTTGAACAAATGAATACTTTTGGTTTTGATTATTGGGACAAAAATGTTGAAGTAAAGAGTGTTTGGGGTACAAAAGAATGGCAAGTACAGGGTATAGAATCTTTGTTTAGAGCCTGCATGATCCCAGAACAAATTATATTTTTAAATGACACTGTTCAACAAACTACCTGTCTCGGCCTAGCCAAAATCAAAGACTTAAATAAACCGTCTATTCCAAAACCAACAATGAACAGCAATAGCTCTACAGATGAAGAGATAGACGTAAATTATGTATTAAACCAAAACAGAACACATCCTGATTGGAAAAAGTGGTTGATCTGGCCCACAGATACTAATAACTGTCAAGACAGATTCCTGAACAAAACACAGGGGTTCAAAATGACCAGGCCAGACCCTAGATATTCCCAAAGACAACACCCAGGGATAATAACCACCTACAGTGTGGGCAAATTATGCCTTCAGTGGCTACAAACTTCCACACTGGCAGAAATTAAGCAACACCTAACTTTACTTACTGATGGTGCTGACTTGCGTGATTTCATTATGGGACCGCGCAAACAGCGTCAGAAACGTTTCATAGCAGCCTCTGTATATGCAGCATACAACGAGGCCTGGAAGGTGACTCAAATTGAGACAGCAGAAAGTATACGGGAAATTGACCGTATTAATTTGGAAAAATCACTTTCTGTAGTGGACAATGGGTTAATGACTCTGTCCTCCAGAATGTATTTTCTGGACAGCATTGTGTCTTCAGCAATCGACATATTATCGCAAGACTTACTGTTGTTACAACACGGTCAGTCCCAATTGCGTTCTATTGTACAGCTTGGCTGGACGTTACAAAATCTGCGTTCAGGCTATGTGCCTTGGCGTTTAATCAACACAACGTCACTATTCAATATCTTTAACCTCACTGATAAACAAATCAGTATGGCACAAAAGGGTGCTGATTATACAATCCTGAGCATTGAGAAACTCGAGAGATTACCAGTGACAATGTCAGAACGACCTGTCAGTGAATGGATAATACATGGGATAATTAATATTCCAATATCTACCTTCAGGTTTCAATACTGCCAAAAATATATACAGGCTGGCATGTACGGAAAATTGGGAAAAGGGTACATTAAAACAACATGGAACTTGCCCTATTCACATGCATGTGTCAGTAATAAAGGATAGAAAGTGTTTCTTAGTGGCAATAATTGTGCAATGTCACTGAGCGGTACACTTCTGTGTAATAGAATTAGTTTGCATGGAGCCTGTGAAGGGATCTCAAATAACCTTTCATGTCACCAGCTAGGCGCACCTGCAACAGAGATAGAACCATTCTTTCAAAGACTCTATAATGGGAGTTACGTTCTAATTGTGGACCGCAGATGTTGTAGTCTTATGCCCGGGACTCCTTATCTCGTAACTACGACTGCAAAGGTCAAGTGCTGTGGACGCTTATTGTTCCCCAGCTCCCTTCCAGACAGGGAGGCAAGGGCATGGCCCAACTTGAAAATTACTTCTATTCGAATAGATACTTTAAGCAGAATGAAAACAGTGCTTAATCAGACGCCGACCAGGCTCACGTCATCAAAAGAAACGTATGATCTCCTAGTCGCAAGGACGACTGCAGAGATTCACTCATTGTTATCAACTAATTCCCCCATACATTTCGCAGAAATCCTGAATGAAATCTTAAATATTTCTGATACCAGTGGAGTCTCAAAAGTATTTAAGACAGTATTTTCGATGGCATTAACACCATTCAAAGCCATACTGGGTATTTTTCCAGATTTCGTCCATTCGATTT
Organism: Lissotriton helveticus; assembly: GCF_964261635.1. NCBI lineage: Eukaryota > Metazoa > Chordata > Amphibia > Caudata > Salamandridae > Lissotriton > Lissotriton helveticus. The sequence goes on along the minus strand of NC_136061.1, from coordinate 475,531,937 downwards.
TTGGCGGACTACCCCTCATTTTGGGACTAATTGCAGGAATCCTATTCCTAGTCCTTATATTTCGTTATGGCAAACCATGTCACAGACAAAACACCTGCGACAAGGGAAGAAACAATCCTAGCCATTGGATACCGGGACCGGATATCAAAAATCCTGGGACTATCCCGGCTTAGAGACCTGAACATGACTTGGTTTCTTTCATTTCGACCAATGTGGCAACGATGTGTTTTACCTGTATTAAGGTGCTTGCTATGCGGAGAAGAATGCGTGTTAGACACCTGTCTGACGCTACAATCGGATGCGCCAATGGATGCAGAAACATTGTTGAGTCCAATAAAGGCTCATGCTTTGTGCTGCCCTCAACGGCTACCAATCCTGATGACGGCATTCGTGGAAGCTTCACCACTACGATTAAGGGGTAGTGAAGTTCAAGATGAAAGCAGCATTGATCAGGTACGACCTTCTGTCAGCAATTCTAATGAAAACGTCAATGGAGACAATCATGCGCACGAATGCATGGTTACACCTTTTTCCGAGTTAGTGGAACTCTCCCAGGAAGCTGTTGACAGCTTTTTCGACAGTCTAAATGATATGATGTTCTCACCAGAGCAGAAATAGAGACTTTTGAGCAAGCTCGCACACGGCGTTCCCTGAATTTCGCCTTCAACTAGAATAGCAAAATACCATGAACAATTTTCCCTCCAGTTCACGGACAGCAATTTTTTTCAGGAGCCCCAAAATATATCTACATATTTTTCGGGACACTTATCTTCTGCTTAAAGTAAGAACTATTCTTAGAGAACTAAAATTTCTATTTTTAGATACTTTATAGACATTAGCTGCCCGCTGGTATGTTCATAATTATTTTATTCTGTGATGGAATGGTCTCGAACCTTTTTTCTGTATTAAGAGCCATTTCATGTGTAAATTCTCATATACAAATTAGTGATAATGTATAGATATGCGTGATTACTTTAGCATTATTCTACAGCTTGAGTGCATATATTACATGTGACTTTTTTTTCCGTATATTTGATAATTTCAAAATGCATTTTATGTATTTTGGGGTGGTAAGGTATACATGATACTCTACAGTATGTTTTACTATGCATAGATTCGTAAATATGTCCATAGTTAGCGTGGAGTGGGTGTGATGTATTCCTATAGGTGCCGTATCGATCCCCCTATTCCTGACCCTATTCTGGTTAACAAGTTAACTAGCAGCCATCCCATGAGGCAGAAAACCCCCATGATGCAGGAACCGTTATCTGATTAAGCCACACTACGGCACAGGAACGTGTTATCTGATTAGGTCATAACGCTTGCCATCTAATTAGACAAGCGATATTCCTCCAGCCCCTGATAAGGCATACGGAGTTCTCAAAACAAATCAAACCTATGACAATCTGGGAAAAACCCTGCGGCCATTGTTTTGATTTCACCGAGAACTTCAGCAAAAGAATGTGCTAACGACCAGGTCGTATGACATCCTTATTGACGAATCTATGTCCATCCTTACGTCAATCTCGGCACCTTAAAGGTATAAATATTACCGATATTGCCCTATGCAAACACACGCGGTGGTGACGAGATCGGAGCAGCCAGACTTGCCAAAGCCCAGAGCAGAGCAGACCCCGCTGGCGCAGCCCCGCCTTCCTGACGCGCTGAGAACGAGACGCTGCTTTCTCCTGCAGAGAAATCCAGCTCCGGCGCTTCTGGGTAGCCCTCGCAGGCAGCCTGGAATATCGAGACCAGAGACGAGAGATACCATCCCTCATTCATCCTAGATTCCAGGTACAGAACTGAATAACCCCTTGCAGAGAATTCTTTAGTCAGTCACTTGGCAAAACAAACTTAACTTAAACTGCTACTTTCTATTCCTGCCCACGTATTAGGCTTACGTCAGGTACATCTGGGGTAGGCGTAGTTAGAAACACCAGTTGAGTACGATTAGTCAAATGTATATGTGTATGTATCTATTTTATCCATTTTAAACCATCATATGGCTTAGAAACCATATCAATGTTTTTACAGTATTATTTTATACTTCTGCTTTTAATGTATGCACTTTACTTAACCATAAGTATTGCAATAATATCGATCCATTTCTCTTGTATGAGAAAAGAGACTGATCAATAAATAACATCTTTTATTGAACACGCCCGTCTCTTCCTTTTCTCTACAATCTGGTGAGACTAAGAATGCACGTACTGACTGAGTAAAATAAGTCGTCTTTTGTTTTCACACGACTCTAGGGATACACTCTTGATTAGGGGAGAGCAAAGTTGTCATGTTCTATGGTTGTCAGAAACTAAATCCCTTCTTGCCTATCCAGGGAGGTTCAACTCCTCCTTGCCTATTCGAGAAAGTTTCTAGTGAACTCTGAGCTAGGTGGCAAACCCAAAACTTTAAGTCTAATATCGACAGTAGTAGACCTAGTTAACGTCTCGTCTAGGCCTATACTATTGAAGGTATTATTCCAATGCGCAGAGCCTATTGGGATAATAGGAACTACACTACAAGAACGAAAGTGATTGTAACCTCTGCTTTTTAAAAGATTATTTGACTGGTTCTTAAAGTTCTAATAAGGTTTATATTGAATGTGCCTATTCAAAATGTAATCACATATGCACGGTTATTGCATTTGTACAGCTCTGTGGGCTACATTTGTATATGTGTTTGTTACAAATGGGGTTTCTGATTGGCTAGGGTATGCACCTACGCCAGGCAGAACCCACCACTCTAGTCAGGGTGAGGGAGTTACACACACAAGATAATCCCTGCTCACCCCTTTGGTAGCTTGGCAGAGCAGTCAAGCTTATCCCAGAGGCAATGTGCAAAGGGTTTGCGCAACACACACCAGTGACACACTAGCGTACCACAAAAAGAGACTCCACACAAGGTTATAAAAATAATATTTTGTATTGTACATAAAACACTTTAGACGATACTCGCATAAATCACTGTGCCACTAGGCACTTGTCATGACGTCACATAGATTATAAAATCACTTGGCTAATCGAACTCTTGTCATAGCAACAAAAGTACTGCTTAAAGTAACTACTTGTAGGCTGAGTACGCCCATACGTGATGAGGAAATCAACTTGTAATATGTAAGCGCATTAAGGCCACAATCACATAGGTCACGATGCCACTAGGCACTTGTCACACAAAATGCATAGGTCACTGCGCCACTAGGCATGTTATGTAAACCATTGGTGCTCAAAATTCATGAGATTTTGTGCATAAATAACGCTGCTGTGTAGGCAGACACAGCTTCACTCTCAGTGAAGCAGCAGCAGTATTCTTCATGAATGCAGGCCCCAGACACTGTAGCGAGACACAGCTTCCCCCTCAAGGAAGAACTAATGCCACTTTTCTCCCTCTTGCCCGTGGGGCCGGCTAACCTAGCTGGGCCTGCACAGGACCAGCCTTCCCTTCACTGCGCCAACTGGAGGTATGTCGATCATGCCCCCCTACCCTGAAAGACTCACTGGTGACTGCTCATGCTCTTGTGGCACTCCTGTGAGCTTTGAGCCTGCAGGGAGGAGGGACAATGGCACTCACCCGGTCCCTGGCTTGAGTCTTCAGATACTTCAAAAAGGCACCCCCTCTGTTTCACAGAGTAAGCAGCACGAGGCGTTTCCACTGGCTGAGACAGTGTTGGAGCTCCTACAGATCGGAGCATGTCCCTCTGCTTGGGTGTACCAGGCATCCTGCTGGGCATGGCGGCACTGAGCCAGGGTTGCTTGCCCTCATGCAGCGAGGTTGCTAGGCAACGCCTAGCATCCTGAGGTGGTGGGGGAGCAACCACAGAGATGTTGGGAGTTCTTTGAACATCGTCATTGTCCCAGCCACAGACTCGTGCCCCACGTAGTGTTTAGAGAGGCAATCCCAGTGAGATTTGGCTTTATCCACATGGGCACTGTGCAGCAGCACCTTTGGCAGCAAAAGCAGGTGAATTTTCAGCTGTGTGGCTGGCGGCAAGAACATTGTTGACATGGGAGTGCTCTCTGACTCCGAGATCACTCCTCTGCCACGTATGCAGAGAAGTGAATTCTCCATTTCCCAAAGGAAGCTCACATGCGTAGATGCACCAGAATGGGAGAGTGTACCCGTTCACAAAAAATTGTAAGCGCTCCACACACTCGAATTTGCAAAGACCAGGGGCATAGCAGCACTCCTGGGAGAGAACTGGGGCACACCAGCGAGGTGCAATCAGGCAGGCCAGCACAAGGGTCCTTAGTGCAAAGTGGCAATCCTTATTTCAGCCAACAGGCAGCAGGTCAGCCCTCCAAAATTATCAAGTCCCAATGAGGTTCCTCCTGGCAGTCCAGCAGCCTTCCGGTTACAAGTCCATGCAATGTCTTCTTTACTGGAGTCACAGACCCTGTACTTATAGTTCCAAGGTGTTTCTTCTAGGGGGGCACTTCAAACACTGTTTAGAAGTGTACAACACCCCCATTCACATCTTAAACCATGGTCCCAGATACACTGCAGGGGGGCAGAGACAGCATTGTAGAAGGCAAGCACAGCCCTATTCAGGTACAGGTGCAACTCATCTAACCATTCTAAATGCATCCAAGGTCTATTCATCCTAGCGCTGACTCACCCAGGAAAGGCAGGACACACCTCAACACCACTAGTGACTGTCTAGAGTGAATGCATATCTCTCTCTCCTGTCAGTCAAAACCAGAAGATAAATAAACAGCCAGAAAGGACAAATTGACACATAAGCAGACAGAAACGCCCACTTCTCAAAGTGGCATTTCTAAAATAGTAATGACAAATTCGCTTTCACCAATAAGCAATATTTATAACTAATATTCCAAACATAACAAACATGGCCATGATGCACCTCTCATATCAGAAATTACCACTGATTCAAATATCAGGGAATCCCCAATGCAAACCTATGAGAGGGCAGCCTCACAGCAATGACAAACAAAAAAGGCGGTTTGTCACTACCAGGACATGCCACACTGCAGGCCCACTAGTAGCATTCAATTTAGAGGCCCTGGGTATATAGGATACTACTGTACAAGGTACTTACAGGTAAACTAAATATGCCAAACATGTGTAGACCAAGCTCCACAAATTTACAAGAGGAAGCACAGGCAATTTAGCACTAATCATCAGTGGTAAAGTGCCCAGAGTCATAAAACCAACAAAAACAGTCAGGGCCAAGACCAACAGTGTTGATTTGAAAAAAGTTAAAAAGTGGCCCTTTCATGATTATTTATGCTAATGCTCGACAGAAATATAAGCACCCATGAACAAGCTTTTGAGGTCTTTCTACAGAATTTAGGAGGGTAAAAAATCAATAGGAGGAAAATTGAATAATACGTTGTGGGTGTAATCCAGATGTATTACACCCGGATATTGTCTTGTGTATTAATATGCAACCGAAAAGATATTTGGGTGATATGTACTCCTCACAAACCGGGGATTTATATGATCTAAACCCCACCCCCACGGGCTGTTAAAAATACAAGACCCATTTACCATTTTAGGGAGGCTCGCCATGATTAAAATGTCGATTCTCCTAGTGTCTTTTTTCCCTTTTTTTGCCGTCTCCATGTGTTCTAAGAACATCATTTTTTTTTAAAGTGGAGTCTATGTTTACATCATCAAAAAGAGCTAGAGTAGCACTGAGCATTTCATATGAAGATGTGGAAAAAGGTGGTTTGGCGCTTCCCAATCTTAAGGATTATTATTTTGCCTGCTTTGCACAGTATATGTGCAGGTGCAATTAAAAGCTCTGCATTTGAATTTTTCAGAAATATTTTATGCAACTGATTCTTAAAGAATACTATGTACATGATGTGTTAAAATCATTCAAGTCACCCAAAAAATGTGGTTATAAAAGCCTTAAAAGGTTTCTTCGGAAGTTAATGGATCTCTATAGGAGATGCGCCATTCCCTATATTAAAGCAGTGACACCTTTGTCAGAACTAGTCACAGATTCTGGCAGGAATATCATATTGAATGTAGTCCAAAAGTGGGCAAAAGCAGGGTTCAAGAAGCCTGTGGACTTCATAGCGGAGAATAGATGGGTATATATGTCTGAAGTCAGCAATTTAGTTTAAGGCGACTTTCTGCTCCATGAGTATGTTGAATAAAATATTCAGTAAGCTAGACTCTAGTCAGATGAGCGGCGCCTTAAAAATTGTATCTGCGCTACTTAAAGCTGGCGAACATATATGCCCCAGGGAATGGAAATGATTTCTCACCTCCATGAAGAGTCTTGATCTTAAACAAAAAGCAGTCAAACAATGGGAAAAACATGAAGGAAAGGTCCTAAAAAAAAAGATGTGGGATGAAGTTCATATTTATTTGGGTGTGTGCAAAAATGAACGGTGTTTACCCATCACTCTCTTATTGTATTTGGAGGGATTATATTTTGACTGTGGGCTGTAGTTGAAGTGTAGCGCTCCAGTTGTTACGTGGAGGCATAATGACGTGGAGCGTGTCCGCGATTGAGAGCGCGGCCAGAGCACCGTTCGGACGTGTTTCCCGGCGCTCCCCCGACAATACGAATAAATAGACCTACTCACCTGCAACGAGTGTCCTCAGATCCTTTGGGGGTACACACATACATCACAGTGGCGACGAGGCCGGGACTCGGCAGTGATAAAATAATAAAAGGAAGACACGCCAGCCACCGAGGACTGAACCCTAACACCCCGCAGGGGCCGAGGCCACAAGAGAGGCAGCATCAGGTGAAAATAGCGGGAGAGCACGGCAGAGGTCATTGCTCAAGCCAGGAGTGCAAATCCATGCAGGGTGAATACGGCCAGAACGGGGACAAGGACAGGAGCCTCCACAAGTCTCCCGACCACGACATACCTGCTAACTGCGGGTGAGAAAAGAAGCGGGAGCTGCCCACAGTGAGTACCACGGCCCGTGCGCAGAGGGAAAGAAGAGGGAGCGAGCAACCCCAAGCCCTACACCTTCAGGCCCAAATAAAACACAGTCTACATATCGGGGGCCCTGGCGGAGCACGCGCTGCAAAGCGAAGGGGGGAGCATCCAGCCCTCAGCAAGACTGCGCACACCCGAGCAGGTCGGGTGCACCAGGCTGTCCCAGGGGAGAGGAGGCGCAACCAGAAAGGCGAGTGGAAATGTGTGCCCGGCCTTCGTCGCTCACGACGCCAGTCCCGTTCCTCCCCAGGCCGGGGGACCTTGTGATGGAATGGGAGGACTGGAGGGAATACTTTATGAACTACCTAGAGGCCTTAGAGGATGAGAGCGGGAAAGCATTTCCAAGCAAGAGAAGGAGGAGAATATTACTCTATAACCTAGGCTCAGAAAACATAAGAGTATTCCAGTATCTAGTCCCAGCACCACGACAAGCAGCAGATGACGACGTGTTCCGACATGCGATAGAGGATTTATACAACTATTACAGACCAGCGGTGTGCACATCCATAGACAGATACAATTTCCAACAAAGGAAACAGGCGGTGGGAGAGTCCATCGATGAGTATGTCGCAGCCCTGAAGAAATTAGCAATCACGTCTAAGTTCTGCACCTTGCATGATGAGTTCATCAAAGACCAAATAGTCATGCACACAAGAAACACGGCCATCCAAGACAAGTTGTGGGTGAACGTGATGCCACCCTGAAGAAAGTCATCGCCATGGTAAAGAAAGCGGAACTATCCAAGCGGTGTGCGGTCGTGGCAAAGAGAGACGCGGCAACCAGGCCTATGGTCAACAGAATCACGGACACAGAACCACCAGAGAGGAGCAAGGCAGCTGCTGTGGAAGGGAAGACGCAAACCAAATGGACACCTGGGGCAGAGCAGGAAAGAAGTCAAGCCAAAGAAAACAAGAAAGAGTGCTACCGATGCGGCAGCCCATCCCATGCAGCTTACGACAAACGCTGTCCAGCCTTCCACGCCAAATGCTTGTTCTGCGGAATAGTGGGACATTTCGAGAAGGTATGTTGCCACAAAAAGAAGAGACCGACAGTCAAGTACATAGCCCAGGAGTCAGGTGCAGAAGGAGTTGAAGAAGAGGAAGAGGAGGACAGCGTGCTGTGTGTAGAAGAACACATCCTGGCCATCGACTGCAACCGCTCCAAGAAACTGCAATGTGACCTGGTGGTAGGGGGGATACCGATCAAGATGGTGGCAGACTCAAGGCCCCCGTACACCATAATACAAAGAACGGTGTGGAATGAATGCTTCAGATGCAACCTGGGACCTCAGGTGAGCCCATCCCCATGGTAGGATTTCGGATCTTGAAATTCGAATTTAAAGATCGAAGTGCGGAGTGCAAGCTGTATGTTGCTGAAAAGAGCACCCGGATGCTCGGATGGATGGACCGAGGTGACCTGGGCATACAGCTGGACCCAAGAGGCACCACACAAGTTTTGATGACCGGCTCAGAGCGCCAACCTGACGTCACCAGATTGAAGGAAGAATTCCCCAAAGTGTTCGGGGGTAAGGTCGGAAAGCTGACGAAATTTACACACAAGATTGACCTCAAGGCTGACGCAAAACCGGTATCCCACAAGGTGAGAAATATACCGTTGGCCATCAGAGAGGTAGTTTAACAGGAATTGCAGAGGCTGGAAAATAATGGCATCATTGAACCGATAAGCTGTGCGGAATGGCTGGCACCCCTGGTGGTGGTGAGGAAACCCAGGCACCCCTTGTGGTGGTGAGGAAACCCAATGGTAAAGTCCGCTTATGCGTGGAGTTGAGGGAACTAAACAAGAACATAATAGTGAAAAAATTCCCCTTGACCATAATAAATGAGATGCTTGTAAAGACAATGGGATAAGGTGGTTTTCCACCATCGACCTCACCTCAGCCTACCATCAGATAGCCCTTCACCACACGAGCCGCAAACTCACATTGTTCATAACACCATTCGGATGTTATCAGTTTCGCAGGATGCCGTTCGGGTTGGCATCTGCAGCAGCGGTGTTCCAAAAACTGATGCACAGACTGTTCAAGAACATAGACGGAGTACAATACTTCCAGGATGATATCTTGGTGATGGCAAAGATCAAGCAGACCACGACAAGAAACTGTCTGAAGTGTTGTGGATCCTGGAACTTAATGGTCTCACGGCGGAGTGGGAGAAGTGCCGATTTGGGATGCCCTCGGTTACCTACCTAGGCCATGAGATTAGTAATCACGGCATCACGCCCAAACACGCCAATGTCAGAGCTAACTGTGAGGCGCCACCTCCGAAGAGTAAGGAAGAAGTGAGGTCGTTCCTCGGGATGGCAGACTACTACAGTAAATTCGTACAGCACTTTGCCACAAAGACACACCATTTGCGTCAACTCCTACGAGACAAGACAACCTATGAGTGGAGGGATGAGGCACAAGGAGAGTTTCAAAGAATCAAAGAAGACATCAGCAAAGCCATCCCCCTACAAGGATTCGATCAGCAAGAAAAATCCATACTCACTAAGGATGCTAGTGAAAGAGGTCTGGGAGCCATCCTCATGCAGGAGAGGAGAAATGGGGAGTTGGTCACCATCAGTTTTGCGTCCAGGACACTTTCGTCTACAGAACAGAAATTCAGCGTAATAGAAAAGGAAACGTTAGCTGCTGTATGGGCCATGGGGAAGTTCCGTCAATTCATCTGGGGGACCAGGTTCAGACTCAAGACAGACCACAAACCCCTAGTCAAAGTACTCACGTCTAGCGGGCATGCGAATGCCACCCCCCGCATTGCCAAAATGACCTTAAAGCTGTTGGATTACAGGTACGACGTGGAGTACATTCCGGGAGCAAAGAACAAAGTAGCGAACTATCTCAGTCGAGCTTCCGCCATGGAGGAGGCTCCCCCATACATGAAGAACGAAGACGACAGTGTTGCATTCATGGAGACCATGAGTAGGTGATAAGCGAACAAGAGTGGGAGAGAGTGTATGAGGAAGACCAAGACATTGAGAAGGTGAAGCACTTCATACTGCAAGGATGGCCCGAGAAGAAACACATGAAACCTGAGCAGAGGAAGTTCTTCAAAGTGAGGGAGAAGTTATCCATAGGAGACAGAGGCATATTTTTATTCAGAGGTGAAATGTGGTTCCCTCTGCTTCGCTGATACCGCGCTTGATGGCCATACTGCATGAAGGGCACCTAGGCATCGTGAAGACAAAAACGAGAGCGAAGTTGATGTATTGGTGGCCAGCAATGGACAGCATGATCAAACAATACGTCCGGGAATGTGGACAGTGCAAAGGGGCGGACAAGTCACAAACCTTGATGCGCCCCTCTCTGGGGAAATTTGACACCCCCTCAAACCCATGGGAAGAGTTGTCCATTGACATCCTGGGTCCGGTGCTGGACGCACAAGGAGTACAAAAGTATGTGGTAGTACTCACAGACAGGTATTCTAAGTGTCCAGAAATAGACATCCAAGAAGACATGAACACAAAGAGAGTGCTAAAGTTCCTTACCTCCACCTTCATTAGGGAAGGCATCCCCAGCTCCATATTGAGTGACAATGGACCTCAGTTCATCTTGGAGAGATGGAACAACTACATGGAAAAGAATGGCATCAAGATAAAACACACATCCATATATCACCCGGCTGGCAATGGACTGGCCGAGAGGTTCAACCGAGTCATAATGGGCTCCATTCAAGCTGCAATAGGAGCGGGAAAGGACTGGGAAGTGAAGAGTACTTTGTGGGCATATAGAATTACCCCGACATGCACAGGCTACAGTCCCTTCCAAATCCTGGGAGGACGTGACCCTTTCACGAAAGACAACCTAGTGTGGAAGGAACGCACCATCATGAGCTTAATTGCATATAATAAAAGAGGGAGATATGTAGTGTAGCGCTCCAGTTGTTACGTGGAGGCGAAATGACGTGGAGCGTGTCCGCCATTTTGTGCGAGATTAAGCGCGCGGCCGGAGCACCGTTCGGACATGTTTCCCGGCGCTCCTCCGACAATACGAATAAATAGACCTATTCACCTGCAACAAGTGTCCTGTGATCCTTTGGGGGTAAACACATACATCACAGTAGTGTTCAGAATAAAAAAAAAAATTGTAGAGGATTTTTTTTATATTAACTATGGTATAGCAACATATTTTGTTTAATTAACAAATGCAGCAAGCGTTATGTTTCATACTTTATTCATTACTAATACTGGCACACCACCCCTTTTCCAAGTGAGACCTATTTTGCCAATGCTTATTATTGTTGCAGAAGCATCTCTAGTATAAGATGACGTACATCAAACACCATAATGTTTGAGGTGATTTTTTAAGAAACCAGTAATTTACGATTGGAAATGGTGGTCTGGTGATGTTATTGGAACATTATTCCGTCCGTTATTCACATTTTTACATTGTTCAATTATAGGTATTTGCAGTAATTCACTTCACGCGAGAAATGTGGTTCACTCGTAATCACGCAAGGATTGTATTAATAATTGGGAACACGCAAGACAAACTGCTTCGATCCTTGAAAATGCTTTTTTTTATTCACGTGTATATTGCCGCAATTGAATTTAAATGACAATAATTATCAAGAGTAGAATAATAAGCAATGAAAAAATGCAGTAGAAAAGTCACTGTACTGTTTTAAAGACTAACCACAGACATTTGTGTGGCGGAAAAACCTCCCGAGTGCCCACCATCTATGCTGCACCTGATTCGCTTACTTCTTATATGTTGTTTTCAACCCCTCGGCCACGCACCCACAAAAAAACACTCATCCTTGGCTTTGGTTTTGGAGGGATGTTAACCACTATCCAAATGCAATGTGTTTGCATTTTAACATGTGTGCACTGAAGAAATAACATATTACAATGCGAAGAACTTGAAAATATATCCATCTCAAATTGTGTGATTTTTTATTTTTAGATTCGCATCTTAATGTTTTGTTGACAGATCTTTTTTGTCTCCTGCTCTGACTTCAGGCAAAGCTGGTAAAGAAATGACGTGACAGACCTGCCCGAAGGTCCAATTTATTAACTTGTGTAGGCTGAGCGATGTGAAGCGTGTAAATTGTTCACGTTCCAGACAGTAGCTAGCACTGTAGGGATAATGCAATGCTGGACCAAGGGAGCTGGACTCCCGTCGTGCTCAGCGCAGCTAAGATCATAAACATTCTTGCGCATTCCAGACAGATGTGCCTTTAACAAACCGCCAATCTTTCAAACGTGACATGAATTCACTTGAATAAGACCTAATACTACATAAAACATGTAAGGGGAGATATTCGAATAAGTAGGAGTAACTGATCATACCGTAAAGACTAGCATTATGTATTTATTTTAAAGCTAAATATGAGAGAATGCTTTAAATTTTCAAGGTACATTTTAATTTAACAAACATTTCGCTTTCTAGCTCACAGTAATAAATACATCAGATAATATGAGAGATAATATTTTGCTGTTTCTCAGAGTCCCCTGCGAAAACATATCTTTGCATATGCGATTTTTCTGGACGGGAGAGACTCAGAAGGAGGAGCCCACCAACTGCCACTCCCCAATGGAAGAGAGAGAACGGATTGGCTAAACACTGAAAAGTCTACAGCATGCTTAGTGAGGAATGTTTTTGTTTTGTGCTGCCCGGGTGTTAGAAGGTGGTTCTAACCATCTGGTCCGCCCGGATTTTTCACTTTTTGAACACCTAATTTTTGAGTATTTACCGTGGGAGAGCCTCATAAGCTGGGATTCACCCATAGTGAACTCATGATAAAAACAGACTGCATGTGGATTTCACCAGTGAGCACCTTGTGAGAGAAGGCCACTTCACTGCAGCCAGGGTAAGGGGCACCGGACTGGTTAAATGTGGACATGTGTGTACACACATGTGCACCCATGTAAGGGCTGCATGGGGGAGGTTCCTGTCGTCCGCAGTACAGGAGCTGGTACAGATAGAATGGTGTGGCAGGAAATATGCAGAGGTGGGTGGTGACATAGAATAGGCTTTATATTCTGAGGAGACCCATGTAAGGGAAAGCCAGTGTGCTTTACTGTTTCACTTTAGGAACACGCCATTACTCTCCTATGAAGACAGAAACTGGGGTAGTTTCACTTCTCTAGGGCCTACAAATTCCAGACATGCACCAAAGTACAATGTAAGTTGTGTAAATAGAAGTATTCAGGTGAGTCCAAAGCCATATCTGTACTGCTTATGGGTCATCCAGAAATGCCATATTCCTTTGACTAGCTCATCATAACCAGAGCCTGGTTGGGTGTTACATTGCCAGGCTGGATTAATTACCTTCCTCCCCAAGCTGTAGCATCAGAGGCCTAGCCCTTTATGACCAGCATTCCAAGGGTGAAGTCTTTCTCTCCAGGAGGGAGAGATGGGGGTGAAGCTGCAGGTTATCCTTCAGCAGCTGTCACCCCGTGCCAGGCACAAGGCCTGCTCCAGGCCTGGGCCATGAAGGAAGCACAGGGGCAAGGGGGCTTTTCAGAGACCCTGTGGCATGAGACCCCGGACGATGCCATTCTGAAGTATCCCAGAGGCCTGTGTAGGAAGAAGGGAGCAGGGGCAGATGGGTGATGTCTTGCTGCAGTGTAGTGCAGAAGTGACTTCCTGTCAACCCCCTCCAAATGCATTTAAAAGGTCTTGCACGGAAAGGGGAGCTCTCTCTGGGGAGTCGTCTTGCTGAGGAAGACTGGTGCTGGAGCCAGGGGTCATGGGCACTAGGAAGGAGGAACCCCCTGACTGTCCTAGGTTTCCGGACTGCGCCTTTGAGGGAGTCCAGGGCCAGTGAGGAGGAGCCTGGGCCTCTAGGTAAGGAGATGAGAGGCCCAGAAGGAGAGCCAGATGAAAGGCTGGCACAGGGAACCAGTGAAGACAGCTCCTTGCCGGGTCACCCAGGAGGGTGGTGAAGAGTGCGGCCACCAGGAGCAAAAAGAGGCCAACATTGTGAAAATCAGACCCCTGGGGGCTGAGATATGCTCCCCAGAAGGTAGGCAACCTTTGACCGCTCCCCCAACCGATGACAAAGAGCATGGGGCTCCGCTGCCGGACTTGGATGTGCCCCCGGGGGGGTCAGGTTCCGGGGGCTGCCACATAAGGAAGTAAAGTCAGGGAGCACCATTACGCTCCCTGTGAAATTGCCCCCAAAAGGGCTGCCCGGAGCCCTCTCTGGCCCCCAATGACACCAGAGGGTGGGGAGTGCTGTCGTACCCCCGCAAAGAAATCTCTGGGGTCTGGCATCCCCAACTCCAGGCCCAGCTGAAGATGAATCCGGGGAGCGCCGTTGCATTCCCGTGAATATCTCAGGGGCCCGGTATCCCCAACTCCGGGCTCGGTGACTGCGGTGAGGAGGAGTGGGATGCCATCGCATTTTCCCCATTGTGGGAGAAGACAAAGCTGGGGAACCCGAACTTCGGGCCCTAGTATGCGACCCTGAGGAAGGGAGAGTGCAGCCACACTCCCCTGTGGCCAGAGGAAGGAGGGGGAGTGCCGTCCTACTTCCCCGAGGCCCTGACCGACCAGAGGCAGCCTCAGTTTCTGCCCATTGGAGCTGGCAGACCAGAATGGCAGTACCTGCTCCCACGGCAGCACACGAGGGTGCTGGCCGATCGGAGACCCGACAAGAGCAACGAGCTGCTCTCCAACATACCTGCAGCCACGCGGTCCAGGTGGGACCGGACCCCCAAAGGAGTGAAGTCGCGGCATGGGGCAGCCAAAGAAGGCAGCACGGCTCTTCCCGGAGCAGCGGGAGGGCCACTGCTCTAATAAGCATGCACTGGAGCAAGCATGCCCTGTAATGCTTTGCCGGGTCTGGGAAGGCCGACAGAGAAAACCAGCTTGTTTTCCGCATGTGGTCTCCCTAAGAGGAAGGGGTCACCACCAGTTGTGTGAAAAGGTGCAGGGGGAGGTGCAGGAGCAGCACAGACTCCCCAAGGACAAGAGAGGAAAGTCCTACCTAAATCTCCGCCCATAGTAAAGTAACCATGTTGGATTTCAATCATCCGAAGAAGTGATACATGACGAGTAGTGGGATGCTGACAAAAAGGAACAGACATTTTGAAAGAATAATATTTGTTGCTATTGCAATTCAACCAGCTAGGGATAGGGGTAGTTTAGACCCTATGGCTTGTTACAAATGGAGGTCTCTAGTTCGCAATGGTTTGCGCCTTTGTCCAAATAGGCTCCCTTGCTTCTAGTCAGGGTAAGGGGGATACAACTCCTGAAATAACCCCTGCAAACCCTCTTGGTAGCTTGGCACAAGCAGACAGGATTATCTCAGAGGCAGTGTGTAAAGCATTTGTGAACACATACAGAACTGTAGTGAAAATACTACAGATGAACACCACACCAGTTTAGAAAAATAAGTAATCTTTATTTAAACAAAAACAAGACCAAACAACAAAAATCCACAATATAGTATTACAAATAAGGCTTTCAAATGTTAGAAATAGTTCAGTTTAATGCAAGTTGTAAATGCAACACTTTTCTCACAAAGTACCTTGGATGCATCATGCAAAACAAACAAAATGGCCTCAGGGAAGGTGATGCTTTTGTTCTTTATATGCAGGGAAGTTGATGCGTCAATTCCTTGCTTCCGGGGTGGTGATGCTTCGATTCCTTACTGCAGCGCAGGGAAGGTGAAGCATCTGTTCCTTACCGGAGAGGAGGTGATATCTTACTGTGTGGGAAGATGATGCATCTGTTTCTTACTGCGTCCCCCAAACTTGGTCCCTTGATGCAACAATCCGGTACGATGCGTGAAATTTTGTAACCACGCCACAGGCCGTGCGTCAAAACTGGTGCATCGGTCTCGAACTTCTCGAGCCACGACAGGCCATGACAGGCGCTGCATGGGTTTCTTTGGCGATGCATCGAAAAACGGGGATGGATGCGTCTTGCTTCTTCCACGTTCTATTGAGGCCCAAAATAACAGCAGGTACCTCTTGCAGGTCAGAACTCCCAGAAGGTGAAATCCTTGTGTCCCTTAGACTGCAGAAGAGTAGGCAAGCTCAGTTTCAAGCCCTTTGAGATCTTCCTCAAGATGACAAAGCAAACAGCAAAATCCTTTTCTCCTTTCCTTGGCAGCAAGCAGCTACTGCAGGCCAACCCCAGACAGCAGACAGAACAGGGGCAATATTCCTCCTCAGATTATCTGGCTCTTCTACTTGGCAAAGGTTCCTCTTGATTTCCCAGAAGTGAACGGAAAGTCAGTGGACTGGGCCCCACTTTTAATACACACAACTCCTTTGTTTTCTGAAGGCAGAGTGTGTCTGTACCCATCCAAAACCAGTTATGTCCTCACTGGTGCAGCTTCCTGGCAGGAGGTGAAAACAGCATTGTTGAAGGCAGACCAGGCCCATTCAGGTGAAGAGGAAATCTCCTCCCCTTACTCTAAATGCAGCCCTAGTCTATTCAACCCAGCCCTGACTCATCAGACTTCTGGAGCCGCTGCCCTTCCCCAGCCCCTGTCATACAAAAGCCAGACATGCAATACACAAACCTAGCCTAGGGACACTGGATGGTTAGGCAAGAAAATACCTACTTTCTAAAAGTGGTATTTTCAAACACAGAATTAAAAAGTCTCCCTCAATAAAAGATGCCCCTTACATTCTGAGTTCAGGCATGCTAAACTTTATTTTTCTACATTGTTCCTAGGGTCAGTTATGTTTATAAGATTTTATAAACAAAACTTTCCATTCTGTCCAATGAGAACAGGTAGCCTTGCATCAGTGAAAAATTGGCAGTAATTCACTAGCAGGACATGCCACATGCCACACACACCAGGGCATGTGCTACCTTTTACATACATTGCACCCTGCCTACAGTGGTACCTTGGGCCTACCTTAGGGGTGACTAACATATAGAAAAAGTAAGGTTTAGGGACTGGCAAGTGTGTGCCCTTGCCAAGTCGACACGGCAGTCCCAGACTGCACACAGTTCCTGCAATGGCAGGCCAGAGTTATATTTTATAGGCTGCTACTGTGGGTGGCACAATCAGTGCTGCAGCCCACTCACAGCATTTGATTTACAGGCCCTGGGCACACACAGTGCACTATGCTATGGTCTGAAAAGTAAATCAAATATGCCAATCATGGAATCACTAATCCATAACAACAATTTATAAAGGGAGCACTTACACTTTGGAACTGAACAGCAGGAACAGCAGTGGCAAAGTGTCCAAAGCATCTAGACCAGCAAAACAGTCCAACACACAGCACAAACACAGAAGGCAACAGGAAAAGTGCAAAGGAGACCCATGCCAATGGGGTCAGGTCTAACATGCCTATTCTGTCTTCAAGCCAGGTCATAGCCCGGCAGTACTTTGCTCAACACAGCTTCTCCATGTCTCGACTGAGCCATATTCCCAGATAGCGAACTGGGTCAACTGCCCGTTGAAAAGGGCATTCAGTCGGAAATCTTTGCATGTTGTTGGTAAAATGGAATAATATGGATTGGGTCCAGGTAATTTGCATGCCGGTCGAGGGAACACACCTTGAAACCCCGTATAGATGTGAGTCCAGAAACCCACAATTTCTAAGCAAAAAACAGTCCAGGGCACACGTAATGAGTGTCAAAAATTGTTTCAGTTCGATATAATGTTCAAAACAGGATGTTAGATCCACACCAGATGAGTAGTTTCACGTTTAAACAATGAGGAAATGTGCGCGCAACCAGCCGACACGTGTTTCATCACATGTGGGAGTGATCTTGTGACTTCTTTTTAGGTCAAGTAGCCGATGATAATTCCAACCCGACTGTGTCATGGGCTCCAGATGAGGAGAAGGGAGGAAGGGCGGGCGAGTCTTGAGCAAACTCAGTGGCCGGTGATAATTCCAATCCGGCTGAATGATGCTCTCCAGGGGAGCTGGGAGGATGAGTGGGCGTTGATGCGCCAACCTAAAAGGTGCGTGGGTCAGTCACTTATGCGGTCCTCTGGGGTTCTGCGATGTGGATAGTACAGGGGCAGTCCAGTGTTCAGGCGTGTCAGGCGGGTACACCAAAGCCGAGGCGGATCCTTCATAGAAGAAGATGCACTGCAGGAATACTGGTGCCGTCTCGCTTGCCGGAAGTGGAAGCCAAGATTTGAGATGTCATCTGTGATGTCATCAATGATGTCCCTGACCATGTCATGAGTGATGTAATATGTGACATCATCAGCAGTGCATTGCGGGAGCGGGAGTTATAGTTTGCTGAACTAACTATAACAGGGGAATTTCCTTGGTTTTGTACGAGTGAAATGTCCAACTAACTATAATGCCCCTGAAACCTATGGTTTTTTCAGTGAATTTCTAAGGTTTCTTAAATGCCAATTTCTAACTATAACGTGCCTGTAACCTATGTTTTTTTTCTGTGAATTTCAAAGGTTTTTCAAATGCTACTTTCTAACTATGCCTGCAGAGGTAGGACATGTGATGAAAGAAGAAACAACACACAGAAAGATGCAACAGAAATGCAGAAAGTAGCAACAGAAGTCCACAAAGACAAAGAAAAGTGTAGGAAGAAGCAAGACATGTGCAGAAAGAACCAACAAAGGAGCAGAAAGAGGCCTTGTTGCAAAATCATCCTGTGCCCACAACTTTTTCAGAAGGGTACTGGTGGTAACTGACTTTGGCTAACCAGGCTTAGAGCCAGTGCAATGCTAAAAGACACTTAGAATACAGTGAAAACACCTACATACAGTAGGGATCACTATGCGTTGGGGTACCCCTGTGATTAGCATGACCTCCTCTGTAAGACCCTAGTACATAATAGGGCAGGGGGATTAAAACTACCTCTTAAAACATGCCATGGGACACGTTTGCACACTGGTGAAGGGAGGGGGTGCCCTGAGGTGACAGGTGTGCAAACGCCCTGTGGCCGTTTTAAGTTGGGGATAAAGACCCCTTGAATCCTGATGGTCAGGGTGTTTCTGCCCTCCCCCTTTTCTTGTTTTGCGCCTTTGTTATTCTCTTTTCTATCTAGGCACAAGATGGCTGCCAACACT
The DNA here is from genome assembly GCF_964261635.1 of Lissotriton helveticus. Classification (NCBI taxonomy): domain Eukaryota; kingdom Metazoa; phylum Chordata; class Amphibia; order Caudata; family Salamandridae; genus Lissotriton; species Lissotriton helveticus. The sequence continues at coordinate 475,513,033 of NC_136061.1, read as the reverse complement.
TCCTGGTTTGAAGTGTTGACAGCCAATTAGAGTGAAGCTCGTGATCGGCAGGGCGTGCGGATCCACAGTGCCTCTAAATATCGATATATATATATTTTTTTCTGAGCAACTACTTAACGAATTTACACCGTTTAACAAAAAGAGTTCTTTCTGAACCAAGGGCTATCTTTTTGACAAATTTGGTGTAAATCCGTTCAGCCGTTCGGGCTGTAGCCGTGTTTAAAGTTTCCTATGGGAATAACAAACAGAAAACATGTTTTGAGATCCCAATTTTTTGTCTGCCCCTGCTTGCCGAATCACCCTGAAATGTTCAAGATAGGAGGGGACCGGAGCGGGCCATACGTTTTGAAAATTTTGCGAAGATTCGTCAACCGGCGCCAAAGTTATTGGGAAAACAAAAAATGAGTTTCCTATGGAAACTAGGTCCTAACTATAACTATCTAAAGGCAACCGCCAGTAGGTAATATATATATATATATATATATATATATATATATATATATATATATATATATATATTTTTTTTTTTATTTTATTTTTTTTTTTTTTTTTTTTTTTTTTTTTTTTTTCTCGGCGAAACGCGTTTGTCTTTTTCCTGGGGCAGGGGGTCTGCTATTAAATTTTTGACAACATCTCAGCTTGGAGTGCCGTCTGCTTTCTGCAATTACCAGTGAGCGTGTGTGCATATATATATATATATATATATATATATATATACATATATATATATATATATATATATGTGTGTGTTTTAACTTTTTTAAATTACGTTTATTTGTTATATTTATTAAAATGTATATTAAATCTGATGTCTTTTTTTAAATGTATTCCTACAACTACATTGATGACATTGATATTTCCCCCCCCCCCCGGTATGTTTATACTTACCATTATAAGTATAGGATGTTGATTTTTTTTTACATCAATATTTTGGTCACAATATCTTTTTATGGGTATAGTTGGGTGTCCATATTTTGTCAGCATATCATCTCGTTCTCGACAGTGAATAAAACTTCAATGTCCCTTATGTGCAGTGCGTGCCACTAGTATATTTCAACTCATCATTTTAATTGAAAGTCAGTGATGATTGAGGGGGGGATTAGATTCCTGATCTTTTTCTCATTCACTAAGGTGTCAATCTGGTAGTGTGATGGACCTCCTCAACCACACGATTTCTGGGTGCCCAGTTCGGCTCACTTCACTAATTTGAATGTAAGCTCTCAAGAAAACCCAGCATTCTTATGCCTTGTATGCTTCTTCCCATTATCTTGGTCACAGGAGCTTGGCAGTCTGCGAGATGGGTCCTCTCTCTGTGGAGTCAATGAAGTTTAATGCTTTCTATCAACTTCAGTATCCATGTGTTGCATCGCGCCCACTGACTGAGCGCTCAAGGGTTTGACATTGGTGAATGCATGGTCGGTCCTTGAAATTCTCTCTCAATGTCTTCTGCCTGAGGTGCGAGTGTCACCTTGGGCTGAACAACTTAACCTCTTTGCTCCCCAAATCTCTGCAGTCTCCCACTGGGTCCTGTCCTCCTGTGATAAACTATTATCACTCTACAGGCCAAACTTCATATGAGCTGGAAGGTGTTTCTTATTATCTGTAGTAGATCCCACATAACACTCTTCATTGTTTATTTTCCGCTCCTCAGAATCTCTCTTCATTACTCATGATTTCAGCATATGAGCTTCACTGACAGGAGCCCTCAAAATCTCTCCTGTCTCAGGAGAGGCTGTACTCCCCTGTCAATGCCTTGTAGAATCTAAAGATCTCAATTCTTCCCGTTTGACGGTTTGTTAATATATGGTGCGACCCAGCCAATCTTGCAGAGCAGTTGTACTCCAGAGCAATCCAGATCGCTCATCAGTTCCCTTTCACATCACCTTACAGTGTCCAGGGATGTACAACCTTTCACACATTCTTTACTCTACTTGGTTGGAGCCTCTTCTCAGGGTCCTTCCTGGGTTACACCCACAAACCAAACATAGCTTGACAGCTCAGCTCTCAATCTGTCTCACTCTTCTACGTCACACCATAGCCCATCATTTTCAGTCTGATATGCATTCTGAAAGGTGAAAGGTGATTATAGGTGGCCTCTCCAGTAACAGTAATTTCGGTCCTGTCTTTTGGTGATCCTTCACATGAGAAGCAGACCTACAATCCTCGTCACATATCCAGTACTTTGTGTGGTTTTCAAGTTTGGATGATCTTTCTACTCAGATCTCCTCTGTTAAATTGCTTCAAATGCAGTGATAGGTCTTTCAGAGTGCTACAGCCATGTTTCCCACCCCAGACATGAATTACCACAATGAGGTGATTTCAATGAAGGCACAGTGACACTGACCCAGCTAATAATAAAATGTGAAAGTGAGGGATCAAATGGAGAATATTCACTGATGAGCTGCCAGAAAGGGGGTACTAGATGGATTGGTGAAGGAAGGCTTCTCTTGGATTGGCCTAGTAGGAGATGGACAAAGTACAAGCCAAGTGAGCTCCTTGCTGCTCAGGTAGTGCACATATATGAGTAAGAAGTGAGTGTTTGACACTTTTCAGAGTGTGTGACATCCAGTGTTTTTTTTGGATATTTTTATTTGCTTTTGTAAAGGGCATAAACATAACAGGCATGTCACATATAACCATCTTCCATACCCCGTCTCCCCTCCACTCTCCTCCCTCCTCCCGCCAACCCATACTCCCGATATCATCATGACAGGGTTCTGTACTACTGTCCCATAACTTTGTAAAGTGCATAGATCGTTCCAAAGCTGTCATGCAACCTGGTTAACCGGGAACCACCTCCTCTCCAGTTCACAGTCCCCCGTCTAGGCCATGAAATCGTCTCCATTTCCCCCATACTCTATTGAATTTCTTAGGGCAAACTCTCGCTTTTATATGTGACCCTCTCAACTGCCATATACATATCCATGCCCCTTCTCCAATTGTCTATCCGAGGAGGCATGGGCGCACCCCACGCCCGAGCCACGTCCCTCTTAGTCACCACCAGTTCTACGAATATCAGAAGTGGGCGATTCAAGTCTACATCGTTTGATATGGCCAGCAGCACTAGTTTGGGGTCCACCGGTAGAACCACTTCCAGCACCTCACTCAGTTCCTTCAGAATCTCAGCCCAGTATGTCTGAATTATAGGGCACATCCATACAATATGGTAAAAGTCCCCCTGTCCCTGACCACATCTCAGGCAATTAGTGTCACTAGCGCATCCCATGCGGTGCAGCCGTAGTCTGTCGTAATATACCCTAAACAGGATTTTATATTGGATGAGCCGAAGACGGGACTTAATTGCGACTTCCCTTGGATGCATCAAGGCTGCCTCCCAGTCCACTGTATCCATCTCCCCGACATTTTGCTCCCATGTCTCTCTAAGCTTCACTAGCCCATCTGGCGTATTATTGATCAGAGTTTTATAGGTCAGGGAAACTACCTTGCAAGGGACGCGTTCCTGCTGTAAACGACCCCTCAAGCGGGGCGTACTCTGGCAAGGAAGAGGTGAGCGCCTTCTCCACCCATCAAGCGTGGCGTAGTTGCGCATACTTCAGATACTGAGTGTGGTGCAGTCCGTATTCCGCTCTCAAGGCCTGGAAGGACTTCAGGTCTCCCCTTTTCACCAGATCCCCCAGTACGGAAATTCCAATGTCATCCCATCTCTTAAACCCTCTCAGCTTATACAGTTCCTTTAACCACGCGGCGTGCCATATCGGGGTCTGTTTCGTCGGTTTGTGAGTCCATCTAATCGTTCTGGTCACTCTCTCCCATACCTCTATCATAACCTGTGCTGCTGAATTCAATCTTTCCTTCCCTCTACCCAAGGCCTGTACAGTAAATTCCATTCCGCTCGCGGAATTTGGGTAATTTGTGTAATTTGGCGTTCCGCGGAGAACGCGCAGTTTCCCAAAATTCTGCATTCCGTGAAATTTTAGCTTGTTTGCGTTCTCAAAATACCTGTTTGCGAGACATTTTCCCCCGAGTACGCAAATAGCGATTGTGAACAGTAAAAAAGCATCACGAACAAGCAATTCCGCATGTTCACGAAATTTCTGCTTGCTAGCAGAGATTTTTTACCGTTTCGCGGAGATTTGAATCATCAACAAAGTTTGCGATCACCCGCTTGACATTTCTCTGGTATGAGCGGTTTCTATCCAAAGTTATATATATATCCCTAGATACGTAAACCCTTCGTCCGTGACCCTAAGAGCACCAGGCAAGAGGGGCCAGCCCTCTCCCCGTCTGGAGGTATATAAGATCGACTTATGCCAGTTTATCTTGTAACCTGCATGGGCGCCATAGCGTCTCAACAGGGTAAACAGCACTGGGATCGTAGTGGCAGGGTGGGTGACATCCAAAAGGACGTCATCCGCATATAGCGATATTTATTCCTCATACGGGTCTGTCTGCTCAATTTTAAACCCTCTTATTTCTTTTTCCTGTCTAATTTCACATGCCACTATTTCTATTGTAAGGGCAAAGAGCAACGGGGACATCTTCTTATGGGGAAATCCTCTGACAGTACGCCATTTACTTTTACTCTGGCTCGCGGGTCTGTAAAGAGGAGTCTCACCCACTTCCGGAACTTGGGGCCAAATCCAAATTTGATTAACACTCCCTCAAGGAAAGGGCATTGCACAGCGTCAAGCACCTTTTTGTCGTCCAAAGATAAAAACACATGGGGATCTTGAGGGTTGTGCACCTCCATCAGCCAGTTATGGGTTCTCCTGAGATTCAACCTAGTTGCCCTATCCGGCAGGAAACCTGTCTGATCCAAGTGGACCAGGTCGGGAATTACCCGTCGCAGTCGAAGGGCCAACATTTTCACCAAGAGTTTAACCTCCACGTACAGGAGTGAGATGGAGCGATATGACGCGCTTTATTCGGGGGGTTTACCCTGTTTATAGATCGGCACAATTGTGGCCATACGAAGATCAGGCGGTAAGATGCCCTCTTGGGCTGCCTCCTCGAACAGGGCCAACAGGTGGCGGCCGAGGAGATCCCCAGTTTAAAAAAAATTCTGCAGGAAACCCGTTCGGGCCATGAGATTTCCCCGGGTGGGGTCTGGCCGAGAACTCTTTAATCTCAGTGATTGTTATCTCTCCCTCAAGGCTCAGCTGATCCTCTTCAGATAAAACGGGGGTCTCTATGTTGTCAATGTATGTCAGTGCATCTTCTAGCGCTCCCAGATCCCTAGCTTTGTAAAAGTCTTCATAATGGGCGGCGAATGCTTGAACTATCTGGACGTCGTTGCGCCTGATTTGCCCCTGCTTATCAAGCACCTGTTCCACCCAGTGGGCATACTGCTCTCTCCTGCTTAACCATGCCAGGAGCTTTCCAGATTTATCCCCTACATCGTACAGTCTGTGAAGGGTCACCTGCGCCTGGGTTTTGGATTCATCCATCACCAGGGACTTGTATTGCTGTTGTTTGTCCACTAGAAGTCTAAGAGTCTGTGCATCCTGGTAAGCCACATGTCTGCTGTCTAGCTCTAGGATATGCGTTCCCAAAGTATTCAGCTCTTCCTGCACTTTCCTTTTTCCCCAGGCTATTCTATTTTGGGCCCCGTCTCGCAAGCTTCCCAGATAACTACACCTGACAAAACTGACCCTATGTTTTCCGCAAAGTATACCTTTACATCTGCCCTGAGTCCCTTCACCAATTCCTTGTTCTGCAGGTCCCACGCCCGCTTGCGTCCGGATGCAGCCACCTCCAGACATCTATTAAACCACATTAGAGATGGTCCTAGCTAGGAGAGTTATTGTGGAGTCAGCAAGCCGATTCCTTGACCTGTCCCGCAGAGATGACATATCATTATTAAAGTCCCCTCCCATCACCTGTAGTGTATCTGGTGTGTTCAGGAGGATATCAGTTACACCAGACAGAGTTCTAGCCTGTAGTTTCGGTGGTGCATATACTGAGATTATCGTGAGTCTCAGGTTCCTGTTTCCCCCACGTAGGTCCCCAGTGGGTACGTCCTTGTCTGAGTAGCCACAAAGGGGGGGTGATTTCTTGATCAAGATAGCAACCCCTCTGGAGCCTGTTGTGTAACCTGCATGGGCCAAAACTTTATACGGTCTCCTCGCCAGGAACCCACACCGAGTACCCTGAAGGTGCGTTTCCTGCAATAGGACAATATCCGGCCCTACCCTCTTCACATTATTGCCCAGGCTGTTCACATTCCATGTAACAGCCGCCTGGGGACTCCCCGTCGTTGTAGAGGACATCAGGTGTAAAATACGTCTGTGGTAGTAGGAGTCGGGTGTTTAAGACACTGGGGTATGTAGTGGTCCTAACTTTGACATGCCTAAACAACTTAATATTCAGCCCCAACCAACTTGTAGCACCTCTCTCCCCCTTCCCTTCCCTGAAAACATTTGCAGTCCCCCCGCAATCTCCCCCCTCCCCACCTCCCTCTCCCCCGCTGTCCCATCTTCCACCAAACAGCAGAGATAAAGCAAATCGGGTGATGGAGGTCTGTCGCCCACCCACTCCCAGACACCCAAAAAAAAGAAGACCGCTCTAAACCTTCAAAGTCACCACATGCAAAGGTGTGAACAAGAGCAAGCACAAACCAAAATAAATAAAGACCAGATAAACAATCCAATCGGGGGGTGTCCAGCCTGCAGGCTCCAGGCGAGACATTATCTAGACTTGGGCAGCCACTTCAGTCCCCTCTTCACAAGTTAGAGTCCTGGAGTTCCCCCGGAGACACCACGGGTTCTGGCGTGGGCTCCTGTTCCATCTCGTTGATTTCATTGCCAAGGGATGCAGCGATTGCCTATCCAACTCTTCTTCCTCCGATGAGGAACCCCGAGGCTCTCCCTCCACATCTGAGCGCGTCTTCTCCGCCAGGCAAGAGAACCGGGACACCGACAGTCGACTTCCACTTCCTGGCTGTATTCCGGGAAAATCATTATTTGGACATTTTCTAGCCGGATCTCCCCACACTTTCTAGCTTCCCTGAGAATCATGTCCCTGTCCAAAAAATTCAGGAAGCGAGCAATGACCGGCCTGGTCTCGCTCCAGCTGGTGGTTTGGCCAGCAGCGCCCGGTGAGCCCTTTCTATGATGAAACAGCTAGAGAATTTATCTTATGGGAAAGTACTCAGGAGCCAAGAGTGCAGTAATGCCGCCATGTTTGTGCCTTCAATTCCCTCCCTAAAACCAACAAATCGGAGGTTGTTGCATCTTGCCCTGTTTTTTGCGTTGTCCACCTTCCATAACAACTGCTTATGCGATGACTGAAGCTCCGCCATACCTTTTCTCACCTCCTGTGTTGTGTCTTCGGCCTCCCCCAGTCTCGTTTCCGACTCCTTCACTCTATTTGCTAGATTTCTAAGATCCTGCCGTAGGAGCGCTACTTCCGTGCCCACCGTTTGGATCTTGTTCTCCAGGGCTTCGCGGGAGGCCTGGATTGTGTTCATCAGCAGGGCTGTGTCCAAACTAGTAGCCGCAGAGTCTTGATCCGGTGGGGCGGGCGACTTGGTATAGCGGTCCAGTGTGCCCTGCCGGGGGGGTTTAGGGTCCTTGTCCATTATCCTGCCCATTGTGCGTTGCGCCGACTCCCACACCTTGTCCAGCCCAATGCTCCTCTTTGCTGCCTCTAGGACCCTCACCTGGCAGTCCCTCCGCCACCACTTGTCAGCATGCTCCTCCATCAAGTCTCTGCCCCCACCTCCAGCAAGCACTCTCCTCAGCGTTTCAACCCCGGGAAGGGGCTAGGGTGGGCAGGGTGGGGTGTGGTGGGGTAGGCCGGCCGGCCCGGGCACTCGGTCAGTCAAATCCACAGGGCCAGGACGAAATTGCGCCGCGCTGTCTCCACGCTCAATTGCCAAGTCTCTCACAACCCATTCGGCCCCAGGTGGGTCTCTGTCGGGGTTGACCAGCCAGGGCAAACCTGTTGTCAATACTGGTGCCACTAGTCCGTGTTGCCCCAGGCATCCCAGACCTCCTAGCAGCAGTTCACCAGCATGCCCAGGCCTCGCTGCCCTCCAAATCTGTGCCCCTCGTACCTTCCTCTTGCAGTGTCCCTGGGCCGTCCCTCAATGCACTCCACTGATCATAGGCCCCAGCAGGGGTGGGGGGGGAGCAGGCCCACCCGGGACCTGCAGGATGGTGAGGGGGACTTCGCCACTCCAGGCAGGCGGTCTCTGCAGGCCCTCCTCACCGAGGTCTCGGGGGTCCCATCTCAGCTCGTGCCCTGGCTCCAGTCAGTCTCCCCGGTAACTGGCCGAGTGGAAGGCAGCCAGCTCGCCCCTTGTTCCTCCGCAGTTCTCTGCCGGCACTGCACCTCTCTTTCCAGACCCCGCAAACTTTGGCGCGAGCCCCCGCCTCTTCCAGCTGCGTAGTCCTGACCGGCGGCAGGCCATGATTTTCACCTCCGCTCCGCTGCTCTCCGCCCCGGGAGCCGACGATAGGCGTCTCCGGAGCCCTCTGCACACCTCCAAGGGCAATTGGCGTCCAGGCGGGGAGGCTCTACGGAGCACCCGCAGCTCCCGCCGGGCTCCGAAGACACCAGTCGTGCCGCCTCCGTTCTCAGCGAGCCCGGTGCACCATCTTGGGTCTCACTAGCGGACCTCCAGGTCGGCCCGCACCGCCGCAGAATATGAGACTGCCACAGCCTCCTCTTGCAGTCTTCGGATGCCGGAGGGGATATTGGACCCCCAGGGATCAAATTATGTAGGTTTTAGGGACCTTAGGCCCCCTTATCACACGTCGGTTTACTTTTCTGCACCGGAGCTGTGCAGACTCACGTCTCACTCCGCCATGTTGCTGGCCACGACCCCTGTGACATCCAGTGTTTCTGTCGGAATTCCAGCACCATTTGACTGTTAAAGGTACAACAGCTGCTCCACTGAAGTAACAATTAATTTTTGGTGCAGGTAATTGTACCAAAGCACCCTCCTAATTGCTGGCTTAAGTGCCTCACAGTAGCGGTATGAGCAGGAAAGATATTGCTGATTAGCTGTATTACCTAATCCAAACATTTCTTTTCATCTTTGTCCATCCTTGAATTTGACATATAGACAGTGCCACAGGAATTTTGGAAGGATAAATTATGCAGCAGGATTGAGTAAATTATGCAGCAAGAAAAGGTAATATATGCAGCATAACGTAGCACATTTTGTGATAGTATTGCTTTATTATTTTGTCTTTTTAAGGTTGAGCCAGTTACAGCCCAGGTGCTGCCTGTGCATGCACTCTTTCTTACGAGACTATTGTGTGGAAGAAGGGGGTTGCTCTTTTTTTTGCCTGTTTGCCTTTCTTCTCCACCCTCAATACCACCCTACCCCTATGCCCTCCCCCTCAGCTTAGCAAGCGGAAGAAAGGCAGTAGATTCATATTTCAAAAAGAAGGACCCAACCTAAGCAGGGAGCTGGAGAGGTAGCACAAGCAGAAGTGGGAGGGAGAAGAAGAAACAATACATCAATTACAGCGCAAGCAGTGGACAGACACTAAGTGGTCGATTAGGATGGCGGAGGGACTTGCGTCCGTCCGCCACCCCCGAGGTGGAGGGACCGACCGCAGGGGTAGCGGCGGTCCCTCAGTAGCAATTAGGATGTGGCCGCCACCCTGGCGGTCACATCCTGTATATTTTACATTGCGCGTGGTGCCTGCCACCTTGTGCATGCCAAAGCAGGGGGGTACCATAGGTACCCCCCATGTGCACCCCCCACCCCCATCACCCTGGGGGTTCGCAACGGGCCCCCAAACACAAAAGATCACATGCTTTTCCACGGCGGAAATGCCGCCGTGGAAAAGCATGTTTCCGCCGGCATCATAATATGGCTGGCGGTGTCTTGCAGACACCGCCACCATATTTGGGTACACACACCGTGGATCAGCGACGGACGGACTTGCCATCCCCCGCTGATCCCACTGCCCTCCTAATGTGGCTGGTCGTGTTTTCGCAGTCCTAGGCGGTGAATCCGCATCCTCCAGGCCGGCGGTGTCTTCCGCCGGCCCAGAGGATGCGGATTCACCGCCATCATAATCGACCCCTATTTACGTGGAATCAATATGTGCTTTGTCCATGCTCCTAGGAAAGAAATGGAAGTGACAGCTTAGTTTCTGATGGCCAATAGAGGAATGACAAATACACAAACTAAGGGGCCGATTAGGATGGCGGTTTTTCCGCATCCTCCAGGCCGGCGGAAGTGTCCGCCGGCCTGGAGGATGCGGAAAAACCACGGCGGAGACTCCAAAGACCCACCGCCAAATTAGGATGGCTGGTGGGTCTGGAATTCCGTCCGCCGCTTTTCCGCCGCGGTCGGAGCCGACCGCGGCGGAAAAGCCATAACATGGCAGGCGGTGTCTATGAGACACCGTCCGCCATATTATGATGTGTGTGTAAATATGCTTTTCCACGGCGGCATTGCCGCCATGGAAAAGCATACGGACCTTCACTTCGGGGGCCCGTTGCGGGCCCCCTGGGTGAAGGGGTGGTGGTGGGTGCACATGGGGGGTACCTATGGTACCCCCCTGCATTTGCGTGCACAATGCAGCAGGCACCGCGCGGTGCCTGCCGCTTTGTGCACGGAAATGCCGTGCATGCATTTTTAACATTGGGGCGGGTGCAGCTTGAAGCTGCACCCGCCGCAATGTTAGAGATAGAGGATGTGACCGCCACCCTGGCGGTCACATCCTAATCAGATCGGAGGGAACGCCGCAGCCCATGCGGACGTTCCCTCCTCCTCAGGGGTCGCGGACGGACTCAAGTCCGTCCGCGATCCTAATCGACCCCTAAGGGTAAGCAATGGGCGGGCTGCAAACCCCCTTCTTATACACAATAGTCTCACAAGCAAGAGCACATGTGCAAAGTCACATGCGATGTGGCAAGGTTGACTAAAAAAGAATCCAGTTATACTGTTGCAAACTTATCTAGACATTTCCATAAGAGCTTATATTAGGTCACAGCTCAGTAGCGCTCATGTAATCGCTCTTGATTTCAGAAGAGGCTGAGTCTAACATGTCAGGAAATGAGAAATCAGGTTATACTTTCCCTCTCTATTATGTTTCCTTGCCCCTAGAGAACACACAGACTCCTTCTCTGAACCCGGGCCTCTGCCCTCTCCCTAGGTTTCATGCCCGAGATGATCGCGATCATGCCCGGGACTGATCGCTCATGAAGACCTTTTTTTTCTAAACATATTTTTATTGGCATTTAATTATAGTTAGATAAAAATGCATACAAGAGCAACATTCGGTACATGAGACACTCATTTGGATATCACAGGCTCCACCCTGTTGCCATGCCAGTTCAGCTGTTAACATGCAACACATGTTGACATATCCTACCGTCTGATTTAAACCAGGATCATGACATATTATTGACATTTTCTTCATAATGCTCAGGTTTAGAGAGCCCCCATGTGTTGCATGATGATCAATACAATGGCAAGCTACTGGTGAGCTTTTTCAAATGTTGTTTTTGTACTCCTTGATTAATGACATTGTCGATTGGTTGCCTGATCAATGCATGCTCTTGCGTGATCCTTGTAGGCTCAGATGTAAAGCGTGGCATGTGGGGTGTGACTCCAATGGCCCCTCTCGAACCCAGAGCAGATTAGGCACACTCAGAGCACATCACCAACCTGCACTGACGCTCCTTGATGAAATAACATACAGCCAAACAGGCTGCTTATCATGGTGTGTACTTCTCAGGGATGAAGGACACGTTAGTTCAGATGAGATTTGGAACCATTTACCTCAAGGCCGCAGAACGATGTCTGCAGTAGGTGCACAACTCCCTGGCCTGTTATTTATGCAGACTGACTACACTAACAGGGTAAAGAGGTGAGGAATATGTACTGTGGTACACTACCGAAACTGAATCCCCTACTGATACTTGATTATCAGGTGGTAATTATTACGTAACACCATCGTATTATTTTATCCACTGTTGGAGGATGAAATCAGATCTGCCCCTCCTGTCTAGTGCAAGTTCTAGTTAACAACAAGGAGCTAAGAGGGAACAGTGGTCAAAGGTCGCCCTCCACTCAATAATGTATTCTCAAAACAAGACCTAGACCACAACGGCACCCAACCATAAATCCCTTTATGGTGTACCATCACATGCAAGACTTTTGCAAAATACTCCTCTCTTTTTAATTAATAAGGTAGGAGGTACATCTTTGTTATGCCATGTTTAAAAACATATGCCCATTCCCTTGGAAACATATAAACAGTTGTGAGACAACAAATAACACACACCTAAGTGCCAAATTAAGGTAGATAGGAAAAAGTGTGTGTGAGCGAGATGGCGCCTCACGGGCGAACCACCAACGGGAACCTGGCAGGTACTCGCCAGGATTGCCTTGATCTCATCATTGGCACCATCAAGCTCAAAAGAAAAACAAGTGTCCAAAATACAAACAAAACAGTGTTTGTGAAAGAATGCAGCATGTGAGAATGAACGAAAGACACAGGACGTGTCAAACAACAGACATATCAAAACCACAAACAACATGGAACTTAGCTTTATTCTGTCACTTTCGTGTTGGTTGCGGGATGTTAAAAAAGTGAGAATAGCTAATACTTATCTAGCCAGACTCGACTTGCCGACATGTTTCATTGCCAATTCTAATTTAGGCAATTTCTTCAGGGCGTCACAAATTTTTTAAGCCACTGCATTAGGACATGCGTTGTCTTCACAACTGAAATAAACATATAAAAAACATAGACATATTTGTCATCCTTCCATTTAGAAATCAAGCCAAACAGAAGAGGCTTTGAAGTATGAGTAGTCCCAAAACACATGCAACACCCCATTATTTACCCTCAATCGACCACCATGGCGCATACCAGTCGAGAGGTACAAACCCTCATAGGTTTCTGGGTGACTCCAGACGTGAGTCACTTGTCTTTCTGTAATGATTACTGTGAACAACAAAAAGAATATTTTGATAATTAAGTAAAACCCCTTGAATTGTAGTGAATCTTTTCCAAAAGCCTGTAATAAGCAACTGTGACCATATCAATGTTTAAAGCATCAAAAGACCCTTTGAATATTGCTGTTAGATATGTCGTTTCAAAACAGCAATTTAGGAACTAAGCTTCATAAAAGGTAGAGCTATATTAATGTTAAGCTAAGTTTTTCTTATATGAGAGGACTAAGTTGCAAGGCATTGTGATTCAACCAGCACTAAGTTACGAGGCATCGCAACTCCAAACCGGCACTAAATTATGACGCATCGCAATCACAGAACGTGGTCAAAGCCACGGAGGACCCCTATGCCGTGGTTTATCCCCCATCTAAAAATAAGTATACCAAGCCCCCAGTACGGAGAGTATACGTCTTACCAGTAAAGAACACGGGCCCGGCATTCACTCAGCACACGCAAAGCCCTGGAAAGTCTGCTTCAATTAAAAATAGTTCCTGAGCATCACGTAAGACTCGCGTAATATCGCGAGAAAACGGGTCGTCCATTTTGGAACGGGCAAGGACCCGAAGCATACAATGAAAAACACGGAATATCGCGAGAACTCGCGAATTATTCGTAAACATTGCGAAGCTGAAGTATAGAGTTAAAAATTGCAATAGTAGACTATACAAAATATCAATAGTCACATTATGCATAGACACTATTCATAGGGGAAACACTTTTTTTTAAAATCTTTAATGTTGGACACAAACTTCTGTTACAGCACTTGGATATAGTAAACATCGTCAACATAATAATAGTGGTACAGGACAAGGAGAAACCCTGTATAAAGCTGGGGAAAATCTATTCAAGAGCCAAAGATACATAACATATATACAAAGATACAAGGATAACATAACATAACATAACAAAGAATGAATCAAGAGCTATTATGTCAAGAGCCAAAGATACATAACATATATACAAAGATACAAAGATAACATAACATAACAAAGAATGAATCAAGAGCTATTATGTCTGTGCTACACAGGAAAGGGCACAAGGGATTATTTTGTGTCTCAATGTATATGTATATAAGAAGTCACAGCTAGCCACCTATATGAATGGAAAGAAATTATTGCACTTTGTTCCATTCAAGAAGTTCATTAAGCCCTATCCTTTCACATTTTTCTTGATAAATCCATCTGGCCTCCTTGGTGGTGAGCAGCCGCTCTACCATACCAGAATCTCCTGTTACCTTTTCCAACACCACCCACTTGAAAGAATGTTTATTGGTGTGGCAGTGTTGAACGAATTTAGTGGTAAGTTTACCTGACCTAATTGTACTCAAATGTTCTTGTATCCGTGTTTTTACTTTGCGGGTGGTAAGACCGATGTACTGTAAACCGCATTCACACTCAAGTCTGTATACCACATTCGTGGTGTTGCAATTACTAAACTTGGTTAAAAACCATTCTTTACCTGATTGCAAAGTCACGCTTGTCATCTTAGATGTTAATGGACAAACAGAACATCCCCCGCAAGGAAAATGTCCATTTGGGACTGTGCTGTTTTTGAGTGTATTGTTTACTCGTGTCCTAGTGTGAACTAGCTTGTCTTTTAGATTACTTGAACGTTTAAAAGCAAACCTCGGCGGTGGCATTGTAAAATCCCCGCTGGACAATAAGGACCAACGCTTACGTATGGATTGCCATATTTTCGTGGCCAACGGGTCAAAGGTCATCACCACTGGGAGACAATCACTTTTTTCTTTTTGATTAACCTCAAGGAGAGCACTCCTAGGTGTGTTGAGTGCTCTTTTTTTGGCTTGCTTTATAATCTTTGCAGGGTAGTTCCTTTTTTCAAATTTCTCACATAAGACGTGCGCTTGCTCATTGTACATGTCCGTAGTTGAACAGTTTTCTATGGTATCTGAGAAACTGACCAACCGGCAGGTTATATCTCAAGTCCCTCGGATGGTATGAGTCATATGCCAATAGAGAGTTCCTGTCGGTGGGTTTGTGATGGACACTAGTCAAAAGACGGCCGTCCTTTGCTATAATGTCCAAGTCAAGGTATATAGCTGATTCCCGACTGTAAGACCACGTAAAACGCAGGCTGTGATCTTGCACATTCAGCCAGTTAAGAAATCCAAGGAGACTGGGTTCATCCCCAGACCAGATGCAGAGCACGTCGTCTATATATCACCTCCAGAGACGCACATGGTCTCTGAAGGGATTGGTGGAGGGGTACACGACGTGCTCCTCGAACTGGCCTACATATATACATGCCAAACTGGGTGCCATGGTGGCCCCCATGGAAGTCCCTGTGGTCTGCAAAAACATCTTGTCCTTGTAGCTTCATTTTTTTCTAGTTAAGGCTAATTCGATGCACTGTAAAACAAACGTTTGAGGTGCATCATCAAACCATTCCTGTGACCTCAGGGCCCGCGCTGCTGCCACAAGCGTGGCGTCCTTAGGTATGCAAGAATACAGGGACTCAATGTCTATGGTTACCAGTATATCAGTGGATGGATCAAATGCCATATCTTTAATGATGTTTAAAATGTCCATGGTATCCTTAACAAAGGATTTCTGGGTCACCACCGATTCGCGTAGGAAGTAGTCCGAGAATTGCGATAGCGGTTCCAGGACAGACTGTATCCCGGACACAATGGGCCTGCCTGGAGGAGGCCGGGCAGGTTTATGGATTTTTGGAAGGATATAGAACGCGGGAGTTCTGGGGTTGGTATTTACCAGAAACTCCGCTTCCTTCCCAGAGATCCAATTCTTTTCTTTAGCCTCTCCTACCATCCCTTTTATGATGGTTAGTAATTCAGGGGTAGGGTCTTTGCTTAATGGCTGGTAATTGGCGCGAACATTAAGTAAGCGGTAGATCTCTGTCTCATAATCACACGTGTTGAGCACCACTACCGCTCCCCCTTTATCCGCACTTTTTATAGTCAGATCGCAATTATTCTGCAAGCTCTTGACCACTTCCCAATCGGACCTGGACATATTTTTATGGTTATTGTTAATTTCTTTAGTTTCTAACAATTCTATGTTTTGAAGCACTTTGGACTCAAAGACAGCTATTTCCTGACCCAACGACTCACCTGGTGGCACAAATGTGGAAGGTTTCCTTAAGTTAGTAATAAACCCTCTTTGGTTATCCTGTGGTTGGTTAGCAACATTTTTTTTACGTTTGATCTTACGAATTGTCCGAAAAATTCTACTCTACATTTAAAAGAGTCATGGGTGGGGGTAGGGACAAAGCCTAATCCTTTGTTTAACACTCTTAATTCACTTTCAGACAGGGTGTGGTTTGACAAATTTACTACTATGTTGTTTATTGGGGTTGTCTGCCCCTGCTCCGGGTTTGCCGTGGGGAGAAAGCCTGCCATTGAGGTGGAGGTCGGTTGCCACGCCCTCTTCCTTTTCCTCCTTGTGCAGCTCCCCTGTTGGCCCCCTGTCCCTGACCTAAAAAAGAGCGTAGTAGGACCCCAAGGTCAGCGTTGTTTTGTTCCTCGGGGTTAAACCTTACCCTGTTGGTTTGAGGCCTATCTTGTTCCTCCTCACTGGATGTGTTGTCAAAAGTCCAGTTTGCTGGGGTGCGTCTTTGTTGTTGTCTGCCACCCCACCTTCTATGTGGCCCACTTTGGTTGACTTGTTCTGACCCTGACTGATAGTATGTGTCAGTAACGTAGGGGAATGCCCATTCATGTGAATATTTCTGAAGATTTCTTTGGAGTCTCTTAATTTTTTGGTTAATCATGTAGGTCTTATACTCGTTCAGGTCGTCTTGTATTTTGCTTCGATGTTCTTTAGCGTTAGTCAACGTGTTGTCACGACTGATGCTTTCCTCTAGTTCTAAGATTTCTTTTAGAAGGGCCTCGCTAAATCGTTGAGCTGTACTAATAATGAGGATTAGCCAATCCCTGGTGCATTGTTGGCTATATAGCTCCAGTCTAACCTGAACTTTTTGTCATCCAAAAATATCCTGGGTTCTATTCCCACTAGAAGACTTGCTGGTGAGGCTCCTGATGTATAATATTCAGACATTAACGCCCCATGAAGGGCAATCCTAACTTGTTTCTTTTTGAGGTTACTAGGTTTTTCCCATTCCTCTCTGACTGTTGTATTCCCTAATAGTGGAGCGTCGGAGAGGAGTGATGGTCCTGCTAAAATTGCGGCTATCTGTTCATCAGTGAATGCTAGACAATTTTTGTCCATAATCTAGATCAATTATCAAAAATGGGTGTTGAATGTGGAGGGACACTCAAACAATGGAAGTGATGACGTGTAAAACCAAGGGGAATTTTTTGGGCAAAACAAGAGCTCTCACGGCTGAGCCGCCATCCACAGTATAGTTAACAACAAGGAGCTAAGAGGGAACAGTGGTCAAAGGTCGCCCTCCACTCAATAATGTATTCTCAAAACAAGACCCAGACCACAACGGCACCCAATCATAAATCCCTTTATGGTGTACCATCACATGCAAGACTTTTGCAAAATACTCCTCTATTTTTAATTAATGATGTAGGAGGTACATCCGTGTTCTGCCATGTTTAAAAACATATGCCCATTCCCTTGGAAACATATAAACAGTTGTGAGACAACAAATAACACACACCTAAGTGCCAAATTAAGGTAGATAGGAAAAAGTGTGTGTGAGCGAGATGGCGCCTCATGGGCGAACCACCAACGGGAACCTGGCAGGTACTCACCAGGATTGCCCTGATCTCATCATTGGCACCATCAGGCTCAAAAGAAAAACAGGTGTACAAAAAACAAACAAAACAGTGTTTGTGAAAGAATGCAGTGTGTGAGAACGAACGAAAGACACAGGACGTGTCAAACAACAGACATATAAAAACCACAAACAACACGGAACTTTCGTGTTGGTTGCGGGATGTTAAAAAAGTGAGAATAGCTAATACCTATCTAGCCAGACTCGACTTGCCGACATGTTTCATTGCCAATTCCAATTTAGGCAATTTCTTCAGGGCGTCACAAATTTTCAAGCCACTGCATTAGGACATGCGTTGTCTTCACAACTGAAATAAACATATAAAAAACATACACATATTTGTCATCCTTCCATTTAGAAATCAAGCAAAACAGAAGAGGCTTTGAAGTATGAGGGTTTGTACCTCTCGACTGGTATGCGCCATGGTGGTCGATTGAGGGTAAATAATGGGGTGTTGCATGTGTTTTGGGACTACTCATATACTCTTCGATAAAGCGGCGATAATGTATCGCCTGTCCTTGATAATATGCCCCCGGATTCTCCCACTGTCATTACCAGAAGACCGATTTGAGCAAAGCATTTCTGTCCATCATATTCATTGTGTCCAGACAGAAAAATGTAATCCAATGTGCCTAGGCACAAGACAGCAAATGTAAGTGGGTGGGGAGTGGCGGAGTGAGTGAGCGGGTGGATGGATGCTGGAGTAAAGCAGTACTACTGTTACACACCCTTAAGCCTAGCTGCTGCTCTTACACTCTGATGAAGTCGTAACTTTTTTGGGCTAAGCAAGATTCCACAAACGAATGCTCAAAAAGAGGGAGGGATAAGTGGTGAATGCGTTTTTTACAAGACGCCTACAACTCCACTGGGCATGCAGGTGTTTTATCAGGAGAAATCACAGCACCCCAACTCACTTGTGCTCATTTCAACAAATTCTGATCTTAATAACAATTTGGACTTATTAGTATTTGAAACAGGGGTGCTGTAGGCCTGCAATCCACTCTGCTATCTCACCAGATCTGTATCCTTGTTGACCAACCAATAAAGGCAGGCACTCCTTCTAGGGGCTTCCGTAAGTGTTCGATTACATGTTTGCAAATGAGCACATGAAGAGTTCAGACAGTGTGTATACATGAAAGTACGCACTTCTGTGCTAGCTAAGGTGTGTGTGTGTGTCAGTTTGTTGAGGTGACTGTACATTTCAATGATTGTGACATTTCTTTACATGACCTTCCACGTGTGTGGTTGAACTTGTGTGTGCTGAGGAGGAGTGTATGCATTGGATCTGTGCATATGCTGAGCACATGGTAGCAAGGTAAAGTTCAGGGGGCTCATTTATGAGGCCTTGCGTCACTTTTGCACCACTAGTGCGTCACTTTTTGTGACACACCAGCAGTGTAAAAAATGTGCCTTGTTGCGCCATATTTACAAAGTGATGCATCTAGGTAGATGCGTCACTTTGTAAACCCCTGCGCTATATAATACCTGCGCCAGGTATAATGTATGCAGGAGGGGTGTTTCCACGCAAAAAAGGGTCGTAGAAGTGATGCAGTGAAATCTACCAGATTCCACTGCGCCACTTCTAGGACGCAAATGCGTCAAAATCTTACGCCTGTCTCACAGCAGGCGTAAGACTGACGCAAGCCCTTTCACATTGGGCTTGCCCCATGTGAAATGACACATTGCTGGAGTTGCGTCTCTTTTGTGACACACTCCAGCAATGGGTCACCTTTGCGCCATACAGATACGTCAGAAATACTGACGTATCTGTAACTCCTTGCGACATGATGTGTCATACAGTAAATATGACGCATCCATCATGTCGCAAGGAGGGCGCACTGAGAAGTGACGCATCGCTGCTTTCATACAGCGATGCGTCACTTCTCATAAATGAGGCCCCAGATGTGCAACTTTTCTTTCGAGTGGTAGTTTATTTCACAAACTTTCCGTAATCCTCGTGAATCCTATGATGTTTCGTTTTAACTTCGGGATTTCTACACCTTTTAAAGTTATTTCGAGAAACGTCTTTCCATAAAGAGTATTAAAGGTAACCCTAAAGTAAATGGCATAACCATTTTTAGAGCAACAAAGCAGATGTAAGCAAATATTGTCAGTGTGGGAAAGAAATGCACCAAGGCATAGACATAGGAAAATCGTGCAACATGTGTGAACTACCGGTAGGCCTGGCATCACTAGCACATCAAAAACTTTGCACTCACCTATTTGAAACCCCTGGGTAAGATGGAGCAACATGTGATATACTGAGACGTGTTACTATGGGAATTGTTTGCTGCTGACACCTAAACAAAAACTAAAATTCACAGGGTCGAGATCTAGCTATTCAACTCACTACGTCACCCTGCCAATTATCCACAGTGCTTCGAAGGCACCACAGGGGTAGAATCTGCTAAATACAAAAGCGGCTCTTAGCATAGCTGGCGATGATATACATGTGTGTGGACACTTGCGTGCAGGAAAATTTGTGTTTATGTGAGAGGTCAGACAAAATAAGAGGGCATATGTTCCTTCTAGACTTTGTACACAACGGATTTTGTTCATGCAACAAACAATACGCACTAGTAAAGACTGTGAAGTTGTCTATACGGTGCAGAAGTGTAAAAGTGTGTGTGAGTGTGTATGCTAGTGTGTTACTTGTAATGTCCTTTACTTTGGAGAGCATGTTTGTGTACAAGAGGGTTTATGTTTACCAAACTGTTTGCAAACATTTGTGCATATGGTTTTGTTACACTTTTTATATTGTCTTAGTGCATACTAGTGAATAAACACAGTGTCTTGTTGTCTGTACCATGTACGTGTTTGTTTTTGAGTAGGTTTTCTTGTGCATATGTTTGCAGGCAGTCTCACACCCCTTTCTGCCTTGCTACTATTGTCCTGTAATTGTTGTATGCCCCATTCCTGCTGCATTGTTGCTAGCCTCATCATTGCTAGAACATCGCCCTCCCAAGTTGTGTTGCTTGCCCTATTCCCCCCACCCCACCCCTCCCATCCCTATTGTGTTGTGTTGGTTGCCCAGCCCTTGTCTTCTGTTATTTTGCTTTTCTCATCCCCAGGCCTCCTCCAGCAATGTATTGCTTGCCCCATCTACCCTGAAAATCTACCGCATTGTGTTTCCTGCCTCGTGCTACTGCCCCCACAAGTTGTGTGATGATTGCTCTTTCCCCCTCCCG
This sequence comes from Lissotriton helveticus, assembly GCF_964261635.1. Taxonomy (NCBI): domain Eukaryota; kingdom Metazoa; phylum Chordata; class Amphibia; order Caudata; family Salamandridae; genus Lissotriton; species Lissotriton helveticus. Next base: position 475,492,228 of record NC_136061.1, on the reverse strand, counting down.
CATAGTGTTTCTTGACCGCCCCTCCCGCCATGAAAAAAGCACTATTAAGTGATGACCATGACCTGCGCCATAACACTTTTTTCACATTTTAAGGGATGCTCCTGAAGGAAGTGATCCGATTAGGGCCACCCGTGTCACTCACAACCACCTCTCAGCATTCCATACAAATGAAGTGTCCGTCAGACAGTAGAGAATACAAACCAAGTTCATGTTTATTCAGGCCCACTCGAGCGAGCAAGTCACTTAGGGGTGCTACAGACAAGACTGACATCAGAAAGCATGGTGATACATTATGTACAATTCATAACCAATGAAGACACCCCCAGACTGGAAATTTCCAGAAGGAGGCATTTACACAAAGGAGGTACAGAAGGGTAAGCTTTGATCCTGAGACTGGGCACACACTATCTCTATGCCAAGGTCATTCTGCCTGCGCCCAACACTGGACTAATAGGAGCAGGCCTCTATCAAGTGGGAATGGTAAGCGCTAATAAGAACAGTGTATTCATTAGTACAGCAAGGCCCAACCTTAGAGGAAACAGAAATTACCAAAGCTGTTTCTCGCAGAGGCGAGAGAGAGATTAGTTTTGTTCATGGATCAAAATTGCGGCCAAACATAAAATGGCACCATGAATGCTAATTCATGAAGAAAAATATATAAACGACACTGTTAAGACATTTTTATTCCAACAGACCTTCCTTTTAGCATTCGCTAACTAAGTTTATATGGTGTGCAGAAAAGTCATAACATTCTTATAAGCAAAAGAACATCAATGCTCGGAACAATCCATATAATCAATATCAGAAATAGAAGCTGCAAGCGATGATGTAGAATCAACGTTTCCATCATCAATCTGCATCATGTCCTCAATGTCCTTCTGCAACATGATCGCAGCACTAGTATCATGAACTGATATTTTCTGTATAGGGGTGAGTTCGCTTACACAGTAGGTGCAAAGCCGGGAGACAGTGTATACAAAGGCAACATGTAAAAATAATACTAGCAACCACAATCAGAAAGATGAGAATCTTCCAACCCCATGTTTTTAGCACATTCCAGAAGCACCCAATAGGGTCCAAGTACCTGTCTCTTGGTGTAAGTCAGATGAATGTCTATGCAACTTTTGTATAGCTGCATATACGTTCGGAGCGTGATCAGTTATGTAAACGCAACAGCTGCTGCCAATGATGCAACAGGCCCCTAACCGATCTGCAAGGATGACGCCTAACACCATCCTGTTCAGCAAAGTGACTAATCTCATAGCATGAAGCTCAGCAGTGTTGTTTGTCAGTATTCCAGCAGTTGTATTAATAACGCCCCCCACAACTCTTGTTAGCCAATGAAGTTGAAGACTATTAGCCATGGGGCCCCAAAAAGGTAGAAGACCCTTTATGGCACCCCCAAAGTGTTGTGCGGTGGTATCTGTCTGATCTATATCCTTTGTGTCAACAACCCTTCTGACTCAGGGCAAGTATGTACTTCTACGCTGCAGCAGGTGATTTTTATGATAATTGGACGCGGTAACATACACAGGGGGAAGGAGGAAAGAGAGGTAACATCTGCCTGACCATCCCCTCGGAAGCCAGACAGTAGCTTTGGATTCACAGGCAAAATAGACATAATGGGGTAGGATCAAAGGCGGAATATTGATCGTTCTCAGTCTGTAGGTGAAATTGCATCTACTCTCCCTCACCTTTACCTCCCCAGTTCCCTGGACAGATAAACTAGCTGTTGTGTTGACCACAGACACCAGCATCTGATTATCCTTAGTAAAATTGCGAGCTTGGAAAGATTGAAAATACTCAGAGGTGTTGAACCTTTGGAATTCAGCCATTTCCATTCAAAGCCATGTTTCGTTCTTCACTTTTCCAAATGTACTCATACAGAATTTTGAGGACAATGTGCTGAAGGTCACTTGTCCTGCCGTTCCTTTGGGAATAAACCTGTGAAGAAAATGTATATACTCTACCACAATGCGAGAATCAGCAGGTGTCATAACCAAAGTAGAGAGTTGGAAATGGTAGTGCACCATAACAAACAATTCAAACAACCTTCACAGGTACCATAGGTATAGGACATTGGTAGGGACAACAAATTGTTGCTATTATGAGTAACTGTGGAGAGAAATCTACAAACCCAACAATTAGTTATATTGCACACATCATGGGCTTGATGCAACATTTGTATAAATACATTGTGTGTGTAAGGCTTTTCATGCTCTTCTTTGTGAGGGGCCAAAGTAAAAAGAATGTGCTTAGGGGGAGTGAGCATTGTATCAACCACAGAATGTACAGGATATTTCCTATAGTATTCTTATTAGCGGAATCACAATAATTAATATGCAAACATTTTTACTCTTCGTTAACCAACCCCACGCTAAACGCGGTGGTGCAAATTGCTGTTCCTCATCCTCAATGGGTCAACTAAAAGGATACATTATAGAACAAGAAGAGGAATGCAATAAACTGATAGCAAAGGAAAGTGTTGCCAGTGTCCGCCAGAGCCACACTGGTACAGGCTCCTATTGTTCATCAACGTTGGCGTTCTTGAGCACCGGTGGTGGAGCTTGCTCAGTCCTAAGCTCACGATGAATCCCACGTCGATAAGGTACCCCCTTCCTAGGGAGCACGTTCTATTTATTCCGTCCAAGGTCAGAACAGTGCACCAATCTCCCAACACCGTTAGTACTATAGCAAAGTACACCCTAACTACAATATTCCATACCTGTCTAATCTGATTTCTCCTTTGGTGCACTATTTCTCAGCCGAGGGTGCAAATTGTACATGGTGACTCCAGGCAAAGAGGGGTCAACAAACAGCGGCTCCTTAATTGCTCCAATTTTGGAGGTACTGGTGCATTATGCCCATCATCATTCTCTGTGTCTGTTTGGGTCCACGTTAACTTTACATAGCTGAAGGGGACAAACTGAGGTACCCTCTCACACTCAGTATCCCCAACGCCATCCTTCACCAACTGATCGTAGTGTAAGGGCAGATGCACCCATTTGCAATGAGTACCATGGATCTAATTCTTTGAGCCAGCAACCTTGACCGCTGTACGTGTTGCTAGAAGGATCTGCTCAGGCCCCTTCCAGCTCGGCCTCAAACTCTTTTTCTGCTGAAAATGGCTCACAGGGATCCAATCACCAGGCTGGATGTCCTGTCCGGGCCCCTCTGGTATATTTGGCAGGGTGTCCCGGACCTGTTGGTGAATAGAACACAAATTTTCAATTAACTGGTAAAGATAGTCTGTCAACAATGGATACTCAGTAGCAGAAAATCCCAGACATTTGCTGGCCGTCCGAACACGACCTCATAGGGTGACAATTCTGTTCTAGAATGTGCTGTTGTCCTTGTTGACAAAAGAGCTAATGGTACAGAATGTGGCCACTGTAACCCTGTTGTCTCCTGAATCCTTGCTATTTCAGTCTGAGAGTACTATTGTACTTCTCAAACAAACCTACTGACTGTGGGTGATATGCAGCAAGGAATTTCTGTTTTATGTGCAAACCATCACAAATTAACTGTATGACCTCGGCATTAAAGTGACTTCCGTTATCACTCCAGATCAAGTGGGGCAAGCTGAAGCAAAGAACTCCTTCAGGAATACCTTTGCAGTCGTAATGGTTGTATTGTCTTTAGTGGGGTAAGCCTCAACCCATTTACTGAATGCACAAATAACCACCAACATGTACTTTCAATTATTGACCCTGTCCAATTTGATGCAATCTAATCGTAGGTGGTGCAAAATTACCAGGTGGTGTAGGGGTACCTTTCCATGATTGTGCATTATGCACACCATGCAATACTTCACTAAATGTGCAGCAGTTTAGGAGATGTTGTCATTCTGCCATACAGGGTCTAATAACTTGCAAATACCCTTAGCACTGATATGGGCTGGGCCATGGGCTATTGTGACTACAGGAAGAACATATGCATCTGGCAACATCCATCTTTGCTCCCCTGACTTGTCAATCCAGAATCCCTTATCATTCAATTGTGCTAACTTTCTTGCCACACTGCTAATTACTCCACTATGGCCTCACTCTGTATTTCCTTCACATTCTCAAGTGTATCTTCAAACATGGTGACCTTGGGCACCCACTTAGCGGGACCTGCTACAAACATTCTTTTTATCCTAGTCTGGGCTGTTTCCTTAGTTTTCTGATCTGCAAATGCATTTCCTTTACCTACATTGTCAGTAATTTTCCCATGGGGGCAACACTTTACCATTGCCAATTTCCTAGGGAGTGTCAAAGGGGACAGAAGCCTATATATAAGATGACCGTGCGGAATCTTTGTGCCATGGGAAGTAAGAAACCCTCTCTCTGCCCAGAGTCACCCAAAATTATGGGTGACACCAAAGCGTACTGGCTGTCGGTATAAATATTAACAACCAGTCCCGTACTCAACTTGTAGGCTCATATTAGGGCAACATGCTCTGCAGCTTGAGCCAACTGATAGGGAACTTGTGATGTCTCAACTACTGTATGCAGCATAGTAATAGCATATGTAGCAGTTGTAGTGCCATCTGATAATTTGAAACAAGAGCCATAGACATATTGTTCCCCTTAAGGGTCAGATAAGGGAACATCAGTCAAGTCTACCCATCTTTTCGTCTCTTCCTCCGTCCCGAACATACAACAATGTTTCTCATTCAACATTTTCAGAAGGGAGGAGTAGTAATGTGGCTGGGTTCAGAGTGGCATATCGTTTGATCATAATATGTTTAGTGAATAGCATTAACTCCTAACCTGTTAGACGTGCACTGGTGAGATGCTGTGTCTTTGTCTTATTCAAAAGTGTATCCACAGCATGGGGTAGCATGACTGTGATAAAAGTATCAAGTACGAGCTCAGGCGATTGTCTTATCGAGACGGCCAGAGCCGTGACCGCTCTTAGACAGCTCGGGAGGGCTCTTGCGACAGGGTCAAGAACAGCAGAGAAATAAGCACACAGCCGTTGCCTATCTCTAAATTTTTGTGTTAGAATAGAAAGTGCACAGCCAGCTGTCTCATGGACATATAATACAAATGGTTTGCTATAGTTAGGCGTGCCAAGCACTGGAGCTGAAAAAAGCACACTTTTTAATTGCTCAAAAGACTGCTAACATTCAGGCATCCAAGGCAGGGGGTTCATGCACATCTTTAGTAGTCAAAGCAAGCAGGAGTTCAGTTAGTAGGATTTAAGTAGGAAGTAGGAAGTAATGCCAATAGAAGCACACACATCTTTTTGAGTTTGAGGAAAGGGCAATTTTAACTATAACACTAATACACTCCGGAGTTAGTTTGCTATCCTCCTTCAACAGTAGGTGACCTAAATAGGGGACCCCCTGTCGACAATACTGAAATTTGGAAAGGGATACTTTATGGCCATGTTGAGCTAAATGTAGCAACAATTTAACTGTACTGTCACTTGAACTTTGTTCGGTATCCGAGGCGATGAGCAAGTCATCTACATACTGAAGCAATACATTACCTGTAGCGAGCGACAAGGAATCAAGCTGACCTTTCAATGCCTGACTATAGATATTCGAACTCTCTGTATAGCCTTGAGGAGCGTTACAGAATCTAAAGCTTCTGCCAGCTATGGTGAACCCTAACAGATACCTGCTGTCAGGATGAATGGGAATGCTAAAAAACGTATTTTTCAAGTCAATGACAGAAAAGAATGTAGCAGAAGAAGGCATCATTGTCAAAAGAGTTGAAATGTCAGGGACCACGGGAAACTGCAGAATCACTATTTTATTAACTTCCCGCAAGTTAATCAAAAAGCGATAAACATCTGCGTAATCGTCAGAGGAACCCAAAGGTGTCCTTTTGACAATGGGAAGAATTGGGGGGCATATTATCAAGGACAGGCGATACATTATCGCCGCTTTTATCGGCAGGAAACTGCTGATAAAGTGGCGATAATGGCCTTGATCATATGCTCTATGAATTCCAATCGAAGCCCATGTTAGATGTGTTCACATCTAACATGGGCTTCGATTGGAATTCATAGAGCATATGATCAAGGCCATTATCGCCGCTTTATCGGCAGTTTCCTGCCGATAAAAGCGGCGATAATGTATCGCCTGTCCTTGATATTATGCCCTCGGGGTATTAAAGACATTAGCAGTCATCTCCACAACCACATCTTTCTTGATCAAGTCCTGTACAATGTGCAATAAAGCTTGCTCATCTGCCTGCAGTATTTTATATTGAGGGATGTGAGGTACAATACCATTATCTCTAACTCGGATCGAAACTGGCGGTATCTGTAACAGTCCCACATCTGGATCACCTGTCACCCAAAGGGTGGGCAGTACAGGAAGAGGCACATCTTTGGACAGGCACTGCATAGCGTGCATGATATGTAAACACCCGCCGGGGAGCAGTAAATCGTAGAATGCAATTTCTTCAACAGGTCCAAACCCATCGAATTTTCTCCACAACTAGACTTCAACGAGAATGGCGAATCCACAGTGAAAGGATCAATAGTAAACGCAAGGGGATTTGAAATGGGGCTCACAGCCGGTACACCAGAAAAACCTACTGAAACATTATAATGGCCACACAGAGCCGCCCAAGGGACCAAGAAACGAGAAATAGAACTGTTAGTCGCACCTGTATCCACCAAAAACTCCTTAGCCGAACCATGCACATCCGCACTAACATACAGCACATGTTGATCCACATGTATCTGACTGGTACCTCACTCAGTCCGTGACTGTCCTACCTGTAAGAAATCCCTGTCACCTCATCTGTGTCATAATCATCTTTATAATACGTATGCCCCGCGGGTCATCTACGTTATTTTGATCAGAACAACCCCGTGAGGCCGCAGCATTCTGAACCAGCTCCACAACTACGTTCATGAGAACCTCGTCCTCTAGGGACAGCCACCTTCTCCAACAACACAGGACACTTGCTACCCCAGTGTCCCTCCTCTTTACAATACGCACACTGATTGGGCCCTACATGCATAGTATTCCTCCTAATACGTGGAAGCTGCCGGGCCAAACCACCAGGTTTTCTGCCATTCCCTCTAGTAGCCTGCTGCAACAACACCTTCATCTTCAAGTCCTTATGCTTCTTCTCCGTCCTCTCCTTATCCTCATTTTCCATGTGCTCATAATAGTGTGCTGTATTCCGAATAACAGAAGGGGAAGAGGTGGACCAGGTGCTCTTGGAAGCCTGCAATCGAGTCACAATCTCTGGAGCAAATTTGAAACAAATCTATTAAAAAAAAAATTGAACACCACATCCATCGACAAATCCTGCCTACTATAGTCTAGAAACACACCCCAAACCGAGTGCAAAAATAAGACACACTCTCAACTTTCTTCTGACAACAAGCAGATAACTTATCCCAATCAACCTTTCTCAGTGGAATAAGGGAATGCACATATGTGATAATGCGGCCTGGCAAAGCAAGTATCTCTGCTTTAGGCTTCTCACCAGTCTTCCTCTCCTGATCCCATACTTTAATTTGATCCCAGGTACCACCCAATTCTGCAACATTATTCTGTGTGTGCTCTTGTCTCCAAATATCACCCGGAACTAGAAAGCAAAAGAATGTTGCAATATCTGCAAGTGTCATCACTGTAGTAGAGGCTACCTCAGTCAATTCTTTATAATATGCAGTAAGATTTTTTCTAGGGTGAGGTAACTGAATCTTACGGGACAAAACCTGACTCCTTGTCCATCGAGTATAAACCTATTATTCTTGGAAACGGGTTGCCTCACCTGGTCTAAAAACTGCATTGTGCTGATGCCTTAGATTTGCTATCTCACGGTGATAGATAGGATGAACCTCCTGCATCAGAAACTGAGATACTGTGGTGGGGCTCTTCTCAAACAGCCTACCACGATAAACAACCAATGTCACAACATTACCAAAAACTTGACTCGGTGCCATATCAGTAACATTTACATGATCCTTCATATAATATAGAATCTGTGGTGCTGCATCCTTGAAGCACTGTTCCCAAAGACTGATCAAGGTAGCCAACATATGCTTAAGGTTGTGCTGTTGTACAAAAGGCTCATAATCTTTAATCACACTCCACACATCTTCCTAACCATAAATGGGGTTCCGGGCCCACTGCGCAGCCTGATTATCCACTTCCTTTTTCTCTGCATTGCCTATCTCCGATAGTATTTACGGACTCAATTTGCTCTTTGAACTTCGTCCAGTCTCTACCCTTAAATCCACTTACTGGTGTCCCACTACTCTGTATTGTCGGGGAATGGAAGAACACAGTGGGAGTGATAACAGAGATAGTAGTCACTAACATCGCTGCCAGCTTTTTTGCAGGTGTAAGAGGTGGCGAAAGAGACACCAAAACAATAGGTGTTGCCGGAGTACTAAGAGTCATAGGTGCCACAGACAGCGAGGACAAAGAAAGGACAGGAGGTGCTGTGGCCAAGGCAGTCCAATCAACAGTCACAGAAGCAGAAACAGCAGAGGCAGAAGAACCAGCTAGCTGAGCCTGTGAGGGAAGAGCAGGATATATCCTCTGCGGGGTATATGGGGGTGGGGGTCGAGTATCCAACAATTATTCCACACATGTATCATTTTCTTCTTGGGTCACATAAAATTTATCAATATTCAATTGAAACCTCCTATCTTCATGTTCAATCCTATCTCTTGTTTCTTTCTATCATGTGCTACAGCTTTTTGAGTCAATGTTTGCATTCTCCCCTTCCAGGACTCTTTCTCTGCTTTCATTTGCCCCTGCTTAGCCTCCTTTTGCCATGTTCAAAGAGAATCAAACACAGACTGCCTACTTTTTTTGTGTGAAAAACTTCTGTAAAAATCCAATTTATTGTTCATCAAAAGTGCCCGTCAATGGCCACTGCAACTCGGCATAGTCCCTCATATATTTGTGCCATAGCGTACTAAACTTAATAAGGCCAAGGCCATGCTTCACACACATATGAAAATTCGAAGTGTCTTCTGGTGAATGTGGTGATGCTGGCTGACTTTCTTCTAATCGAGCATCTGCAGAGCAACAACGACAACAAGAAACCAAGAATCGGCTGAATCCATGCATTTTCAAAAGTGAGTCAAATTCGTTATGTTGCCTGGCGAAGTGTTCACAAACACTTCGTACCAAAAAATTGGTCCTCAGACCGCACCAAATACATACCATATCCATCAAGAACCAAAACAAACTCACCTGGTGCACACAGGTTAAACAAATTTATTCTCTATTCTCCACTGCCTACTCTTCGGACCAAACGGTCAGATTCAATGGTTTCACCGTTCAGGACCCCAGTCGGGATGACCTATGGTTGAGGCACCATCTGGTAGGACAGAAGGGGCAGTGCAGGGATTCCTGGTCCATCCGCCCAACCTGTTTCCATTCAATACATGATCACTTGTCTATGTTTATGTTTTTTACTGTCGCAATCCTCTGTCTATGTTTTCCAAATAGCTTGTGTATTGGCAAACTGCTCGTAGGAGAACTCAAAATTGGTATGAAAGAAATGGGTGGCATTCTCTGTAGTTTGATCGTAATTTGGACCTGGCATTGAGTACTGCTTTATTGACATTATTTAAACAACAAAGGGAGCATCTATGAAGGCTTCTTTCCTCGTTAATTTCCATATGTGCATAACACTGAAATGCATGACCTAAACTTTTACACTGACTAAGCTTGTTTTACTTGTTGTAGCTGTGCTTTTTCGGTCCCAGTGGTTTCACCCAAACCTCTCCTCCCATTATCTGTTGGCTACCCACCTTCTGTTATGTGACCCATCACAGTTTCTAGAGTCCTAACTGACCAAGCATATAAGCACAGCCTGCCCACAGCCTGCACTCACTTTCCAGATCCTTCTTGGTTAGCGCACCCCCTCCTCTTCAGGCCCAGCTGCTCCTGCAAAGGCAATCACAGAACATTAGCTGGTACATTCAACTATACATTCCATAAACACCACCCTTGATACAACGGACAGAAGAAATACAACAGGATAAGTTCACCTCCATGCACACTAGTAGTGAAGCTGTGGGATGCTCCATTGTTTTAGTGAGGTGGGGGAGGAGATTCACTGACATCTCAGAGGCATTAGTCACAGAACGCTAGGTTACAAAAATGTCTGACACACCGGACTAATCACCCTCTTAATAGCTCTGGCCAGGCGACCCTTCAGTATTAGCATAACTTCCTCCTTTGTGTGTTAATAGTCACCTCAGGGCGAACGTAAAATTCACGCACTACAAAGGCCGAAGGAAAACTTTTTTTCAGTTCGATAGAAGACAAAAAGCAGATGGTGTGTAGGCTCACACAAGTCCACGAGTTCAGTGCATTTCATATCTCTGAATGCAAATTGTATTTTCTTTAGAAGTGTGTTGTTTATGGAAACCAACGTTATTTGTAAAACTGAGTCTGTCTCAACTGGCACTGTGTTTTAGTGCCACTGCCATATTTCAGTTAAAGAGCAATTACAGATTGGTAACCACATACTTCCTCAGATTAACAGGCAAACAAAATGTCTGTATTAATGGAATTAACGAGAACGTGTTGCTCTGGATCATTAGTTATGAAGCATACAAAGTGTACACAAAATGGTAATCATAGTAACACCATTGGCAACGGTATACACCCGTTACAACGGATCTTTTACTCCGCAGACCCATTACAACGCGACCATTACTCCGCATACCATTACAACGCATTGCGCTGGGGGGCGCTCTAGGATAGGGGATAAGTATAATTTACTATCCAACACCTTCCCTAGGGTCCACGGGGACTGGAGTTAGAATAGTAAATTATACTTACCACTATCCAGCGCCCCAAGGCGCTATGCGTTGTAACGGTATGCGGAGTAAAAGTCGCGTTGTAATGGTCTGCGGAGTAAAAGTATGCGTTATAACGTCATACATCCTTGGCAACACTCCCCCCCTCCAAAATAATCATGCATGCTAATAAATAAACACACAACACCTTTCTTGTTTGGGTAACATTGCTGCAGGTTTATTACATAGCTTGGAAAACTACCTCAATTCTACCACTAATTAAAAAGCCTAATTTAGAGACCTGTGATCCTATTAGCTATAGACCGATCTCCCGTCTCCTCTTACCTGCTAAAATCCTGGAGAAGGTCATGAACATGCAATTAAGTCTGTTCTTGGAGAAAAATAACACGTTGGATCCTTTTTAGTATGGGTTCCGGGCCGGACATAGTATGGAGTCAGCGTTGATCAAAGCCACAGAAGAGGTTCGTGAGGCGGTGGACCAGGGAGGCTCAGCCATTTTGATCATGCTGCATCTGTCGGCAGCCTTTGATACGATCCATCATGATGTGTTGATGGGTCGTTTATCGAAGGCTGGGGTCCAGTGTGTGGCCTGGAATCTACTGAAATCTTTCCTGGCCGACAGAGTACAAACGGTAGATCTAGGAGGGGACAGATCAAAACCGTTTTCCCTCCCCTGTGGAGTCCCACAGGGGTCCTCCCTTAGCCCGACGCTTTTCAATATATATGTTAGACCTCTGGCTGGCCTTATAAGATCTTTTGGGTTAATTTTTAACCTCCTACGCAGAAGACATCCAAATCGTGCTATCCCTGCAGAGAGGCAAAGAAGCCGAAAAGGCCTCCAGTTGCCATGACTGCATGTTAGCAATAACTGCCTGGATGTCTGCCAACTGCCTGAAGTTGAATGCAGGCAAAACAGAGGTGATTATTTTTTGGGAATAATCCCAACCTCTGGTCTCCAGCATGGTGGCCGAGTGAGATAGGTGATTGGAAATAACACCCTCACATCAGAGGACCAGGTAAGTGGAGCGGTGTCAATAAAACTCTTCCTCACAGAAGAAAGTTTCATAACAGTGGTCTCAGCCCTCATTCTGTCCCATCTGGACTACTGTAACAGCCTGTATCTGACCATTAATAATAAACATCTTAACAGATTACAGATGGTACAGAATGCGGCAGCCAGGCTGCTTACGGGCACTCCAAGGTTTGTGTCGGTCAGAAATGGCCTACGGTACCTTCACTGGCTCCCAATCAAACAAGCCCATTTCAAGGCTCTCCGTACGGTCTTCAAGTCCCTGATGGGGACCGGTCCTTAAGACCTAAAAAAGCGCATTCAATGGTATTTCCTCGAGAGAACGCTGCGCTCAATGGAAGCAAAGCTGGTGACCGTTCCTAGGGTGAAAAAGGCTTAATGGGATGGAAAGAGCTTTGTCTTTAGAGCCTCCAATGCCTGGAATGACCTTCAGTTTCATCTAAGGTCTGCTACGGAATTCCTTTAATTTAATAAAGGTCTGAAGACCAGGTTGTTTTCAGCTTAGTCTCACTCCAGGCTCAGGGGTGGAGTGTACCAGGTAGACAGTGTTCAGCGCCAGGCACCCTTGGGTAACAGTGCGCTTTTATTGTGGGAACATTTGTATAGTGCTATTGTCTTTTAATGATATTGATTTATCAAAATAAAGTATTTTGACTGACTAACAGTGCGCTTTTAAACCAATATAACATAACATAACATAACTGTTATGTAATCTGGTGGGTTATCTTGCGGGCAATCCAAGGGCATGCAACCATCTGAGCCGCCTGCCCGCCTGATGAGCCAAGCAGCACTAGGCGAACCCCATCTGTGCTGCCACTTCTGGTGATCCTCTTCATGGATCATATGACACATGGTCCCTCCTTACTCACGCCCCTTTCAGGACGGAGTGTAGCATGTTATGTTATGTTGTTATGTTATCTGGAATTTGTAGAGCGAGCGGCTACTCCAAAGAGTGTCCAGGCATAGCAAACCCCCGGCTGTTCAGGCCCACAACCACCCGAAGAACTAACGGGGCACAGACACGGTTTTCCAGAAACCTACCATGAGGCTCTTAGGATTTGGCTTTAGCACCCCCGATGGTGCAGCACAGAGAGAGGTACCCTTCTGTAACCCCTTTGCTTTCAGATCGCCCTGTAACTCCGACACAGCTCTGGAGGTAGCCCCGTTGCCACCAGAGCCCCCCACCAAACAACTATGTCCTACCAGCAACCTCTCATTTCTAAGGCCTCACGCAGGTCTAACAGGAAAAGGTCCATCCCTACTGGTAATAGGTAAACCCCGTCCTCCTCAGAGTATCCTTTCACCTTTTCTTGAATCATCTCGTGTCTAATGAATCCCAGACCCCTCTGGTAAGTGAACTTGTGCATTGCCCCATTTACTCGATTCCAGGAATGCTCAACCGCCTCCCCCGACTCTGCCCCTTGTCATACTCTGCGTGGAATCATCTCTGACCAACAGACCTCACATTTCCCCATGCACTTGCTGATTTCGCCCAAGTCACTTTTCATGGCCTGCAAGAGTAGCTTCCTCCCCATGGCAATGAGGTTGTTGCCCCCCATGTGTATCACTAAAATCTTTGGGGGTGCCCCATGGGTGGCTATTCTCTGTTCCAATCTGTTCCTGAGGGTGCTCCGTCTCATTCCGGTGAAACCCATCCACTCAAACCGTGTCTTTGAAAATCCCCGTGTCGAGTTCCTGCGCACCGCGCACTGGGCCACCCTGGAGTTGAATGAATGCCCGATCACCCATACTTGGGACGCTAGCAGAGCAAATGACACCATTTTCACACTGCTCTTTTATTGTTCATTTTCAACTCACATATTATGACATGCAGTACACTCCTAATCACTGCACACTATGAATACAAAGAATTACTTCAAGGGTATACGTACCGCTTGTAGCATTCCGACTCCCAACGCCCCACCATTTTCACCCCATCTGGCTCCATTCCTGCTTTGCACGCGGCCTTGGCTGCCCCTATTCTGAAGGAATGGCTGGAGTATTTATTGCCTGGCTGGACAAGACCCGCCCAAGTGAGGCTCTCCCTCATCAAGCATTCCATCGGGTACTTAGTCAAGGGGCCCTGATCTGCATGCATCAACAAATAGCCGGGGCGTTGGGGCGAAGTGTCAAGTACTCCCTGACCTTGGTGACCGGGCAGTATCTATGGTCTACCAGTGGCCTTAACTCCACATCGGCCTGATCGGTTTTGAACCTCCTGAGGTGGATGGACAGGGTGCCAACCAGGACAACATCCTTGATGCTTAAGGCATCGCCCAACCGTTCCGTCTTGGACCTCGCCACCAATTCACTTATTTGAAATGTGCCAAAGAAAGCTAGGAAGAAGGCTGCCACAAAAAGTGACACCTCAATCTACGAAAAGGTGACCCCTTCTATCACAACCAGCATGCCCTTTAGAGTCTCAAAATCGATAGGGGCCCTGTTATCTGGGAACCTAGGCTTCTCCCTGGCCCAACGCTTAAGGGCCGCCATGATGATGAAGGACTTGGTTGGGACGCTCCCCCCCATTAGCTTGGCGTCATGGCTCACCACCGCCAAGTGATCACACACCAAGAAATGGCTCCTCTCCTGTTCCTTCGCCCACACTACAAATGCCTGCACTCTGCCCTCCCCTGACAGCAAGGAAAGACCCAGGGTTTGTGACACCTTCTTGAAGGTGGCCAGGTGTACCCTATATCGTTTCCTGGTACCTGGGTAACAAGCGAGTATTCTCCCAGTGCTCTAAATGGTTGCTCCACTGCAAGATTCTCCAGAGGTGTGCCGGGAAGGGGGTCATCTCTGCTCGTGCTCGTGGCCAGGTCTCCTGGAAACAGAGCCACTGAAAATGAGAAAGAGCATCAGCTGCCACATTCTTGACCCCTCCAATATGCCTCACCCTGAATTCAACAATGCAGTGCAGGCATGTCCTGACTAACTCTCTGAGTAAACAGAAGACCAACAGGCACTTGACTGTCTACCCATTGATGGCCTGCACCACCGCCATGTTGTCAGACCAGAATAGGACCTTTCTGTCTGATAACGTTGCTGGCCACAGATGTAATGCAATGACAATTGGGAACAGCTCCAGGACCGTGATGTTGGCTGTAATGTTACGCCTGCACCAGGCATTGGTCAATCCTGGGCACACCATTCGGTCCCCAAAATTGCCCCAGAGCCCTCCCTACCTGATGTGTCCGTGAAGAGGGAGAGCTCAGGACTGTCTGCCCAAGGTGCCCTCCAGATCACCGTCCCATTGAACTGCGTGAGGAACTCGTACCACATAGCAAGGTCTTACTTCAAGCCCTTCCCCAGCCTAACCAGGGGGTGTTTCTTTTTGACATTTGTTGTTGCCCTAGATAACCACCTGGCGAACACCTTCCCCTCCGGGATCACTTTGGCTGCAAAGTTGAGCTTTCCCAGGATGCATTGGATGGCACCCAGGGGATTTTTGTCTTTCCCCAGCAATGCCTGAATGTCCTGACACAGTGGCTGTACCTTGTCCGCAGGGAGTCTGGACTCGCCCTTAATTGTGTCCAGTTAAATGCCTAAAAAAGTCAGAACTTGCGCCGGACTCTCAGTATTGCCAGGTGCTAACGGAACCCCAAGGTGATCGGCCATGTCTTGAAAGCACTGCAGGCCTCTGCTGCACTCCTGGATCCCTGCCCCCCAATGAACAGAAAGTTGGGTTACCCCCTCCACCTTGAACATCTTCGAGAGCACCCACTGCAGGGAAGAGCTGAAAGCCTCAAAGTAAGCACAAGACACGGCGCAGCCCATGGGCATGCATTTATCAAAGAAGAATTCACCCAGCCACTTGAAACCCAGGAGATGCTGGCTATCTGGGTGAACCGGCATCAGGTGGAAAGCCGACTCAATGTCTGACTTCATCAACCATGCTCCCTTGCCGGCCCTCCTGACCATGTCAACCGCTATGTCCAGGGAGCAATAAGACATGGAGCACATCCCTCCTCTAACCAGAAGTTCAATGAGTCGGCTTCTGGGTAGGACAGGTGCTGGATCAATCAAACAGCCCCTGGCTCTTTCTTGGGTACCACCCCCAGAGGGGAGCTAACAAAGTTCTTAAGTGGTGGCTGATTGAAGGGCCCCCACCCTCCCCAGGGCCGGTTCCTTTTTATTCTTCCCCAGCACAACTTCAGGTTGCTCACTGGCCGATTTAAGGTTTTCAGCGTCCCTGCTCAATAATGGGCCCCGGTAAGGTATAAGGTATTCTGAATCCTTCCACGAACCCCTCAGCTAGGAGCAGTCTGTCCTTGGGGTTCAGATACTCACAGAACAGGGGTAAGAGGTTGGAGATGATAATGGGGGATGGACCCTTAGCCATAAGTATAGTGGGAGACCTGCCTCTGGAGGGCAAGCCGGGTACATCACTGCTGGGTGGGAGTGGGAGTGTCTGGGGGGGTTTTGGGGGCTGAACAGTAAGACTGGTCTATTTATCCTGCCTTCCTGGCAGCGGCGAGGGACCATCTCACTTGTTACAAGAAGTGGAAGGATGTGTGGCCCCACACTTGCTACAGGTATGGGAGAACCTGCAGGCTTTGCCCCAGGAGCAGGACCCTACATTGTATAACCTGCAGGTCCCATTGTACAATGTTCTTGCTCCATGCCTCCGTATATCTCCTCGACCACACTGAAAGGACTTGTTGAACTGACCCTTCGTCTCCTGCTTCTGGCCCTTGGGCTTGTCACCCCATTATTGTTTGTGCTTATCTTGTCTTTCCCTTCAACTGTGCGCTTTCCCATATGCTTGACCCAGAGCCTCACCTCCATTTAGTCCAGTTCGGGACACATGGCCATCTTCTTTTCTGAATTCACAATCATTGCCATGTCTTTCCCAGACCGATTCTGTCCATCAACTGTGTTTTTTGCAATTTTCACCCCGAGTGGGCTGGGTATGCTCAGACGTGAGTCCCAGGCTCTCCACACCACTGGAGTCAAGCTATCCAGGCTGATGAAAGCTGATAGCTTGAAACCGGTCCTTGGATGCTTGATTCCGGTCTGGGAAAGACATGGCTTGGTAGTTCGGACTGGACTGTTCCCATGAGGCACAGGGTCAGAGCTGATTTGCATATAGCCAGTGTCTAACCCAGGGTGGTGTGGAGTGCAAAAAAACGATGGATTTAGGCCCAGATCCTTGTACTGGGGTGAATGTATGACATTGTTCTACATTCTGTCCATCAACTGTGTTTTTTGCAATTTTCACACCACATAATTAAACTCCAGTCCATACAACTCCACAACACAAAATACCATTCCACATAATTACACTCCATGACACACAAACCCACTCCACATAATCCCAACACACTCAATACCAATTAATGACTATCCACATAATTCCATTGCACACCATGCCACAAATTTCAACTACTCAAATACACACTACACCACACAATTCCACGCCAGACGATTCCACAACTAAAAATTCCAATTCTATTCACATAATTCCACTACACACCACATACATCCACTCCACTCCGTAACACATGGGTAAAATACTTTGTCATTTACAATGCCAATAGCTCTAACTCTTGCAAAAGCGAGACCTAACGGCTTTGCCAGTGCTTGGTTTTAATACGACATGTTTCTACTGGGTTGATCACTTCAGAGTCCCGTGCATGCAGTGGTGCAGTACACCTGAGAGTGTGCCCATTCTTGGTATATGGATCCCGCCTCATTCCATCCTTCAGTGTGCAGATCAGCAAGTAGATGGGACAACCTGCCCCTGAACTTGCTCTGGGACTGATGTCTGCTGATGGACTGAACAATATTGATGTCAGATGATATTTCTGACTATTATTTACTTACATTCATCCCTGCCCTTCCTAAAGGCACCTTCTCTTGGTTGGAGCTTTTTGGATCAATCCCACTTATGTCACTGAGCCATACTCCTACTCCATTGATTTCAAAACGGAATTATTGTATATAGCTTCTGTTTCTACATGCGGGAGAGATATTTCCCCCATACCATATTTCACGTATGAAGCTAAATACAAATTAGTTCCTCCAAATCAGCTTTAATCAGCTAGGCTGCACCTGCAGGCCATGCTTCTATGGTCCTGTGATGAGCTGAATGTATTTTACATGATATTTACAATCTCTCTTACAATTTATTTGGAGAGTTGTTTTCAACTGTTTTTTATTTTAACGTATTCGCCCCATATCAAATCATCTAGATTGTTGTCATACCTTCCTATTATAGTTGTATTAATCTCGTTGTAAAATAATTGGGGACCTATACGTTTATTCTTTATTAACTGTATTGTTATTTGGTTGTACCGCATGCCTTATGAATGTATTTGTGAAGACTATCCATGCTGCTGAAACTAGGAGAAAAAAGAATATTCAAGGATACCTTCAAGGGAAATCCTGTGAATTGTTTCTGACAGTGAAAAAAAAGTTGAAGTCAGCGAATTGGCAACAGCAATGTCCTTGCCATTTTGTATTGGCAGATTAAGCATTTTCCATGCCCAAAGCCTAAGAACTAACCGGCATACGGGGGGTGGGAGCGTGACTGGAGAGTACATTTTCATAATTGATTTATTGCTGATGCGATTGTTACAGTTTTGGAGGTCATCCAGCTAAAACAAATTCTGAATTTACAAATATTGACAGTGACGATGTGAGACTGTTTTGAAACCCACACTTAGTTCATCTGAGTAGTTTTGGAATGCTTCAATGGATGCACGTTCCAAAGAGAACTTCTGTATTTGTTTTGAAAATTGGAAGAAGTGTGCAACCCCAAATGTAATGGTAAACATAGGGGTAGCATTAAGATTTTGTTCGTAATTGGAGCTTTATCAAATACTTGACCATATACTTCGATATCATAGCATTGCTTCTCAGCAGTAATCTCACCACAATTTAGCTTAGGCAATAATATGTTTGAAGTGCCAATTGTGCATGCCTTGCTATAGGAAAAAGTAAGGCCCATTGGCATTGGCAGTGTCAATGACTGGTTATAGTTGTCTTCATTGTCTGTTAGAATCATTGTTGTATCTTTCATATTTCTGCTGCATTTTTGCTATAGACCACTAGGTGGCAATCACATGCAACAAACCGGTGTTGTGTAATCCTGATTTTGGGCCTTATTATGCTGTCGGTGGAACAGCCACCGACAAGCTGTCGGTGGCAGTCACAGAGACATCTCAGATAGCTGTCTAACTGCCACATTATGATGTGGTCGGATGGACCGCAGTGGGTGGAGGGACATTAGGGTTTGGGTCGGACCATAATCCCTACAGTGAAGGCACTACCTGCGCAGGCACAGCCGTAGAGATTATGATGTCCATATCCCACAGCCTTCCTCCATGGAATTGCTGTCAAAAGGGACTTTGGGGGCCCCTAGCAGGGCCCCCAAACCCCTAGACCTCCGCTATGTGGCCTGGGCGCCCACATGGTACCCCCATCCAAACAACCATGCACTGTGTACCGGGCACCACATGATGTCTGGCAGACGGTGCATGCATGTTTAAAAACATCCCTTTTTCTATTACGGCTTCTGCTGTGGTCATTTTCTGACCACCTACGAAGCGGTTGCCTCCTAATTTTGGCTGGTGTTACCTCCGACTACTTGTCGGGCGGTCCCACTTCCAGACGCCATTGTAATAAGGCCCCCTGTTTTATGGTCTTACTTGATAGCGCAGTTGTCACCAGCCAATTATGTGAGAATCACCAAGAGTGGGGGTTTCGCTCTGGCCACATGTTGGCAGACAGAATTACATTTTTTGATTGGGAAGACGTTCTGGTCTACCACAAAACGTGCTTTCCCTACACACCTCCATACAGGTCTGAACAATTTATTCATCCTGAACGTTCAGGGGCACACACATGACACTGCAGTACTTATGTAACTATATAATTTATGATGTGTCTCTCTGGCAGTGGCACCTATTAGAGGAGAACAGACAATGGTTGTTTAAGTCTGGCTTGATAGTGCAACTCTCACCTGACCTTTTAACCTATTTTCAACATGGACTGGCTCTGCTGAGTATTTAATACAATGTTCTCTGTAACTTGGCCTCAAATATCTGTGACATTTAATCATTACTTGAATACATGTTCAGGGTACAGGCCTCTTAACAGGCAGGTATGTTGAAATAAAATAATAAACTTGAAGGATGTGCCTATGTAAATGATTTATTCAATGTAATCTGTACATCTTCAATTCACAGGTACTAGACCAGAAAAAGAGCAAGGTAGGTGTTAGTTTAATTTTACACTTTACCATGCTTTCATTTATGCCCTTTATTACAATGCATGAATTTATTTTGTGTGCAGCTAACATTTTACTACTGACTACTGGAAGCAATACTCATACTTTATCAATTCACGCATTAACTTTATAAATGGGAGCTTAAGCACTGCAGCAAGCACGAGTGTCTTGTAAAAAGCACTCGACCAAAAATATATTTATAGTCGTGTGACTCCTTGTGAGTCATGGGCGCAGAGAGGAGAAAGCCTGATCCTTCATCAAACCATTTACTGTCCAAAACCATTAGGCACATTCTCTACTGCAAAGCAAGTAACAAGTTTAATGGTTACAGATTATAATAGCCATAAACCATTAGGATTTCTACTTTGAAAAGTCAAGAATCTATCATTGCATAATTTGATTTATAACAGGAGCACAGGGGTCTATCAGGTTCTTCAGAAAGTGCAATTAATACACCAAAAACGCGAGCTCCAACACCTTTCTGTAATCTAGAGTTGAGCACCGAAAAATGACTATGTCAATCAATACCATTGTGCTTTATGGCTCTTTCTTCCGAGAAGACCATCTGATAAAGCACAGCTACTGCACACGCCTGTTTTCCATGTGTCTGTCTTTCGCTCATAGGCATAAAAAGTCTTGTTGACTGTTGAACAAGCATGGCAGACACGCAAACTAACCAAAGCAAAATATGGATTCAAACTGCAATACGGTTATATATCATCGATCGATGTAGCACTAAACTGAGTTGTATGGCCAACCAGAGCGGCAGGATTGGTCTATGTTAATGATCACATTAGATGACTTTTGTTTTTAACAACATTTTGAAAAGTGAAAACTTGCTCAAAAGGTTTTATATTTCACTATCTTTCAATGCATCACTCTTTTCATAGATCAATTGGTATATAATTTGTCATATAACCTGTAATTAAGAGCATATCTTTTAATTAAGAACATCAATGTTTTATAAGGCACATATGTCTTGCTTTCATTTTTTTGCATAAAGATAGATGGCAATGTGAACATGTGTGCCCAAAGACCAAACCCTGTTTAAACCTAAGACCAGCTTTACTACAATTTTGCTCCAGGGTTGCATCACATTTTTGGCAGAGCGATGATGCAAAATCCAGTTTGGTATTTAAATGGCACACAAATCCTCATTTACGTTGCTTTCAGTGGCTTTTTACACAGAAAGTCATGCCTTCCATTACCTTGCTTCAGGTAAATGTAATGTGGATGGTGCTTGAGTTGTTCTGGCATCCACCTATGCATTTTGAATCAAACCCATATTCGCAAAGACATGGGTGTAAGAAATTATGTTACTGGTTTAGGGGGTGAAACTTTACTCAAGCCGCAATCACTATCCTTGGCAGGGTGAAATCACAAGCAAATTAACCTGTGCTCAACCCTCTTGTAGGTTGGTAAAGAGCAGTCAGGCTGCAACACTTCCAACAGTAAGAAAAAGAATACACTACAGAAACTACACAAACAGGATTCCACACCAATTTAGCAACATAGAGTGGATGTTAATAAATTAAACTAGAGCAAAACAATACAAATAAATACATAAAAATCCATTCAGTAGAACTGGGGATATGCCATTTTAAAAGTAAAAAAACTACCAAAGGGCAAAAAGACCCACTCATGGCCATCTGGCCGTGCGACACCGGTAGAAAGTCACAAGCTCAGGCCGTCTGTGATGAAGTACGGGTCGGATCATAGTCATCCTCTACTCTACACTCCCTTCAGCACCTAGAGACCCTCACGAGTGAGCAGCCACGCTATACTACATCCTGATTGATTTCTAAATAGGTTAAGCTACTAAGCGGAACAAAGGCCGTTGTATGGCAAGGACTCTTGAGCCTCATGTGGATAGGCATGAACATTCTTTCACTCTGGAGTTCACAGATACTTTTAACACAGTCATGAGACCCTCACAGTGGTTTTAGCTAAGTTTCTTTCAAAAGAACCAGCATGTGCCAAATTAACAAAATCTAATCTCACTGCTCTTTGGCCATAACTTTGAAAACGTCAGAGGGCTAGGATATAATGGCCCTCTTGGGAATGGGACGATCAAAACTTCTCGGTCTTTCTGCTGCCTGTTATACCTGCAGCCCTATATGATGATGACAACCATACATACAAATAATACAGAGATTTGTGTTCAGTTACCAACATCGGGAACACACATCTAGAAGAGACAGAAAAAAAACATACCAGCTTAGATTGCAGTGAAAGGAGTAGCTATAGGTAAGCCTGGGCAGAGTTCAAACAAAACTCTGCCGCTACGCAGAGTTTTGCGAGCAGCAGAGTGTATTAGTGTCATGTCGTTTGTGGTGATGTTGAGCTTTGGGTTTTTATCCTACACTGTTAGATCATCATGTGCTCTCCAACTAGACCATGGCGAATGCGAGTAAGAAAAAATCTTGACGGGAGGGGGAATTTACTCGCTCGCCAACTTGATGTTGATGAGCGTGAGTGAGGGAGGTTTTGAGAAATCTGTATGCTCCGCAAAGCGCAGAGATGCCGAAAACTCTGGAACCGAACAGAGAGGAGTTCACTACACAGGGTTAGTAATAGTTAAGGGCGTATGGTAATGCCAGTAAATTCTGCAATGAGACGATATAGTGCCTACTTTCATGGAATAAGGGTAAAGTCTACCTTAAGAGTGTAACCCTCTTCACACATTTTGGACTGCAGAGGAAGCTGGAAAAATGAGGTAAGGATCTGTGAGGGTGTGTCTGTGCATGAAATATGGCAGGAGGTGGTGAGTGCATGGCATGCAGCTTTGAAGTTGTGCAAGGCATATAGAGATAGCTGGCTGCACACATAGATCAAGGTGTAGGTTCATGGCTTGTAGGGATATGGGTGCAAATCACACATTAATGGCTGTGAATTGAATAGAAAAGTGGTTCCCAGCCTCTGGTCCTGGAACCCTGGGGGTCCAAAGAGTCTCCTCAGGGGGTCTGCGACAGCTTAGAAAATTAAATAGTAGCAGAATGAAAATGTGTGTGTATACATATATATATATATATATATATATATATATATATATATTTTACTTAGGATCGATTTCCATAGGGAAATCGCAACATTCTATTTGGAATAACTTTGGCGCCGGTTGAGGAATCAGCCTGAATTTTTCAGCAACTTTGCCTTGCGGCGCTCCGCTCTTTCCCTGACAGTTTGGGGGGGATTTGTCAAGCGGGGGCCGAGATAAAAGGGGGGTCCCAAAACGTGTTTTCCCCATGTTAATTTCCATAGGGCGGTCTGTCGCACTTTTAGCTCGAACGGCTGAATGGATTTTCACCAAACTTGGCAAAATTGTAGGGACTGGTAGCCCGATGTGCCTTTGCTATGTCTCAAGATATGTGCGCCAGAGGATTTAGAGTAATTTAGGTTAAAAAAAATGTATATATCTGTAAGCGTGCCCCGGTGCGCGTACTGGGGAGCGCTCCGGGCGCGCTACGCGACCTGCCCACGGGAAGCTGATTGGCTCTCGGGTGTCTGTAAACATTCGAAACAGTCCGCAGCGGCCGCCATCTTGTGTCTCGGTAGGATCGAGACACAAGAGGTGGTAAAAACAAAAGGGAAAATGACCAAAAGGGGGCAGGGTAGACCCCCCCTGACCCCCTAGGTTTGATGTGGGGGCCATAAAAGGGTTCCTCGGGTAAAAAAATGTATTTATTTTTTTTTCGATTTTCGCAGGGGGGGGGGGAGCGCCCGGTACGCGCACCGGGGAGCGTACCGGCGAGCGTACTTTGGTGAAAAATAGTGAAAATAATAGTGTAAAATAATCATTTTGAGTGATTACAGGTAGGGTAGCTCTGAAAAGAGCTTTTGGGTTGTGTGGCTGTTTTAGGTACCTAGAAGTATGTCCCACACACACCCACACGCACACAACCCTACACCCCCACAGTCACACACTCCCCACACACAGCTTACACACGCACACCTCCACCCACACCCAAACACCCCACAGCCCTACACCGACACCTTATACATCCACACCCACAACCACACATCCCACACACCCAGACACACACACACACCTCACCCCCCCAACACACACACACGCACACACAGATACCTCACAGACACACCTCACACATCCCACACACCTCCCCCCACACACACACACACACCTCACAGACACATCCACACATCCCACACATACACACACATCCTATACACATACTCCCCACACCCACACACACCCCAAACACACCTCACACACCCACACTTCCACCTACACCGAAACACCCCACACACCCACACACACACTTTACACACCCACATCCCCACCCACACCCACATACCCCACACAGATATATACCTCATCCCCCCAGACACACACACACACACATACACACCTCACAGACACTCCACGCACATCCCCCACACACACCTCCCCCACCCCCACACATGGGGAAAACTCAGTGAAACACTAAAATAATAATTTAAAGTGCTTTGAGGTAGGGTATCTCTGAATAGAGTTGTTGTGTTGTGTGGGTGATTTAAGTACGAACATGTAGGTACCAATGCAGAGTCTTAAATTCAATGTACACCGTTTACTCTGTAGATAATTTGCATGTTGTTATAGAAGTTATTGTGGTATATGGAATGCATACCATAGTCTGTCAGGAAAACATAAAGAACATGGAGGCAGGAGATGAAAAAGAGATGTCAAATACACTTTGGAGATAATATAGTGGGAGAAAGGAAGTATCTATGAGCAAAATTACTATGTAAAACAAAAAGGTTGCACAGTATACTATTAGTCTCACATTATATTATATTCATTTTGGTACTACTTCATTGATTACATATAAAAAAGAATAATGTCTGGAACAATTTTTAATTATTAAATATAAATTTATTGCTGTGATTTTTCTAAATTTAATAAGACTTCCAACATTATGTCGTCGGGAATGTCCTCATTTGGATTACATGATTCCATTTCTTCCACATATTTCAGAAACTCTTCATCAAGAGACTGATCCAAAAAATCTGAATCGTTATTCTCTTCCTCTGGGTTGTCCAGAAGATCAAGTTCGAATGAAATATTACATTTAATTTGATCTCCTTCCATTATGTTTCTGTAAATTGCATAAAAAACAAATATATCAGTAGAGATAGGGCACTGTTGGGTTTAAGTTCAGACAGGTAGTTTTGATTTTTTACCAGTGAAGTTATCTTTGGGCAGTGTATGGTATCAGGCTGGAAGTAGAAATATAAAAAAGTGTATGTGATGAAACCTAAGTAAATTCATAATTATACAAGACAAGCCTAAATCCATCCATAACTATAACAGAGAAGTCTATCTAAATCTATAACTATTACAGAGGGATAGTATATAACTATCAGAAAAAGTTTTCCATATTAACTTAAAGTGCACAATATACTTCAGTTTTCAAAATAACAACTTACCTTTAAAAAGAAGTTGAAGTTATTAGTGAAAATCCTTTTGAAATGTACACCAGGAAGTAGTAGTCAAAATGGCTGTGTTTCCCTCTCTTTCTTTATATATATTCAGGTACATAACCAATCAAATGTCAGGTAAAAAAAGTAGAAAATGAAAGTAACATTTTAATTGGTTGTCAATTCTAACACTTCAGATGTGTTTTTGTGAAGTAATTTACCTCAGGGTATTTAGAGAGGTCTACAGGCTAAATGGCTCAATGGAATTCCATCGAATTTGGGAAAATGGTAGGGATTGGTATGTAGTATGAGCTATTCTATATTTGGTGAAAGTGTCTCCAGTGGTTTTTATGTAAATTAACTTTTAACATTTTTGGGAGCGCTTCCCGGTGCGCGCCCGGGTACGCGTACCGGCAGCGCTACGGGAGTCCTCCATTTTGTGTTTCGGTAGATTTGAGACAGAAAATGGAGGACAAACAACGTTGGGAATGGATATAAGGGGGCATCGTAGGCACTCCTTGACCCTCTAGGTTTTCTGAGGGGGTCTTAGGAGGCCGAAATAGGCAAACAAGAAAAAAAAAGTTTTTATTTTTTGCGGGGGGAGCGCCCGGTACGCGCACCGGGAAGCGTACCGGGGAGCGTACTATAGTGAAAAATAGTGAAAAAAGTTAGAAAAAGATAATCATTTGGAGTGATCAGAGATAGGGTAGCCCTGAAAAGGGCTTTTGGGTTCTGTGGCTGATTTAGGTACCTACAAGTAGGTACCAATGCACAGTCTTAAATTCAGGAGGAATATTCTATTCCGTTCATCTGAGAAGTGCACACCATCTTCTCTGTAAATATCTTGCATGTTGTAACGCAAGTTGTTGTTGTATATTGAACCCATTCCATAGTCTCTCATGTAAGCAGAAACAAATTTATTCACATGTTTCCGTGCTTTTTCAAATTGTGGACAAAATTGATTGGACCACTTCCATTTCTGTCTTTGGCATATATTGGAATATACCAAGGCAGTTTGTGGAAAAAGTGCCATCAATTGATCAAAGGTGTCCTTTAAAAGCATTTCCAGACCTACACCAGTCAAAGTGCCCAAGTCATTTCCTCCACAGTGCACAATTAACAGGTCAGGGTGTGGCAAATGCAAAAAGGTTTTCACCAATGGAATCAATTGGTAACATTTTAATCCTCTCTGGCCAATCCATTTGATGTTCACGTTTGATAAATCAAGGTTGTGAAAATTTCTGGTACTAGCATACCTTTGAGCCCAATGGATATAGCTATGTCCAATAATCCAGACAGAATACATGGTGAGAGGAGATTCTGATGCAGTCAGATGAAGTGTGGAAATGAAATGGCAGTTGGAACAATAGGAGGTTGCAAAAAAAACCTGTGGAGTTTCAGTGCTCTTGAATCACAAGCAATGATTGGTAGAATGAGATAGGTGAAAACTGAAAGTTAGGGTGCATGGTTGTGTTCTGTGTAAGAAGTAATTTGAATGGTTAAAAAAAGTCATTTAAAAAAACATGGCACCAGATAAGCTGGTGTATTTGCAGGTCAAACATCCTTGCAGAGGTGATTTGCAACATTGTAGAATAAACTTTTAACCCTGGCAGCTCAGTGAGGAGGGAGTTGCTATGGTAACAGGTAGAAAGGGCTGAGGGTGGGAAGGGTGTTGGTTTGAAAATACAGAGGGAAGAGTTGTGATTGGTTACCATGAGCAATATGTGTGTAGAATTAGAGATTTTCTGTGCCTTTATGGTTTGCAGTGCCTGGAGAACATACCTTTTGCTCTGCTAAAGAAATATTGGTGTGTGTATCTGACACTGTTCTGAATCTCCTAAAGCATTTGTAAAGGTGAGTTATGATTCATTTAATATACATAGAGACTTGTATACTCTATGGAGAAGATTTGGAAGCAAATTGTGGTTTTTTAATGTTGCTTTGTGTCATGCTTTTTGATAATGCTTGGTAAAAAGTTTTTACTGCATAGAGGAATTGTATTTTGTAAAATTGTGAAGTTTTAGTAGTGATATGGAATGTTTTTATTTGGGACCTGTGCTGTGTTTTTTAAATGTGAAGTCAAAAACGATTTTGTGAAAAATGAATGGATTTTACATTTTTTAAAAGGAATAAAGAATGTGTGCATGTTTAAAGAAATATATTTGACTCTTTACAATGTCGGTCTCTTGGTATCCGGTCAATTTCAAGTTGAAATTGACCGGATACTGAGAGACATCAGCCCTTTTGAAGGCCTGAGTAATCCAGAAACCGGCCCCAACATTAATGAGTGGAATGAATTGATTAATCTGAGACATAACCAAATAAAAGCAGCCCTACATGGCCTTTTCATGAAAGAGTACCTTAGGAGTAAAATAGCACCACCCGGGTTGATTGTTAAAAATGAACCACTGATTTTTCAGAACGATCTCATTTTTAAAAAAGAGTGGTCACTGATTTCATGGCACTGTTCAAGAGACTGGCTGGTATTAATAGTGAAAACAGCAGCCAGAATCACTCAAGAACTAAAGATTGAGATCAATAGAATTGAGGTCCAACTCAACACATATATATCACCAACTGACCTAAAAGTGAGATTGGACGAACTCAATCAGCAGATGACTGAGTTTGAGTTTACACTAAAACAAAGTGAAACTAACAAACTAAGTAAGGATAAAGCAAAATTCACACCAGAAGGAGCCTATCCCTACACAAAAGCTGACTACGCTCCCAAAAACTCCAACAGCGATTATGACAGTGATGGCTCTGACAATGGTTCCTCTGGGTCCAATTCTAGCGGGAATAAAGGGTACAAGCAACGGCGAGGGGGTTGTAGACAAAAAAGACAACAATTCCCGAGACAAAGGGGGTGGAGAGGGTACCAGCATCAACCCCAACCCCAGTATCCAACATATCTGGGCCCACCACAATTCACCCCTTTTCCGTTTGGTCCGCCGATAGCAGGACCCAACTGCCAACAGTGGAACCCAGAATACAATGAGGGTTTCTATGATCAACAGCCTTTTTTAGGCTCACGCCCCGGGACAAGGGGAAGAAACAGAAAAGGCAACAATGTAGCCTGGGAAGACCAACAGGAACAGAACAATTCCAGGACCACGAGGAGTATGACAGGATCCCTCCCGAACAATCCATCAACAAGCAAAAGGGGGACTTAGTAGTAAATCTGACTCCCTGGCCTTTGACGGAAATCCAGGAATATGTACTAAACAAGGGACTAGGGTTTGTGCCTACGAATAAACCAGACATTTTCAGACTGAACATGGAAATGAAAGACTTTGTGAGGAAGCTGAAACTACAAGCTTTCTTTCAGGATAAACCATCTATCCAAGGAACTACAGATACGGGACTACGACCAAAGTCCACGTTTACCCCTCCTGACTCCACTTTGCCGATCGAGATACTTACTTTTGAGAAGGCAATCATGACGGAAGTCAATAAAATCAATCTGTCAAAAGCTAAGGTTTTTCATAACACCAACAAACAGGAGCAGCAAGCCATAAGGGAATTAGCTGATAACAACGAAATAATCATAAAACCGGCAGACAAGGGTGGTGCTATAGTGTTGCAAACAAGAGAGTCGTATGACACAGAATGTCTGAGATTATTATCTGACAGACGGAACTACACTGTATTACACGACGACCCTACCGAAAGACTCCGTACAAGGATAGGGAGTATGATCGAAGAGGGACTTGCGCACGATTGGTTGAGTAAACATGAGGCAGAGTTCTTGCAACAACCAACACCACGCGTCCCCTATTTCTATTGCATCCCTAAGATCCATAAAAGCATGTCCAACTCGCCGGGAAGACCCATTGTGTCGGGTATTGGCTCGATTCTTGAGCCTCTGTCCAAGTTTGCGGATGCTTTTCTATGCCCACTGGTCCAGTCAACAACCACTTACCTTAAAGACACCAAGTCAGTTCTACAACTACTAGACAACAGAGACTTCGATCCATCAAGTCAACTCCTGATGAGTTTGGACGTGGAGAGTCGGTACACGAGCCTGCCTCACGATGAGACACTCCAAATCATCGAAGAAGTACTGTTTACCACTCCTTGGGAGTACCAAACACCCAGAGGTTTGGTCCTTGAATGTATCTCTTTAGCACTACAACAAAACTTTTTCCAGTACAAACAGACTATCTATTTACAAAGCCATGGTACCAGCATGGGCAGTACTTTTGCTCCAAGTCTAGCTGGACTATATGTCCACCATCTGGAGACAAACAAGATACTACATCCAGACAACCCATACAGGAACAACATCAATACCTGTAAAAGGTATATTGACGACGTTTTCGTCATCTGGAACGGGGACTACCAATCAGCGGTGGATTTCCTAGTATGGCTGAACAATCAGAATGCCTTTTTAAAATTCACGAGTACTATCTCAGCCCATTCCATGGTCTTTCTGGACCTCAATGTCTACACTGAAAAGGGAAAATTGAAGAGTATGACCCATTTCAAACCCACGGCGAGGAACTGTCTCTTAAGATATGATAGTTTTCACCCCAGACATCTAAGAGAGAATTTGCCATATGGACAATTTTTACGATTAAGACGTAACTGTACTGAGCTGACCGAGTACAAGTCACAGGCCTGCGACCTCAAGAAAAAATTGATACAGAGGCGGTACCCAGAGAAAACTATCAACAGAGCCATGAAGAGGGCTAGGAACAACCACAGAGAGTCTCTTCTGGAAGATCGAGAACGTGAGACTGGTGAAAACAAACGACCGATTTGTGTCACCACCTACACCACTGTGTCCAACGAGGTGTCCAAAATTATTAATAAACATTGGACTATCCTTAACTGTGGGACAATGAACCTGGAGAAACCCATGCATGCCCACCGACGTGGACGTAACCTGAAAGACATTTTGGTACACACCAGACCAAAAACAGATACAGACACAAGGACACAACCTATCGGTATTCAAGGCCACTTTCCCTGCGGGAATTGTAGTAGCTGCCACCTGACTAGAAAGACCAAGAACCTGACATTCAGGAATGGCACCACTTGGGAACAACGACGTCTCACGAATTGCAACACCAAAAACGTGGTGTACTTAATAACTTGCCCCTGTGGTTTGGAATACGTGGGGATGACCACCAGAGCAGTGAAAACGGGGCTAAATGAACATAAAAGTAATGTCCGGTGCAAAAAGAGCACTACCAAGATGGCAACACACTACCTAGAAAAACAACATTGTGTCAACGACCTGATTTGGACAATCATTGAATCTTTACCATCTGAGAAAGGCCTTTTACAAAAAGAACAAAGATGGGTGTTCCGTCTGGGCACCCACATTGATGGACTCAATGATGATGTCCCTTGGTCACAACTGTCTGAGCAATAAACTCATGGTTTTGGTCGTAGTCCCGTATCTGTAGTTCCTTGGATAGATGGTTTATCCTGAAAGTGGCCTTGAATACTGATAGGTTGTGTCCTTGTGTCTGTATCTGTTTTTGGTCTGGTGTGTACCAA
Organism: Lissotriton helveticus; assembly: GCF_964261635.1. Taxonomy (NCBI): domain Eukaryota; kingdom Metazoa; phylum Chordata; class Amphibia; order Caudata; family Salamandridae; genus Lissotriton; species Lissotriton helveticus. The sequence goes on along the minus strand of NC_136061.1, from coordinate 475,461,293 downwards.
AATGTCTTTCAGGTTAAGTCCACGTCGGTGGGCATGCATGGGTTTCTTCATTGTCCCACAGTTAAGGATAGACCAATGTTTATTAATAATTTTGGACACCTCGTTGGACACAGTGGTGTAGGTGGTGACACAAATCGGTCGTTTGTTTTCACCAGTCTCACGTTCTCGATCTTCCAGGATAGACTCTCTGTGGTTGTTCCTAGCCCTCTTCATGGCTCTGTTGATAGTTTTCTCTGGGTACCGCCTCTGTATCAATTTTTTCTTGAGGTCGCAGGCCTGTGACTTGTACTCGGTCAGCTCGGTACAGTTACGTCTTAATCGTAAAAATTGTCCATATGGCAAATTCTCTCTTAGATGTCTGGGGTGAAAACTATCATATCTTAAGAGACAGTTCCTCGCCGTGGGTTTGAAATGGGTCGTACTCTTCAATTTTCCCTTTTCAGTGTAGACATTGAGGTCCAGAAAGACCATGGAATGGGCTGAGATAGTACTCGTGAATTTTAAAAAGGCATTCTGATTGTTCAGCCATACTAGGAAATCCACCGCTGATTGGTGGTCCCCATTCCAGATGACGAAAACGTCGTCAATATACCTTTTCCAGGTATTGATGTTGTTCCTGTATGGGTTGTCTGGATGTAGTATCTTGTTTGTCTCCAGATGGTGGACATATAGTCCAGCTAGACTCGGAGCAAAAGTACTGCCAATGCTGGTGGTACCATGGCTTTGTAAATAGATAGTCTGTTTGTACTGGAAAAAGTTTTGTTGTAGTGCTAAAGAGATACATTCAAGGACCAAACCTCTGGGTGTTTGGTACTCCCAAGGAGTGGTAAACAGTACTTCTTCGATGATTTGGAGTGTCTCATAGTGAGGCAGGCTCGTGTACGGACTCTCCACATCCAAACTCATCAGGAGTTGACTTGATGGATCGAAGTCTCTGTTGTCTAGTAGTTGTAGAACTGACTTGGTGTCTTTAAGGTAAGTGGTTGTTGACTGGACCAGTGGGCGTAGAAAAGCATCCGCAAACTTGGACAGAGGCTCAAGAATCGAGCCAATACCCGACACAATGGGTCTTCCCGGTGGGTTGGACATGCTTTTATGGATCTTAGGGATGCAATAGAAATAGGGGACGCGTGGTGTTGGTTGTTGCAAGAACTCTGCCTCATGTTTACTCAACCAATCGTGCGCAAGTCCCTCTTCGATCATACTCCCTATCCTTGTACGGAGTCTTTCGGTAGGGTCGTCGTGTAATACAGTGTAGTTCCGTCTGTCAGATAATAATCTCAGACATTCTGTGTCATACGACTCTCTTGTTTGCAACACTATAGCACCACCCTTGTCTGCCGGTTTTATGATTATTTTGTTGTTATCAGCTAATTCCCTTATGGCTTGCTGCTCCTGTTTGTTGGTGTTATGAAAAACCTTAGCTTTTGACAGATTGATTTTATTGACTTCCGTCATGATTGCCTTCTCAAAAGTAAGTATTTCGATCGGCAAAGTGGAGTCAGGAGGGGTAAACGTGGACTTTGGTCGTAGTCCCGTATCTGTAGTTCCTTGGATAGATGGTTTATCCTGAAAGAAAGCTTGTAGTTTCAGCTTCCTCACAAAGTCTTTCTTTTCCATGTTCAGTCTGAAAATGTCTGGTTTATTCGTAGGCACAAACCCTAGTCCCTTGTTTAGTACATTTTCCTGGATTTCCGTCAAAGGCCAGGGAGTCAGATTTACTACTAAGTCCCCCTTTTGCTTGTTGACGGATTGTTCGGGAGGGATCCTGTCATACTCCTCGTGGTCCTGGAATTGTTCTGTTCCTGTTGGTCTTCCCAGGCTACATTGTTGCCTTTTCTGTTTCTTCCCCTTGTCCCGGGGCGTGAGCCTAAAAAAGGCTGTTGATCATAGAAACCCTCTTTGTATTCTGGGTTCCACTGTTGGTAGTTGGGTCCTGCTATCGGCGAACCAAACGGAAAAGGGGTGAATTGTGGTGGGCCCAGATATGTTGGATACTGGGGTTGGGGTTGATGCTGGTACCCTCTCCACCCCCTTTGTCTTGGGAATTGTTGTCTTTTTTGTCTCCAACCCCCTCGCCGTTGCTTGTACCCTTTATTCCCGCTAGAATTCGACCCAGAGGAACCATTGTCAGAGCCATCACTGTCATAATCGCTGTTGGAGTTTTGGGGAGCGTAGTCAGCTTTTGTGTAGGGATAGGCTCCTTCTGGTGTGAATTTTGCTTTATCCTTACTTAGTTTGTTAGTTTTACTTTGTTTTAATGTAAACTCAAACTCAGTCATCTGCTGATTGAGTTCGTCCAATCTCACTTTTAGGTCAGCTGGTGATATATTTGTGTTGAGTTGGACCATAATTCTGTTGATCTCAATCTTTAGTTCTTGAGTGATTCTGGCTGCTGTTTTCACTATTAATACCAGCCAGTCTCTTGAACAGTGCCATGAAATCAGTGACCACTCTTTTTTAAAAATGAGATAGTTCTGAAAAATCAGTGGTTCATTTTTAACAATCAACCCGGGTGGTGCCATTTTACTCCTAAGGTACTCTTTCATGAAAAGGCCATGTAGGGCTGCTTTTATTTGGTTACGTCTCAGATTAATCAATTCATTCCACTCATTAATGTTGGGGCCGGTTTCTGGATTACTGGATGTGGATCACAACAGGAATAAGACTGAGGCAAACGCTTTCACATGGAGCTTCACAATTTTACAAAATACAATTACTCTATGTATACAAACTCAATATGCTTCCTACACTGAGTTAAAACACAGGTAACATCATTGTAAAGAGTCAAATTGACACCTGTGTCTAAGAATGCAGCAGAGATAGGCTTCATGAAGCCTAGTCTACTGCACTCTTAGACACAAGCCTCACCACCAACGCTCCCCAGGAAAGCCCAAACAAGTACCTTTTTGCCCCATATTTAAAAATTGACGCATGTATGCGTCATTTTTTAAACCTTTGCGCCACATTATACTCAAAAATGTAAAAACAATTTATTTTCCCCAAAATCGTTTTTTGACATCACATTTAGGAAACACAGCACAGATCATACTTACAATCATCTGCCTCACAGCAGGGATAAGACTGAGGCAAAATCTTGCACCTGCCTCACAACAGGAATAAGACTAAGGCAAACGCTTTCACATGGAGCTTCACTATTTTACAAAATACAATATCTCTATGCAAACAAACTCAATATGCTTCCTACACTGATTTAAAACACAGCTAACATCATTGTAAAGAGTCAAATTGACACCTGTGTCTAAGAATGCAGACAGGGATATGCTTCGGAAGCCTAGTCCACTGCACTCTTAGACACAAGCCTCACCACCTATGCTCCCCAGGAAAACCCAAACAAGTACCTTTTTGCCACATATTTAAAAATTGACGAATGTAGGTAGATGCGTCACTTTTTAAACCTCTGCGCCACATTATACTCAAAAATGTAAAAACCATTTATTTTCCCTAAATTTGTTTTTGATATCACATTTAGGAAACACAGCACAGATCCTATTTACACTCATCTGCCTCACAGCAGGGATAAGACTGAGGCAAAATCTTGCACCTGCCTCACAACAGGAATAAGACTGAGGCAAACGCTTTCTCATGGAGCTTCACAATTTTACAAAATACAATTCCTCTATGCAAACAAACTCAATATGCTTCCTACACTGATTTAAAACACAGGTAACATCATAGTAAAGAGTCAAATTGACACCTGTCTCTAAGAATGCAGACAGGGATATGCTTCAGGAAGCCTAGTCCACTGCACTCTTAGACACAAGCTTCACCACCTACGCTCCCCAGGAAAACCCAAACAAGTACCTTTTTGCTCCATATTTAAAAATTGATGCATGTAGGTAGATGCGTCACTTTTTAAACCTCTGCGCCACATTATAATCAAAAATGTAAAAACCATTCATTTTCTCCAAAATCGTTTTTGACATCACATTTAGGAAACACAGCACAGATCCTATTTACAATCATCTGCCTCACAGCAGGGATAAGACTGAGGCAAAATCTTGCACCTGCCTCACAACAGGAATAAGACTGAGGCAAACGCTTTCTCATGGAGCTTCACAATTTTATAAAATACAATTCCATATAACTATATAACTCAATACTTTCTCGGGAAGCATAGGTGGTGAAGCCTGTGTATAAGAGTGCAGTGGACTTAGACATAGGTCTGATCTTCTTTGTACTTGTGGACAGAGCTGTCTTCCACTATACTCTTCAATACAGGCCTCACCTTTTGTGCACCCCAGGAGAATCCTCACCTGATCTGTAACCCTGTATAGATCGTTTGCTTTTTGTCATTGCTTTGTTGTTTGGTAATAGTGGTCTATAATGTGCTACTTTTTTCTTTAACACAGATTGAAATCGTTATTTGAAGAGTAAGCAAAGATGCCCACAAAGGAAAGGACAAAGAAACAACGTAACCGGGAAAAATCAAAAACAGCAACGGAATTACAGCATTCTTCCACAACAAATACTTCAAAAAACAGGAACAAAGCTTCTGGTAAGACAACTAAGTCTTTTTTACGTAACATATGTACATCCCAAAAAAATGATGGACACCATGTAGAAAAAGAAAATGAGAGAGTAAAATTGAAAAGGAAGGAGAGAACTTCAAAGAATCCTAAAACTGGAGCAGGAGAGAATAATATGTATAGGAATAGAAGGCAGAATCAGTTTAGAGACATTCGTAGACTAATGTTTCGCAATAGAGTGGTTTTAAATTTGTTAAAAAACATTAGGAAAGGTAAACAGAGAGCTGCTTTTTATAAGAAAAAGAAAAGTGTAGAGAAGATTGTTGATCAGGCTTTTGAAGTTAAGAAAAAATTATTTATTTTAATAATCAATAGAATTAGGACACTTAACAAGACAATTGATGTTTTCAAATCAAACAGTAGATGGAAAAGAGTAATTAATCGGACTAATGTTTGTAAAGTTTTTTCTGGAGAATGGATGCACAGTTCAAGTTATGAGCCATCTTTTAATGAGGAGAGTTACTTCCAGGAGAATGATTTAGTGCATGCAGTTGACACCAGTGGTCGAGCGTATGAAGTGAAAGACAGTTGTCCGATTGAAAAAGAGAAACTTGTGCCTAGAGAACCAGAAGAGGTGTTATCTGATGGAGTTTTAGGGAGACGTACTAAGGGTCCATTAGGATGTCGGGCGGTGGCACCACCGCGGCGATGGCGGGGCAGAAAAACAGCTTTTTCCGCCCGCGAGCAGCGGAACTCACGTCCGCCACATTAGGATAGGTAAACACAGGTAATTTCCCGTCCGCCGTGGAGCGCCGCGCTCCGCCATCAAGGTGCGCCCGCCACCGCGGCGGCTGGAGCCAATCGAGACGCTCCGCCGTGGCCGATGAGGTCCGCCCCGCTCGACAAATTAGGATGGCCCAAACAAGCAGACGCATGGCAGCGGAGACACCGCGCAGCTGAAGCAGGCGGAAAGTCGACAGCGGAGCACGAACGCCAAGACCCGACATGAACCCCATGGACCCAGCCCTCCACATGCATCCGGTCATGTACCTGCTGCAACACTATCGCCAGATGGGCCGCCGCGGACGCCGTCGCAGGTACGCCACTACACATATGCACCACACATCTCACATGCCGACACAGTGCCCAAACAAAACACTGGCATCCTGCTGGGGGGCACAACACATTCACATGGGCACCCACACATCACCCACCTCACAACAAGGCACCCCACGGCATCCGGAACACACAACGTCCGCCAACCTGCAGCAACGTCACGGTCACGGACACGTCACCGCCGCGGTCAACACATGCGCACTATGCAGAAGGCAGGGCAGGTCCCAAACATCACAGTGACACACCACCCCGACCAACACTGCACCCCGCCCGAGCTAGTCACAGGCCAGGTGCCTATCCCGTGCAACCCCATGCACACCAACAAGCACTGTAACAACAAACACAATACACACACACTGCGACACACAACCAGGGACACAGGCACTGCAGGATTGGCTGACAACGAACACACAACACCAGTGCACTCCCCACAGCCCACACAATTGCATACAATCATCCACACAGGGCAAGACAAAACAAACAACAGGCATACAACTCCTGGCTGACACATGTGTGTCTCACACCATACAGGGGCACACATACATACACTACAAACTAACGCCCTTCACACTGCACACCTCTGCCACACCCAACACCACACATGCCATGTAAGCCATACCACCAGGACTAAGGGCCAACACAAGACGACCATACACATACACGCCTGGGCACACAGAAAGGAAAACACACACACCTCATCACATCATAGACATCGACTAAACCACAGCACAGCTGCACACCCTGTGCTGCCAGTGTCCCCCAAGGTGACCTGTGAACAGTGTATGCAGTAATAGCAATTCACCAACACGAAAACTGCATGGCCTGTAAAATAGCCATCACACAGTACAACATCAGCAGGGCCAGAATGGACTGAAGACCCTGTCCCCCCTGTCTAATAATCATATGGCCACATAGAGCCTTGCAATGGTGATTCACAAAATAGAGCATGGTACTCAGTCAAGCATATGCAAACAAGAAAAGTACTTTAATCAGTAAGGAGACAGAGAAAACACACCATAAGTAACTGTATTTATTCACATATTGCACAGATGTAGCTACACAACATTAGTAGACACCAGCAAGTCACAAAATCATGTACAAATGGCACAGACTATGCACTGGTCAAACACAATCGGGAAGTACAGAGTCCTTGGCAGAGCAGAGCAGAGTACATCAGAGCAACAGGCCCAGAGTCCTTGGCAGAGCAGGGCAGAGTACATCAGAGCAACAGGCCCAGAGTCCTTGGCAGAGCAGGGCAGAGTACATCAGAGCAACAGGCCCAGAGTCCTTGGCAGAGTACATCAGAGCAACAGGCCCAGAGTCCTTGGCAGAGCAGAGCAGAGTACATCAGAGCAACAGGCCCAGAGTCCTTGGCAGAGCAGGGCAGAGTACATCAGAGCAACAGGCCCAGAGTCCTTGGCAGAGCAGGGCAGAGTACATCAGAGCAACAGGCCCAGGGTCCTTGGCAGAGCAGGGCAGAGTACATCAGAGCAACAGGCCCAGAGTCCTTGGCAGAGCAGAGCAGAGTACATCAGCGCAACAGGCCCAGAGTCCTTGGCAGAGCAGGGCAGAGTACATCAGAGCAACAGGCCCAGAGTCCTTGGCAGAGCAGAGCAGAGTACATCAGAGCAACAGGCCCAGAGTCCTTGGCAGAGCAGAGCAGAGTACATCAGAGCAACAGGCCCAGAGTCCTTGGCAGAGCAGGGCAGAGTACATCAGAGCAACAGGCCCAGAGTCCTTGGCAGTGCAGAGCAGAGTACATCAGAGCAACAGGCCCAGAGTCCTTGGCAGAGCAGAGCAGAGTACATCAGAGCAACAGGCCCAGAGTCCTTGGCAGAGCAGGGCAGAGTACATCAGAGCAACAGGCCCAGAGTCCTTGGCAGAGCAGAGCAGAGTACATCAGAGCAACAGGCCCAGAGTCCTTGGCAGAGCAGAGCAGAGTACTTCAGAGCAACAGGCCCAGAGTCCTTGGCAGAGCAGGGCAGAGTACATCAGAGCAACAGGCCCAGGAACACACCCAGATCGCTAACAATGGTCTAGAGTAGCACACCTCTGTGTGGCACAGGCGTCTGAGGGTGTTGACAACTCACTCCTGGCTGTCATGTGGAGTGGGACCTGGCTGTGTGTCAGGGACTGCAGGTCCACTTGACTGGTGTGACAGAGGGACATGTGATGTGGCTATAACAGAGGGCCTGCAAGGTGGAGGGCTGTGCGGACCAGGTGGCACCGTGGCACGTGGAGGTGGAGTCATGCACGCCCTTGACACAGTGTGGGTGGGAGAGGTTGGAGGGGTGCCCTTCCACTTCTTCGGAATATGAATTTGCTTCCCTGTCATGGGGTTGATGGGAAGTGGCGTTGACACCACCGGCACACCCCAACTGTCCCACATCAGGGGCAGACACTGGCTCACCCTCTGGAGAAGTGCTTGATCCTGCAGTACGCTTGGGCTGGCTACGCCTCCGGACCACCTTACCCTCTCTGGAAGGTGTACCCCCCACAGTGACCACCTTCCCACTTACCCCAGGGGTGGTGTCTACAGTGCCCTCCTGTCCCTTCTTGCCAGGGATGGCCACAATACTGCCCTCCTCTACCTGAGTCACTGGCCTGGACACAATACTGCCCTCCTTTGCCACAATGACTGGGCTGGTCACAACAGGGGTCTCCTCTGCCACAATGACTGGGCTGGTCACAACAGGGCTTCCCTCCACCTGCCTCGATGTACTTTTTTCTGGGGTTGATGTGGTAGGTGGTTGTGTCCCTGTGCTCTACCCAGGTGTAGCTAAGACATCCCACACATCCTCTGTGGGCATAGCTGAGTCAATTTCTGGTGATGCCTCTGCAGCATGTGAGCCTGGTGTCTGACACAATGCTCTTCTGGCCTTGCTCTTCTGTGACTTCACCTTGTCTGTGCATATTGGGGGGGCCCTGCTCTTCTTTGGGGATGGAGTCTGTGGACGGGATTGTTTGCTTTGGGTCTGACCTGTGCTCCTAGTGTTGTATCGTTTAGTTGATGTATGTCCCAAGTGCTCACTGTCATCTGATGTGGCCACGGACTGGGTGGACGTCACAGGCACCTGAGCTGAAAAGGGGGCATGTGCCTGTTGGAGGGCTGACGTCACTGTACCTGACAATGACAGGAGTGTACGATGTAGGCCACCCATGTCAGAGTGTATGCCCTCCATGAATGCCAGAACCTGGCCTAATTTGTTATCGTGTGCACTGAAGGCATTGAGCAGGGCGGTCTGGCCCACGCAAAGTTGCCGCAGGAGATCTACGCACTCTGCACTGAGGGCAGCAGGGGGGACAGGTGCAGGTGCAGCGGTGCCATGTGTGAATGTCACACGTCCCCTCTTAGTGACACGGATACGGGCAGCCCCAGAGGAAGTGGATGGGAGGGTGGGCAGTGGCCGCTGGTAGTCTGATGCAGCAGCAGACTCCCCATCTCCTGTGGCTGCTAACAGAGACGCATCCCCCCTGCCCTCAGATGAAGTGGTACTCTGTGTCTCAGCCACAGATTCCTCATGCATACTCCTGTCACCCTCAGTAGCGCTGGTGTGGTCAGTGTCACTTGGCTCCATCTCACTTTGCTCTGCTGCCGCTGTCGTGCTGGTCTCGCCACCACTTTCAGGATCATGTTCCGCCGTGGTGTCTTGCGAATCTGCATTAGTGACAGAAACATGGTTGTCTAAGTGTCATTGTCTGGTCACACGATATCAGATCAATGCAGCACATGAGAGGCCTAGAGCTACATGGTAACCACCACACCCTCCAATCACTGTGCAGCTACACACCATATAGACCACAACAGTGCCTGTCATGCGGACAAACAGGCAGGAGTGGACCAATGTCGATGACACACAGCACTACACCCTGCCCATGGATGGTGTTCCCCCAGCCCACATTGACCTGCCCCATGGACATGATGTAGCCACAACAAACATCACCACTTACAGACCAAAAGGGATCCAGAGGTGAATACACACACCTGTATTGTCTACACATGCCATATTGTCAAATAGGCCATTACAATCACCATGTGCCAATCTGGGTTCACATTGTCGTCAGATGTGTGGGCCACTACCATGAAGGTGCATGCAAAGTAGACAGACATGGTGTCACACTCATTAAGTGGACACAGCTGTACGGCAGAATAGGGACTACACCCACCATCACAAAGAAGAGTGACCATGTGGACAACAAAATATCTGTCAAGGACAGAAAACTGCAGGCAGGAGCTGCACAGTAAGGCCATGGTGGGCCAATGCCTCATACAGACACACATCACAGTTGCCACTCACATCACATATCACAGCATGGCAGCACACGCACATCACATGTGTCACCGCTGCCACAGGCACTCTACACATGCATCCACTCCCAGACAAACTCTCCCTCCCCGGATACTCACCATCTCTGTCTTGCTGCTGAAGCCCCTTCAGACGTGCATCCAGGTCTGGATAGGTCACTGCCAGTATGCGTCCCATCAGCGGAGTCATGGTGCGCCGTGCCACACGCCCTGTGCGTGGTACCATCCCCAAGGTCATCTCTGCCACTTGCTTAGCCAGCCGGCTGATGTTGTCCCACCTCTTGTGACAGTGTGTGTGTCGTCTGTTTGATACCCCCAGGGCTCGCACCTTTGCTGCTATGGCCCTCCAGACAGCCTTACGTTGGTGTACCTTGAGCTGCAGGAATGAGAGTAAAGAAGGCCAAATGAACATTTACACAATGTCATATGTCAGCATCTATCAGTACAGCAGCCAGACACTGAATCGGGACTCACAGTGACCTCCCTCCCTCCAGAACTGGGGGTACCCTCACAAGGCCACTCTGCATGGCATAAACATTAGTGAATGCATGCACACATTGAGGTTCGTAGTCTCCATGATAATCACACTAAAGAATGATGCTTCAACACAAATGCATCGACAGCACTGTGTAATTCAGAAATAGTACAGGGCATTGATGGGGCATATCCACTAATCAGTGTGAAGCAACTGTAGCATGTAAGTTGGCTGATGGACAACGTTTGGCTGTGCAGCCACTGAACCTACTCTGTGGGGCACACTGACTATGACAACAGGGGCACCCTGAAATTACATCACAAGCGGACACTGTCCAGGCAGCTACAAGGCAAACAACCGTAGGTTATGTCTGCCCGAAAAAATAGCAAATCCCACTCACACATACAAGTATAGGCCTAGGACAGAGTCACAATGCAAAACACACACTCCCACCACCTAGAAACATCTTGTCTGTCAGTGTTTGTCTGCACCCCACATCAAAAAGCACATACTGCAGCTAATGAATACACGTCTGACACCACCCTGCCCTACTGCTCCCTTCATGTTGACTTACCACGACATTGGGGCCACCAAACAGGCGTGGGTACTGTGCCAGCACCTCGTTCACAAGGACATCCAGCTCCTCACTCGTGAATGGACTGGCACGGATCTTATCTGTTCTTGACATCCCTGTGGATATGGCAGACCTGTGGCGGAAGTGAGTTGTGAGGTGTCCCAGGCAGCAGGCTCTGCGAGCAGCAGGAGAGGGTCCCAGGCAGCAGCAGGAGAGGGTCCCAGGCAGCAGCAGGAGAGGGTCCCAGGCAGCAGCAGGAGAGGGTCTCAGGCAGCAGCAGGAGAGGGTCCCAGGCAGCAGCAGGAGAGGGTCCCAGGCAGCAGCAGGAGAGGGTCTCAGGCAGCAGCAGGAGAGGGTCCCAGCCAGCAGGCTCTGCGAGCAGTGGGAATGTGCGGCTCACTCCCACAGATTTATAGCCCCCTGGGGTAGTTAGGAAGCTAATAAGCTGCTACAATTGGTTGTCTGGGTCTGCCTTATTCAAAAGCATCCAATGACCGGCTCCGCGGCGGCGGAGCACAGCTTCCGCTATTTTCAAATATGCATCATGCCACAGCGACCACCCATGCCATTGGCTGTATGCAATGCGCCATGGCGGTGACGCACCGCGGGTGTCCGGGGTGCGCTACCGCGATGGTGCATCATTCAAAAGCATCCAATGACCGGCTCCGCGGCGGCGGAGCACAGCTTCCGTTATTTTCAAATATGCATCATGCCAACGCGACCACCCATGCCATTGGCTGTATGCAATGCGGGTGTCCGGGGTGCGCTACCGTGATGGTGCATCATTCAAAAGCATCCAATGACCGGCTCCGCGGCGGCGGAGCACAGCTTCCGTTATTTTCAAATATGCATCATGCCAACGTGACCACCCATGCCATTGGCTGTATGCAATGCGCCATGGCGGTGACGCACCGCGGGTGTCCGGGGTGCGCTACCGCGATGGTGCATCATTCAAAAGCATCCAATGACCGGCTCCGCGGCGGCGGAGCACAGCTTCCGTTATTTTCAAATATGCATCATGCCAACGCGACCACCCATGCCATTGGCTGTATGCAATGCGCCATGGCGGTGATGCACCGCGGGTGCCCGGTGGTAGGTACCGCGACTCATGCGGCGGAGCATAGCCACCGGCATGTACACAAGTCCATGTGCCAATGGCTACCTTGGCTGGGTAGATGGTGGTGCTGGGGTCACACCGCTGGGGACCGGCGGTAGGTACCGCGACTCATGCGGCGGAGCATAGCCACCGGCATGTACACAAGTCCATGTGCCAATGGCTACCTTGGCTGGGTAGATGGTGGTGCTGGGGTCACACCGCCGGGGACCGGCGGTAGGTTCTGGCATTTTCGTACACATTGCTGTGTATGTCAATCCTGGACAATGTATAAGTACCCTGCAGCTACATGGTGTAGGGCAAATCATTGTACACACGATGCCACACAGCCATTGCATCCACAGGAGGACGCACGTTCAGTGTGAGCCACTTTAGCATGTGTTTGTGCCATTTTAGTAAGGGTTTTGATGTGTGATGATGATTGACAGACGTCAGGTGCTCTAAATAGATGTCGTGAGGTTTAATGTGTTGTTGGTCAGGTCAGACCTTGACCGTGCTGGTGGCACTGCATTGTATCGTACCTGACTTGTGGATTCACAACTGATCATGAACACAACCAGAAGTGTCCCTGCTACTGTGATCATTGTGTTAATGTATGGTTGCAGAATGTACATGATGCATTGAGGTGTGGCAGGTACGGCAGATGGGTATGACAGACATGTTAAGTCACATTACATTTGTGGCTCTAGTAGCTCCATGTCTGCGCATGTCAAAAGTTCAATCATTATATCCACTTTCACATTACCCGATGTGTTACTGTCACTTGGGTGGTGTACAGTCATAATATCGAGTCTTTTATTTCGACTGGACAGAATATCGAGTAAAAAATATAGAATGGACATAATATCGACTAGACATAATATAGACAATAAAAATATCGACTAGAGAAAATTAATATCGAATAGAATGGACATAATATCGAATCAAAAATATAGAATGGACATAATATCGACTAGACATAATATAGACAACAAAAATATCGAATTTAAGGTAAGTTAATAATAATTTTTATTTTTTGTGTAATATAAGTCTGTAGCGGGTTGTGGGTTTATAGGGGAATAGGGTGGGAAGTAATTTAATTCTAATTAATTAAATATGTTAATTTATTTATTAATATCTATTTAGAATTAATTGTTAATTAATTATTAATTGGTAATTATTAAAATATAATTGGTAATTTATTATAATTGATTAATTGATCAATATTTTAATTTTAGTAATTTATTTTGTGTAGCGGGTTGTGGGTTTATAGGGGAATAGGGTGGGAAGTAATTTTATTATAATTAATTAAATATGTTAATTTATGTATTGATATTTATTTAGAATTAATTGTTAATTAATTATTAATTGGTAATTAATTAAAATATAATTGGTAATTAATTATAATTGATTAATTGATATATATTTTAATTTTAGTAATTTATTTTCTGTAGCGGGTTGTGGGTTTATAGGGGAATAGGGTGGGAAGTAATTTAATTATAATTAATTAAATATGTTAATTTATTTATTGATATTTACTTAGAATTAATTGTTAATTAATTATTAATTGGTAATTAATTAAAATATAATTGGTAATTAATTATAATTGATAAATATTTTAATTTTAGTAATTTATTTTCTGTAGCGGGTTGTGTGTTTATAGGGGAATAGGGTGGGAAGTAATTTAATTATAATTTATTAAATATGTTAATTTATTTATTGATATTTATTTTGAATTTATTGTTAATTAATTATTAATTGGTAATTAATTAAAATATAATTGGTAATTGAAAATAATTTATTAATTTTTAAATTGTAAATTAATTTATTGTTAATAGGTAATTAATTAGTATGAGTAGGCAATTTTTATAATTAAATATTTTTTTTTGTATTTATAAAAAAATATTTAATATTTTTATACACTTTTTTAATATTTTAATTATTTGTAATTGGTATTACTATTTATGTTATTTATATATATTTGTGAAGTATTTACTTTCCATACTATTGCACTCTCTGAAGTTGGAATAGTAATTTTAACCCCTACGCTATCCAACACTTTCCCTACTGTTGCACCCACTGGAGTGGGTATGCAACGTTTACAACGCTACTTTTACTATGCACTACCATTACAACAAAACTTTTAAATTGCACAAACTTTTACAACGCATACATTTACAAAGCATGTTTTTAAAACGCAGATACCGTTACAACGCATACTATTACAATGTAAGTATTAGTAAGTATATAATTATTTTAAAAAGGTTATATGTTTGGGATTTTGGGTAAAGGGGTATTTTTAGGGTTCAGGGTCAGTTTTCAGTTTTTGGGTAAAGGGGTATTTTTAGGGTTCAGGGTCAGTTTTCAGTTTTTGGGTAAAGGGGTATTTTTAGGGTTCAGGGTCACTTTTTAGTTTTTGGGTAAAGGGGTATTTTTAGGGTTCAGGGTCAGTTTTCAGTTTATGGGTAAAGGGGTATTTTTAGGGTTCAGGGTCAGTTTTCAGTTTTTGGGTAAAGGGGTATTTTTAGGGTTCAGGGTCAGTTTTCAGTTTTTGGGTGAAGGGGTATTTTTAGAGTTCAGGGTCAGTTTTCAGTTTTTGGGTAAAGGGGTATTTTTAGGGTTCAGGGTCAGTTTTCAGTTTTTGGGTAAAGGGGTATTTTTAGAGTTCAGGGTCAGTTTTCAGTTTTTGGGTAAAGGGGTATTTTTAGAGTTCAGGGTCAGTTTTCAGTTTTTGGGGTAAAGGGGTATTTTAAGGGTTCAGGGTCAGTTTTCAGTTTTTGGGTAATGGGGTATTTTTAGGGTTCAGGGTCAGTTTTCAGTTTTTGGGTAAAGGGGTATTTTTAGGGTTCAGGGTCAGTTTTCAGTTTTTGGGTAAAGGGGTATTTTTAGAGTTCAGGGTCAGTTTTCAGTTTTTGGGTAAAGGGGTATTTTTAGGGTTCAGGGTCAGTTTTCAGTTTTTGGGGTAAAGGGGTATTTTTAGGGTTCAGGGTCAGTTTTCAGTTTTTGGGGTAAAGGGGTATTTTTAGGGTTCAGGGTCAGTTTTCAGTTTTTGGGTAAAGGGGTATTTTTAGTGTTCAGGGTCAGTTTTCAGTTTTTGGGGTAAAGGGGTATTTTTAGGGTTCAGGGTCAGTTTTCGGGTAAAGGGGTATTTTTAGTGTTCAGGGTCAGTTTTCAGTTTATGGGTAAAGGGGTATTTTTAGGGTTCAGGGTCAGTTTTGGGTTTTTGGGGTACAGGGGTACTTTGTAAAAATAAAGTAAAATTACATTTAAATTAAATTTATTTAATAAAATTAAATTATATTAAATTATATTATAATATTTTTTATTAATTTATATTCAAAAAATTATTATATACTTACCAATACTTACGTTGTAATGGTATGCGTTGTAAAGGTATATGCGTTGTAAAATCTTGCGTTGTAAATGTATGCGTTGTAAAAGTTTTTGCGTTGTAAAAGTTTTGTTGTAATGGTAGGCATTGTAAAAGTATGCGTTGTAACGTCATACATCCCTGGAGTGGGAATAGTAATTTTAACCTCTACGCTATCCAGCGCTTTCCCTACTGTTGCACCCACTGGAGTGGGAGTAGTAAATTTGACCTCTACGCTATCCAACACTTTTGCTAATGTTGAACTCACTATAGTTGTAACAATAAATTTTAAACATTTTCTAAAATGTTATATATGTTTATTTAATAATATGTTTATATATATATATATATATATATATATATATATATATATATATATATATATATATATATATATATATATATATATATATATATATATATATATATATATGTGTGTGTGTGTAATTTTTGGTGATATAATTTGTTTAATTATATAAATTATTTATTAAAATTACATTTTTTTATTAATTATTTCTAAGTTTATATTAAATATATTTATTACTATATTAGTTTTAACTTAATTTTAAGACTTTTAAAAAAATCGATATTTTGACAGTCTATATTTTTGTAAGTCGATATTTTGGAGTCGATATTTTGGTACTTACCTGTTTGAAGATAGGGAGTCGATATTTTGTCAATCGATATTTTTGACTCGATATTTGTGTATCTCGATATTTGTGTCGTCGATATTATGTCAGTGATCCCACTTGGGTATTGTCACTGGAGAGGCCTGCCCTCTGTGTGTAGCTATTGGCCAGCCATGTAACCAGATGTGCCATGCATCTCTCTGGCCCTTGTTGTTTTCCCATTACATTATTGATTCTTTGTG
This sequence comes from Lissotriton helveticus, assembly GCF_964261635.1. NCBI lineage: Eukaryota > Metazoa > Chordata > Amphibia > Caudata > Salamandridae > Lissotriton > Lissotriton helveticus. Next base: position 475,444,998 of record NC_136061.1, on the reverse strand, counting down.
CTATGGCCATCTCATGATGCTTGTCATTGACCTATTCTTTATAAACCTAAACTAGGAGGAGGCCAAATCTCCTACGTCAGTTGATTGTGCTTGAGGACATGGAGAATGAGGCAATCAAACAGGAAATTCAGGCTGGACAGACCGACATTGAAGATCATGTGTGATCTATTGGAGCCCCACCTGCAGCCTCGCCGTCACTATCCTACGGCATTCACACCAACCTACAAGGTAATGGCAGCACTACACTTCTTTGCGACTGGTTCCTTCCAAGAGACCGTGGCTAACGCTGGGGGGATGTAGCAGCCCATGTTCAGCATGGTGCTGAGGGATGTACTTGAGGCCATGATGATATATCGCAATCGCTACATACATTTCCCCAGGGGACGTGAATTGGCTGCCGTTAAGGGGGACTTCTATCCACTTGGGCGCATCCCACATGTAGTCGGTGCGATAGATTGCACCCATGTGGCTCTGGTGGCACCGCAGGCGACGGAGCACATTTATCGGAACCGCAAACACTACCACTCCATGAATGTGCAGGTGGTGTGCCTTGTGGACATGACAATATCACATGTGTGTGCAAAGTATCCCGGTTCGGCCCATGACTCTTTCATTATGAGGAACAGCATGGTGCCACGGATGATGGAGAATCTGCATCCCAAACGTGCCTGGATTGTGGGTGAGTTACACTACTGCATTCACGTGCTATGTGTCACTGGCTTTACTGTGGCCGTACAACATTGCTATGGGTGTTTTTCATTCACAGGGGACTCTGCATATCCCAGTAGGCCATGGCTGTTGAGCCCACTCCGGAATCCCCAGACACCAGCAGACATCCGCTACAATGAGGCCCATGGCAGGACACGACGGGTAATTGAACGGACTTTTGGCCTGCTGAAGGCAAGGTTCCGGTGCCTTGACAGGACTGGAGGCGCACTCGCATACTCGCCTGGGAAGGTGTGCAAGATCGTTGTGGCATGCTGTATGCTACACAACCTGGCCATCCACAAGGGGGTCCCCCTGCTCCTGGACGATGGTGAGGAACCAAGGCCACAACCTGCTCAGGGACCTGAATCCAGTGATGAGGACAGTGGAGAGGAGGAAGGAGTTGACCTACGCCAGCAGCTAATCCAACGCTACTTCACTTGAAGGTGTGTGACAAGTTACAACGTCTACATAGTCTAGTGTGGTAGCTTTTGTTGTGAATGGATATGCGCAGATGTTCCCAATAGCCACATGTTCTGTCACCTATGTATGGTATTGTTGTAATGGACGTTACGTACGGAGATGTTTTCTGGACCGTATTTGTGCATATCAGCTAGACAATGTGTAGTGTACCTGTGATAAATTGGATATTTGTGGAGCAGTGATCTGTGTGTGTTGGCATGATGAGACCAGTGACTGTAGTTCTGTTGTGTCTCCTAGGTGCTCCAGAGTGTTCCTGCCCTGCATACTGTACATCATGTTTACACATCATGGACATTATCATCAATGTAAATACTGCACTAAAGAATTCAATACACCAAATCTGGAGTGTCAGGTATTTTATTTACGGGGTGGACATGTGAATTGTGCGGGAATATTTACAGGAAGGTGGTGAATGAGCAGTGAGTTGACAGTCATGGTCGCAGAGATGCAAGAGTAGACACCACATGGATGTGGTGACCCAGTCCAACAGACAGGTGCCATTGCCAAGGCAATGTGGGGAAAGACAGTCCAAACAGTGAATGCAGTTGGGGAGAGGGTTGTCTTCACGGCTGGCTCCGTGACTGGCGTGTGGCAGGTGCTTTGCTTCCAGAGACTCCTAGGCTCTTCTTCGGACGCCCCCTAGATCTTTTTGGTGGTGGGGGGCCTGCTGAATGGCCAGCGGCGTCAGAGGACTCGCCCCTCTCTGTTGGCGCAGGGGAGGATGGTGGACTGTCATCCTGCTGCACAACAGGAGGGGACGGCGGTGATGGTTGGGACACAGGCCTGTCCCTCTGCAACGCCACTTGCTGGCCAATGAGGTCCACCATCTGTCCCAGGCGGTTATCGATGGACCTCATCAGCAGGATGAGCTCCCTTAATATTTCATCCGACCGGCCACTTTGTCCCTGGACCTCTTGGTAGGCATCCACAACTCTGGTGAAGTGGTCCAGGGATGGTGTCCACTCCTCCCGAGGTCTGGTGTTGACCCTGGCCCTCCCACCTGCTCTGCTGCCACGGACCTCTTCCCTCGCCACTGGTGCGCCACGCACTGGCTCCCTGCCCTCCACAGTTGTTGGTGTGGGCTGGTCATCCCTAGGGACAGGGAGGGTGCTGCAGGTGGTACTGGTGGTAGTGGTGGTGTTGGTGGCAGTGGCTGCGGTGGTGGTTGCGGTGGAGGCAGAGGCCGTGACAGCAGGGGTCTGCTGCGTCGTTGTTGCAGCAGAGGTGGTGGTGGGGAGGATGGGGGCCTGGGACCTCTGGCTCTGTGGAACACCAGATGGGCCGGCCTGGAGCTCATCATCCAAACTGTCCTGGGAGTCTGCATCTGTGAGTCCATGTGCCGGAGGTGGATACTGGCTCTGCTGGTCGTTGGTGTTGTCCCCAGCAGTGAGTTCTTCATCACCTGTGGAGTAGATGGGGAGTGGTCAGTGTTTGTGTCATCTGCGTATCATCAGCTGTCTGTACACTAGTGCAATTTGCTGTCATCAGTTGTACAAATCATGGCAACACCGTGTTACATTACATAGTGCAGAGTTACATCATGGAGTCATAAAGGTTGATTGTCTATGCATTGCGTACAATAGTTATTTGATTTCTACACACACACTTCATGAAGATATACGGTAGTTACATACCTGTAAGGTGAGTGTGCAGGGTGCAATGGCTGACACTTGCTCCTGGCTGGGGGAGGCCTCCATGCTGCTGGGCTGTGGGACAGGGGGGCATGCTGGGAGTAGTGAGACAGTCCTCCCTCCCTCCCTCACACCCACAAACAGCCTCCAAGTGAAGATGGCTACCAACCTGTAAGTTTGTTTGTTAAACAGTGCAATGGCTGACACTTGCTCCTGGCTGGGGAGGCCTCCATGCTGCTGGGCTGTGGGACAGGGGGCATGCTGGGAGTAGTGAGACAGGCCTCCCTCCCTCCCTCACACCCACAAACAGCCTCCAAGTGAAGATGGCTACCTACCTGTAAGTTTGTTTGTTAAACAGTGCAATGGCTGACACTTGCTCCTGGCTGGGGAGGCCTCCATGCTGCTGGGCTGTGGGACAGGGGGGCATGCTGGGAGTAGTGAGACAGGCCTCCCTCCCTCCCTCACACCCACAAACAGCCTCCAAGTGAAGATGGCTACCAACCTGTAAGTTTGTTTGTTAAACAGTGCAATGGCTGACACTTGCTCCTGGCTGGGGAGGCCTCCATGCTGCTGTGCTGTGAGACAGGGGGCATGTTGTACTGACATTCCGGCCCCATACAGGCCTCCTCAGCAGAATGGCTGGCTACATGTTGGTTAGGGATGGACAGTGTATTGGTGGTTGGGTATTGCAAGGAGGTAAATCTCAATGTGGTGTTACACATTTGTCGGTACTTACAAGCCTCCGCTCCCCCGGCTACTCCTGTGAAACTCTCAGGTAGCAGGATAGCAAGCACCTTCTCCTCCCATGGTGTGAATGTCTTCAGTGGGATGGGAGGGCCACTGCCAGTCGCGTTTGCCAGCGTCCAGTTCTTGCTCCTCCTCTCCTTGACAACCCTCTTGAGATCATGCCACCGCTTCTTGATCTCCTTCTTGGATCTTGGGGTGGCCCCAACTGCATTCACCCTTTGGACTATCCTTTCCCACATTTGTGTCTTGGTCGCTAATGGTGTCTGTTGGACTAGGTTACCAAATAGTTGTGGTTCTAATCTCACAATCTCGTTGACCATGACTGTCAACTCACTCTCTGTGAATTTTGGCATTTTTTGTGATGTCATGGTGTGGGGGGGTTGAGGTGTTTGTGGGTGCAGGGGTGTGTGGGTGCAGGGGTGTGGTGATGAGGTGTGTTTTTGTGTGCTGGGGGTTTGATTGTGATGGTGTGATGGTGGTGTTGATGGTGGTGGTGGGTGGGTGGGTGTGGTGTGCGATTTTGCCTCTCCTCTCAGATGTGGTGTGTGGCCTTCTGTTCAGGAAAGATGCAAAGGATTGTGGTGAGTGGAGGGGGTGTCTTTGTACTCAGCTGTGTGGGTGTGTCCAATTGGATTGTGGTTGTCAGGTGTGTTGTGGGTGTGGTTATGTTGTTTTGTATATTTGTTTGACATTTCTGTATCTGTGTGTGTGTGCTGTATCTATTGGGGGCAGGGCTACTTTGTTTATGCAGTATTTGGCATCACTGCGGTGCTTTGACATTGACCGCCATGTATTTCATGTTCGTCCGCTGCGGTGAGTTTGCTGGTGCTTGGCCGCCATTTCTCCCATGCAATCCTGCCTTCGACCGCGGCGGTCGGTGCCTGCGGTTCCGCCCGCGACACCCTCGGGGATATCGTAATTTCTCGTGCGGTGTCTCCGCTGTCCCTGTGGCCGGTTTTGTATTTTCCGCTGCTTTTCCGACCGCCGCGGTCGGAGTTTTGTCATCACCGCACACGCCGGGCGGTTTCATTTTCACCGCTACCGCCGCGGTCGGTCTGTACTGGCGGTCGATCCTAATTTGTCTGCCGGTTGAACCGCCTCCATGGCGGGCGGTTGTTTTCCGCCTCCTTGGCAGGCGGGGTGGTTTTCCGCCCGCTATCCTAATGGGGCCCTAAGGGTCCAGTGTACGCTTGGAAGTGTAGTAGTATTTGTAGTGTGCGACAGGAATCAATTGATTTGTTTTGTAATTTCTTACGTACATATAGTAAAAAAAGTATAAAGCAGAAAGTGAAGTTGTTGCAAGACTTAGATCCTTGCAGAGTGAGAGGAATCACAGGTTTGCAAGGCCATTCACTGGCTTGTCATTCTAGAAAAGGCTGTCAGATTGTTTTTCATCGTTTTAGGATGTTAGCAATGCATCATACCAAAATGAGGAAATTAGTGAGAATGTTGTATTATGCAAAAAGTCCAGCACTTAAGCTTAAACAATTAAACAGTGCTCTTTTGCATGGAACAGAATTAGATGTGAAGAAGATTTGTGAAGAAATTGAGATTTGTTATTTTCGTGAAAAAGAGGACAGTGTAGAACTTGAGACAGCAATTCAAGGTAATGTGGAAGACAATGTACAGATTTCAAATACAGAAAAGTTTGAGAAGGAAATTACCGGTTTTAAGGTGAAATCAAGTGAAAGGCCGAATTTTACTTGTGTGTGTTGTCGATGGACTCATTATAAGATTCAGACTAGGTTAGTTGATTTATATGCAAAAAGTGAAAAGATGGATAATTATGAGTGGAAAGATTTAGCAACTTATTTGTGGGTTGAGAATTGTTTTGATTTGAATTCTGATCAGCGTATTTGTAAATATTGTTATGATAAATTAAATCAAAACAGAATGCCTGCTAGAGCTGTACATAATAATCTGGAGTTGGTGGACATTCCCCGTGAATTGATGGATTTAAATACATATGAGTCTATTTTGATTCAATGTGTCCATCCTTTTCAGGCAATTGTTCGCATGGAGCCTAAGATAGGGAAATTGCCTCCTACAGATTTGCAGAGAGGATTAAAGGGAAGAGTTGTTTATTTGCCCCTAGATTTAAAAAAAAATATTGATACAATTGGTATAGAAAAAGTAGAAGAGGAACCTTTAGTTATTCTAGTTAATGGGGTTCCAACAAAGAGTAAAAAAATCTGGCAAGATTTAGTGGATGTTAGGAAAGTCAAAAAGGCAACGTTGTATTTAGTCAAAAACAATGAGTACTACAAAGATGTATGTGTTGCAGCAGAGGAAAAAGCTGCAGATGAAGACAGTGATAGTTCAGGCGGCCAAATTGAAAAAGTTGATGTGTCTAGAAGTGAAGAGATATATGAACATTATACTGTTCATCCTTTGCATTCCAAGGAAGTAATGGGGAATGCAATTGAATTGTTTCAAATGAAAGCAGCAAAAGGAAGTCCCATTAGTGTATGGGAAAAAAGTTTGGAAGCTCGTTGTTTTCCACAGCTATTTCCAACAGGTCGAGGTGGACGATATGACGATCGACCACTTCAAATTCCAGCATCTGAATATCGAGCTGTAAGATTATATGCTGAAGATCCAAGATTTCGTGAATGCATTCCCTATTTGTTTAATCTACTGTATGAAAGTGACTTGTCTGCTCTTTCTTATGCAGTAAATCATATACTGAAAAGTGGAGCACATCTGCAAAATGTTTCGGCGAGGGACTTTATGGAGAAAGTGAATCTGCAAGATAATATTTTGGAATCTCATCTAATCAATCTCATGGCATGTCAGCGTGGTACAAATGAGTATTGGTACCGTCGTCATGGGGAATTGAAATGTATGCTAAGAAACTTAGGAAATACTACATGGTTCCTCACTCTTAGTTGTGCCGAGTATGCATGGGACGACTTACTTCAATTTCTACGAGAGGCAAATGCAAATATACGAAATATAGAATTCAAAACACCTGGAGAACTGTGTTCTTTGGATCCAGTGAATGTATGCAGATATTTCAATTATAGATTTGAAGCTATGATGTCTTTTATTACCAACAAAAAAAAATCCTCCCCTTGGAGAGGTTTTGGATTTCTTTTGGAGAAAGGAGTATCAAGCGAGAGGTGCTCCTCACATACATATGTTGTTATGGATTAAAGATGCACCCAAATTTGGAACAGATTCGGATGAGACAGTGAGGAGTTTCATTGAAGAGTATTCAACATGTGCTGTTCCGAAAACTACGGAAGAAAACAGTTTAAGGCAACAAGTTTTACGCTTTCAATCCAATCGTTGTGGAAAGTACTGTCGTCGAAAATTCAGAAACAAGGACAAGTTCTACACAAAATGTCGTTTCGGCTTTCCACGACCAGTGATTTCTAAAGGAAGAGTAAATAATGTGATGTCTTCTCTGCGACATAATGTGACGAGGAAATCACCAAAAAATACATACAATTTAAAAAGAGACGAAGAGTCCAAGTACATCAACGACTACAACCCAGTGATTTTGTCCATGTGGAATGCTAACATGGATATTCAGTTCGTTGCTGACAACTCTATTGCTGTGGCTCGATATGTGACGTCTTACATCACAAAAAAAGAAAAGACAGAACTAAAGGAAATGTGGGAGGACATTTCACATGAAAAGAGTCTAAGCAAGAAATTATACAGTTACAGTCTGAAGATGTTGTCGCATCGAGAAATTGGAGCGTATGAAGGTTCTGATCGATTGTCGTCAGCAAGTCTCTATGCCAAATCTAGAACCATCATTTGGGTGAGTCTAGGTCTTGCTGCAACACGAAATCAAGTTTTGAAATCTGTACAAGAGATAGAGTATTTGGCGGAGAAAGAACCAGAAAGTACAGATATTTTGAAGACATGTTGGATACATACTATCCAAATAGAAGTCATCACCTTGAGAACGCTTGTCTCTATGAAGTTCTGCAAAGATATATTTATAAGAGGAACATCAGAGAAGATATCAATAATGGAATATATGCAGTCATTGGATGTGAAGGATGTCTAGTGAAACAGAAAAAAGGTCATTTGATTAATCATCGCAAATTGAGTTGTGATAATCCAGATAAAAGAGAATTTTATTATTTGGCTCTTTTGCAACTGTTTAAACCATGGCGTGAAGAAGAGGAACTTCTTGGAGATTTTCTCTGTTATGAAGACTCCTTTAATGCAACGAAGGATACCATAGAATGTCCTGTTTTTCCAAATTATCTGCAAATGTTGAATGAAGAAATAGAGCAAGAAGCCACAATTGCTGCAGAGATTGCGAGAGACAGTTCTCAAGGCAGTCAGAGTTCTGCTTCATTGAGTCAGGATCCACTAGGAGGACCAATTATCCAAAATGAAGCTGCTACTGCCATGGATGAGGTGGAAAGAGCTATGGAACAAGCTCAAGATGATGAAGTTAACATAGAAGATTTGGTGAAACAACTAAACCTTGAGCAGAAACAGATATATGACGAAGTCACAGAACAGATTGAACATGGATTCAGTCATGAGAAAAAAGAGTGCTCATGTACATCATTTAAGCCTGTCCAACTGTACGTGAGTGGAGAAGCGGGAACTGGAAAAAGCTTTCTGATTAAAGCAATTGCAACTTATCTGCAGAAAAGGACTGAATCACCGCTGTCTTGTGTTGTTACCGCTCCAACTGGGCTGGCAGCACATAACATTAAAGGGATTACTTTACATCGTTTACTGATGCTGCCAGTGGAGCATGATAACAAATTGGAGTATCACAAGCTATCTGGAGATGCGTGTTCTGAAGTTTCGAGAGTCTTGAAGAAAATGAAACTTCTTATCATTGATGAAGTAAGCATGGTGTCAAATATAATGCTTGCTTTTGTGCATTTGAGAATGCAAGAAATTCTTAGAACAGATTATGATGTCTTATTTGGAGGAAAACATATTATTGTTTTTGGAGATCTTCTGCAGTTGACTCCAGTGAAAGGACAACCTGTGTTCAAAATACTCACGCATGAAGATACCAGGAAGTGCTTAGGGAGCATTGGAAACGTTAATATATGGTTAAACTTTAAATATGCAGAACTGCTTCAAAATATGCGGCAGGCATAGGATGAAGATTATAAAAATATTCTACAAGATGTAAGGATCGGAAAAGTAAGTCAGCAAGGGAAAGAAGCTTTACATGCACGATTAATTTCAAATTTGTACCCAAATGAAAACATTCTTCCAGAGAACATTTTTGAGAAAATTAACGAGAAGAAATCTGGCATATGTTTGTTGCCAACTCTGAAAGAATGTTCCATGTTCAACAACAAAATGTTACAGTTAGAAAATGAAGAGATAGTGAAACTGGAAGCTATTGATAAAATAGAGCATATGGGAGCAACAATTATTTTGTCTGAAAATTTGAAATCAAAATTGTATTCATTAGAGAAGACTATATCTAAAACTGCTGGTTTTGAAAAGACTCTGAATGTGTGTTTGGATTGTCGTGTCATTTTAAGAAGGAATTTAAATGTTGAAAGAGGTCTGGTAAATGGAGCAATGGGTTATGTTGTTGGTTTTGTGAATTACAAAAATAGAGATGGAATTGAAATTAAAAAAATTTAATTTGATGACATTGATGAAATAGAACAAATTTGTCGTTGTTCAGCTAGATTTTTGCTCGTGAAAGACTTATATGTTCGCCGAAAACAGTTTCCTATTTGTTTGGCATATGCGGTGACAATTCATAAGTCTCAAGGTTTAAGTGTAGATAGCGCTTTGGTGAACATTGGAAGTTCTGTGTTTAAAGAGGGTATGGCATATGTGGCATTATCACGAGTCAGAACTTTATCAGGATTGTACTTGATTGAGTGTGATGAAACAAAGATTTGTGCAGATCTAGATTGTGTAAAAGAATACAATAGGTTAAGAAGAGAGTATGCTCCACATTTGCCTCAATATCCTCTGATTGAAAAACGTGTGGTAGGCCGAAAAAGAAGAAATGAGAGTAATTGCAGTAAGGTATCAGCAAAAAGGCATAAAGTAGATAAAAGTGTAATTGTAAAGAGAAACAAAAAGGATTCTGTTGAAGATGTTGTTGGATTTCAGTTTGAAAACAGTTCTGGTGTCAACTGCTATGCTAATGTAGTAGTTAATGTTGTTTTATTTCTTCAAAATTTACAAAGACAGATTGTTGAAAATCGGGAACAAACATTGTGCTGTTTATTGAATTCTGTGTTAGACAAATGTAGTAGTGATAGAGCAAAAATAGAAAGTGTTTCAGAAATTAGAAATCTTCTACATATATGTTCAGGTCAAAATCAATTTTCACAGAATATTCAGCAGGATTGTCAGGAATTTTTAATATATATGTTTGATGTATTACAAGATGAAGGAGTAGATATAAAAAATCTATTTGGCCTTTCTTATCAATGGCAACATGACTGTGATAACTGTGCTTCATCAAGTACTACTAGAATAGACTCTGAAAGATTTATATATTTAACTTTACCAGACTGCAAATCAGTGTCTTTCAATAATCTAGTTAAAGCAGCGGATCACAATATGGTGTGTACCCAATGTAAGTCTGCAATGCTGTCCACATTATTTCTACAAAATTATGGTCACTATTATATTTTAATGTTCCAACGATGTAGACCTGATGGAACTAAATTGACAACTTCTGTTAAAAATTTCGTGGCTTCTCAGTTATCGATATCAGGAAGAACCTTTGCAACTGTAGCTATTATTTTTCATGACGGTCCTTCTACAACATCAGGGCATTACACATGCTATTTAAAAACTTCTAAAGGTTGGACCCAATGCAACGACACTCATTTGACTTTCAAACAACGTTTGCCTTTTGGCTTTATAAATTCATACCTAGTGTTTTTACAGCCAAAATTTAGGTAAAGGTAATTGGCCTATGAAGACGGGAGGAGTACTCATATATACTCATACATCTGACACTATTTGGCCAAATGGAAAGGTGCAAGAATGAGTAAAGAGTCATGACTGAAAAAAAGGAGTATATTAAAATTTTGAAAATATTTCAGATGTTCTTGGAGCTTTTCTTGTAGAAAGTCGATGAAATGGATTTCTAAGTGAACAGCAAAATACTATGCAACGAGAAAAGGACCTCCATGATATACTATTTGGCCTCAAGGAAAAGTAAGTCAATCAAAGATTAGCGTACATTTGTCATTTGTCAGTATATACGTTTTTTTTTTTAAAAACACAATCTTTTAGATTGTGGTTTTTTTCCCGCTGTCATATGATGAGTAATTTGAACTCACTGCTTTAAGTGAAATTCAATATATTCTGAGAACAGCAAAAATAAACTATGTAACATGTTGTAGAAGTTATTCTATACTTTGGATTGTGTAAATTAAATTGTATTCCCATTCTATGACATCCACTCTCCCTCGCTTATCTTTGTTTGCTCCTTACTTTTGACCTCTTCTCTCTATTTTTCGTTCACTACCTCTCTGTGCTCAGTGCCTCACTCTACTTGTGTTATTTTCACTTGTGTTTATCTACCTTCTATCACTTCTTTCACAACAACTTCACTGCTCCTCTCCCATCGTTCTTCATCCCATTTCTATTACTCTGGTTCCGTTACTATCCATCATTTCCTTTCTTTCAATGTCCTTCTCTTTACTTTCATCACCAAATTATTTTCTCTCAGTACCACTGTTTTAGTCGTCTTCTCCGCTCTTTCCTTTTTTTTGCTCACTTACTTTTTTCTTTTCTCACTCATTGTACTCCACCTCACTCAGTTTTTCTCTTAGTGTGTCTACCTTATAACTTCCTCAGTCCATTTCCTTCAATTGTTGTATATTATTCTGTCTCCCTTCATCCTTTCACTCTGTGACTGTTCTTCACTTACTCTCAGTTATCTTCTATTCCTCATTCTTCTAAATGCATCCTTAATTAGACTGTTTTCTGTCTCAGTCATTAACTTTTTTACTTACTTCTGTTTCCTGATTTAGTTTTGCTAACTCACATTGTTTTAGTATCTTTCTTACCTTCAGTTCATTTCTCTGTTCTTCTCTCTTTTTTTGTCAGTGAAACTATATGCCTTACTCTTTGTAATTTGCTCTCTTTCTATTTCTTTTTCTCTCTTTTTGTCCTTCTACTTTAGTTTATTTCGCTTTCTGTGTCCTTCACTCTAACTTTATTTCTAAATAGAGTGTTATTATTTTTTACCTCTTCATTTGTATCTTTTATTTTAAAATACATATTTTACTAATTATAACTTATTTTTTCTTCTCTCTTTCACAGATACCAACTGTAATAAAAAAATTAAAGTTACAATCATTATATGGTAAGTATGACTAAAAAAATTTACTTTGTTATCACCCTTTGCTTTAAAGTCACTAACATTTGGAGTCACTGAATAATGAAATTGGATATCGTTCACCCGCACTGTAAGTCTTCAAAAAATTGACTTTCTTGACACCTCAGTATATATTGACAATGGGCAAATTTAAACTACATTGTATAGAAATAAAACCGCCCCCAACAGCATTCTTCATGCTGAAAGCTTTCACCCAAAGTCACTGATAAGAAGCATTCCCTTCAGGGAATTCACTTGAATGAAAAGAAATTGCTCAAAACCTGTAGAAGCGACAAAAGAAATCCATCTAAGTGCAGAAAGACTGAGGAAAAGAGGATATAGACAAAGAGGCCTACAAATAAGCATAAAGAAAATCGAAGGAAAAACCTGAACTGAAATCTTGGTCAAAAAAACAGAAAATACAAACCAAATAGAGAACAATATGAATCAGCAGTCACCAAGACTAATTTTGACCTATAGTAAAGAAGCTCACAAAATCAAACAAAGTATCACAAAATATTGATCCCTTCTGCAACAAGTTAAGTATCTATGGGGTGACCCAGTATCCCTAAGAACCTGGGTAGTAAAGTACATTTTAAACAATTGGTTCATTCGGGTGCACTATGTTTTTCTTCACTTATATTTACATTTCAAACAATGTATTCCATCATTGAGACATGAGTAGATCAGAGCAGAGTACAATTTCAAAAGAGGGGGAATCCAAACCAGCTGTAGTAATTGCAAGATCCTTTATAAATTGTATTCATTTATAAGCATTTTCTTTTTAAGGTATTGAAAGACTGTCAACTTTATACAGTGGTGTGAAATGTGAACATTGTGACAATTAGTGCTCAGTGAGATTACGTGCAAGTGCAATATACAGTATTTACAATGAGAATTTCTGGTGACGGGGAGGGGAATGGGAAAGAGGGAGCGTGACCAATATTACAAAGTCACTTAGAGTGTTCTGTAAACCGCAATAGTCAGTTTCATGAAAAGAATCCTTAGAAAAATGGTCCACTGTTATGTTTTGTCGACGTTTCAACCCTATTGTTGTGCTCTTGAAGCGTCTGCGCGGGTCTTAAACAGGACTGAGTGTGGGGGGTAGGGACAGATGGGGCAGCCTAATGGTTAAAAATTAATTAACTGTCAGGTTTGAATTCACAATCATTAAGTCATTTAAAATGCCACAAAAGGTGAATAGTGCTGGCAACTCACCTCCAGATAGACCCAGCTGGGCTTTCCTATCGGAGTGTGGAGTTTGTTGAGGGACGATTATTAAATAAATGATTCCTTAAGTGGAGAGTTCTGTTAAAAAGGACATTGGCCTGGTTAGATAAGTCTTAATCAAGTTATTTCAAATGCACAATCTATACATAATGCTGGCAACTCACCTCCAAGTAGACCCAGCCGGGCTTTCCTTTGGAGTGTGTTATTTGTCATAGGATGATTATTTCTTTAGTTCAGAGTTCTGTTAGGGAGGACATTAGCCTAATTAGATATTCCTGAACGTTCATGATCGCACAGAAATGACAGCGTTAAATTGCGATCCTGACGCTTACCTCAAATTAATGTGAAATCGCTCCTCGGGATATCTTCAAAATATTTGTAGCATCCAGCGTTTCGCTGTAGATGCAGTTGGCTGTGCCTGGGGAAAAAGGGGTAGTGATTTAGCCTCATGGGCATCCCATAAAAACGATGGAAATTTTAAAATATAATCTTGGAGTCGCGGAAATTGCTTGTCCGCTTACCTTAGTCTCAGCCTAGAACAATGTTGTCCCGTAGGATCCTAGTAACTTGGCGGCCCTGCGGCGAAGAATGCACTGGTCGGGTTTGTGGCGTTCAATGCCAGCCAAGGAATTTCTAGATGAAGCTGGATTGCCAAGCGCGAGGACACTAAGCAACCTTCGGGACGTAATGTCTCCTAACACGGCTGCCAACTATTACAAAAGGATTTGAAAGGCGCCATATACTACAACGTTGTGATGATCGTATGAGCACATATGTACGCCCAATGTTACGCTGAGAATGAATCTACATAATATAGAAAGGCATGATAATCACACACTGTTTCTTAGGTATTAACTAATCTGCAGATTAAAATAGGAGTATCCTTCCCACATTACTCAATGTCATTATGGATTGTGTTTTAACAACTTTTTTTACATTTTCCAACATTGCATTTATATTTCAAATCATATTCAATGTTAACACAGCCTCAAAAGTACATGTATTAGAACATTATACTGCTCGCTCTCAGGTTCGCATCCACGATGCATTAAATCACTACACATCCTCAGACTCACTGCACTTGAAGGCATACTTATTCTGTTGAGGGACTTTGCCTCTGTGAGCACTCAGGTGCAGACATCCTCTATGAACACTTTAATGCATATGTCTCATTCATGTGTTTGTATGAATAAGTAATAATCTCATGTTGAAGTCTCGGATTTCCCGCACTAGTGATGTAAGAACCTGCAATTCATACTTGGTTGTTAATTGATAACTTTACTTTGAACTACCAGTGTGTCGTGGCAAATATACGCGTGGTTAGATGACTTTATGAGAAGTATAAATATTCTAATACGTGTACTTTGTAGGCTGTGTTAACATTGAATATGATTTGGGAAATATAAATGCAATGTTGGAAAATGTAAAAAAAGTTGTTAAAACACAATCCATAATGACATTGAGTAATGTGGGTAAGATACTCCTATTTTAATCAGCAGATTAGTTAATACCTAAGAAACAGTGTGTGATTATCATGCTTTTCTATATCATGTATATTCATTTTCAGCGTAACATTGGGCGTACATATGTGCTCATACGATCATCACAATGTTGTAGTGTATGGCCCCTTTCAAATCCTTTTGTAATAGTTGGTGGCCATGTTAGGAGACATTACGTCCCGAAGGTTGCTTAGCAACTGACGGCGCACCAGTGCCGTCAGCATCCTCGCGCTCGGCTATCCAGCTTCAACTAGAAATTCCTTGGCTGGCATTGAACGCCGCAAACCCGACCAGTGCATTCTTCGCCGCCTGGTCGCCAAGTTACTAGGATCCTACGGGACCACATTGTGCTAGGCTGAGACTAAGGTAAGCGGAAAAGCAATTTCCGCGACTCCAAGATTATATATTAAACTTTCCATAGTTTTGATGGGATGCGCATAAGGCTAAATCACTACCCCTTATTCCCAAGGCACAGCCAACTGCATCTACAGCGAAACGCGGGATGCTACAAATATTTTCAAGATATCCCGAGGAGCGATTTTACATTAATTTTAGGTAAGCGTCAGGATTGCAATTTAACGCTGTCATTTCTGTGCGATCATGAACGTTCAGGAATATCTAATTAGGCTAATGTCCTCCCTAACAGAACTCTGAACTAAAGAAATAGTCATCCTACGACAAATAACACACTTCAAAGGAAAGCCCGACTGGGTCTACTTGGAGGTGAGTTGCCAGCATTATGTATAGATTGTGGCATTTGTAATAACTTGATTAAGACTTATTTAACTAGGCCAATGTCCTTTTAAACCAAACTCTCCACTTAAGGAATCATTTATTTAACAATCGTCCCCCAGAAAACTCCACATTCCAATAGGAAAGCCCGGCTAGGTCTATCTGGAGGTGAGTTGCCAGCACTATTCACCTTTTGTGGCATTTTAAATGACTTGATGATTGTGAATCCAAACCTGACAGTTAATTAATTTTTAACCATTGGGCTGCCATACCTATCCCTACCCCCCACACCCAGTCCTGATGAAGAACCACGCAGACGCTTTAAGAGCGCTACAATAGGGTTGAAACGTCGACAAAACATAACAGTGGACCATTTTTCTAAGGATTCTGTTAATGAAACTGAATATTGCGGTTTACAGAGCACTCTTAGTGACGTTGTAATATTGGTCACGCTCCCTCTTTCCCATCCCCCTCCCCATCACCAGAAGTTGTCATTGTAAATACTGTATATTCACTCGCACGTAATCTCACTGAGTTCTATTTGTCACAATTTTCACGTTGCACACCACTGTATAAAGTTGACAGTATTTCTATACCTTAAAAAGAAAATGCTTATAAATGAATACAATTTATAAAGTATCTTGCAAATACTACGGCTGGTTTGGATTCCCCCTCTTTTGAAATTGTACTCTGTTTTGATCTACTCATGTCTCAATGATTGAATACATTGTGTGAAATGTAAATATAAGTGAAGAAATACATAGTGCACCCGAACGAACCAATTGTTTAAAATTTAATTTACCTTCTGCAACAAGATGATGATCAGAAAAACATCATTGGCTCAGAACCAAAAATCACCTATAAGAAAGTGCCATCAATAAAAGGCGCTCTACTGAAGAGCCATTTAAAAAAAAAAGGCAAAACAACGATGAATTGGCTTGAAAAACAAAAGATTGGCTTTAACAAATGCTGCAAGGCATGCAGAATCGGGATAAATAAAAAATGCATAAGAGATCCCGAAGGAAGATTGATTCAAATAAACTCAAAAATAACATGTACTACACAATATGTAAAATATGTGATACAATGCAACTGCGACAAGATGTATATAGGCAGCACAATCTGTATGCTGAAAAAACATATTTTGGAGCATATAAGGGCAGTTAAAAATAAGGACTTATCATATGCCACTGCCAAACATATCCAAAACTGCCAAGGTGGTGATTGGCGCAAAATAAGTTTCTTCGCTATAGACACTGTTGAGGCCAATGACAGGATAGGAGATTGGAAAAAGAGACTAAGACAACTTAAGTCCAAATATATCATTTATATGCGGACAAAGCACCCGAGAGGGATAAAGTTGGATGAAGCTCTTTAAGTTCATTTATGAACATAGAAATAAACCATCCTGATCTGTATGCATAACACTCCTCATAACACCGGTAGACTATTTAGAATTGTATCATCTTCTATATGGTTTATAATGTAATATAGAGAAGTTTGCTTAAGGATTTTGTAAATTGCCATTTTGGAAATAGTTGGGTACTATACCCTTGACTTTTTGAGAACAGGGAACGAGTTATGTATACACTGCATTGTCAATGACTAAAATGTACTGTACAGTTATTAGCAGAGGAATTTGTAGCATCTCCTACATAGGATGGGCAAAATCTAATTCCAATACCTTTGCAAATCAGTGTAACAAGACGATTTACAAATGAATGCCGCGTGAATCATGTGCAACCCACTGTGGTTTTAAAACAAATGTAATAATACATTCCTGTCACAAAAGGTGTTCTTTATGCAAAGAGGTTGAAACTACAACTCCCAGAAGTCAATGGGAGGGTGTATTGATACGTAATGCTTTTAATACAGATGTAAAAAGTAGTGTCACTTACCGTGAGAAAGGCCGCCAGGCCGAAATGCATCGGTGTGACAGACTTGGGATCTGTGCAAATAAAATAAGATAACTCAAGTTTCAGAGTGCGGCGTCCTTTGTATCAAAATTGAAGTGGGTTTATGGTTTGGCCCCATGCCTGCACCCGCTGTCAAGCGATCCAGCTTAAAACCACATTGCACAAAATTAAATTGAGCTGGAGGCGCCCGATCAAGGAGAAACGCCGAACAAACGCCGAGCAAACACTGGAACCCCTGCCGGGTGGTGCTGGAGGACGGGGTTGAGAACACCGCCCAGACAGGAGTCTCCCCGCTGGGTAAGTGAGCAACTAGTGCGTGAACTGAAATACGGCTGCACATTCTTGTATCGTAGCGAATTGAAAGTGGGTAACAAAAGAAGCGGGCTTCGCAGTATAAACAAACCGCCATAACCGAGCTTACACCACTAGAACGGGAACTTGTCTTTACACGCTGCACGAATTGACCGAAAATACACTGAGTTTACAGACGTTGCGACATTGTATTCGGGACTGTCGAGTAAGCAAATTAACCATACTTACAGGCAGCAATGAAAGCGCGGTAGGTCAAACACTCAGAGAAAGCTGCAACAATGTTTTTTCCAGATGGAAATGAGGGGTTGCCATCAAATACAAAAACATGTCAGCAAACAGAATCAGAAGCCACATTAAAACAAATGTTTTTACAAATGGAAAAATAATACAAACATGAAATAAATAAAAGTTGGGAAGCAGAAATATCTAGAGGTAAAGCGAGTGCCACGTGGACTGAGGATTTTTACCATGCCTACCCACCCTGAGACAAGGACTGACCTGCTAGAAGAGTGGGGTGCAAATAACATGGTCTGCAGCGAAAATATGATGCGCATCTTAATAAAGTATGCTGAAAAAGATTTGGAGGATATTCATGTTCTGATTAAAGATCTTGACCTAAAAATTTCACAAAAGGATAAAACTGAATCAGACAGACTACACAAAGAAATTAAGGATCGCCTCGAGAAATATGAGGATGAAATCCAACAGCGGAAACAGCGCAAGGAAGTTTGCTTCCGAAACAGGTAACCTGGATTAAATTCCTTTGTGCAAAGACCTCTGAGACCTCTGAGAACACGCATTATTGGAATTGTTTGGATTTACTTGCCGGTTTGTGCACCGCCGGCGTTGTCGCGCCACCGATCAATGGGCAGAGTTTCCAGAAGGGGCATTTGATTTTGTACATATATATATATATATATATATATTCACTGAAAAAACCATAGGTTATAGACCATATATAGTTAGGAATTAGCATTTACAAAACCTTGAAAATTCACTGAAAAAACCATAGGTTATAGCCCATATATAGTTAGGAATTAGCATTTACAAAACCTTGAAAATTCACTGAAAAAACCATAGGTTATAGACCATATATAGTTAGGAATTAGCATTTACAAAACCTTGAAAATTCACTGAAAAAAACCATAGGTTATAGACCATATATAGTTAGGAATTAGCATTTAAAAAACCTTATTTTACTCACACAAAACCATTGAAATTCCATATATAGTTAGTTGCACTAACTATATATCGCGCACCCGCAATCCACTGCTGATCATGTCACATATTACATCATTCATGACATGGTCAGTGACATCACTGATGACATCACTGATGACATCTCAAATGACATCACTGATGACATCACTGATGACAACATCCAGTGACTGTATGTTTCTGTAAAGTTAAAATATGTCTTACATATTGAAGAATGAGTGGATGTATAAGTGTCTGGATGAAGGATTTAGTAGGTGCGTGACTGACTGAATGAGTGAGTGATTAAATGTGTCTCACTGAATGCATGGGTTAGTGACTAAACTGTCTTAATTTGTGCATCATAATGTCTGTTGTGATGTAAACTGCTGCATGTGTTGATCATTAGCTATACGAGAGGCTATATGTGTTATTGATTGATTGCCCAAATATTTGTATGGGAGATTGAGTTTGTGTAGGGGTGGCTGGGAGGTGTGTGACTCTGTGCATAGATGTGTGAGCAGTTGATTCACTAGGTGTATGAGTTCAAGAGTGCATGTGGAAACAGCTACATGGGCAGTTGACTGTGTGCATGAGTGTATTGATGAGTGAATGGATATCTCAATGCTACATGTCATAGTAAGTACATATGTAAAACACAGTACATGTGAGAGTTGGCATATATAAATAACTGTGCATGAGAGCCACTGAATGTGTGAGTGGTTGTATGGATCATTGTGAACTTGTATCAGGGATTGTATAAGAGAGTAAATATGTGTTAGTATATGTTTGAATAAGTAAGGTGTGTATAACTGTATAGTTGAAGAAATGGAGGTGAGATTGTTTATTTGCATGACTGACTAGGTGTGTGAGTAACTCCATGGATGAGTGACAGTGTGTGAGTGTCTGTATACACTGAGTGTATCTAAGGTTATATTAGAGTCTGAAGAGGTTTATCGTATTAGCACAAGAATGATGTCAAATGAGATGTCATCATTGATGTCATCAGTGATGTCATTTGAGATGTCATCAGTGATGTCATCAGTGATGTCACTGACCATGTCATGAATGATGTAATATGTGACATGATCAGCAGTGGATTGCGGGTGCGCGATATATAGTTAGTGCAACTAACTATATATGGAATTTCAATGGTTTTGTGTGAGTAAAATAAGGTTTTTTAAATGCTAATTCCTAACTATATATGGTCTATAACCTATGGTTTTTTCAGTGAATTTTCAAGGTTTTGTAAATGCTAATTCCTAACTATATATGGTCTATAACCTATGGTTTTTTCAGTGAATTTTCAAGGTTTTGTAAATGCTAATTCCTAACTATATATGGTCTATAACCTATGGTTTTTTCAGTGAATTGCAATGTTTTTTAATAGCAAATATCATACACTGTTGAATGTCAAGTACGTGGTAAGTAAAAACATTTTCGTGTTTATGCACACTGATCTGCTTTGAATGCTGCCCCCCACCCCTCATTTCTATTAGGAGTACTCTCTCTTTGCAGATAGTGAAGGGTAGTTAACGCAGGCCTTTGCCCCCGTTGTAATCCGTCGTGCCTGCTTCTCTCTCCATTTGATTGATTGTTCTCTTTGGTTCATTCTCTATTTACAAACAAGCACAGAGTCGCAATACTCTGTTTAGTCTTTGCAGATAGCGAAAAATCGTGTAAAAAAACAAAAGGAATCGAGCAAAATCAGTAGGCCACTAATGGGATCTCTTTTTGACCTCGCTAAAATAGAAACATTAGGAACAACCTGTTGAAAATAGCAATGTGTATGTACATAAGCGGCGTTCATTTCTGTTCACAGTACCCCTTGTTGATTGTTTGAATCGAGCATTGAATTGTTCGAAGTTGGTTCTCTTAAGGATCTTCTCTGCCTGCAAACGAGGAAGAATAGGAATATTCTCTCTCCCTTTGCAGATAGTGAAGGGTAGGTAACGCAAGCCTTTAACACGTCGTACCTATTTCATTCCTCATTGATTGATTGATTGTCCGAACATTGACTGTTTGGGAATTAGTTCTTTTTGGAGGTATTCCCTGCTTGCAAATAAACATAGGAAAATCTTTGCAAGTAGTGAAAGGGTACGTAATGCGGACCTTTCTCCCCCGTTGTAATCTGTCATGCCTATCTACTCCCCACTGATTGATGCACCTGTTTCACCCGGACCATTTACTAGAGATAGGTCATCTGGCCCGACCAGAGAGCACCCCTAGTGAAAAGGACATATGCAATAATAACGAAGTGATCACTGTATCCTGTTAACAGAAACTTTAGCATGAAACAACCTGGAAAGAAAAGAATAGGAAAACGAAAATCAGTAGGCCACTGATGAACTTTTTATTAAATAACAAACAAAGAAACGATAACAATACGTAATGATAAAACCTATTATTGTCCTAGAAACAAGAAACGTTAGAAGTAAGCCCGTAATAAGAAACCTGAAAACATCGCCCCTCACTGCCCCAAAACGTGTCTGTCCCACCGCCTGCCACGGCCAAATAACGGCAAACTGGGAAAGATAGAAGTCAGCAGACATCCGCCCCATTCTAGAAACTTCCAAAGGGCAACAGGTTTTCGGCTACGCCCAGCCGGAAGCAACACATATAAGGCGGGTCCTGCTGCCACGCCTCGGCCAGGAGATCATCACGTAGGGTGTAGCCGGAGGAGAGGCCGAGGCCAGCGGGACCCGGCAAGGGGGATTGACAACACTGGAGAGTTTCAGGGGGGGGGAATGTCCCTGTCCTCGACCCTCCCCTCTCTCTCCCAGTCCGGCCGCGGTGGCCCTTGAGAGTTGCAGGTTGTCCCTCCACACTCTCTCCCGGTCCGGCCACCAACGGCCGGGGGCTGGGGCCGACGGGATCCAGCTGCAGCCGATGAGCCAAGGAACCCGTTCATGGGGCCAGAGCAAAGGGCGTCCGGCCGCCATCCACCGGAGGTGCGGCCCAAAGACGGACGGGACATTTCTTCTTTCTTTTATAATGGCTGCGACAACACTGGGGGGGGGATGTCTTGCACATGCCTTTGCCCCCCCCCCTCATCCTCATCGCCTGGTCCGGCCATAACAAATGTCAAGCGAGACGCCGTGGGGTGCACTGGGAGGGAGCGAACAGGCCTCTCCCGCCTCCCCAGGTGAAGGCTTCCCAGCTGCACCCTCAGCGCTCCAGGCGCCCGGAAAAGGGTTCTTCCACTGTGGCGATGCTGCAACGTCTCGCCCGGCAGGGTGGAGCCCGTCCGCTCATTTGACCCCGCGATCGCCAGTAGCTACCGAACTCTCAAAATGGCGGTCGACCTGGCAAGAGCGGGCCCAGCATAAAGAAATGACCCGGTCACTGGTTGACTCCACCGCCGTAGTCCTCCACAACCTTGAAGATTCTAGAGGAGCCGCGGGAGTCTCCGACCCCCGCAGACACCCCCGATGGGGAATGACTGCCATGATCGCCCGTGGAGTGACGAAACTGTATCCGCGGGATGTCGGCGCTCCCATGCTGCCACCAGCCTCAGTTTGAATGACTAGAATCCTGCAGACCTCAGTTCCGGTGAAAGCACAGTGTGACCCGGTAGGAAAAATTGTTGCACCCTTTTTGACTGATAGTTCAAACCACCGATCCTTTCCTTTGCCCTTTTACCGGAACTATGGACTGCCTCCCCCTCTTTTACATTTTCTAGAGAAAACAAAACATTAACCACTACATTAGCATAGCAGTTGACACCAGAACTGTTTTCAAATTGAAAACCAACAACATCTTCAACAGAATCCTTTTTGTTTCTGCTGTGACCCTGCTACAGCACAGGCATTGTCCCCAGCAGTAATTCTGCAATGGCGATAAGTATAGCTGTGGTGCCTACTGGACTCACTCACCCCCGCGGCGCCCCACGGCGTTATTTGCTGGGCGGCAACTTACTAGACATCACCTTCGTGACATCCAGATTTCAGCGCTTTCTGCTGCCTTGGAACTATTCGCACAACAGACCGCTACTGACAATCCACCCCCCGGGACGCCCCACGCCGGATACCCAAATCAGTGCGGCACCCAGGCAACATCTTCTGAATTTTCATAATTTGAAAGAACTAGTAACATGTCCTCATCAGGAATTTCCTCATGAAAAGTCTGCAATGATGATTCTTGTAACTCTATGGTCTCCAAACATTCGATAAATTCGCCATCAAGAGATTGATCAAAAAAATCATTCAAGTCATCTCCTCCTTGTGAGAATATTTCATTATTGGTGCTGTCAATTTCAATAAATGTATTGGATAATTCAAAAGAAATTGCCACGGTCTCTTCGTTGTTTAAATGTTTTTACTGTTTTTGTTTTGTTGTATATATTTATAAGTTATTAAAGTTTTATAATCCTACTACTTTGTTGGAGTGCTATATATTTTTAATATGACACATAATTGTAAAAACTTTGATGTACAAAGAGTCATCCCTGGAATCTTCCGCTTCAGGCTCGGTCCCCTCCCCAATCACAAAACAGGTGGTCCCTGAAGAGAAGCAAATGGAGCTTCGAAACGCGTTGGGCAGATCCCGTACGGAGCGGCGTCTACGAGTGGATCCCCACCCTCACCTATACATAAACCAAGCTGCTGTTCGCGTGCTACTCAAAGGTGGACACCTTTCGAGCATTGATTTATACGCGGCCGTCCAGCCGCGGAGTATGCACCACCTGGTACCCTGGGGGTCACTATAGTGAAGCAGCAGTCGTACTTGGAATCGAGGATGGGCCCACTTGTGGAGTCCATACAGGACTTGATTGTGTGCTTCCCGGACCACACTTCCCAGAATGCACAGTCTCATTTGAGCCTCCCATAGGTGGGTGTGTTATATATAAAATGGGTAAGTGGGTCGGCGGTTGCGCACACCGCTTCCGTTAAAGCCCCTGAAGAGAAGCAAATGGAGCTTCGAAACGCGTCGGGCAGATCCCGTACGGAGCGGCGTCTACGAGTGGATCCCCGCCCTCACCTATACATAAACCAAGCTGCTGTTCGCGTGCTACTCAAAGGTGGACACCTTTCGAGCATTGATTTATACGCGGCCGTCCAGCCGCGGAGTATGCACCACCCCGGTACCCTGGGGGTCACTATAGTGAAGCAGCAGTCGTACTTGGAATCGAGGATGGGCCCACTTGTGGAGTCCATACAGGACTTGATTGTGTGCTTCCCTGACCACACTTCCCAGAATGCACAGTCTCATTTGAGCCTCCCATAGGTGGGTGTGTTATATATATAATGGGGAAGTGGGTCGGCGGTTGCGCACAACGCTTCCGTTAAAGCCCCTGAAGAGAAGCAAATGGAGCTTGGAAACGCGTCGGGAAGATCCCGTACGGAGCGGCGTCTACGAGTGGATCCCCGCCCTCACCTATACATAAACCAAGCTGCTGCTCGCGTGCTACTCAAAGGTGGACACCTTTCGAGCATTGATTTATACGCGGCCGTCTAGCCGCGGAGTATGCACCACCCCAGTACCCTGGGGGTCACTAAATTGAAGCAGCAGTCGTACTTGGAATCGAGGACGGGCCCACTTGTGGAGTCCATACAGGACTTGATTATGTGCTTCCCGGACCACACTTCGCAGAATGCACAGTCTCATTTGAGCCTCCCATAGGTGGGTGTGTTATATATAAAATGGGGAAGTGGGTCGGCGGTTGCGCACACCGCTTCCGTTAAAGCCCCTGAAGAGAAGCAAATGGAGCTTCGAAACGCGTCGGGCAGATCCCGTACGGAGCGGCGTCGACGAGTGGATCCCCGCCCTCACCTATACATAAACCAAGCTGCTGTTCGCGTGCTACTCAAAGGTGGACACCTTTCGAGCATTGATTTATACGCGGCCGTCCAGCCGCGGAGTATGCACCACCCCGGTACCCTGGGGGTCACTAAAGTGAAGCAGCAGTCGTACTTGGAATCGAGGACGGGCCCACTTGTGGAGTCCATACAGGACTTGATTGTGTGCTTCCCGGACCACACTTCCCAGAATGCACAGTCTCATTTGAGCCTCCCATAGGTGGGTGTGTTATATATAAAATGGGGAAGTGGGTCGGCGGTTGCGCACACCGCTTCCGTTAAAGCCCCTGAAGAGAAGCAAATGGAGCTTGGAAACGCGTCGGGCAGATCCCGTACGGAGCGGCTTCTACGTGTGGATCCCCGCCCTCACCTATACATAAACCAAGCTGCTGTTCGCGTGCTACTCAAAGGTGGACACCTTTCGAGCATTGATTTATACGCGGCCGTCCAGCCGCGGAGTATGCACCATATTACCTACTGGCGGTCGCCAGTAGGTATATATAGTTAGGATTTTTTCCCTATGGGATTTTTGAAAATTCTATGTCTAATAACTTTGGCGTTTGTGGACGGAATTGGCTGAAATTTTCTGGAAAATGGAACATTTTGTTTCTGAGCAGCCACTGGAAATTTGGGGGGAGTTGGTCCAGGGGGGGCCGAGAAAAAAGGGGGGTCCCAAAACGTGTTTTTAACATTGAGTTTTCCATAGGGCGGTTAGCCTCACTTTTAGCCCGAACGGCTGAATGGATTTGCACGAAACTTGGCAAAATTGTAGGGACTGGTAGCCCGATGTGCCTTTTCTAGGTCTCAATATATGTGCTTCAGTGGATTTTGAGAAATTAACGTTCAAAAAAAGATATATATCTGTAAGCGCGGACCAGGCAGCGCCCCGGTACGCGTACTTGACGCGTAACGGAACTTCGCGTAGCGAAGTTGATTGGCTCTCCGGTGTCTGTCAACATTCTAAACAGTCCGGAGCGGCCGCCATCTTGTCTCTCGGTAGGATCGAGAGACAAGAGGAGGTCAAAAGCGAAGGGGCAAATGACCTTAAGGGGGCATAGTAGATACTCCCTGACCCCTAGGTTTGATGTGGAGGCTTTAAAGGGGCCCCGCTAAGCAAAAAAAAAAAAAAATTTTTTTTGTTTTTTTTCGTGGTTAGCGCCCGGTACGCGAACCGGGAAGCGTACTGGGGAGCGTATCACAATAAAAAATGAATGATAGACTTTTCAAATGCTGTATGTTAATTGATTGTTGGTTTTGTTGATTATTTTTTTTTTTTTTTAACTTTTTTTATTGTGTTTCATAATTTATTAAACTTTCTAACATTTCATTGTCAGAAATTTCATAATCATGGAATATAGATTGTAGTCTCTGAGGTTGTAAAATGTCCTCATTTGCAAGGAGGTTATCTACTGCTTGCACACATTGCAGTAGTTCTTGGTCCCATGTTTCATCCATAAATTCAATCTCATCCATAAATTCAATCTCATTTGGATCAATGATTTCTGTGTTGGACTCTGGAAGGACAATTTCAAATGAAATGTTTTGTTCACTTTCCATTTTTCCTGAAATTTGCATAAAAAAAATATATATTAGTAGAGGTAGGGCACTGTTGGGATTAATTTTAGATAGGCAGTTTTTATCAGAGAATTTATCTTTGGGCAGTGTATAGTATCAGAGTGGAAGTAGGAATATAAAAAAGTGTATCTAAATTTATAAGTACTACAGAGGGATAGTATATAACTAACAGAAAAAGTTTGCCATATTAACTTAAAGTGCACAATATACTTCAGTTTTAAAAATAACAACTTACCTTTAAAAAGAAGTTGAAGTTATTAATGAAAATCCAAATGAAATGTACACCAGGAAGTAGTAGTCAAAATGGCTGTGTTTCCTTCTCTTCCTTTATATATATTCGGGTACATAACCAATCAAATGTCAGGTAAAAAAAGTAGAAAATGAAAGTAACATTTTAATTGGTTGTCAATTCCAACACTTCAGATGTGTTTTGTGAAGTAATTTACCTCACGGTATTTAGAGAGGACTACAGGCTAAATGGCTAAATGGAATTCCAATCAAATTTGTGAAAATGGTAGGGATTGGTATGTAGTATGAGCTATTCTATATTTGGTGAAATTGTCTCCAGTGGCTTTTCTGTGAACTACTTTCCCACCTTTTTTGATGGTGCGCTTCCCAGGAAGCGACCCGGTACGCGAACCGGTGAGCGCCCTGGTACGCGAACCTTAAGCGTAACGGGAGTCCACCATTTTGTGTTTCGGTCGAATTATGATACAAGATGGAGGGCAAATAATGTTCAGAATGGGTAGAAGGGGGCACGGTAGACTTATCTTGACCCCCTAGGTTTTGTGAGGGTGGCTGAGGAGGCCCATATGTGTGGAAAAAAAAACATTTTTTTTAAAAATTTCGCGAGGTTAGCTCCCGGTACGCGTACCGGGTAGCGCACCAGGGAGCGTATTTTGTTGAAAATTAGTGAAAATAGTTAGAGTAAAAAAATAATTGTGAGTGATTAGATGTAGGGTAGCTCTGAGAAGAGCTTTTGGGTTTATGGTACATTTATAGTAGGTACCAATGCACATTTTTAAATTCAGAGTGAAAACTCTGTTGCCCTCATCTGAGAAGTGAACTCCATCTCCTCTGTAGATATCTTGCATGTAGTAACGCAAGTTATTGTTGTACAGGGAGCCCATTCCATGGTCTCTCATGTAAGCTGAAACAGATTTGTTTACATGCTTCCTCGACTTCTCAATTTGTGGACAAAATTGGTTTGACCACCTCCATTTCTGTCTTTGGCATATATTTGAATATACCAAGGCAGTCTGAGGAAAAAGTGCCATTAATTGCTCAAAGGTGTCCTTTAAAAGCATTTCCAGACCTACACCAGTCAAAGTGCCCAAGTCATTACCTCCACAGTGCACAATTAACAGGTCAGGTTTTGGCAAATGCATAAAGGTTTTCACCAATGGTATCAATTGGTGACATTTTAATCCTCTCTGGCCAAACCACTTAATTTCCACATCTTGTAAATTGAGGTTAGGTAAATTCCTGCTTTCAACGTACCTTTGAGCCCAGTGAATATAACTATGACCAACAATCCAGACAGAAAACATGGTGAGAGAAGGTTCTCCTGCAGTCAGATGAAGTGTGGCAATGAAATGGCAGTTGAAAAAATGTGAGTTTGAAATGAAAAAAACTGTGGAGTTTCTGTGTTCATGAAGTAGTAACAGTGATTGGTGGATTTTGATTGATGAAAACAGAAAGTTAGGGTGTAGAGATGTGTTCTTTGAAAGATGTATTTTGAGTGGTCAATAAAAAATCATTAAATGAAAGAAAGCACTGGATATGCAGGTGCACTGAGAGTTCAGAGTTCAATTGCAACATTGTTGTGTGAATTTGCAAACACCAGAGTTTCTCCAAGAGGTGGTTGCTATGGAAAATAGGCAGAAAGGGCAGAGGGGGAAGGGTTTTCATTTGAAAAAAAGTGAGGGAAGAGTTTTGATTGGGTGACATGAGAAATATGTGTGAAGAATTACACCATTTCTGTGCTTTTGATAGCTGCAGACTCTGGAGTGCATACCTTTTGCTCTGCTGAAGACAAATTGGTGTGTTTCTTAGACTGTTTTCAAACTCAAAGTATTTGCTAAGGTGAGAAAATATTTCTTTACTTTAGATAGAGAATAGTGTGCTTTAAGGAGAAAATTATGATTTATGTGGCGCAATTTGCTAGTAAATATGCTCTCACATGTGCATGGAAATTTTTGATTTTGAATGTTTTTGTTATATAGCCATGTTAAAAGTGACGCAACCATGCTGGAAAGCCAATCAAAAAATGCTTTCATGTGTTTTAATGACATTTTAAGTCATTTTCTGATGTGCAGTGTTTAGAAATTATGATTTGAAAATCGTTTTTGTGGAAAAGGAATTGTTTTTAAATTCATGACAAGGATATAATGGTGTATGGTTATTTATAAGGCAATTGACTGTCCTTGATGTTATTTTTCTCATTTTAGTGTAAGACCTTTCTCTGTGGCGCAAATTGCTTGTAAATATGCTCTTACATGTGCATGAAAATTTTAATTATCAATGTTTGTGTTACATAGCCATGATAAAAGTGAACCAACCATGCAGGAAAGCCAATAAAAAAACGCTTTCATGTGTTTCAATGACATTTTAAGTCATTTTCTCATGTGCAGTTTTTTGAAATTATGATCTGAAAATCGTTTTTGGGAAAAAGGAATTGTTTTTAAATTCATGAGAAGGACATAATGGTGTATGGTTCTTTATAAGGCAATTGACTGTCCCTGATGTTATTTTTCCCATTTTAATGTCAGACCTTTCTTTGTGGCGCAAATTGCTTGTAAATATGCTCCCACCTGTACATTGAAAATTTTGATTTTGAATGTTTATGTTACATAGCCATGTTAAAAGTGACCCTACCATGCAGGAAAGCCAATCAAAATACGCTTTTATGTGTCTTAAGGACAATTTAAGTAATTTTCCCATGTGTAGTGTTTTGAAGTTATGATTTGAAAATCGTTTTTGAGGTAAAGGAATGTTGTTAAAATTTATGTTCGCCATATGCCCCCAAATTTCTTTCTCAGGGTTGCAGCAGGGTGTTCTTGAGACACCCCTGCACTTTTGGAATAAATTCCTAATTTGTGATGAGCAAATTGTTAATCGCAAATTGCACCTTCATTTATATGAGCCTCCTAGCCCATGGAAATGAATGGGTAATTTGCAATTAGCAATTTTCTCATCGCAAATTTGGAATGGTAAAGAATCGCTATTTATTCCTTAAAATTCGCTTTTTTGGAAATGCAAAATAGTTATATGATACATATGGCGGTTGATGTCTAACAAGATAAGAAGCTTATGGATACATTTATGATGACTGGTGCAATGAAGTAGAAATCACTTACTTCATTGGTAGGCCTTTACAATAAATTATCTCCTCTGTATTCTTCATCAAGCATAACTTTAATCTGCAATCCTGAGTAGGCCTCACCTTAAACAAACCTCTGGATAGGCCACATCTTATTGTCATCCTGATTTAATCATTTATAATTCTAGGGACAGATTTATGATAGGTGTATACCTCTTTTGTGCCACTTAGAAAACATTGTCCATGGGGAAATGACTTAAAATGTCATTAAGACACATGAATGTTTTTTTTTAAAACGTTTGCAATTTTTTTGGGTCACTTTCAACATGGCTATGTGTCTGAAACAGTCAAAATCTAAATTTGCAATGCACTGGTGGGAGCATATTTACAAGGAATGTGCTTCATGGGGAAAGGTCTTATAATGTAATATGGGAAAAATGACATTAGAGATACTGAAATGCCTTATAGAGAAGCATACACCATTATGTCCTTGTCATAAATTTGCAAACCATTACTTTTCCCCAAAAACGATTTTCAAATTATATTTAGAAAACAGTGCACATGTGGAAATTACTTAAAATGTCAATAATTCAAAATTTGTGATTCCTTAAATGCAATGTATAAAAAAAAAATATGTAAAAAATGATATTAAGGATTTGGAAACTACCACCAACTTGTAGTTTGTGGTAATTTGCGAATTCTTTTCAAAAAGCATTTTTTTTTAAAAAAAAAAAAGGTCCCATATGACGCCCATACATGCCATTAGGGCATGTAGGTGTGCCATGTGCTCCCAAATTTCTTTTTCAGGGGTGCAGCAGGGTGTTCTTGAGATACCCCTGCACGCTTGAAAAAAATCCTATTTTGTGATGAGCTAATTGCTAATCACAACTTGCAACATTAATTCCTATGAGCCTCCTAGCCTATGGAAATGAATGGGTAATTTGCAATTAGCAATTTGCTCATTGCAAATTAGGAATAGTAAAGAATCGCTATTTATTCCTTAAAATTTGCTATTTATAATATGTAAAATATTTTGATGATACATATGGCAGTTCATCTGTAACAAGATAAGAAGCTTAGGGATAGATTTATGATGAGGGATGTGACAGTCATCCTGCGCCACTGTTCCGCCACCCATGGTGTGCTGCATTTACAATGCGGCGCAGCATGGGGCAAAAAAGGCACAGATGCGTGACGCATCTGTGCTGTAAAGGTGGCGCATTGCTGGAGTTGTATCGTAAGTGCGATGCAGCTCCAGCAAGGATCAGGGGTGCCCCATCTATACAATGCTGCGTCAAGACCTATGCCAGCTTCAAGCAGGCGCAGGGTTTTGAAGCAGCTTTCTCCTATCTGATTGTAAATGCGGCACACCATGGGTGGTAAAGCAGTGGTGCACATTAACTGGTGCATGCCTGGGGATGTGCCATTTAATATAAATCTGCACTTTAACATTTGAGTATGTGCAGGGGACACAGAGTCGTTGAGGCTTATCCAAGGTTAAGAACAGATGAGTCCTGTTCAGTGAAAAATTAGACATAGGCTTCACCTGCTCAGCATCGCTGGACATGGCTAAATAATAGCTGCAAAATGTTACTCTTGTTAAATAATTTTACTATTATAATCTGTGAGATTTGTCTCTTACTCTGCAACATCTCATTGTTGTTGTCTTTCTTTAAAGATAAAGACAACCTCAACATGAGCGACAATCTGCAATCAGTTGATTTTGACCTCATCATTGAACTTGTAATTGAAACATCAGTGGATGTTGATCCATTGGATGATTTAAATCCTGAGGATGAAGAAGAGCGTGATGAGGATGCAGATTTGTCCGAATTATATGATATAGGATGTAAACCTGACCTGCTTGAGCCTTTGGAATTATAAACATTTATTTTTAAAATTTATAATCAATAAAAAGTAAAAAGGTAAACCGTTTAATTTAAAAATAAAGACACCTTCAAAAACAGGTTATGTGTAGTGTCTTCAATAAAATATTAAAATATGCTCATAAAATTAGATCAGATTCACATATAAAATAGCATAGGTAACATAAATATAAATCTCATTTCTTTTCTGCTATTTCTGTATTGTAAATTTGCAAGGACTAAAAAATCTTCTATTTAAAATGTCAAGTAGTGTGTTATGTTTTTGATCACTATTACTGATTTACTGTTTGATAATAATGTTTAATAACATTTTTATTATATTTTTCCTCAGATTCAACTATGCCTACAAAAATAAGAGAGATGAAGGCTGCAAAACGTCAAAGACAGCAGGAGAAAAAAAAATGCAGCAGTCCTCTAACAAAAAGATTTCTCAAGCGATGAAGAAAGCACCGGGTAAGAGCTCTAAATATTTCATAAAAAATATTTCTAATAAAAAAAATATTAGTACAGAAAATGTTTCAATCCATAACAACACAAGTAAATCAAATGGAAAGAAAAGGACAAATGAAAATGTTACTGCTAGAGCAAGAGATAAATCTGTGCATGATAGTAGAAGGAAACAACAGTTTACGGAGATTCGTAAACGAATGTTCCGTAACAGGATAATTGGCAATTTGTTAAAAAATATTAAGAAAGGTCAACAGAAATTAGTTTTTTATAGGAGAAAAAAAAAAGTTGAGAAAGTTATTGATCAGGCTTTTGAAATTAAACGTAAGTTATTTATTTTGATAATCAATAGAATTAGGAAGCTAAACAAGGCAATTTTTGATTTCAAAAGAAATAGTAGATGGAAGAGAATAGTTAATCGTAGTAATTTTTGTGAAGTTTTTTCTGGAGAATGGATACATAGTTCAAGCTGTGAGGCATTTTTTAATGAAGAGAGTTATTTCCAGGATAATGATTTGGTGCATGCAGTTGACATCAGTGGTCGTGCTTATGAAGTGAAAGATGGTTGTCCAGTTGAAAAAGAAAAACTTGTGACAACAGAGGCAGAAGAGTTGTTAGGTAATGAGGTTTTAGGAAGACGTGCTAAGGGTCCTGTGTACACCTGGAAGTGTAGTAGTATTTGCAGTGTGCGACAGGATTCCATCAATTTGCTTTGTGATTTTGTACGGTCATTTAACAAGAAAAGTTTGAAGCAGAAAATGAGGTTGTTGCAAGAATTAGATCCTTGCAGAGTGAGAGAAGTGACAGGTTTGCATGGTCATTCACTGGCTTGTCTTTCCAGGAGAGTATGCCAGAGTGTTTTTCATCATTTCAGGATGCTAGCAGTGCATCATAACAAAGTGAGGAAGTTAGTTAGACTGTTGTATTATGCTAAGAGTCCAGCAATTATGCTGAAACAATTATGCGCTGCTCTTTTGCATGGTTCTGAAATAGATGTGAGGAATATATGTGAAGAAATTGAGTTTTGTTACTTTGGAAGTAAAGAGGAGAATGTTGAAATTGAGCAAGAAATAGAGGGTCATTTGGAAGATACTGTACATGTTTCCAGTACAGATAATTTCCAGAGGGAAATTGCGACGTTTGACATGAAATCAAGTGAGAGGCCTAATTTCACTTGTGTGTGTTGTCGACGCACTTATTATAAGAATCAGACTAAGTTAGTGGATTTATATGCAAAAAGTGAAAGGGAAAATAATAGTGAATGGAAGGATTTTGCAACATACTTGATGGTAGAAAATTGTTTTGATTTGGGATTGGATCAACGTGTGTGTACTTATTGTTGTAACAAATTAAAACAAAACCAGATGCCTGCTAGAGCAGTTCATAATAATCTGGAATTGGTTGAGATTCCTTCTGAATTGAAGGATTTAAATACTTATGAATCTATTTTGATTCAAAGTATCCATCCCTTTCAGGCTATTGTAAGAATGGAGCCAAAGACAGGGAAATTGCCTCCATCAGATTTACAGAGAGGATTAAAGGGAAGAGTTGTTTATTTGCCTCTAGATTTGAAGAAAAACATTAACACAATTGGAGTAGAAAAAGTGGAAGAGGAACCTCTGGTTATCTTAGTTAATGGGGTTCCGACAAAGAATAAGAAAATATGGCAAGATTTAGTAGATGTTAGGAAAGTTAAAAAGGCAACATTGTATTTGAAAAAAAATAATAAATACTATAAGAATGTATATGTTGCAGAAGAGGAAGTAAGTGAGGAAGAGGATAGCGATTTGTGTGCTGGTCAAATTGAGAAAGTAGAACCCTCTACTAGTGAGGAAATATATGAACATTATAGTGTTCATCCTTTGCATTCAAAGGAAGTCATGGGGAATGCTATTGAGTTGTTTCAAATGAAACAAGCCAAAGGGAGTCCCATTAGTGTTTGGGAGGAAAGTTTGGAAGCTCGGTGTTTCCCACAGCTTTTTCCAACAGGTCAGGGAGGAAGATATGATGAGCGACCTCATCAAATTCCTGCTTCTGAATACCGGACTTTGCGATTGTATGCAGGAGATGCTAGGTTTCGACAATGCATTCCTTATTTGTTTCATCTCCTGTTTGAAAGCGATCTGTCTGGACTGTCATATGCAGTGAACCACATCTTGAAAAGTGGTATACACATGCAAAACATCTCGGCAAGTGATTTTATGGATAAAGTGAATGTCCAAGATAGTATTTTGGATTCTCACCTGATTAATCTCATGGCGTGTCAGCGTGGTACTAATGAGTACTGGTACCGTCGTCATGGTGATTTAAAATGTATGCTGAGGAACTTAGGTACTCCCACATGGTTCCTCACTCTGAGCTGTGCCGAGTATGGCTGGGAAGACTTACTTGAATTTCTACGAGAGGCAAATGCTAACGTAGAAAACATCGAATTCAAGACACCCGGAGAACTGTGCTCTTTGGATCCAGTCAATGTATGTAGGTACTTCAATCATAGATTTGAAGCTATGATGTCTTTCATCATGAATAAGAAGAATCCACCTCTTGGAGAGGTGTTGGATTTCTTCTGGAGAAAGGAGTACCAAGCAAGAGGTGCTCCTCATATACATATGTTGCTGTGGATCAAGGATGCACCTAAATTTGGAACGGATCCAGATGACTCAGTGATGAGTTTCATCCAACAGTATTCTACGTGTGCTGTTCCAAACGCAAAGGAGAAGAAAAGCCTAAGAGAAAAAGTTCTGCGTTTCCAAAGCCATCGATGTGGAAAGTACTGCCGTCGTAAATTCCGAAACAAGGACAAGTTCTACACTAAATGTCGTTTCGGCTTTCCACGACCGGTGATTTCTAAAGGAAGAGTAAACAGTTTGATGTCTTCGCTGCGACACAATGTCATGAAGAAATCACCTAAAAACACTTACAATTTGAAGAGGAACGAAGAGTCCAAGTACATCAACGACTACAACCCGGTGATTTTGTCCATGTGGAATGCTAACATGGATATA
The DNA here is from genome assembly GCF_964261635.1 of Lissotriton helveticus. Lineage (NCBI taxonomy): Eukaryota > Metazoa > Chordata > Amphibia > Caudata > Salamandridae > Lissotriton > Lissotriton helveticus. Next base: position 475,410,211 of record NC_136061.1, on the reverse strand, counting down.
CAGTTTGTGGCTGATAACTGTATGGCTGTGGCTCGGTATGTGACGTCTTACATCACCAAAAAAGAGAAGACAGAATTGAAGGATATGTGGGAGGACATTTCCCATGAAAAGAGCCTCAGCAAGAAGTTGTACAGTTTCAGTCTGAAGATGTTGTCGCATCGAGAAATCGGAGCGTACGAATGTTCTGACCTGTTGTCTTCAGCAAGTCTCTATGCCAAGTCCAGGAGTATCGTTTGGGCGAGTCTTGGTCTTGCTGCAACGCGTAATCGAGTTCTCAAACCTGTGCGGGAAATTGAGTATTTGGCGGAAAAGGAGCCAAACAGTACCGACATTTTGAAGACAAACATGTTGGATACATATTATCCAAATCGAAGCAGTCACCTAGAGAATGTTTGTCTGTATGAGGTTCTGCAAAATTACATGTTCAAGAGGAACATCAAAGAAGATACTGAGAAAGGAGTGTATGCTGTAATAGGAAGTGAGGGATGTCTGGTGAAGCAAAGAAAATGCCACTTGATAAACCATCGAAAATTGAGTGGCGAATCTCCTGAAAAAAAGGAGTTTTTCTATTTAGCACTTTTGCAACTTTTCAAGCCTTGGCGTGCAGAAGAGGAACTGCTTGGAGATTTCCTCTGTTATGAAGACTCTTTCAATGCCGCCAAGGAGACCATAGAATGTCCTGCTTTTCCCAAATATGTAGAAATGTTGAATGCGGAAATTGAGCAGGAAGCAACGATTGCAGCCGAGATTGCCAGAGACAGTTCTCAGGACAGTCAGAGTTCTGCTTCATTGAGTCAGGATCCACTAGGAGGACCTCCTATTGAAAATGAAGCTGCCACTGCTATGAATGAGGTGGAAAGAGCCATGGCACATGCTCAAGAGGATGCGGTTAACTTAGAAGAGTTGGAAAGGCAACTCAACGTTGAGCAGAGGAAAATATATGACGAAGTTACCATGCAAATTGATCATGGATTAAGTCATGATAAGAAAGAGTGCTCATGTACGTCGTTGAAGCCTGTCCGACTGTACGTGAGTGGAGAAGCGGGAACTGGAAAAAGTTTCCTCATTAAAGCAATTTCATGCTATTTGCAGGAAAGGACAGAGTCATCGCTGTCTTGTGTTGTCACTGCTCCAACTGGACTGGCAGCACATAATATTAAAGGGATTACTTTACATCGTTTACTGATGCTGCCAGTGGAGCATGACAACAAATTAGAATATCACAAGCTATCTGGAGATGCTTGTTTTGAAGTTTCAAGAATCTTGAGGAAAATGAAACTTCTTATCATTGACGAAGTAAGCATGGTTTCCAATGTCATGCTTGCCTTTGTGCATTTGAGGATGCAAGAAGTTCTCAAAACAGAGTATGATGTGTTATTTGGTGGCAAACACATCATTGTTTTCGGAGATCTTCTGCAGCTGACACCAGTGAAAGGGCAACCTGTGTTCAAAATGCTCACGCATGAAGATACCAGGAAGTGCCTAGGCAGCATTGGCAACGTCAATATATGGTTAAACTTCAATTATGCTGAACTGCATGAAAATATGCGTCAGGCAAAGGATGAAGTTTACAAGACTATTCTACAAGATGTTAGAATTGGAAAAGTGACCGAGCATGGGAAAGAAGCTTTACATGCACGATTACTGTCAAATTTATATCCAGAACAAGATGTTGTGCCTGAGAATATTTTTCAGAAAATTACTGATAAGAAATCTGGAATATGTTTGATGCCAACTCTTGCAGAATGTGCCAAATTTAACAACAAAATGTTGCATTTAGAAAAGCAAGAGATTGTGAAAGTGGAAGCTATTGATAGAGTAGAGCATATGGGATCAACAATTATTTTGTCTGAGAATCTGAAATCAAAATTGGATTCATTAGAGAAGACTATATCTAAAACTGCAGGTTTTGAAAAGACTCTGAATGTGTGCTTGAACTGCCGTATAATTTTAAGAAGGAATTTACATGTTGAAAGAGGTCTGGTAAATGGATCAATGGGTAATGTTGTTGATTTTGTGAAATACAGAAATAGAGATGGAATTGAATTTTTAAAAATTAAATTTGATGGCATTGAGGAAGTACAGCTAATTGCTCGTTGTTCTGCTAGATTTTTGCTTGTAAAAGACTTATATGTTCGCCGTAAGCAGTTCCCTGTTTGCTTGGCATATGCGGTGACAATTCATAAATCGCAAGGTTTAAGTGTAGACACTGCATTGGTGAATATTGGCAGTTCTGTGTTCAAGGAGGGTATGGCATATGTGGCATTGTCACGAGTTAGAACTTTATCGGGATTGTACTTGATTGAGTGTGATGTCAGAAACATTTGTGCAGATCTAGATTGTGTTAAGGAATACAATAGGTTAAGAAGAGAGTATGCGCCACATTTGCCTCAGTTTCCTTTGTTTGAGAAACGTCTGGTAGGCCGGAAACGAAGAAATGAGAACAATACTGGGGAGGTTGTAGCAAAAAGACAAAAAGTGAATGAACCTAAAATTACAAGCAGAAACAAAGAGGATTTTGTTGAAGATGTTGTTGGTTTTCAGTTTGAAAACAGTTCTGGTGTCAACTGCTATGCTAATGTAGTAATTAATGTTTTGTTTTCTCTAAAAAATGTAAAAGAAGAGATTGTGGTCAATTCTGATCAAAGATTTTGCAGTTTGTTGAATTCTGTGTTAGAGAAATGTAGCACAGATAGAACAAAAATAGAAAGTGTGTCTGAAATTCGAAACCTGTTAGACAGATGTTCAGGGCAAACACAATTCTCTCAAAATATTCAGCAAGATTGTCAGGAGTTTTTAATGTATATGCTTGATGTATTACATGCTGAAGGTGTAGATGTAGATCAGCTGTTTGGGCTTTCTTATCAATGGCAGCATGACTGCGAGAACTGTATGGTATCAAGTACTACTAGTGTAGACTCAGAAAGATTTATATATTTAACTTTGCCAGACAGTAAATCAGTCTCCTTTAATAAGCTAGTAAAAGCTGCTAATCACAGCATGGAGTGTAGCCAATGTAAATCTGAAATGATGTCCACATTATTTATACGAACATATGGCCAGTACGTCATTTTAATGTTCCAACGATGTAGGCCTGATGGAACAAAATTGACAACTTTAATAAAAAATTTTGTAGCTTCGCAGTTGTCAATATCAGGAAGGACTTTTGTAACTACAGCAATTATATATCATGACGGCCCTTCAATATCATCAGGACATTACACAGCTTATTTAAAGTCTAGAAATGGCTGGTCATTCTGCAATGATTCTGTTTTAATTTTCAAAAAAAAATTGCCGTATGACCTTAAAAACTCTTACCTGGTGTTTTTAAAACCAAAATTTTAGGAAAATAATCTCGGGATATGATCTGTGGAATTTCAAGAAGTTCTAATGGCTCCTACACAATTTGGCCTTGAGGATAAGTGTAGTTCAGAGACATAACTTCTAATCAAAGGATTGGACATCATGGAGATGTATGTGCACTTTAAATGAGTTCAGAAAAACTGTTTCTTTTCATAAGCTAATTGAAGCAGCCAATCAAAACATGGAGTAGAGGGAATGTAAGTCTGCAATGCTGTCTACTGTTTTACATTGCTTTGTGATTAAAAGTGATGTAGAGAATTAAATAATTGTAGTACTCATAGAGGTAGTGTAAGTCTGCTTCATATTAAGCAGTATCAGTGTCATAGGAAATGTAGAACATGACTGACCAAGAAGGGGAAGATATTACTATTCCAGGATTGTGAAAATGATCTTCAACATTTTAATTCTGAAAGTTGCGGAAATGCCAAATGATGGGATTGGCTTACAAGAAATCCAAGAGTTATAAATATCTCTGACTAGATTTGGCCTTGTGGAAAATAGTGGTAGAGAGCAAGAAGTCATTTATTGCATGTAACGTGTTTTTAAAAACGATGGAGGTTTTCTTTCAGAAAGTGGTGGGCTGAAAGTAATAACAGCACAAAAGAGTGTAAGCTGTTCATAGGACATCCTTGGACGTCATGGAAAGTAAGTTAACTTTAAGGAGTTCTGAATTTTATTTTCTGATGTTGTATGGGTTTTTTAAACACAATCATTTTGATTGTGTTTTTTTTTCCCCGCTGTTACATGATGAATACCTTCAAGTCACTGTTTTTAGTGAATTTTGATACATTCTGAGAACAGCAAAAATAAACCATTTAACATGTATAATTAATTCTGTACTGTTTGCATTTATGATGTATATGTAGAACTGTGTAGGAGGCATGGAGAAGGTGAGTTTTCTGTAAGTGTTAAATTTATTGTATGCAGTGCTGCACTTCTACGTATTCTTTCATATGCTGGACTACATCTGCACAATGAGATACCTAAGCAAAGGAAACACAAGTGATGTGATTGTGAAATGAGCAAAATAAATTGCACATATTTCAATTACATCACCTGAGTTTCCTATCATTACGAATCACATTGTGCAGATCAAGTTTAGGTCTGTCCAGGGAAACATAGGAGGTTTCTACTTTGTTGAAGAGTGCAGTGGACATGACTCACTTCATTAGTAGACTTTCACAGATATTATCTCCTCTGTACACTTCAACAAGTGTAAATCTCATCTTGAACTCTGAGTAGGCCTCACCTCAAACAAATCTCTGGATAGGAGACATGTTATTGGCATACTGAAGCGACACTTTTCTGAAACAAGAGCAATGCAAAAGATGCACCATGTTTTAAGATAGGCCTCACTTCATCTGCATCAAGATACTGTTAGTTTAAAATGTATATCTTTAGCATTGTGTAGAGGACCTGGAGAAGCAGAAGCTTCTGTCAGTGTCAAAGTTGTTGAAAAACTATTTGTCCTTCAATATTTTCCCTTGTCGTTTGTAATTTTTAAATACATATTTTAATTTTTTTCAAATGTTGGTTCTCTCTTTCACAGATTGAAAGTATAGAAATAAAATGTGATTAATTTAACGGCAATTACAAGGTAAATAGTTGTACTCTTTTCGTTACATTTCTATCACATTCACCTACTATTAGATCCACTGCTTCACTTCTTTAATCCTCAGTTTCCTGCCTTTGCTACTTTCCTCATTCCTTTCTCTATTACCTATTTACTCAACTCCTTCCACTCTTTTTCTCAGTCCCTCTGTTCTCATAGTTCCTCAGTCTTGTTCACTCACTCCATCTCTATTACTCTTAGTGTCTGTGAATTACTTTCCCAACTTTTTTTTTTTGGGGACCGCTTCCTGGGAAGTTGCCCGGTTCGCAAACCAGCAGCGTTATGGCAGTCCACCATTTTGTGTTTCGTTCGAATCAAGATACAAGATGGAGGGCAAATAATGTTCAGAATAGGTAGAAGGGGGCACGGTAGATGTATCTTGACCCCCTTGGTTTTCTGAGGGTGGCTGAGGAGGACCATAGTTCTTCACTCTTGTTCACTCTCTCTGTTTCTATTAATGTCACTGTTTATGACTGATCAAAAAAATGTTTTTTAAAAAAGAACAGTAACTATAAGGGAAGGAAATAGACAGTTATGTTAAAAGAAAGACAGCTATAGGGAGTAAACTAACGATACTGTTACCTACAATCCACTGCTGTTGATGTTACTGACCATGTCATGAATGATGTAATTATGTGACATCATCAACAGTGGATTGTAGGTAACAGTATCTTTAGTTTACTCCCTAGAGCTGTCTTTCTTTTAACATAACTGTGTATTTCCTTCCCTTATAGTTACTGTTCTTTTTTAAAAAATATTTTTTTGGTTAGCTTTTGGTACGCGTACCGGGTAGCGCTCCGGGAGCGAACTAAGAGAAATACAGGTTGGCAGAGTTCCAAATATTCTACCAATTTTTTTATAATGGGGAGTTAGTTCTGAAAAGAACTTTTTTTTTTATGTTTTTGTTGTTTTATATTTTTTTTAGTATTTTTTGAACATTTTTTTACTTTTTTTGTATTTTCTGAACGTTTTTAAAAAAAATTTGGTTTTTTTGGGGGGGGGGGAAACAAAAACGATCCATTATAAAGGGCTCAACAGGAGCAAAAAAAAAAAAAGAATTTATTTTTTGGTGCGTCTTGTGCAAACATTAATATGATTTTGAATTGCTCGCAAAATCAAAGTGATGCTACTTTCTCTGTAGCAGATGAAAGCGCCACATTCCACGCACACTTGTTTTACGTGCCCAAACAACATTTGGATGTTTGCAATCACCTCCCTCGCCTCTGGTCCCGACACCTCTGGAACCACCGATCTTCTTGCCATTTGGAGGGGATTTTGTTGTTGGTCACGTAGCTGGGCAGCACTATAGTTATTTGGGTGCCACCTACTCATATGCCGATGCATAGTATGATTGCCATAACTATATTTTTTATCAGTGCCCCTTGACAATCTGTCACCGCATATGCGGCAAAACACGTAACGAGCATTCACTTTCTTTTGCCCCTCAGGAATTCTGTAGAATTGCCAGATATAATTCTCCTGTCGATTGTACCTCCTGGGCTCCTCTGGCAAAAACTCATGCTCTTCCTCCTCTTCCTCCTCTTCCTGTTCTTCCTCTTCTTGCAGAATTACTTCTGCAGGTGGTCCTCTCTTTCTTGGATTTGGTGGAGGTGGTGGGCTAGCACCAGCTGAAGCTACTAATGAAGCCATCACAAAGTCTCAATAAAGGGTCTTTCTCTCACCAAGATGAAAGTCAGAGTGATGAAAGAAGGAGGGGTTTTCATCATTTGGGAAAAACAAAAGTTCTAAACCAATGAAAAGTGTCCATTTTAGATCACATGACCTTGTATTACATCATTAGGAAACCAAAAGTGAAATGAACCAATGAAAAGTGTTATTATCGAGTCACATGACCTGCTATGTTTACATTACGCGGTCGGCGCCGCGCCGCGGATCGCTTCCGGTTCGCGTACCGCTGCGCTTCCGGGTACGCGAACGTAGCACGTAATATGACGTATTACGCGAGAACGCGAAACGTCATGCTGACGCGAAGCGTCGCGATGTTGTTTTGTAACGCGAGAGGTGCGCTAAAGGAACGTTTACCAGTTCGCGTACCGGGTCGCGCCTCCGGATTGAGCTAACGGGAAGCTAACCGGTACGCGTACTGGGAGCGAAACAAAAAAAATACAAAAAAAATTGTATAAAAAACATGTAAAAAATATTTTTCTTTTTAAAGAATAATACATTGTAAAGGTTTTGATATTAGCTATTAAAAAACCAATGAAATTCACTGAAAAAACCATAGGTTATAGACCATATATAGTTAGGAATTAGCATTTACAAAACCTTAAAAATTCACTGAAAAAACCATAGGTTATAGACCATATATAGTTAGGGATTAGCATTTAAAAAACCTTATTTTACTCACACAAAACCATTGAAATTCCATATATAGTTAGTTGTACTAACTATATATCACGCACCCGCAATCCACTGCTGATGATGTCACATATTACATCATTCATGACATGGTCAGTGACATCACTGATGACATCACTGATGACATCTCAAATGACATCACTGATGACATCACTGATGACATCTCAAATGACATCACTGATGACATCACTGATGACATCTCAAATGACATTACTGATGACATCACTGTTGTGATAATACGATGAACCTCTTCAGACTCTAATATAACCTTAGATACACTCAGTGTAAACACAGACTCACAGATTGTCACTCATCCATGAAGTTACACACACACCTAGACAGTCATGCAAACAATCAATCACACCTCCATTTCCTTAACTATACAGTTAAACACACCTTACTTACTTATTCAAACAAATACTAAAACATATTTACTCACTTATACAATCCTGGATACAAGTTCACAATGATCCATACAGCCACTCACACATTCACTGGCTCTTATGCACAGTTATTTATATATGTCAACTCTCACATGTACTGTATTTTACATATGTACTTAATTTGACATGTAGCACTGAGATATCTATTCACTCACCAATACAGTCATGCACACAGTCAACCGCCCATACAGCTGTTTCCAACATGCACTTTTGAACCCATACATCTATGCACAGAGTCATACACTTCCCAGCCACTCACACACACACTCAGTCTCCCATACAAATGCTTGGGCAACCAATCAATAACCTATATAGTTACTCATATAGCTACTGATCAACACATGCAGCAGTTTACAGAACAACAGACATAATGATGCACAAATTAAGACAGTTTAGTCACTAACCCATGCACTCAGTGAGACACATTTAATCACTCACTCATACAGTCAGTCACGCACCTACTAAATCCTTCATCCAGACACTTCTACATCTACTCATTCTTCAATATGTAAAACATATTTAAACTTTACAGAAACACACAGTCACTGGATGATGTCATCAGTGATGTCATCAGTGATGTCATTTGAGATGTCATCAGTGATGTCATCAGTGATGTCACTGACCATGTCATGAATGATGTAATATGTGACATCATCAGCAGTGGATTGCGGGTGCATGATATATAGTTAGTACAACTAACTATATATGGAATTTCAATGGTTTTGTGTGAGTAAAATAAGGTTTTTTAAATGCTAATCCCTAACTATATATGGTCTATAACCTATGGTTTTTTCAGTGAATATATATATATATATTACCTACTGGCGGTCGCCAGTAGGTATATATAGTTAGGATTTTTTCCCTATGGGATTTTTGAAAATTCGATGTCTAATAACTTTGGCGTTTGTGGACGGAATTGGCTGAAATTTCCAGGAAAATGGAACATTTTGTTCCTGAGTGGCCCCTAAAAATTTGGGGGGGGTTCCTCAAGGGGGGCCGAGAAAAAAGGGGGGTCCCAAAACGTGTTTTTCCAATGTTAATTTCCATAGGGCGGTTGGCCTCACTTTTAGCCCGAACGGCTGAATGGATTTGCACGAAACTTGGCAAAATTGTAGGGACTGTTAGCCCGATGTGCCTTTGCTAGGTCTCAATATATGTGCTCCAGTGGATTTTGAGAAATTAACATTAAAAAAAAGATATATATCTGTAAGCGCGCTCTGGGCAGCGCTCCGGTTCGCGTACTTGACGCGTAACGGAACTTCGCGAAGCGAAGCTGATTGGCTCTCCGGTGTCTGTCAACATTCTAAACAGTCCGGAGCGGCCGCCATCTTGTCTCTCGGTAGGATCGAGAGACAAGAGGAGGCCAAAACAAAGGGGGAAATGACCATAAGGGGGCATAGTAGATCCTCCCTGACCCCCTAGGTTTGATGTGGAGGCTTTAAAAGGGCCCCGCAGGGCAAAAAAAAAAAAAAATCTTTTTTTTTGTGTGGGGAGCGCCCGGTTCGCGAACCGGGAAGCGTTCTGGGGAGCGTACTATAAGGAAAAAAGAATGATAGACTTTTCAAATACTGTATGTTAATTGATTGTTGGTTTTGTTGATTATTTTTTAATTTCTTTATTTTTTAAGCAATTATTTATTATTGTGATTGTGTTTCAAAATGTAATAAACTTTCTAACATTTCACTGTCTGAAATGTCATTATTTTCATTGAACATAGTTTGTAATCTCTGAGGGTGTAAAATGTCCTCATTTTGAAGGAGGTCATCTACTGCTTGCACACATTGCAGTAGTTCTTGGTCCCAAGTTTCATCCATAAATTCTATATACTTTGGATCAATTATTTCTTGGCTGCTCTCTTGCAGGACAATTTGAAATGAAACTTTGTGTTCGCCTTCCATTTTGCCTGAAATTTGGATAAAAAAAATATATATTAGTAGAGATAGGGCACTGTTGGGATTAATTTTAGATAGGCAGTTTTTATCAGTGAATTTATCTTTGGGCAGTGTATAGTATCAGAGTGGAAGTAGGAATATAAAAAAGTGTATGTGATTTAACGTAATTTCATAATTATACAAGAGAAACCTAACTCCATCCATAACTATAACAGAGAAGTCTATCTAAATCTATAACTACTACAGAGGGATAGTATATAACTATCAGAAAAAGTTTACCATATTAACTTATAGTGCACAATATACTTCAGTTTTTAAAATAACAACTTACCTTTACAAAGAAGTTGAAGTGATTAGTGAAAATCCAATTGAAATGTACACCAGGAAGTAGTAGTCAAAATGGCTGTGTTTCCTTCTCTTCCTTTATATATATTCAGGTACATAACCAATCAAATGTCAGGTAAAAAAAAATAGAAAATGAAAGTAACATTTTAATTGGTTGTCAATTCCAACACTTCAGATGTGTTTTGTGAAGTAATTTACCTCAGGGTATTTAGAGAGGTCTACAGGCTAAATGGCTAAATGGAATTTCAACCAAATTTGTGAAAATGGTAGGGATTGGTATGTAGTATGAGGAAATCTATATTTGGTGAAAGTGTCTCAAGGGTTTCTTCTGTAAATTACTATCCCACCTTTTTTAATGGAGCGCTTCCCGGGGAGCGCCCCGGTACGCGAACTGGCGAGCGCCCCGGTACGCGAACCTTAAGCGTTACGGGAGTCCCCCATTTTGTGTTTCGGTCGAATTAAGATACAAGATGGAGGGCACATAATGTTCAGAATGGGTAGAAGGGGACATGATAGACGTATTTTGACCCCCTAGGTTTTCTGAGGATGGCTGAGGAGGCTTATATGTGCGAAAAAAAACATTTTTTTTAAAAATTTCGCGAGGTTAGCTTCCGGTTCGCGTACCGGGTAGCGCCCCGGGGAGCGTACTTTGTTGAAAATTAGTGAAAAAAGTTAGAGAAAAATAATAATTGTGAGTGATCAGATGTAGGGTAGCTCTGAGAAGAGCTTTTGGGTTTATGGTACATTTAGGTACTTATAAGTAGGTACCAATGCACAGTCTTAAATTCAGAATGAAAATTCTGTTGCCCTCATCTGAGAAGTGAACTCCATCTCCTCTGTAGATATCTTGCATGTAGTAACGCAAGTTATTGTTGTACATGGAGCCCATTCCATGGTCTCTCATGTAAGCTGAAACAGATTTGTTTACATGCTTCCTCGACTTCTCAATTTGTGGACAAAATTGGTTTGACCACCTCCATTTCTGTCTTTGGCATATATTTGAATATACCAAGGCAGTTTGAGGAAAAAGTGCCATCAATTGCTCAAAGGTGTCCTTTAAAAGCATTTCCAGACCTACCCCAGTCAAAGTGCCCAAATCATTACCTCCACAGTGCACAATTAACAGGTCAGGTTTTGGCAAATGCATAAAGGTTTTCACCAATGGTATCAATTGGTGACATTTTAATCCTCTGTGGCCAAACCACTTAATTTCCACATCTTGTAAATTGAGGTTAGGTAAATTTCTGTTCTCAGCATACCTCTGAGCCCAATAGATGTAACTATGTCCAACAATCCAGACAGAAAACATGGTGAGAGAAGGTTCTGCTGCAGTCAGATGAAGTGTGGCAATGAAATGGCAGTTGAAAAAATAAGAGTTTAAAATGAAAAAAACTGTGGAGTTTCTGTGTTAATGAAGCAGTAACAGTGATTGGTGGATTTTGATTGCTGAAAACAGAAAGTTAGGGTGCATGGATGAGTTCTTTGAAAGATGTATTTTGAGTGGTCAAGAAAAAATCATTAAATGAAAGATTGCACTGGATATGCAGGTGCACTGAGAGTTCAGAGTTCAATTGAAACATTGTTGTGTGAACTTGCAAACACCAGAGGTCTTCCAAGAGGTGGTTCCTATGCAAAAAAGGCAGAGAGGGCAGAGGGGGGAAGGGTTCTGATTTGAAAAAAGTGAGGGAAGAGTTTTGATTGGGTGACATGAGAGATATGAGTGAAGAATTACAGCATTTCTGTGCTTTTGATAGCTGCAGACTCTGGAGTGCATACCTTTTGCTCTGCTGAAGACAAATTGGTGTGTTTCTGAGACTGTTTTGAAACTCATAAAGTATTTGCTAAGGTGAGAAAATATTTATTTAATTTAGATAGAGAATAGTGTGCTTTAAGGAGAAAATTATGAAGAAAGTTGTGTTTTTCAAATGTTGCTTTGTCTCAAGTGTTTTACAAATAGATTTTGTTTCTTTGAGAAATTGTAATTGGAGAAAATGTGAAGTATTAGTACTGACAGGGTGTTTTTTTGCATAGGAGCTGTGGAGTGTTTTCAAATTATGACTTGAAAATAGTTTTTGAGGAAAAGGAATGGTTTTAAAATTTATGACAAGGACATAATGGTGTATGCTTCTTTATAAGGCATTTGAGTGTCGCTGATGTTATTTTTCCCATTTTAATGTAAGACCTTTCCCTGTGGAGCAAATTGCTTGTAAATATGCTCCCACCTGTGCATGGCAAATTTAGATTTTGAATGTTTGCGTTACATAGCCATGTTAAAAGTGACCCAAACATGCTGCAAAGGCAATCAAAAAACGCTTTCATGTGTCTTAAGGACATTTTAAGTCATTTCCCCATGTGCAGTGTTTTCAAATTATGACTTGAAAATCGTTTTTGGGGAAAAGGAATGGTTTTAAAATTTATGACAAGGACATAATGGTGTATGCTTCTTTATAAGGCATTTCAGTGTCTCTGATGTTATTTTTCCCATATTAAATGAAAAGACCTTTCCCCGTGGAGCAAATTCCTTGTAAATATGCTCCCACCTGTGCATGGTAAATTTAGATTTTGATTGTTTGAGTTACATAGCCATGTTAAAAGTGACCCAAAAAAGTTGCAAAGGCTTTAAAAAAACACTTTCATGTGTCTTAAGGACATTTTAAGTCATTTCCACGTGGGCAGTGTTTTCAAATTATGACTTGAAAATCGTTTTTGAGGTAAAGGAATGTTTTTAAAATTTATGTGCGCCATATGCCCCCAAATTTCTTTTTCAGGGGTGCAGCAGGGTGTTCTTGAGACACCCCTGTACCCTTGGAAAAATTCCTAATTTGCGATGAGCTAATTGCTAATCGCAAATTGCACCTTCATTCCTATGGGCCTCCTGGCCCATGGAAATGAATGGGTAATTTGCAATTAGCAATTTGCTCATCGCAAATTAGGAATGGTAAAGAATCGCTATTTATTCCTTAAAATTCGCTATTTAGGAAATGCAAAATAGTTTGATGATACATATGGCGGGTCATCTCTAACAAGATAAGAAGCTTAGGGATAGATTTATGATGACTGGCGCAATGAGGTGGACATCACTTACTTCATTGGTAGGCCTTTACATGTATTATCTCCTCTGTATTCTTCAACAAGCGTAACTTTGATCTGGAACCCTGAGTAGGCCTCACCTTAAACAAACCTCTGGATAGGCCACACCTTATCGTCATCCTGAATTAATCATTTAAAATGCTAGGGACAGATTTGTGATAGGTGTATGCCTCTTTTGCGCCACTGTGCGTCACTTTTGTGATGCAGCGGCGGTGCAAAAGATTTGCTATGAGGCGACAAAATTACAAAATGATGCATTTAGGCAGATGTGTCATGCTGTAAAAAAAACGTGCCACATGAAACCGATGCAGCAGTGATGCAAAAGATGCACCATGTTGCAAGACAGGCCTCACTTGGGGCCATATGTATCAAGCTAATTAGCATTCGCAAAGGCCGAAATTCTGCGAATTTCGGCCTTTGCGAATGCGAATTCGACAAATGGTATGTATCAAACAAGTTTGATGCAAAATAAGGAATAGCAAAATTTGCTATTCCTTATTTTGCGATTGCACTTAAGGATTTGCAAATTTTGCGATTCCTTAAATGCAATGTATCAAACAAAAAATATGCAAAAAATGCCATTAAGGATTTGCAAATTACCACCAACTTCTAGTTGGTGGTAATTTGCAAATTCTTTTCAAAAAGCTTTTTTTCCAAAAAACAAAAGGTGCCATATGACACCCATACATGCCCTTAGGGCATGTATGTGCGCCATATGCCCCCAAATTTCTTTTTCAGGAGTGCAGCAGGGTGTTCTTGAGACACCCCTGCACCCTTGGAAAAATTCCTAATTTGCGATGAGCTAATTGCTAATCGCAAATTGCACCTTCATTCCTATAGGCCTCCTGGCCCATGGAAATGAATGGGTAATTTGCAATTAGCAATTTGCTCATCGCAAATTAGGAATGGTAAAGAATCGCTATTTATTCCTTAAAATTTGCTATTTAGGAAATGCAAAATAGTTTGATGATACATATGGCGGTTCATCTCTAACAAGATAAGAAGCTTAGGGATAGATTTATGATGACTGGCGCAATGAAGTGGACATCACTTACTTCATTGGTAGGCCTTTACATGTATTATCTCCTCTGTATTCTTCAACAAGCGTAACTTTGATCTGCAACCCTGAGTAGGCCTCACCTTAAACAAACCTCTGGATAGGCCACACCTTATCGTCATCCTGAATTAATCATTTAAAATGCTAGGGACAGATTTATGATAGGTGTATGCCTCTTTTGCGCCACTGTGCGTCACTTTTGTGATGCAGCGGCGGTGCAAAAGATTTGCTATGAGGCGACAAAATTACAAATTGATGCATTTAGGCAGATGTGTCATGCTGTAAATAAACCGTGCCACATGAAACCGATGCAGCAGTGATGCAAAAGATGCACCATGTTGCAAGACAGGCCTCACTTGGGGCCATATGTATCAAGCTAATTAGCATTCGCAAAGGCAGAAATTCTGCGAATTTCGGCCTTTGCAAATGCTAATTAGACAAATGGTATGTATCAAACAAGTTTGATGCAAAATAAGGAATAGCAAAATTTGCTATTCCTTATTTTGCGATTGCACTTAAGGATTTGCAAATTTTGAGATTCCTTAAATGCAATGTATCAAACAAAAAATATGCAAATAATGCCATTAAGGATTTGCAAATTACCACCAACTTCTAGATGGTGGTAATTTGCAAATTCTTTTCAAAAAGCTTTTTTTCCAAAAAACAAAAGGTGCCATATGACGCCCATACATGCCCTTAGGGCATGTATGTGCGCCATATGCCCCCAAATTTCTTTTTCAGGGGTGCAGCAGGGTGTTCTTGAGACAACCCTGCACCCTTGGAAAAATTCCTAATTTGCGATGAGCTAATTGCTAATCGCAAATTGCACCTTCATTCCTATGGGCCTCCTGGCCCATGGAAATGAATGGGTAATTTGCAATTAGCAATTTGCTCATCGCAAATTAGGAATGGTAAAGAATCGCTATTTATTCCTTAAAATTCGCTATTTAGGAAATGCAAAATAGTTTGATGATACATATGGCGGTTCATCTCTAACAAGATAAGAAGCTTAGGGATAGATTTATGATGACTGGCGCATCACCAGGGATGTGCCAGTCATCCTGCGCCGCTGTTCCGCCACCCATGGTGTGCTGCATTTACAATGCGGCGCACCATGGGGCAAAAACGGCACAGATGCGTGACGCATCTGTGCCGTAAAGGTGGCGCATTGCTGGAGTTGTATCGCAAGTGCGATGCAGCTCCAGCAAGGCTCAGGGGTGCCCCATCTCCACAATGCTGCGTCAAGACCTATGCCTGCTTCAAGCAGGCGCAGGGTTTTGACGCAGCTTTGTCCTATCTGATTGTAAATGCGGCACACCATGGGTGGCAGAGCAGCGGTGCACGTTAACTGGTGCATCCCTGGGGATGTGCCAGTTAACATAAATCTGCCCCTTTACATTTAAGTATGTGCAGGGGACACAGAGTCGGTGAGGCTTATCCAAGGTTAAGAAGAGATGAGTTCTGTTCACTGAAAAATTGGACATAGGCTTCACCTCCTCAGCATCGCTGGACATGGCTAAATAATAGCTGCAAAATGTTACTCTTGTTAAACAATGTTACTATTATAATCTCTGAGATTTGTCTCTTACTCTGCAACATCTCATTGTTGTTGTCTTTCTTTAAAGATAAAGACAACATCAACATGAGCGACAATCAGCAATCAGTTGATTTCGACCTCATCATTGAACTCGTAATTGAAACATCAGTGGATGTTGATCCCTTGGATGATTTAAATCCTGAGGATGAAGAAGAACGTGATGAGGATGCAGATTTGTCAGAATTGTATGACATAGGATGGGAAGCTGACGTGCTTGAGCCTATGGAACTATAAACATTTAAAAATAAAGACACCTTCAAAAACAGGTTATGTGTAGTGTCTTCAATAAAATATTAAAATATGCTCATAAAATTAGATCAGATTCACATATAAAACAGCACAGGTAAAATGAATATAAATTCCATTTCTTTTCTGCTATTTCTGTATTCTAAATTTGCCAAGCACTAAAAAATCTTCTATGTAAAAATGTCAAGTAGTGTGTTAAGTTTTTGATGACTGTTATTGATTTACTGTTGGGTAATAGTGGTTAATAAAAAATTTTATTATATTTTACCACAGATTCAACTGCAGATCATTTCAAGATTTCAGCATGCCAACCAAAGAAAGACTGAGAAAGGCTGCAAAACGTCAAAGACAGCAGGTCAATGAAAAAAAGCAGCAGTCCTCTAACAAAAAGATTTGTCAAGTCACCAAGAAAGCACCGGGTAAGAGTACAAAAACATTCATAAGAAATATCTGTAGTAAAAAAAATATTACTACAGAAAATGTTTCAGTCCAGAAAAAGAGAAGCAATTCAAACGGAAAGGAAAGGCCAATGAAAAATGTTACTGCTAGAGCAAGAGATAACTCTGTGCATGATAGTAGAAGGAAACAACAGTTTAGGGACATTCGTAAACGAATGTTCCGCAACAGGATAATTGGCAATTTGTTAAAAAATATTAAGAAAGGTCAACAGAAAGTGGTTTTTTATAAGAGAAAAAAAATAGTTGAGAAAGTTATTGATCAGGCATTTGAAATTAAACGTAAGTTATTTATTTTGATAATCAATAGAATTAGGAAGCTAAACAAGGCAATTTATGATTTCAAAAGAAATAGTAGATGGAAGAGAATAGTTAATCGTAGTAATTTTTGTGAAGTTTTTTCTGGAGAATGGATGCATAGTTCAAGCTGTGAGGCATTTTTTAATGAGGAGAGTTATTTCCAGGATAATGATTTGGTGCATGCAGTTGACACCAGTGGTCGAGCTTATGAAGTGAAAGATGGTTGTCCAGTTGAAAAAGAAAAACTTGTGACAGCAGAGATAGAAGAGGTGTTAGGTAATGAGGTTTTAGGAAGACGTCCTAAGGGTCCTGTGTACACCTGGAAGTGTAGTAGTATTTGCAGTGTGCGACAGGATTCCATCAATTTGCTTTGTGATTTTGTACGGTCATTTAATAAGAAAAGTTTGAAGCAGAAAATGAAGTTGTTGCAAGAATTAGATCCTTGCAGAGTGAGAGAAGTGACAGGTTTGCATTGTCATTCACTGGCTTGTCTTTCCAGGAGAGTATGCCAGAGTGTTTTTCATCATTTCAGGATGCTAGCAGTGCATCATAATAAAGTGAGGAAATTAGTTAGAATGTTGTATTATGCTAAGAGTCCAGCAATTATGCTTAAACAATTATGCGCTGCTCTTTTGCATGGTTCTGAAATAGATGTGAAGAATATATGTGAAGAAATTGAGTTTTGTTACTTTGGAAGTAAAGAGGAGAATGTTGAAATTGACCAAGAAGAAGAGGGTAATGTGGAAGATAGTGTACAGGTTTCCAGTACAGATAATTTCCAGAGGGAAATTGCGACGTTTGAGGTGAAATCAAGTGAGAGGCCAAATTTCACTTGTGTGTGTTGTCGACGCACTTATTATAAGAATCAGACTAAGTTAGTGGATTTATATGCAATAAGTGAAAGGGAAAATAATAGTGAATGGAAGGATTTCACAACATACTTGATGGTAGAAAATTGTTTTGATTTGGAATTGGATCAACGTGTGTGTACTTATTGTTGTAACAAATTAAATCAAAACCAGATGCCTGCTAGAGCAGTTCATAATAATCTGGAATTGGTTGAGATTCCTTCTGAATTGAAGGAAATCTATTTTGATTCAAAGTATCCATCCTTTTCAGGCTATTGTAAGAATGGAGCCAAAGACAGGGAAATTGCCTCCATCAGAATTACAGAGAGGATTAAAGGGAAGAGTTGTTTATTTGCCTCTAGATTTGAAGAAAAACATTAACACAATTGGAGTAGAAAAAGTGGAAGAGGAACCTCTGGTTATCTTAGTTAATGGGGTTCCGACAAAGAATAAGCAAATATGGCAAGATTTAGTGGATGTTAGGAAAGTTAAAAAGGCAACATTGTATTTGAAAAAAAATAATAAATACTATAAGAATGTATATGTTGCAGAAGAGGAAGTAAGTGAGGAAGAGGATAGCGATTTGTGTGCTGGTCAAATTGAGAAAGTAGAACCCTGTACTAGTGAAGAAATATATGAACATTATAGTGTTCATCCTTTGCATTCCAAGGAAGTCATGGGGAATGCTATTGAGTTGTTTCAAATGAAACAAGCCAAAGGGAGTCCCATTAGTGTTTGGGAGGAAAGTTTGGAAGCTCGGTGTTTCCCACAGCTTTTTCCAACAGGTCAGGGAGGAAGATATGATGAGCGACCTCATCAAATTCCTGCTTCTGAATACCGGACTTTGCGATTGTATGCAGGAGATGCTAGGTTTCGACAATGCATTCCCTATTTGTTTCATCTCCTGTTTGAAAGCGATCTGTCTGGACTGTCATATGCAGTGAACCACATCTTGAAAAGTGGTATACACATGCAAAACATCTCGGCAAGTGACTTTATGGATAAAGTCAATGTCCAAGACAGTATTTTGGATTCTCACCTGATTAATCTCATGGCGTGTCAGCGTGGTACTAATGAGTACTGGTACCGTCGTCATGGTGATTTAAAATGTATGCTGAGGAACTTAGGAACTCCCACATGGTTCCTCACTCTGAGCTGTGCCGAGTATGGCTGGGAAGACTTACTTGAATTTCTACGAGAGGCAAATGGAAACATCGAAAACATCGAATTCAAGACACCCGGAGAACTGTGCTCTTTGGATCCAGTCAATGTATGCAGGTACTTCAATCATAGATTTGAAGCTATGATGTCTTTCATCATGAATAAGAAGAATCCACCTCTTGGAGAGGTGTTGGATTTCTTCTGGAGAAAGGAGTACCAAGCAAGAGGTACTCCTCATATACATATGCTGCTGTGGATCAAGGATGCACCTAAATTTGGAACGGATCCAGAAGACTCAGTGATGAGTTTCATACAACAGTATTCTACGTGTGCTGTTCCAAACACAAAGGAGAAGAAAAGCCTAAGAGAAAAAGTTCTACGTTTCCAAAGCCATCGATGTGGAAAGTACTGTCGTCGTAAATTCCGAAACAAGGACAAGTTCTACACCAAATGTCGTTTCGGCTTTCCACGACCGGTGATTTCTAAAGGAAGAGTAAACAGTTTGATGTCTTCGCTGCGACATAATGTGATGAAGAAATCACCTAAAAACACATACAATTTGAAGAGGAACGAAGAGTCCAAGTACATCAACGACTACAACCCGGTGATTTTGTCCATGTGGAATGCTAACATGGATATACAGTTTGTGGCTGATAACTGTATGGCTGTGGCTCGGTATGTGACATCTTACATCACCAAAAAAGAGAAGACAGAATTGAAGGATATGTGGGAGGACATTTCCCATGAAAAGAGCCTCAGTAAGAAGTTGTACAGTTTCAGTCTGAAGATGTTGTCGCATCGAGAAATCGGAGCTTACGAATGTTCTGACCGGTTGTCTTCAGCAAGTCTCTATGCCAAGTCCAGGAGTATCGTTTGGGCGAGTCTTGGTCTTGCTGCAACGCGTAATCGAGTTCTGAAACCTGTGCGGGAAATTGAGTATTTGGCGGAAAAGGAGCCAAACAGTACCGACATTTTGAAGACCAACATGTTGGATACATATTATCCAAATCGAAGCAGTCACCTCTAGAATGTTTGTCTGTATGAGGTTCTTCAAAATTACATATTCAAGAGGAACATCAAAGAAGATACTGAGAAAGGAGTGTATGCTGTAATAGGAAGTGAGGGATGTCTGGTCAAGCAAAGAAAATGCCACTTGGTAAACCATCGAAAATTGAGTGGTGAATCTCCTGAAAAAAAGGAGTTTTTCTATTTAGCACTTTTGCAACTTTTCAAGCCTTGGCGTGCAGAAGAGGAACTGCTTGGAGATTTCCTCTGTTACGAAGACTCTTTCAATGCTGCCAAGGAGACCATAGAATGTCCTGCTTTTCCCAAATATGTAGAAATGTTGAATGCGGAAATTGAGCAGGAAGCAACGATTGCAGCCGAGATTGCCAGAGACAGTTCTCAGGACAGTCAGAGTTCTGCTTCATTGAGTCAGGATCCACTAGGAGGACCTGTTATCGAAAATGAAGCTGCCACTGCTATGAATGAAGTGGAAAGAGCCATGGCACATGCTCAGGAGGATGCGGTTAACTTAGAAGAGTTGGAAAGACAACTCAACGTTGAGCAGAGGAAAATATATGACGAAGTTACCATGCAAATTGATCATGGATTAAGTCATGAGAAGAAAGAGTGCTCATGTACGTCGTTGAAGCCTGTCCGACTGTACGTGAGTGGAGAAGCGGGAACTAGAAAAAGTTTCCTTATTAAAGCAATTTCATGTTATTTGCAGGAAAGGAGAGAGTCATCGCTGTCTTGTGTTGTCACCGCTCCAACTGGACTGGCAGCACATAACATTAACAGGATTACTTTACATCGTTTACTGATGCTGCCAGTGGAGCATGACAACAAATTACAATATCACAAGCTATCTGGAGATGCTTGTTGTGAAGTTTCAAGAATCTTGAGGAAAATGAAACTTCTTATCATTGACGTAGTAAGCATGGTTTCCAATGTCATGCTTGCCTTTGTGCATTTGAGAATGCAAGAAGTTCTCAAAACAGAGTATGATGTGTTATTTGGTGGCAAACACATCATTGTTTTCGGAGATCTTCTGCAGCTGACACCAGTGAAAGGGCAACCTGTGTTCAAAATGCTCACGCATGAAGATATCAGGAAGTGCCTAGGGAGCATTGGCAACGTCAATATATGGTTAAACTTCAATTATGCTGAACTGCATGAAAATATGCGTCAGGCGAAGGATGAAGTTTACAAGACTATTCTACAAGATGTTAGAATTGGAAAAGTGACCGAGCATGGGAAAGAAGCTTTACATGCACGATTACTGTCAAATTTATATCCAGAACAAGATGTTGTGCCTGAGAATATTTTTCAGAAAATTACTGAGAAGAAATCTGGAATATGTTTGATGCCAACTCTTGCAGAATGTGCCAAATTCAACAACAAAATGTTGCATTTAGAAAAGCAAGAGATTGTGAAACTGGAAGCTATTGACAGAGTAGAGCATATGGGATCAACAATTATTTTGTCTGAGAATTTGAAAACAAAATTGGATTCATTAGAGAAGACTATATCTAAAACTGCAGGTTTTGAAAAGACTCTGAATGTGTGCTTGAACTGCCGTATAATTTTAAGAAGGAATTTACATGTTGAAAGAGGTCTGGTAAATGGATCAATGGGTAATGTTGTTGATTTTGTAAAATACAGAAATAGAGATGGAATTGAATTTTTAAAAATTAAATTTGATGTCATTGAGGAAGTACAGCTAATTGGTCGTTGTTCTGCTAGATTTTTGCTTGTAAAAGACTTATATGTTCGCCGTAAGCAGTTTCCTGTTTGCTTGGCATATGCGGTGACAATCCATAAATCGCAAGGTTTAAGTGTAGACAGTGCATTGGTGAATATTGGCAGTTCTGTGTTCAAGGAGGGTATGGCATATGTGGCATTGTCACGAGTTAGAACTTTATCGGGATTGTACTTGATTGAGTGTGATGTCACAAACATTTGTGCGGATCTAGATTGTGTTAAGGAATACAATAGGTTAAGAAGAGAGTATGCGCCACATTTGCCTCAATATCCTTTGTTTGAGAAACGTGTGGTAGGCCGGAAACGAAGAAATGTGACCAATACTGGGGAGGTTGTAGCAAAAAGACGAAAAGTCGATGAACCTGAAATTATAAGCAGAAACAAAAAGGATTCTGTTGAAGATGTTGTTGGTTTTTAATTTGAAAACAGTTCTGGTGTCAACTGCTATGCTAATGTAGTGGTTAATGTTTTGTTTTCTCTAGAAAATGTAAAAAAAGAGATTGTGGTCAATTCTGATCAAAGATTTTGCAGTTTGTTAAATTCTGTGTTAGAGAAATGTAGCACTGATAGAACAAAAATAGAAAGTGTGTCTGAAATTCGAAATCTGTTAGACAGATGTTCAGGCCCAACACAATTCTCTCAAAATATTCAGCAAGATTGTCAGGAGTTTTTAATGTATATGCTTGATGTATTGCATGCTGAAGGTGTAGATGTAGATGACATGTTTGGGCTTTCTTATCAATGGCAGCATGACTGTGAGAACTGTAGGGTATCAAGTACTACTAGTGTAGACTCAGAAAGATTTATATATTTAACTTTGCCAGACAGTAAATCAGTCTCTTTTAATAAACTAGTAAAAGCAGCTGATCACAACATGGAGTGTAGCCAATGTAAATCTGAAATGATGTCCACATTATTTATACGAACATATGGCCAGTATGTTATTTTAATGTTCCAACGATGTAGGCCTGATGGAACAAAATTGACAACTTTAATTAAAAATTTTGTGGCTTCACAGTAGTCAATATCAGGAAGGACTTTTGTAACTGCAGCAATTATATATCATGACGGTCCTTCAATAACATCAGGACATTACACAGCTTATTTAAAGTCTAGAAATGGCTGGTCATTCTTCAATGATTCTGTTTTAATTTTCAAAAAAAAAATTGCCGTATGACCTTAAAAACTCTTACCTGGTGTTTTTAAAACCAAAATTTTAGGGAAAGAATCTCGGGATGTGCTCTGAGGAATTTCAAGAAGTTCTAATGGCTCCTACACGATTTGGCCTTGAGGATAAGTGTAGTACAGAGACATAACTTCTTACCATAACACTGGACGTCATGGAGAAATAACTGCACTTTGAATGAATTCAGAAAAACTGTTTCTTTTTATAAGCAAATTGAAGCAGCCAATCAAAACATGGAGTAGAGGGAATGTAAGTCTGCAATGCTGTCTACTGTTTTATATTGCTTTGTGATTAAAAGTGATGTAGAGAATTAAATAATTGTAGTAGTCATAGAGATAGTGTAAGTCTGCTTCATAGTAAGCAGTATCAGTGTCATAGGAAATGTAGAACATGACTGAGCAAGAAGGGGAAGATCTTACTAGTCCAGGATTGTGAAAATGATCTTCAACATTTTAATTGTGAAAGTTGCGGAAATACAACATGACGGGATTGGCTTACAAGAATTCTAAGAGTTATAAATGGCTCTGACATGATTTGGCCTTGTGGAAACGTGTGGTAGAGAGCAAGAAGTCATTTATTGTATGTAACATGTTTTTCAAAACGATGGAGGTTTTCTTTCAGAAAGTGGCGGTCTGAAAGTAATAACAGCACAACAGAGTGTAAGCTGTTCATAGGACATCCTTCGACGTCATGGAAAGTAAGTTAACTTTAAGGAGTTCGGAATTCTGATTTGTTATGTTGTATGGGTTTTTTAAACACAATCAAATCAAATCAAATCAAATCATTTATTTGTTTCGAAGGTTAAAAACCATCATAAAAAATACATAATCATCATAATACATAATCACAAAAAGGAACATTCTGAGCAACATGACAATTGTTAAAAAGAAGACAGAGAAAAAGACATCCAATTAAAAAAAGAAGGATTTTTGTGACAGATAAAAACCTGTAAGCAAATGTGATGCAGGACCCCATATACTATTTCAGATACCTCCCTAACCCACCAATTCATCATCCCCTTGTGTTTCTCAGTTTAAAAGCAATTTTAAGGAAACTTATAACAGCAAATAGGGTTCGCGTTTCAGTGGCTCTTTGCAGGAACAATAAGGCAGATTTAGCATGGATAATATTTGAGTCCTTCAAAACACCCACCAAAAATCTTTGGCGCGGTGTTTTATAAAAAGGACACAATAAAACAAGGTGAAGGGTGTCCTGCGGAGACCTATTGTCGCAGCCGCAGGCACCCTTCTGCTCAATTGTTTGAGTAAAACCTGATGGGTAAGCTAAAATATGGTGCAACAAATTGAGCCTAAAACGAGTCATTAAAAACCTCTCGTGCTGACTGTACATTAAAAAGAGGTACGGTTCCATGCCAGCTTGATTAGAGACAAGGGAGTGGGCAACTGCCGAGGATTTAATTAAATCCAACTCCCTCCTCCTGCCATTAAATTTATCCAACAGTAGGCTTTGTACAGAATGTCTAGAGTATATATCCACCCTGGTGGGGTCCAAGAATAGCATTTGTTCATCAATATCCCCCAGAGTATCTTTGACGTATTTCAGCCATGGGATTTGAAGGTATTTCTCTTTCAGCAAGCAATCCTGGATAATCTGTCTGGATAGTTCTGCCTTAGGATTTGTCCAAATTTTGAGCCAGGCCATTATAGGTCTCAGTCTAATAGTATCAACAATATATGTGGTTCCCAGCTCTTCGTGAGTGATTGCTGCAGTGATGCTCGGCGGAAGTTTTAGTAGTTTTTTTAGAAATTTATCTTCCTCCCTTTGGATTAGTTGTGCATCTCTGTAGCCCCACACTTCTGCTCCGTAAGTGGTCTTTGAGATACTCACTGATCTATACAAAGTCATCACTTGTTCTGGGGACCAGCGACCCATTCGGCGTGCAAAGTTCAATATGGCCCCATTAGCTGATACTAGTCTCCTCGCCCTCTCCTCAATCAAAGGGGCGAAGTTTAATTTCTCGTCAAATAAAAGGCCCAGATATGGGAATGTTTTAACAGTGTCCAAGACATGATTCCCCAGTTTGAATGCAAATTTCTTTTGAGGTTTCTTCCCCACTATCATGATAAATGATTTTGTCATATTGACAGAGAGGTCCAATTTCCTCATGAAATCCGAGAAACCCTTGATTAACAATTGCAAACCAACAGCCGTTCGGGCTAGGAGAACCGCGTCATCGGCGTAGAAAAGTACTGGCAGATGACGCGTGCCCACCTTAGGGCAGTCGGTTCCCAATGCTATGAGGTCATTCTCCAGGCCATTTATATAGAGGGAGAACAGGAATGGCGCCAGGATACACCCCTGCCTCACCCCGCCCGAGCACAGGAAGGGATCAGTACTCACCCCCCCCGCGCTGTAGCGGACCTTGGCAGTAGTGTTCCAGTGTAGCTCCCTTAAGATGTTAATGAGATCCGGGTCAATGCCTAGGTTTGACATGAGTGTCCAGAGTTTAGCTCGGTTAACATTATCAAAAGCGGCTGCTGAGTCCATAAACCCCATGTAAATGGTGCCATCCGATGCCTTGGTGTACTTAGCGGAGAGCAAGTATAGGTTAAGGCATTGGTCGGTAGTTGACCTGCCTATTCTGAACCCATACTGGGTGTCCACCAGGATGTTATTGGTGTCAGTCCAATCTAGTAGACGGTTGAGAAGTGCCCTCCCTAGTACCTTGGCAGAAACGTCAATGAGCGAGATTGGACGGTAACACTGCGGGCTGTCCCTACAGCCTTTTTTGTAAATCGGGACAATCACCGCAGTGGACCATGATCTCGGCAGACCCGTTTTGATTGCTGCATTCAATACTCTTGTTACCATTGGGGCCCATAGGTCAGTGTTACTCAGGAAAAGATCAGGGGGGGTCCCGTCCGGACCCGGGGCTTTATTTCGCGTTAGACCTAAGATTGCTTTGAGTACTTCATCCAAAGATAATTCTAATTTGTCTGCCCTTGGTCCCCTCCATATTCCATCACCAGTGTCTATCTCCTGTTGATTGTACAGGGATTTAAAGTGAGCGATCCACTGTTCTGGTAAGATGTTAGAACTGATGACTGGGGAGTTTGAATCACGAAAACATGGTCTATTTATGATTTTCCAGAACTGGGCATAGTCTTTGTTCTCACCGGCCTCCCTTAGGTCTGCCCAAACTTCTTTTTGAAGAGTCCCTTTCCTGATCTTTACCTGGGTTTTATAGTTTTTTCTGCAGCGAGTGATTTCAACCTTGTCTCTTGGGTTTTTTTTCAGGCTCAGTTTTAAGTCTCTTAGCGCTTTAGAGCAGATTGAGTCAAACCATCTTGGTGTGGATAGCTGCGTTACTGGCTTCCTGGTTGTCAGGAGTCTCTCAATTATTTTAGTCAAGTTCTCAAATGCCTCTACTACTCCTTTGTCCTCTGTTGTATGTTCTAAACAGGTCTCTATGTGGGCTTTCCCTTCATCCACTAGTTTGACGTAAAATTCCTGGGGATTAATTACTGTCCACCTTAAGCGTCTCCCTTGGGCAATAGGTTGAATTTCTGATTGGTGAATCAACCCTGGATCTTTTTTGGTTAAATCATTCCCTTTTATTTCTATTATAATGGGATTGTGATCACTGAAGGGACTCCACTCTGTCCTTGTGTTTAAAATCTGATCTCTTGCACTAGCTGAGATCATTATGTAATCTATTATGGACCCCCCGCCTTTACCCTTAAATGTCGGTGTTGGGGATTCGCCTACCTTGAGAGCCGCTAAATCCATAACATGAACGAGGGCAACATTTTCTATTAACTTCATCAAGGTTATTCCCTCCTTGCAATGAGTAAAGTGGGGGCCCTTTTCTAATGGACAAGCTGACCAGTCAGGGGTCGGGGGGAGTAATTTGGGGCATAAATGGCAATTAAAATCCCCCATTAACAGAACAGTTGGTTCTGGCCCCGTTGTCCTTTGCTCTAGTTCCTCATTTAGTCTACTTTCCAGCTCCGCTAGTATTGGGAAGTTCCCTTCCACTGGTCCGGAGTTATAGAAGTTTACAAACAGTAGACTCTCCCCCTTGTGAAGAAGTCTAACTGTTTGTATATTGTCTGAGAGACAATCTGGGTATGACCAGTTACCTTTCAGATCTAAATCTACATAGACTACTAAGCCTCCTTTTGCTCTACCCGAGTTTGTTCCTTGGGCAGGTTTAAAAAAAACACTTATAGCCCTCCAATTGGCATGGGCCTGAGTCCTTTGCCCAAGTTTCTTGGAGTGCTATGACATGGAAACACTTTATAAATTCTAACCATTCCTTACTTTTGAATTTGGCTTCCAGCCCTGTGATATTCCAAGAAAGGATGGTCAGACCCTCCATCTTGTCCTTGCCTTTTGTTATGGGTGTCAGGATTAATCTGTCCTCCCCAGCTATTGGTGAATCTATTTTAGATACTTTGGTTCCCCCCTGCCTCCGCGGTAAGTCTGTACTCCCAGTTTGGATGCTCTCCTCAGTCCCACGTACACCCTGTGTTTCTGGGCCAGAGCAGCCACTGGTAGCCAGGCTTCATCGCTATTATTTTCTGTGGGTATGAGTCAATCAATATCTTCTAGTGATTGGAATGGCGGAAATCTATTTGACCATTGTGCGTAATCTCGGGGGGGGTAGGGCTGTTCGGGGCGGCTTGCTAGTCTCGGTCTGTGTGGACGTTGTGCTCTAACCCGCGTCCACCCTCCTTCGTCTCCCCCACGATTGTTATTCCTAAACCTAGGGTAAAAATACCCAAGTGGGAGTGCGCAAATGGTGCTGGTTTGGTTCCTGTTGGAGTTCTTCAAGATATACTCAACCAAACTCGTATCCGTGAAGTGTGCAACTATGCAGTCCCCTCTGATATCTTTATTTCTCCCTCCAATCCAGGTTGCCCTTCTTACACTTGCTATCTCTCCTCTCTCCCCATTGTTTAAGGGCCTATGGATGTTCAGCCACTTGGAGATTTTGGACAGCAGTTGGTGTTGGGTTTCTCTCTCATTTGACCTAATTTCCGGGACCCCTGCAAAGATAACTACAAAAGGGCACTCCTCGGGGGGGAGATCTATGTGTGGAGCATTGTTGTTATAAAAGGGGTCAGGGTCTGTGTGACAGTAATTATAATTCCCTTCCCTCTGGGTGCGATCGTCTTGTCTCCATTGCATTAAAGGTTGTGGGGTGGGTTTATCTCTTTGTGTATTATTTGCCCCTTGGTTATGTCTCCCTCTTGAGTTATCATTAGTACCCCCTTTGGGGTTTTGAACAGTTTTAGGGGCCTCGTGAATCTGGACTATTTCTTGCTGGGAGTGACTGACACAATTGTTATTTTGCGCTCTCTTTGGGTATACCTTATCATTTGCGACTTCCTCAATTAATTGGGGTGGGTCGGGGGGAGATTTAATAAGTGTGTGCTCTAGTACCTTAGCTTGTTTGGCGAGCTCACACATTATTTTATCCACCTTACTTATAATAGGCTTTAGTTTTGCCGTGATGAATGATTCTAGTTGTTTTTTCAGATCCATAACTACCGTGTCAATCCACCCTGGTGGTATAGGTTCTACTTGAGAGACATTTACTGCTAATGTGTGCTCTTGGGTGCGTGTTAGAGAATTGTCTCTTACTGGTGCTTTCCTCTGTCTCTGATGTCCCTTGTTTCTCCCCAGTCGCTTCCTTTTTTTTCCTAAGGGTTATATCATTAAGCTCAGAGGTTTCTAGACCTGAGGTTTGTGCACAAGGGATGTCCTCTATATCATTAATTATTTGAGATACACTGCCCTGAGTATTTGGGCTATCTACTATTAAGACATCTCTGGAGGGTGTTTGAGTGATGGCATTAAGGTTCGGCGAGGAGGATAAACTCCGTTCCATGCGTTCAATTTCACCTGTCACTTTCTTTAGCATTAAGTCAATTGCCGTTGGTTTGTTCCCTTTTACAAGGGCTCCCTCCTTTGTTGTTTCCCCCCTGGGTGGTTTCAGGGTGGGTTTTTTATTTGATTTATTCCCAGCCGAACGAGTGTTAGGATGGGTAGACATGGTTCCCCTGAAGATTCCTGCCTTTACGCGACAAATCTATGCAGCGTGGGTTACTGCCACTCCTCTTGCGTGAGGTCAAAGGGTAAGACTAATGTCTTTCAAAGGGCTTCAATACCCTATACAGCTTCCCTGCGCAAACAAGCAGTACAGTACCTGGCAGTGTTCTCAGAGGAAAGCGTTGGAGCCAAGGGGGGTGGCCCGTCCCGTCCCTCTTCGTCCCCGGACGGCCACAGACGGCTCGCCCTCTGCCCGGGCTCCGCCCGGCACCGTCCGCGCGCGTCCGCGATGCGGAGGAAGAGCCCCGTTTTAATAGCGCCTCCGGGCGCGCTGCGGGAGGAAGTGGGCGGAAGTTGTCGCTCAGCCCTCTGGGAGCTGTAGTCTCCAGCCGCCGCGATGGAGCTTGGGCGGCGAGACCACAGCGTCAGGGCCCCAGGAGCGAAGTGGCGTCCCGCTGGTGTGTCAGGCTTGGCTGGACTGCCTGCGTGCTGGTAAGAGGGTCCCAACTCCGTCGAGGAAGAGCCCCGTTTTAATAGCGCCTCCGGGCGCGCTGCGGGAGGAAGTGGGCGGAAGTTGTCGCTCAGCCCTCTGGGAGCTGTAGTCTCCAGCCGCCGCAATGGAGCTTGGGCGGCGAGACCACAGCGTCAGGGCCCCAGGAGCGAAGTGGCGTCCCGCTGGTGTGGCAGGCTTGGCTGGACTGCCTGCGTGCTGGTAAGAGGGTCCCAACTCCGTCGAGGAAGAGCCCCGTTTTAATAGCGCCTCCGGGCGCGCTGCGGGAGGAAGTGGGCGGAAGTTGTCGCTCAGCCCTCTGGGAGCTGTAGTCTCCAGCCGCCGCGATGGAGCTTGGGCGGCGAGACCACAGCGTCAGGGCCCCAGGAGCGAAGTGGCGTCCCGCTGGTGTGGCAGGCTTGGCTGGACTGCCTGCGTGCTGGTAAGAGGGTCCCAACTCCATCGAGGAAGAGCCCCGTTTTAATAGCGCCTCCGGGCGCGCTGCGGGAGGAAGTGGGCGGAAGTTGTCGCTCAGCCCTCTGGGAGCTGTAGTCTCCAGCCGCCGCGATGGAGCTTGGGCGGCGAGACCACAGCGTCAGGGCCCCAGGAGCGAAGTGGTGTCCCGCTGGTGTGGCAGGCTTGGCTGGACTGCCTGCGTGCTGGTAAGAGGGTCCCAACTCCGTCGAGGAAGAGCCCCGTTTTAATAGCGCCTCTGGGCGCGCTGCGGGAGGAAGTGGGCGGAAGTTGTCGCTCAGCCCTCTGGGGGCTGTAGTCTCCAGCCGCCGCGATGGAGCTTGGGCGGCGAGACCACAGCGTCAGGGCCCCAGGAGCGAAGTGGCGTCCCGCTGGTGTGGCAGGCTTGGCTGGACTGCCTGCGTGCTGGTAAGAGGGTCATTTTGATTGTGTTTTTTTTTCCCCGCTGATATATGATGAATACCTTCAAGTCACTGTTTTTAGTGAAATTTGATACATTCTGAGAACAGCAAAAATAAACCATTTAACATGTATAATTAATTCTGTACTGTTTGCATTTATGATGCACATTTAGAACTGTGTAGGAGGCATGGAGAAGGAGAGGCTTCTGTAAGTGTCAAAGTTGTTGCATACAGTGCTCATATTCTACGTAGTCTTTCATACGATAGACTACATTTCCACAATGAGATACCTAAGCAAAGGAAACACAGGTGATATGATTGTGGAATGAGCAAAAAAAATTGCACGTTTTTCAATTATATTACCTGTGTTTCCTAACATTACACATCACATTGTGTAGATGAGGTTTAGGCCTGTTCCTGGAGACAGAGGAGGTCTGACATTTGTTCAAGAGTGCAGTGGACATGACTCACTTCGTTGGTAGGCCTCCACATGTATTATCTCCTCTGTATTCTTCAACAAACCTAAATTCCATCTGGAACCCTGAGTAGGACTTACCTGAAACAAATCTGTGGATAGGTTACACCTTATTGGCATCTTGAAACAATCATTTAAAATGTTAGGGTCAGATTTATGGTGGCTGTGCGCCTCTTTTGCTCCATTGTGGGTCACTTTTGTGTAAAAGATGCACCATGTTGCAAGATAGGTTTCAGTACATCTCCAGCAAGATACCATCAGTTTAAAATGTATATAATTAGCACTGTGTAGGGGGCATGCAGAAGCTGAAGCTTTTGTAAGTGTCAAAGTTGTTGCATGCAGTGCTGCACTTCTGGGTACTGTTTAATATGCTGCACTACATCTGCACTATGAGATACCTAAGCCTAGGCAACACAGGTGATGTGATTGTGAAATGAGGAAAAGAAACTCCACATTTTTCAATTACATCACCTGTGTTTCCTAAGTTTACGAATGACATTGTGCAGATGAAGTTTAGGTCTGTCTACGGACACAGAAGAGGTCTGGCCTTTGTTCAAGAGTGAAGTGGACATGACTTACTTCATTGGTAGGCCTTCACATGTATTATCTCCTCTGTATTCTTCAACAAGCATAAATTTGATATGCAATCCTGAGTAGGCCTCACCTTAAACAAACCTCTGGAGAGGCCACACCTTATCGTCATCCTGAATCAATCATTTCAAATGTTAGGGACAGATTTATGATAGGTGTATGCCTCTTTTGCGCCACTGTGCGTCACTTTTGTGATGCAGCGGCGGTGCAAAAGATTTGCTATGAGGCGACAAAATTACAAATTGATGCATCTAGGCAGATGTGTCATGCTGTAAAAAACCCGTGCCACATGAAACCGATGCAGCAGTGATGCAAAAGATGCACCATGTTGCAAGACAGGCCTCATTTCATCTCCAACAAGATAAGAAGCTAAGTCTTCTGTAAATGTCAAAATTGTTGTATATACTGCTCAACTTCTATGTACTCTTTGATATGCTAGACTCCATCTGCACTATGAGATACCTAACCAAAGGCAACACAGGTGATGTGATTGTGAAATGAGGAAAAGAAACTCCACATTTTTCAATTACATCACCTGTGTTTCCTAAGTTTACGAATGACATTGTGCAGATGAAGTTTAGGTCTGTCCACGGACACAGAAGAGGTCTGGCCTTTGTTCAAGAGTGAAGTGGACATGACTTACTTCATTGGTAGGCCTTCACATGTATTATGTCCTCTGTTCTCTTCAACAACTCGAAATTTCATTTGGAACCCTGAGTAGGCCTCACCTCAAACAAACCTCTGGATAGGACACATCTTATTGGCATCCTGAAACAATCATTTAAAATGTTAGTGTCTTGCGACACTTTTGTGAGACAACAGCAGTGCAAAAGATGCACCATGTTTTAAGATAGGCATCACTTCATCTGCATCAAGATACTGTTAGTTTAAAATGTATATCTTTAGGACTGTGTAGGGGGCCTGGAGAAGCAGAAGCTTCTGTAAGTGTCAAAGTTGTTGAAAAACTGTTTGTCCTTCAATCTTTTCCCTTGTCTTTTCTCATTTTTAAATACATGTTTTAATATTTTTCAAATGTTTGTTCTCTCTTTCACAGATTGAAAGTATAAAAACAAAAAGTGAGTAAGTTAACGACAATTATAAGGTAAATGTTTTGTACTCTTTTCGTTACATTTCTATCACATTCACCTACTAGTAGTTCGACAGCTTCATTTCTTTAACCCTCAGTTTCCTGCCTTTGCTACTTCCCTCATTCCTTTCTCTATTACCTACTTACTCTACTCCTTCCACTCCTTTTCTCAGTCCCTCTCTTCTCATAGTTCCTCACTCTTGTTCACTCACTCCGTCTCTATTACTCTTAGTGTCTTTGACTGATCACTCTTTCACTACTTGTTCATTATGCTTTTTCTGTGTAGTTGAAGCACACTAAGGGGCATATTATGAACACAGCCAATAAAATTATTGCTGTTTTTATTGGCAGAAAACTGTTGCAAAAGTGGTTTTAGCGGCAGTTTTCCGCCGCAAAAGCGGCTTTAGCGACACATTTCTGCCGATAAAAGCTGCAAAACTTTTATTGCCTATGTTGATGATATGGCTCTATGTTATTTACATTTCTTTGCTGTTTCAATTAATCTTTTTCTGTTATTTTTTCTTTTCTGTTTTCTGTTTTTTCTCTCTGTTATTCCACATGTTTTAATCTGATTTTGAACATTCACTCACATTCTCCAAGAAACTCTTCTTTGTTATTGTTCTACTCTCTTTTTTTTCTTTCACTTCCTTATCTATTTTGTTTTTCACAATTATACCCTCTTCCATCTTTTCTTCGGTAAATAGATCTATTAAACAGTATCTCTGGTTTACTCCCTATAGCTGTCTTTCTTTTAACATTACTCTCTGTTTACTTCCCTTATACTTACTCTTCTTTTTTTTTTTTTTTAAATGTTTTTGGTTCGCTCCCGGTTCGCGAACCGGGAAGCGAACGGGGAAGCGAACTAAAAGAAATAGAGCTTGCCAGAGTGCTAAACATTCTAGCAATTTTTTTTTGAAAGGGGAGGTAGTTCTGAAAAGAACTTTTTTTAAATGTTTTTCTTGTTTTATATTTTTTTTTATTTTTTGAACATTTTTTGGTTTTTTTGTATTTTTTGAACAGTTTTATGTTTTTTTTTGTTTTTGATGGAGGGGAAACAACAAAAAACAGGCATTGAAATGGGCTCAACAGGAGCAAAAAAAAAATTACTGTCTGGGGCGGTTAGGGCAATTGTGATTTACATAAGCTAGGTTGATTAACGTAATGCTCATGTTACCACATGACAGCAATGCACCGCAATACATACAGGTAAATTTGATATGAGCAAAGTTCTCCTGAATGTTTGGCACGGTTTCCCGTGCCTCTGCTCCTGTCAACGATATATGTGATGTTGACCTGGCCACAGGAGTTGTTGTTGGGTTATCCTGCATGTCACGTATCTCTGCCTGGCTGTAGTTCAATGGATGCCACCTGTTCATGTGACGATGCATTGTATAGTTACCGAAGCTATATTTTTTATCAGTGCCTCTAGATAACCGGTCTTTACAAATGAGGCAGGTGACATACCTAGCATTTACTTTCTTCTGCCCTCGAGGGAGTGAAAAAAACTGCCAAATAAAACTGGCTTTCCGATGGGAAACCCGGGGCACCTCTTGTAAGAACTGTGGTCCTTCTGTCTCCTCTTCCTCTAGTTCATCCTCTTGCTCCTCTGTGTTGCTGATGAACTGGGGAGGTGGTCCTCTCTTCCCATGAGGAGGTGGAGGTGGTGGTGGGGGTTCACCAGCTGAAGCAACTAATGAAGCCATTGCTCAACTCTCAAAAAAGGTCTTCCTCTCACAAAGATGAAAGTCAGAGTGAGGAAAGAAGGAGGGGTTTTCATCATTTGGGAAAAACAATAGTTCTAAACCAATGAAAAGTGTTATTTTTACCTGACCTAGCCTTACATCATTATGAAACCAAAAGTGAAATGAACCAATGAAAAGTTTTATTAACAAGTCACATGACCTCTTACGCTTAAGTTACGCGCTGCGGAACGCGCCCCAGATCGCTTCCGGGTCGCTGCGCTTCGCGCCTCGGTTCGCGCTCCGGGGCACTTCCGGGTGCGCTAACGCGGCGCGTCATAAGACGCATTACGCGGCAACGCAATACATCGCGCTTTCGCGCCGCGCCGCGGATCGCTTCCGGGGAGCTGCGCTTCGCGTCTCAGTTCGCGTACCGGAGCACTTCCGGGTGCGCTAACGCGGCACGTCATAAGACGCATTACGCGACAACGTGATACGTCGCACTTCCGCGACGCGTCACGATGTTGATTTCTAACGCGGCAGTTGCGCAAACGGAACGTTTACCGGTTCGCGGACTGGGTCGCGGCATCAAGATGAGCTAACGGGAAGCTTCCCGGTTCGCGAACCGGGAGCGAACAAAAAAAAAATATTTAAAAAAAAATTATTAATAAACATATAAAATATATTTTTGGATTTAAAGAAGAATACATTTTACAGCTACAGATATTAGCTTTTAAAAAACCAATAAAATTCACTGAAAAAACCATAGGTTATAGACCATATATAGTTAGGAATTAGCATTTACAAAACCTTGAAAATTCACTGAAAAAACCATAGGTTATAGACCATATATAGTTAGGAATTAGCATTTACAAAACCTTATTTTACTCACACAAAACCATTGAAATTCCATATATAGTTAGTTGTACTAACTATATATCGCGCACCCGCAATCCACTGCTGATCATGTCACATATTACATCATTCATGACATGGTCAGTGACATCACTGATGACATCACTAATGACATCTCAAATGACATCACTGATGACATCACTGATGATATCTCAAATGACATCACTGATGACATCTCAAATGACATCACTGATGACATCACTGATGACATCTCATTTGACATTACTGATCACATCACTGATGACATCATTCATGTGATAATACGATGAACCTCTTCAGACTCTAATATAACCTTAGATACACTCAGTGTAAACAGACACTCATAGACTGTCACTCATCCATGGAGTTACTCAGACACTTAGTCAGTCATGCAAAGAATCAATCACACCTCCATTTCCTCAACTATACAGTTATACACACCTTACTTATTCAAACATATACTAAAACATATTTACTCACTTATACAATCCTGGATACAAGTTCACAATGATCCATACAGCCACTCACACATTCACTGGCTCTTATGCACAGTTATTTATATATGTCAACTCTCACATGTACTGTATTTTACATATGTACTTACTTTGACATGTAGCACTGAGATATCCATTCACTCACCAATACACTCATGCACACAGTCAACCGCCCATACAGCTGTTTCCACATGCACTTTTGAACTCATACATCTAGTCAATCAACTGCTCACACATCTATGCAGAGAGTCATACACCTCCCAGCCACCCACACACACACACTCAATCTCACATACAAATGCTTGGGCAACCAATCAATAACCCATATAGTTAATCATATAGCTACTGATCAACACATGCAGCAGTTTACAGAACAACAGACATAATGATGCACAAATTAAGACAGTTTAGTCACTAACCCATGCACTCAGTGAGACACATTTAATCAGTCACTCATACAGTCAGTCATGCACCTACCAAAACCTTCATCCAGACACTTATACATCCACTCATTCTTCAATATGTAAGACATATTTTAACTTTACAGAAACATACAGTCACTGGATGTTGTCATCAGTGATGTCATCAGTGATGTCATTTGAGATGTCATCAGTGATGTCATCAGTGATGTCACTGACCATGTCATGAATGATGTAATATGTGACATGATCAGCAGTGGATTGCGGGTGCGCGATATATAGTTAGTACAACTAACTATATATGGAATTTCAATGGTTTTGTGTGAGTAAAATAAGGTTTTGTAAATGCTAATTCCTAACTATATATGGTCTATAACCTATGGTTTTTTCAGTGAATTTTCAAGGTTTTGTAAATGCTAATTCCTAACTATATATGGTCTATAACCTATGGTTTTTTCAGTGAATATATATATATATATATATATATATATATATATATAGGTAGTTATAGTTAGGACCGAGTTTCCATAGGAAGACATTTTTTTTGTTTTGCTTATAACTTTGGCGTTGTTTGATAATTCTTCATGAAATTTTCAAAACTAATTCTTTGTTCATATCAGCTCCTATGTTGGGGGTGATTCGTCAAGGCGGGGCTGAGAAAAAAGTAGGGTCCCATGTTTTCTCCATGTTATTTTCCACAGAAACTTTAGACAAGGCTACAGGTCGAATGGGTGAGCGGAATTACCCCAAATTTGGCAGGGAGAAGGGTCTTGGTCTAGAAAACACACTTTTGTTTATTTGGAGTAAATCCGTTCAGTATTTTTTGTGAAATATCAAAATTTACAGATATAGATATTTGGGAATCCTGCAATCTTATTGGCTGAGGCGTTACGAGCATGAGCTTGCTGCTGATTGGCTCAGAGCAGTGCAAGTGGTTGCACCTCGGAAGTGTTGGCCACCATTTTGTGATTCCTTTGAAGCGAGTAAGTGGAAAAAAGGGAGAAAAAAGTGGGAAAGAGGAGGGTAGGAGCGCTGTGAGCTCTGTAGGGTGGTTAAGGCGTGGTATAGAGGGAGTGTAAAGTGAAGTATTCGCCCCTACCGGTGAGAAAGTACTGTTTTGCCCACTGTGAGATGGTGCTGAGGTGAGGTGCCGGTACACTCCGGGATGAAAGCTTGCGTGCTGTAAACTGATGTGCTCTGGGCGCTATAGCATACTGGCCGAAGTGAAATATTTACCCCTACCGGTGTGAAAGTGCTGTTTTGCCCACTGTGAGATGGTGCGGAGGTGAGGGGCTGGTGAACTCAGTAATGAAAGTATGTGCCTAAACTGTGAGCTGAGTGCTTTGTAGCATACTGGCAGAGGCAAAGTATTTACCCTTACCAGTGTGAAAGTGCTGTTTTGCCTAGAGTGAGATCATGTTGAGGTGAGGTACCGGTAAACTCGGGGATGAAACCGTGCGCCTAAACTGAGCTGAGTGATGTAAACTGATGTTCTGTGATCGCTGTAGCATACTGGCCGAAGCGAAGTATTTACCCCTACCGGTGTGAAAGTGCTGTTTTGCCCACTGTGAGATGGTGGTGAGGTGAGGTGCTGGTACACTCTGGGATGAAAGCGTGTGCTTAAACTGTGAGCTGAATGCTCTGTAGCATACTGGCAGAAGCAAAGTATTTACCCTAGCGGTTTGAAAGTGCTGTTTTGTCTAGAGTGAGATGGTGCAGAGGTGAGTTACCTGTAAACTCGGGGATGAAACCGTGCGCCTAAACTGTGAGCTGAGTGATGTAAACTTATGTGCTCTGGACAGTGTAGCATACTGGCTGCTGTAGCATATGTGTGCAGGTGGTGTTAGTATGCGTTTAGAGCATTGCGGGGGTGGGAAACACACTACTCACTGGTACCGGTCTGAAGACTCAGGGATGAAACTGTGAGTGTAAGTTGTGAGTTTATTGCTGTAAAGTGATGTGCTGTGGGTGCTGTAGGATACTGGCCGCTGTAGCATACCTTTGTAATTAGTGTGTGTGTGCGTGTATACTATACAGGGAGTGGGAAGCAAACTAGTCACCTCTACCGGTCTGTAGATTAAATGAAGTATTTTAGGAAGCAGGAATAAAGAAATAATCATGAAGAATATAATGCAGAATGTTGCAATGCATAGAAGACAAATGGTGAAATGAGGTGTGCCTAAGAAAGTGGCTATGTGTAATAAAGGGATGGAGTTTGACAAATATATAGAAATGTCTTTATTTAAGAGCCATAAATGGACCCACTGGTGCAAGAGCTAGGGCATCCAGCTGATACAAAGTAGAACTACTTTAACTGTATTCAAACGTAAGCTCCTGCATCAGTGAATTGCATATTACATGTTACAGTTGCATGTGACATAAATAATAGCTATTACACTTGAATCACTCTACATTCTAT
This sequence comes from Lissotriton helveticus, assembly GCF_964261635.1. Lineage (NCBI taxonomy): Eukaryota > Metazoa > Chordata > Amphibia > Caudata > Salamandridae > Lissotriton > Lissotriton helveticus. The sequence continues at coordinate 475,372,030 of NC_136061.1, read as the reverse complement.
AAGGAAAATAAAGATAGGATACGATTATCACATGTATCCTTTAAAAAAAGAAATACATAAAAAAGAAATTGCAAAATGTAATCATCAAACTTTTTAGGTACCTAGGCAGTGCTTTTTTGTAAGACAAAATGATCAACAGTAGAATAGTCAGCAATCTGTTGTACAGTAGATTCAATGTGGTGCGTGTCAGATACACACATATGAATACTGAGTATGAATACAAACATTGTGCTTCTGAGAAGCACATTCAGTACCTTTGTAGTCAAACCATACATTATTGTCTTGAGCTGTTTCAAAAAAAACATTCTTGTGTAGAGAGCTAAGGCATTGAGTAAAGACAAACTCCAACTGCTTCTGCTGTAGTCAAATCGAAGATCCTGCATCAGTGAATTGCACATTATATGTTACAATTCTATGTGACGTACACAATAGCTATTAGACATGAATGAATAAATTGTATTATGAAAATAAAGGTAGTTTACAATTACCACACTGTTCCAAGCAGTTCCTAAACAAAGTCGTCTTTCTTCATTTTTATCGTCAGGTGGTGAGCAGAGGCTGAGTTTGAGTAAATTTGTGTGAAAGGGCTTCGTCAATAACAGGCAGGCAGAGAGGCGTGTGCACAAAGAATAGACTTGGGTGTTGGGTTTAGGCTAATTTAGGAAGTAAATAGTGTATTTGCATAGGCCATACATCACTGATCACTGGTTAGAGTGGAGACGTAAGGGGCAATAATGAAGACAAAGTTCAAATGTCTGAGTAAACTTAGAAAGTTATTATATCAAAGTAGTAGGATTGAAGTTTATTATAACAAATGTAAAGGAAAAAGTACAAAAAGATGGAAAAAAGCCATTCAAGAATAATGTGAGTTTCTTACAAGTCTTGGAGATTGCAGTCCAGGAGTTCTTCATCAGCTTGAGATGCGTAATGTTCCAAGAGCGTATTGTTGCCATCGTCTGAGAAAAGCGAAGCGATCCAATTCATATCCTCGAAGGGACTGTAATGTTCCTTGAATGTTGGAGTTTCAAATTCAATAGGGAGACAATATGCAATGTTGTGAAAGGTTGCACGTTGCAGGAGATCTTTCGCGGCTGCGCAGAAATCCAATTCCACTACAATACTTTTTTGCATTGCATTCACCATTTCTCGACTGCCAGAACAATCACGTTCATGGTTTTCAAGATAATGCATTACCTGCTGGATATTGGGAGCGATTGTTGGAATGTTGGCAATGCATAGATCCATTCGACAGTCAAATGGGCAAGTTTTGCAATCAAATGATGGTGGTACACATATTGCATAAGTGTAGATAAATATTATGTTGTAAATGGCTCTGATAATAGAGGCAGGAAGCCGAAAAGTTTTCCCGTTTTTTCACAATATTGGTGTAGCTTGGCGTAGAGTCGTATTCTGTCGGACATAGTTGTTTCCACAGAGTGCGTAGCCATTTTTAGAAGTAGAATTAGTAGTAGGATGACCGCAAAGAGAGCAAGAATTATGGACACTGTTCCTGTTATTTCAGACATGATCAAATGAATGTAGTCTGGTAATAAAAAAGAAGAACAGTTTGAAAGCGTGTTAGAAGGCGGTAGGAGACCATGTTAAAAAAGTGTGCAAGACCTTGAGTGTGACATGTGTTGAAAATTGTGTAACAATTCACAAAGTGTAATTAGCAGTTCGTATTTAAAAGGGAGTGTATTTTACTTGAAGTTTGTTTTATCTGCAGTCTGTAAATTTATTTTGTAGAAGTGAGGGAGACTTCTGTTCTGCACAAAAGCGCTTTGGTTTGTTTCATGAAATCTGTTTTCAAACTAGGAACTGAAGGCCAAGTTGAAGTTTGGGAGATGTTATGTGTGGGTGGGAATAGACATTGCCACAAGAAGTTATGGGCTGAAAATCCGTTCTGCTCGCGGAATTTGCGGATTTTTTGCAATTTCCCGGTCCGCGAATCCCGCGAATTTGCCCACAAATCCGCAATTTGCAAGCTGGTGGATTTTTTTGGTTGGTCGCGCTTCAAAAATACAAGCTCATATAAAAAGTCGAAAAACACACAAAAATCACCACAATCCAATGCTATCCATGCCCTCAATGATGTTTAACTTCAAGACACCCCACAGAAAGACTTGGTCCATGCACCACTGAGTACCCCTGGGCAAAATGGTTGAAAGCAAGGCAAACTGGGTGCAGGCCTGAGCACACTACCTGGCTTCAAAATGAACAACATTATATTTGTGCCACTATTCTTGATCCACGGTACAAAAAGGCACTGACCAGCAAAGTATTAATTCCTTTTGATGAAGAAGATGATTCAAAGTACAATCATTGGCTAGCTCTGTCAGCCACTCGGTTAGAAAAAGAGCGGCAGGAAATTGAAGGAAACACCACAAGTACTACTGAAGCAGCAGGCCATCTGGCGTCAAGGTCCACTTCTGTGGCCGAAGGCAGTCACTTTCCCTCACAGTCGTTACCGACAGCAGCAACAGTATTATCATCACCTGCACCAGGCCCAGCAATATTATTGTCGGAAGCGGATTGGATAACTCAGAAAGGGTTTGCTCGATCCAGTGTTGATGCAAAGGCAACACATGGTACGCAAAGTAGAGCACCCAGGGAGGCCCTTGAGTGGATGGTGCAGGCCTATCTGGATGACCCAATAGAGGTCTACATTGATCGTGACCCATTGGTGTATTGGTATGGGAAAAGGTCTCACTGGCCACTGCTCAGCAGGCTGGCTATGAAATATTTGGCTTGCCCACTCGCAAGCGTGTCTTCAGAACAAGTTTTCAGTGCTGCTTGTGCCATTGTCACTTCAAAAGGGACCCGCCTCTCACCCAAAACTGTGGGGAGGTTAACAATGATTAAGATGAATCAGCACTTTATACCACCAGATTACAAAATACGTGAATCCACGCAGGAATAAGAGGACACCGACTTATGTGACTGCAGCTCTTCTCTGTTAGCTGACCTAATCCATGTTTAATTCACAGAGTTTGAGGACGAGCTCTACTTCCCTGACAACTAGGCTTGAAAAACTTACTTTTTGTTTTCTTCCGTCCTTATTGTCTTTTATTTCTGTGTGTCTTTCTTTGATTTGCAATTTTTAGTACAACAAAACTTTAAACACAACAAATCCATCAGCAGCACTGTCTTCGTCTTATTTTCCATATTGAAGGTGCCGCTGTTTGTATTCCTGAAGTTCACAAGTTCACAACTCAGTCATGCCCCTCTACCCTCCTCCTCCAGACTCCCCCTATCCATTTCCCTCAAGGCAGATGGCCGGATTACGCAGAATGTAGAAACTGTTGCTTCAGTTCGTACACCAGTCCCCTCAAAAGAAGTGGGACTGGAATGACTCACTATGCTGACTGCACCTTCTGAAATTGACACGAGAGGCTGCCCTGTGGCCCTTCACTTAAGAATAAGATGCTGACAAGTGGAGCAGGTAATGAATGATGAGATGGCATGCAGTGGACAACACTGGCTGTCTGGCTCTGATGAAAGCTATTGTTGTTTGTATGGTGTGCATGAAGTGAATCCTATCTATGTGTTCTGTTATTATTATTTAATATTGTACACGCTAACTGTAACTCAAGTGTACTCTTTTACCTTGTTTGATACTAATTGTACTTCTACTGCAGGGGCCAGCCAATACGTTGCATTTTTCAATATGGAAAATTTCCTTCGAAGTTTGCCAATATCCCATGATGATGATGATGATGATGAGTCTTGATGATCAAAGTTACATAATATCTTTATTCTTTACACAGTCACTCACTGGGATGGATGGATCATCATCGTCGGTTTACGGAAGAACTATGGCCGTTTTGTGAGTGGCAAACAGGTAAACAAGTCAACAACAACCACAGCAGACCTACATGTCTGTCTAGTCATGGTATGGGAGTGGTCAAGCCAGTGTAGTGTTATGCCAGAGAGTCAGAGACCAGACAGCAGTACATGTAAAATTGCGACCATGTGGCTTGCTAGATAAAATTAGATATGCTTTGTCTGTCTGTGTCAAAGAGGTATGCTACATCATCAGGTTGGTTCACTCAGTGGTGCCTGCCTTGACCGTCTGCATGGCCCTGGCCTGCTGTGTGCTAATTACTATCCTTGAAAAGTAGACTCAGATCTCAGAGCACACATTTAGAAATGATGCTTGTATGTAATACTGTCGCCTCTGAAACTGAAAGTGTTATTTTTGCACTAAACACCGTACCTTATATTTTTTTCTCCGTGGTGTTTTAATATCAATTCCTGTTTTTCCATCAACAATTATAGGCCGGCTTTTACCCTGTGCGATGGGTAAAACGATTAACTCAGGCTTACCATTAGCGATCTGCAATTCCGCATCCGCCAGGCAGTTAGTGGACAGTTTGTCTGGTCACCAAGATTGATCGACGGAGCGTCAGATGGAATGGAGGAGTCCCGTGAATAAGAGGAATGGCTGGATGTATGCAACTTCCCAAATTGAACAGGAGTCAGGACAACTACAACATACAGTTGTAGCAGGGTTTCTGTTCTCCCACAGAACTGTGCACAGAGGACTGGAACCTCAGCGAATTAGGGTGACCCAAAACTCACCTTAGTATCCAACAAACCCCTTACCGAGCTAGCTACAGTGTCTCATTGGTCATAACAAACTCCCAATGTTTAGACAAACCAGAACATGAGCTTACAATACCTCAGGTTACGTGGAACACATGAGCACTCTTTCGTTATACAATCATTTCAAACCAGAACGTGGAGTCAATAAGAACACGTGAACATTTGAAATATTTATTTACTAATGCCGTCTTCTCAGGCGCAGTATCTTAGATAATACAAGGAAACATATTATCAAAAGCAAAGTTATCAGCATAGTTACTAGTCCATAGAAAGCAAATGGTGACAGCATGTTAACATGCTGTAATGAATAAGAGTTAACAACACTTATTTCTCACCCTCCCTAAGACACATATTATATTAATAGCTAAGAAGGTCTCTTTGGGTTTGTATTAGGGCGGGCCCATACCTCAGGATCCTAGAATGAAGGGATCACATCAGCATACACCAGCTCTCTCTGCATGCGAACAGCATCAAGTGTGTTATGTGTGCCTCAAGCAAAAGCAATATAAAACCCGCCTTAAAGTCAAAGTTGGCAGAAGCTGCACTTATGTTATGTCTATGAAGGCGCGAAGATCAGACCTCATAACAATTCAGTATCTTGTTGTTCCTGAAGCTTCAGCACTCTCTGTACAGACATAGTTTATTGAGCAAAGCAGATATCAGAGTAAAAACATATTATTCTCATGTAAATCACAACGAACTACTAGGTTGAAAGCTAAATCAACAATTAAGTGTCGTGTGCAGAAGTAGCAAAAGGAAAAATGGCGTTTAAACATGTAATGTGCCTATGCTAACTTAACGCATTATAAAGATATATAGTAGCTATATGACACCCCCCCATGATCCGAGGACGGATAAGATAAGATAAGATAAGGGCAACTTCATGAAAGCAGAGTTCAACAACCATGAACAACCTTATAAGAATAAAAAACTGCAACAACCAAATCAAAATTTAAAAAAGTCACAAGCACTCAAGCCAATAGGACTGGGAGGTGAAAAAATGCAAAAGAAAAATGAGGCATCATCATAAACCAGGAAGTCTTTTCAAGGCAGGACCGAATATGCAAAATATGCAGCTACAGCCTCCAACAGGAAATCACCGTCTTCATCCGAAAACAGTTCAGCCATCCAATTCAAAAGAGGAAAAGAGCAAACGTGTTCTCCCAACACTGGAGCCTCCATTACCATCAGAGAACAACTCGGAGGGTTTTCAAGAAAGCTCATTGCCAAGAAATCCTGCGCTGCTGTAAGAACGTTCCAAGGACCCATTAGTCCATGCATCGCTGCTAAGGCCATAATCCTGTCGCCAGTGCAAACCAACTCGTGAGTAACGATGGGACTCATCAGCTGATTAAAGTCGACTTCAGGAGAAACCGGTCCGCAGAGACACAAATCAATGGCCCAATCGAAGTCACAGCTGAGGCAGTGAAATACAGGCTGGACACAGGTGAAGTAGGAAAATCGAAACGATAATCCATATGCCGTGCTCAAAATCGCAAGCGGCAGCGTGCCATAATATTCAAGCAATCGGTCACGAAACAGCGATAGGAGGGGCTGGGCTGCTCCTTCCACACGTGGGGCATCCATTTTTAAGGAAGCAAACAACCACAAGAACGGCTGCCGCGAGTGCCAGGATAACCGGGAATCCACCAAATAAACTCGAAAAAATGGAATGGAAGAAAGCAGGGATGACTCCAAAGATTTTTTCAAATGAAGTTACAAGACCACTGCTAACGGACTTAAAAAAATGCGCCAGCCCATTTGTGGAGGACACGTTGAAGATCGAATGTACCATCTCGCTGAAATGTAACGGTAAATCAGTATTTAACCCCATGGATGCTCAGCATATTCCCCTGCTGTGCTGAGAAATCGTCAATCCCACACAACATGACGAGCTGGGCTCGTCATCAGTGTAGCAGCAGGCTACTTCATGACGAGCCCAGCTCGTCATGAGCGTGGAAGGGGTTAAAAGGGCCTGAACTTCTGACCGTGTATTAGCAATGTGAAGAACGAAAGTTTCCCTAGCCGAACTCAAGGCCACTTCTTTCTGGGACAATAGCGCCCTTATTCTGCTCATGCCGCTGAATTCTGCTTTCAAGGTTGGGATGCGTGGCCAAATGGAAACCTCCCTATTCTCATGTGTGGGTGGGTACAGGACATTCCTGCAGCAAACGACACGTTCAGTTACAGTTACCACATAAGCTACACCTTTATTTAACCCGCAACAATCTTCATTATTTAAAAGTAAATAACTCCCGTTCCCTAGTAAGGTAAAAGTCGGTGTGATTGCAGGAACCGGAGTCCCCTTTAAAACACAGGCCAAGTTCGGCCGGTCTTGGTTACAGGAACCGTGCAATTGAATATGCCTACACATGAGCGAATGATCTGGCGTTTCTGTACACTCCTCCCCATTCAGATAAACTTCTTGTCCGTCTTTCAAACATCTATAAGTGAAAGGAAGGGACCAGACTTCATGGAGAAATGCACTACCTAAGGGCTCATAGCGACCTATGGCAACATATCGCATACAATTTGTAAATTTATACAGTGCAAAAGGCAAAGTTATTAAACCGTGGATAAGCCACGTTGCATCGTTGGCCTCGGCCACAGAGAAAGGCAAGGACTCCAATTTCTCAATATGTAACACAGAAAATGAAGCATCTCGCATGGAAAGCAAGCGCTGCTTGTCAGTCAAATTAAAGGGAGCAAAGAGAGAAGAAACATTCATGTAGGTCCATAGCACCTTGCCAGCCTTCAACGTTTGAAGGGTCCATGCAAATTGCATGACAGAACGTAATTGATTCTGACCATGGTACAACACAGACACGTCATCATGCACAATATCCACTACAGAAGACACAATATTATCCAAAGTGTAAATGCGGGAAGAAAGCATGTTAATACTATTATCTACCACAGCAAGCACCTTTTCTAAATTTGCCTGATCTATAGCTCTAAGGCGTGTCGCAGCCTCAATCTGTGATGTCTTCCAGATTTCATTGTAAACAGCACATATCCATCTTTTTGATCTACCACTAGCCGGGCCTTTTATGAAATCATTTAAATCTATATCATCATTCAGTTTTGCAAGATGTAATTTAACTGCGGACAATGTTGAATGTTTCAGCCAAGTCTGACACAATTTGCCCACAGAGTAAGTTGTGACAGAATGCTCAGTTTCAAAACGTGGATAAGGTCTGACCTGTGTAAAGCCATCAGATAAACCCAGAAACCGGTGCTGGCATAAATCTGCACTTCTGTGCCACACCAGCCAACCATTAGGATCCATACTGGATATATTAAATGATGAATTCAGCAAAAGGGTTTGTAAGTCCCTAATCGAATACTGAGTATAATTACTCCAGCCAGAATATTCCTCTAACTCTGGGATTGTCGGAGAATTTAATTTTTTAGATGTAGCCAATCCAAAGCAAGTTGTCTGTGAAATAGAAGAATTCAAAAACAACATCTGATTTGGGATGAGACAAGCCCGGTGCAAAGCCTCAGTGCCTTGTACCTGCCAGCTTTTAGAACCCCAAACTGATTTTAGGTCAATAGTATCCTTCCACAATTCATAGCCGCCAACAGCCAGCTGATCAAGAAAGGACTTCGAATACAATAATTTGGTATCGGTAAGTCTAACCTTGGACATAGGCTTCTGTGTCATTTTAAAATAAAAGGACTCGGGATTAGATTGATCAAAGTCAGTAAAATAAGTTTACTTTTTCAAAAAAGTACTCGAACTGCCTTGTTTAGGAGCTGGGCAATGCTCCCATTGTGTATAATTTACAGTATTCCTTCTGGAAGCTGTTTTATGTAAGAAGTGATTGCCAAAATGTTGAAAGCAAAACAAATCACCATAATTAGCAGATTCTAAGTACAAATCTTCCGCATCAAATGCAGCATAGTATTTCAAATCAGAAAACAAAGACTCTACGGCCTGAACATCCCAATCATCAGAACGTATGTTTTGTTTCACCACATCCCCCATGTTAACTCTCAGCACATTGGGGACATTAACAACCTCGGTAGGGCCATGAATTTGAAACCTAACGGCATCCCACACTATCCCATCAAGGACAGGCCAAGCAGTGATGTTAACAAATGTCAAGTCTCTTTTCAATCTGTGTGCAGAATGCGATGAGGAAAGTGGGGCCAAAGTTCCATTTAGATGTCGAATGCATGTTCTTTCTTCGACATAGTGTCCATTCATAAGTCGGAAAAAATAAACCCAACTAACATAAAAAGGTAAATCGAAACAAGCACCAGCCAAATATATGTCCAAGGCGGAATTAAAAAATGTTTTTTAAACAAGCTGGCATAAACTGCAAAACGTGAGGGTTTCTTCGAGGCATTGGAAACAGAGTCAAATGAAAATCTGGATTCTGTGGCCAAACGGGCTTGCAGGTCAGGCATGGACAAGTCAGTGGGGTAAGTATAGTCTATTTCAGCAAGGTCTGTACCGGGTAAAGTACTTAATAAAGGACTGGAAATAGCAGGCAACTCGATTGCCACTTCAGTTTCATGATTAGAAGCAGTGGGCAAAACTGAATTTCTCACAATGGAAGGACAGGAAACAGCCGGTGTCATACTAAGAAGAATCGGCCACTCTGTGTACCTTGACATTGTCAATTGAGATAAACCTGTTTTCTTTACGGCCAGGAAGTGGTGGTAAAATGACTGTTCTTGTGCCCTTCACTCCAAGGACTGGAACCGGAGCTCAATAGGAAGGACCAAATTCTTTCTTGTTGTCGATCTTCTCTCGAACCAGTTCTCCAACTTGGGGTAGCCAGCCGACTACCGGGATCTGCAACGCAACATCCGACGTGGAGGGCAAATGTTCCTTTGCAAGACTGTCTCTGGTCTTTTGTAGATTCTGTAAAACAGTACAATGTTCATCTACGTCAAAGGTCGTGGCGCGAGCCACGCAGTCTAGACCGTCAAGGTCAGGGACGAACATCTTGATGCCAAAGAGCATTTCGTATGGGGTCCGCCCACCCAGAGACCTTCTAGGGAGATTATTAAGAGCACGCTGCACGCCATAGAGGTGGGCTAGCCAGTTTCTGCCAGTGCCTATAACTCGAGCTGTCAAAGATTGCTTTAAATCACGGTTCATTCGCTCCACTACACTGTTACCCTCAGGTCTGTAGGGAGACGAAAACTTGACTTGGACCCCCATCAAATTCATGGCATCCTTATACGCCTTAGAGGCGAAAGCCGGACCCTGATCCGAATGGAAGGTACCACAGGCAAAAATCCCTACAAAGATGCGCAAATCTCTAATGACAGTCCGTGAATCAGCGCTGCGATGGGGCCAGACCCACACAAAGCGTGTGCATGAATCAACTGCAACTAAGATGTACTTATACGCAATATCAGATGAAAAAGGACCGCAGTGATCTAAATAAACACAACCTAGTGGTTTATTAGAAATGTACAACTGAGTCTGTGGCGGACGCGCAGCAGTCGAAGGTTTAATCTGCTGACATATGTCACAAAGAAGGACATAATCACGCGTCTGTTTGTACAGTCCCCGCCACCAGAAACGTTGTTGTAATTGAGTTACAGTGGCAGAGACGCCCGCATGCGCAGACGCCACACCTTCATGAACGGCTGTAATCAAGTCTGCCCTGCGATCCGAGTTGGGAATCAAACGTTCACCAACATCAGGAATTTTCACAAAAGGAACCTTTTCGGGACTTAAGTGGTATGTGTACTTCGAAGGGAACCCCGAAGGATGTTTACCTCCCTTCTCAGTGGCAGCAACAGCTGCCAAGATGTCACTATCAATCTTACTTTTGGACCGTGTAACTGCTGCAACTAAGTATGTAGATACTGCTGATTTCGCCGCTTCATCAGCAAGCGAGTTACCGACAGCGTGGACTCCCACACGCTGGTGGCCAAGAGTATGAATTACAAAAACGAGCGGCAACGAAGCCTTAAGCTCAGCCACTCGAACCCAGATCATTTTATGTTTTATTGTGCTACCCTTGGAATCACAAAAGTCATTCTGAATCCAAAAGAACAAGTTTTCATTGTAAGACTGGACACAGTAGAAAGAATCACTTACAATAAGAGTAGTAACACTAGGATCTGCGTACTCCAACGCTAGTAAGAGAGCACGAAGCTCTGCTAATTGTGCGGTGCAATCTCCAAGTGGCAACGTGTGCACTTCCCTGGATATGAACTCATCGTTCAACATAGCACCTACCAAAATGGCGCATGCGGAAACGTAGGCATGTTTAGAGCCATGCGCAACCTGCGCCGAACCATCAGTGTAAATGATGCAACGGAAGTCCTCCAAAGGTCGCATAGCTAGAGGAGCAGGATGAACAAACTCATACTGCAAGTACTCCTGCGACCGCAACGAGGCGTCAAAAATAAACGTGACATCCGTGGACGTCAAGGACGCAGCCCACTGAATCCACCGAGGGTGCAAAGCTTTTGAATTTGGTACACTGGCTTTCGTGACTGCCTCCAAATGAGGACAGGGTGTTACAACCAACATGCGTTTCCCCTGTGACAGAGCCCGTTCTTTAAGAATAGCCATCTGCACAGCTGTTAAAACCTTTTCCACAGTGGGAAACCGCATCTCAGCCGAAGTGTACAAGTGTGACTTGTAAGCAATAGGAACTGTGTCTCCTTCATTAAAAGTGAGGTACGTGAAACCCACCGTCCCTGGTATTATTCTTATCACCAGGTTGGTATGGTTGTCACGAGTCAGTAAGAACTTAGAAGCGAGCAGATCAGCCTGCAAGGATTGCAAAATGGCTGAATGCTCAGGCAGCCAGCATGATTTCGAAAAATTTGGTTGTATCAAAGCATACAAAGGCTTGATACGCTGGGCATATTCCGGAATGTATGTCCTCCCGAAATTTAAAAAGCCCAGCAAAGACTGTAATTTTTTCAGTGTAGTTGGAGCACGCAACTGTGCGCATTTCTCCAAGAAGTGAGGAGCCAAACCTCTACCTTCATTGTTGAGCTCATAGCCCAAAAACAACACTGTGTGCTCAGCAATGTGCGATTTTGCAAAGTTAAATTTGTAACCCATGTCTGCAAAGTTACATATAACAGAATTTACACGACACAGATGCTCCCAAATATCATCGTCTGTGAGATATATTCTGTACTGCACAGTTACGGCAAAGCGAGTTTAAATGCCGGTAATCCAATACCAAACAATATGATCCGTCAGGTTTGGTCACAGTAAAAAGAGGATTATTCATCGGTGACACACACGTTTCAATAACTCCCTGATATTCTAATTGTTCAAGGATTTCCGCGACGGAAGATTTGGCTTCACGCCGAATGGGACATTGAGGTTGAGGCTGCGGCTGAGACCGCAACGGAACTTCGTGGCAAGGGGATAATCTGTCCCAACCACATTGGTTACGGTACAGAGCCGGTGCGAGAGCCCGAGCCCACTCTTCTGCAAAATGCTGCGCATGCTCTTTCGAGACAGTGTTCGCGAAACTGGGGAGGATTACCTCCTCCCCTCGCGGCGCCGCGAGCACAAAAGGTGGGGGCCAGTCAGCCTCCGAAAGCAAAATATCATACGTAGAAGACAGATTTTCCCAAAACACCCCTTTTACGGTACGCTGTATGTCACCTTCAATTAACAGGACAATTTCATAAAGTCTTTCAGAAGGAGCAAGTCTCGTATCGGCTGTTTAGATCACAACGTAGACATCAGTCACTGTCACCCTCAGTAGTGGACGCAGCACCTCTCTGACTATGGTAATCTCCGCCGCGCTGTCCATCAAGGTCAGAGCCCACGTCAGATTCCGAAGCCGCGTTCTCACTATCTGTGGCATATCGATGGGCTGTTAAGGCTGCGACTTTCTTTTTCGCAAACTGCGGTCTTTTCGGCGTAGAATCCTCCTGCTTCACTGCGCCTTCAATCTGGCGGGGCTGGCCACGTCCCTGTTGACCACCACGTCCCCTACCGCCTCCTCCTCCACCGGTTTTCGGGGCCGATGAGTCCTGAAAGGAACGAGGAGAGCGTTGATCAGAAACCTGAAATAGATCAGGCGATTTAATCATCGCGCGATTGCGCAAATCATAAACTTTTTCAGTCGGCGCAGGAACTTGTGTTGCAGGATAGGAATCCTGAGTCTGCTTTTGTTGCTTCCCCCTGTGTCTGTTTTTTAGGCCAATTTTGTTTTTTGGACTTGGGCTGGACATCTGCCGCAGCAGACTGTCCTTGTGGTTGTTTTTTCTCCTTGACAGGAAAATATTTCAGACCTCTACTTGTGCGGCCAATCGTCTTATAGGCGGCCACAACTATCTTCGCTAACTGTCGGGGTTTATCGGCATCGGGCAGAGCAGCCAAAGCATTCGACACCTGAAAGTTCACCGCATCTCCTTTAATATTGGAGAGTATGAGATCACTTACTATCTCAAATGAACCACACAGGCGCATACCCAATTCAACCGCTGCCTCCGGTCCGTGATCATCCTGAACACGTTTAACGATCTCAGGCAGTGCGGTCATAGACGGGGTGCCGAAACACCTCGTATAAACGGCCGCAAAAGTTTTTCCCCAGCTTTCACAGTCAACGAGCTCAGGAGTTAAATCCTTAGGTAAAGTGATCGTCAACATTCTATGTTTATCAGCAGGAGTAGAATTCGGAAACACAGCCTCCAGTTGGTCAAACTTCTCGGCAAGCTAGAAAGGGAAGTCATCGTTATCAACGGGACGCTGACCAAAAACCGAATTGACCATAACCGGATTTAGCCGTAAACCGCCACGTTCCGTTTGAACGGCCGCACCCCCGGGGGGACCACCCGGGAGATGACGACCTATGTATTGCACTAATGCACGAATCACAGCAATCGAGACAACGTGTAGTCTGCGAATATCAGCAAGGGGACAAGCGCCGTGATTCGGGTGCGGGGTAAATCCACCCAAAGCAGGCCAATTTGTACCTGGAATGGAAAGTGGACCTAACCTCGCAGCTGACAAAGAGTGGGGGAGGGCGCCATCAAACCAAACGCGATACTGCCAATGATCAATAGGTATTTCCAGTGCCCTGTACGGTGTATATTCAGCCGGTACAGGGGAGGGTGTGTAGTGGAGGAACACTTGAGAATTCGCGTCCACCTCCGGAAATGTGACCCACGAGTAAAACAGCTCGAAAGGGTACGCCGGATCTGCACACACCACCAAAATCACAGCCATGCCTTCCAAAGGGACTTGGTAAGTTTGTAAATGGTTGCGCACCGCAATGCGACTATGCTGCGCAATGGCCACAGCCATGATATCACCGGAACTACTGAATAACAAAGAAAACTTTGTAGCACAACTGGGTAGTAAGTCAAGGAAACCGTTTTAGATAGATTCAAGCTTGAAAAGACCTATTTCTAAAATAGGTAGGTTTCACCGACACCGCTGTTTTCCGGAAACGATAGTGAAGGGGTTAAGGTTTGAACGATATACTACTTGAGTGTCATGATATAAGACCACCAACGTACGGGCGCCATGTAGCAGGGTTTCTGTTCTCCCACAGAACTGTGCTCAGAGGATTGGAACCTCAGCGAATTAGGGTGACCCAAAACTCACCTTAGTATCCAACAAACCCCTTACCGAGCTAGCTACAGTGTCTCATTGGTCATAACAAACTCCCAATGTCTAGACAAACCAGAACATGAGCTTACAATACCTCAGGTTACGTGGAACACATGAGCACTCTTTCGTTATACAATCATTTCAAACCAGAACGTGGAGTCAAGAAGAACACGTGAACATTTGAAATATTTATTTACTAATGCCGTCTTCTCAGGCGCAGTATCTTAGATAATACAAGGAAACATATTATCAAAAGCAAAGTTATCAGCATAGTTACTAGTCCATAGAAAGCAAATGGTGACAGCATGTTAACATGCTGTAATGAATAAGAGTTAACAACACTTATTTCTCACCCTCCCTAACACACATATTATATTAATAGCTAAGAAGGTCTCTTTGGGTTTGTATTAGGGCGGGCCCATACCTCAGGATCCTAGAATGAAGGGATCACATCAGCATACACCAGCTCTCTCTGCATGCGAACAGCATCAAGTGTGTTATGTGTGCCTCAAGCAAAAGCAATATAAAACCCGCCTTAAAGCCAAAGTTGGCAGAAGCTGCACTTATGTTATGTCTATGAAGGCGTGAAGATCAGACCTCATAACAATTCAGTATCTTGTTGTTCCTGAAGCTTCAGCACTCTCTGTAGAGACATAGTTTATTGAGCAAAGCAGATATCAGAGTAAAAACATATTATTCTCATGTAAATCACAACGAACTACTAGGTTGAAAGCTAAATCAACAATTAAGTGTCGTGTGCAGAAGTAGCAAAAGGAAAAATGGCGTTTAAACATGTAATATGCCTATGCTAACTTAACGCATTATAAAGATATATAGTAGCTATATGACACAGTTACAGTATCCTCTTCACTTCTCCTTATCTTTTAAATAATGTTATTGTTGTGAATTTCTATGAGCGTTTGTTGGCTCTCTGCTTGAAATTCATCCCTCCAGCTGTTTCTTTGCTATTTTTAAAACTAATTTAATGTACTAATAAGTGCTTATTCTCTCTGAGGGCAGGTAGGCAAGTAAAATTGTGTAATTACTGCAGACCTGTACTGTCACATTTTTTCTTCATAGTTAGTAAGTTGTAGTAAGTACTACTTTTCAGTAACCTAACCATCCATTTAGCAAACAACTTCATGCATGCAGTAGTGCATGCACTTCCTTTATGTCCCTTAAAAGATTTATGGATATCTTCGTATCCAAAGATTTGTTGTTCTTCATTTGTTGTTTGTGGATGCTGTGTTTTTTTCCTCTCTCCACAAAACTTTCCCAAAAAAAACCATTCCCATCCAATTTTCAAACCCTAACCCTCTTTCCCCGGGCTGTGTGGTTTTCATTGAGGTGTGCCTAAATGACAACAATAATTCCACACACTTGCTGGGAAGGATAAGGTGCAAGCAACCTCCTCAAATCAATTTTAAGGCAGCTAGATGAATCCTAGGATATTGTAAATCTGCTTAAAAAAACACCAATGAGTATTTTCAAATCAATTCTGAATTTCATGCCCACCATCTATTGGATCCATCGATTCATCAACAGCATCCTCCTACATGTCAAGAATTGTTACGCTGCTGTGTAACTGTTCTTGTTGTAGCCATAATCATCCATGCAAATATTTTTTTCCCATACTTATCTTCAGCATTGCTTAGGCTACAAATATACTGTTCCTTCTAATACTCCTCTCAGGCCACTCAATGTCTCATTTCATTTTTTTTCATATGCTGCTACTGTGGTACCACTCCTACTACCACCACAACAATGGAATTTCTGTCCTGGATGGATTTCATGGGCAACCGTAATCACCATTTGCCATGCAGCCAGCGCTGTGCCTAGCTCTATTCTCAACCATGAATCACAGGTAAGATAAGCATTTTGGGGAGGTAGAATAATGGGCTAGGATATGGAGGAGAGGAGAGACTGACAGTAGTACTAGTAAAGTACTAGTAGGCCATTTGAATTCACTAACTCTGTTAGTGGCACTTTTGTACATTTTTGGACGTTTTGAATATTTCATGCTGGTAAGTTTGAGGGAACCAAACATGCAGTACCCCCGCCTACCACCCCACAAAATAATATGAACGTCTACACTATGTTGAAGTATGTAAAATAAATAATTATATTTTCCCTAACAAAAATAATTTATTCAAAAGACCCAACCCACCCCCCTCCCTAACCCCAACAAATGTCCTTATGAATGTCCCTCAAAAAGTCCCAACACCCAATTCCCCCCCCCCCAACAGTCTTTAAAAAAGGGGCAAGGGACAGTCACTTCCGGTGGTGTCCTGTGGACAGGTGGTCCCGCATATTTTTGCAGAGGTCCTGGAGCTGGCGCTTCAGCTTCTCCACCGTGCGCTCCAGGTAGTTCACTCTCCTGCGTAGACGGCGCTGATATGACATCCAGGCTCTGGGTGGGGCAGCTGGTGTTTTACTTGCTGCTGCATGGCAGCGGCGGGAGGCTGTCGGACCACGGCGCCGTACAACTGGTGGCTGCTGGCTGGTGGCCCCGGGGCACTGGAGGAGGATGCAGTTGTTGCCGCCTCCTCCTCCTGCCCCGGAGCCCACTGCCACCGATATTCAGCACAAATGGCCTCCAGCTTCCAGGCCCTGGCCCGGACAGCCATCTCTTCCTGGTGAGCTTGTTTTG
The DNA here is from genome assembly GCF_964261635.1 of Lissotriton helveticus. Lineage (NCBI taxonomy): Eukaryota > Metazoa > Chordata > Amphibia > Caudata > Salamandridae > Lissotriton > Lissotriton helveticus. The sequence goes on along the minus strand of NC_136061.1, from coordinate 475,355,207 downwards.
TGGAGCATCTATATGAAGAAAGAAAGAAAAATACTGTAACCAATACTCTTTAACATTAATACAAAATAATTCAACAGAAAGGTGTCTCACAGTAACACTAGCAACTTGCAAGCACAGTATAACATTTTGAGCGGTAACTGCAAACACAACAATGATGGTTACCTCGAAACCGGGCCGGTCCTCAGATGCTTGTTTCCGTTCTGGGAAGGACATGGCTTTTGTAGTTCGGACTGGACTGTTCCCATGGGGCACAGGGTCAGCGCTGATTTGCATATCGCCATTGTCTAACCCAGGGTGGTGTGGAGTGGAAAAACGATGGATTTGGACCCAGATCTTTGGACTGGGGTGAATGTGTGACATTGATCCACATTCTGTCCATCATTGTTGTGTTTGCAGTTACCGCTCTAAGTGTACTGGGGATGCTCAGACGTGAGTCCCAGTTACTCCACACCACTGGAATCAAGCTAGCCGGGCTGATGAGAGGTGTTACCTCGAAACCGGGCCGGTCCTCGGATGCTTGTTTCCGTTCTGGGAAGGACATGGCTTTTGTAGTTCGGACTGGACTGTTCCCATGGGGCACAGGGTCAGCGCTGATTTGCATATCGCCATTGTCTAACCCAGGGTGGTGTGGAGTGGAAAAACGATGGATTTGGGCCCAGATCTTTGGACTGGGGTGAATGTGTGACATTGATCCACATTCTGTCCATCATTGTTGTGTTTGCAGTTACCGCTCTAAGTGTACTGGGGATGCTCAGACGTGAGTCCCAGTTACTCCACACCACTGGAATCAAGCTAGCCGGGCTGATGAGAGGTTTTACCTCGAAACCGGGCCGGTCCTCGGATGCTTGTTTCCGTTCTGGGAAGGACATGGCTTTTGTAGTTCGGACTGGACTGTTCCCATGGGGCACAGGGTCAGCGCTGATTTGCATATCGCCATTGTCTAACCCAGGGTGGTGTGGAGTGGAAAAACGATGGATTTGGGCCCAGATCTTTGGACTGGAGTGAATGTGTGACATTGATCCACATTCTGTCCATCATTGTTGTGTTTGCAGTTACCAGTATAACATTTTGGCATGTATCTTTCTGCCGTCTTTGTAGGCCTGTAACATTAGTGGGAATTTCAGGGATTCTACTAGCAGCACTATGGACTCACTACATAGTCAGAGAGTCAGAAAGTACAGCAGTCTTCTTCTTTTTTTCTTTTGTTTTGCGAAAGAAATTACTTGTACGTGGTAGCCGGCATAATGCCAGCTCAGTCAGCCTGCACCAAAGAAAAACAGACACAAGCCATGATGACTCAGACTCGCATTACTTTAAGCAGTACATGCAGGTGGGGATAGGCAAGTTCTTACTTTTCTATAGGGGTGGCACTGGCCATACTCGGTTACATCAAGGGCTACTGCTCAATGTAATTTATATTTCGCACTGCCCCCTGGGCCTTGACTACTACAAAAGGAAAATTAAGATTATTAATTTCTGATCATATCTCCAGCCGATCACATTATCTTTGCTTATATGATGGATGACTTTAGGTGCTTTGTTTTGATAGATTGAGTGAACAACAGCGATAGTCCACCCATGATTGACCCAGCTGAAAGAAAATTATTAATATTGGGAGTGAGTGTGGTACCCATAATTGCCGGAAGAAGGGACTTGACTTGATATAATGTCAACTATACGATACATACACAATATATGCTGTGCTTGCAAAGTAAACTACTGTACTGTTAGTCAAGGGAGTATTTCTGAACAATCACAACTGCTAGTATTTGGATTTCCTCTGCTTTGCTACTCTGGCACGGACATGCTGTACAAAGTAACACTCTTCATCCACTGAGCGTCTGCTCTACATACACCTCTGCTATCTATGAGGAAGAAGATACCATCCAGGCTTCCAAAGTAAACGTCTATCATTCTTCTCAATGTCTCAACTGTACCAACTTAACTTTTTCTCAACAACCAACTAACACCCTTTTCATTTTATTTGGTAAACCACCGTCTTGAATTGCATTTGAATTTCACCCAAATGATATATTGCAATGCACACCACACATGCATTTTCTGATTCACCCACACAGGCAGTCATCTTTTCTTTCTCCTCCAACCATCCTTGCTTCAAGCAGCCATGCATCTGATTCCTTCCTAACAGCCATGCATTCAAAAACACGTATCATTCTTTACAGTCATAAATGTTACGACTCGCTCGTCCTTCCTTACACCTTTCTTTCCCTTTAAGTTCATCACATCCCTCAAGTTCATCTGATCTGACTTGGCTTCACAATAAAAGTTTCACAGCTGGGTTGAAGTCAAATAGAGAGGGCCATTGCTTAATCGAGAACTAGCGCCGCTAATGCTATTGCTAAGTCAAGGGTGACTGTCTTCTCCGTGATTGGCAAAACAAATATAGTTCTAAAGTAGTAACTGTTCTTAACAGTACAGTGTACTTGTACTAGTGTACTGTCTACTGCACAGTACATCATACACCCCTTTGCGTGCCTACTCTAAAATGTCAATAAGTAAGGAGTATAATAACTTACCACCATCCGCCGCTGCTGAACCATCCCCCACAGCAGCTCCTCCTGGTGGCACTTGTGGCGCCGCTGCATCAGCCCCTGGAGTAGTGGACACCTCCGCGCTGCTGGCCCCGGCACTGGTGGTAGGAGGTGCCACATCAGATGTTGTGATGACGCCTAGAAAAAACATGCCATATTTTTAGATGCCATACACCACCCCCTATTTTGTCTCGTAATGGAAGAAAATGTTAATACATAAACAATTTTTTATTATTGGGACTGAAAAAAAGTCACGGTTTTGGGGTGGGAGTTAACTTATATGCTTAGCCAAAACATGCAACACTTTTAGGCACAACTGATAAATGCTTGCTTTTTAACATGCAGCATTTTTCAAATTATAGACAGAAGATTCCATTGCCCTTCTGCCAACAAGAGCTTTTCAATTTTCACCACCTACTCCTCAGATCCACCACCAGTACTTGAAGTTCCAACAAGGTGAGGGTTCCTGCACAGTTACTATAATAATTAGATGTGTTAAGATGAAGTATATTCTAGAGAAGAGTGTTTAAACTTTAACGTCATCTATCACCACTGCTCGCTGGGAATATTGCGCTATTAAAAATAAAGAAATTGTTTTTTTATTTCTTATTTGAAAATCAAACTTTAAAACTAAAAAACACTGTGTGGTTTTTGTTCATGAGTGACTGAGCGGAAGGGTTTGCAGTTGCACTACTGCACTTTGCAAGCATGCTTCCGTGACTCTGATAGGTCGGGACTCGGTAGTCTTCTTCTGTTCTTCTGAGTCGTATAATCATTGGTCAGACACACTAGATAATCGGTCAGGGGATTCAGAGTTCAACTTCTGTTCTTCTGACTGAGGTATGTGGAAAGTCGAACTGCACCTATCATCAACAAAGTCCTATTTGTCTTGGTCATACTTATGTATGTGCAGATAGTCCCTGAAACACTAGCGGTATGGTATGTGCTCCTATCAAATCAAAAAGCCAACTACTAGCTTATTCTTGGTGGACATTGACATTTTGTTGTTGGGAATTGTCAAAGCACTAACAATAAGAAGACTGGAATAGACAGCAAGGGCAACCCAGAGGACTGCACTCAGTGCCTAGAGCTATTGCTGGATCAGAGTTTTGTTTAACACCGTTTGCCGACTGGGCAAGCTTAGCTACCTACACAGACCGACTCATAATAATAGTAAATATTAGTAGCAGCGAGAGTGATAGTAGAGGCAGGATAAGAATGTAGAAACAGTCTACAAGAAGATCAAAGACTATTTTGTAAAAAATAGAGTTAGGAAACAGTTTGGAATGAATAGGTGCTGTAAAAGTTAGCGAAGTATAATGATTAATATTAACAACAGAACAACTTACTGGGGCCAGCAGAAGAGACCGCAGAGGACCGATCCTGCCCACTTTGTTTGCCGGCGTCTCTGGCGTGGTCTTCTTGCCCCTGGGAGGTGCTGATGATCATGAAATAAACACAAACATGGATGATTGTTTTTTTGAAATATTTGATTTCTTTGACCACAATCTAAAATTATCTTGGGGAAACAAATTACCAACAATTGCACTACATGTATTGACCTATTTGATCTGGTCAACTAGGATAGATAGTACCGTATTGCTGGATTCGCAGACCGTCTACTTGGAAAGTTATGTAAATCACTAACTAAACCAACAACAAAAAGGTTCTACTACAACTGCCAGCACTCAGCAGCACGCGACGTGACAGACACAGTCCGTCAACATGATTGCAGACCGCTAAAAAATGTCCTACTACTAAATAACAAGTCATAATATATTACTTAACCTATCAATCCACCACTATCTCTTCTTAGTGGCAGCAGGAGTACAAAGGAAGGACTAGACTTGAGCCTCTAGTCTCTCTAGCATTATGCAATTCTGTAAAGTACTACACTCATACATAATCAATCAGGCCAAATGAGCACAAAGTTGCAAACAAGTAAGCATAGTAGCAACGCCACTGAGCAGTCGAGGACCTGCAATCACAGAAGCTTTTTAAACATTAATTTACCTGCAATATAATCAAATCGGCAGCCTTCTTGCTCTTCGGGAAAAACATATATGAGCAATATAACACAGAGCAGAAGAAAACAAAGTAGTTATTAAATAGCTACTCACCAAGGCCAGGGATCTCTATGCCTAGCAGGTGGAGCAGGTCCTGCTCCCGGTCAAGGACGTTCGACCACCGGTGCGTCACCTGGTTGTAGGTGCGCCAGACCCCTACTCCCTAAACATGGCCCGCCACACCTTAGCCCAGAGCTGGCAACGCTCCCGGATGCCATACCCTGAACCGGGCCTGCCCCCTGCTGCGACGGTCTTCGGGAGGTGGCGCTGCACATAAAAGATAAGTGAGGCCACCTCAACCGCACTAAAGATCTCCCTGGCTTGCGCATCCTCCGCCCTTAGGCGCCCGCAAGGGAGTCGGCTACGGGGTGCGGGACCCTTCCCCTTAGACTTGCCGGCTCGGTTTGCCATGGTCCAGGGTGAAAGAAGAAAAGAATATGGGAAAAAAAGTAAGTAAAGGAAAAGAGAGAGCTAAACAAAAAAAGTAGTTATTAAAGTAACAAAACGTTGGAAAAAAACACAAAATATAGATGTAGAAAAAGAGAGGGATAGATAATGAGTAAAAAAGATTTAAAAAAAGTTTAAACAAACAAAGGATTGCAAAGATTAAAGCAGAATAGAAAAAGCATGCCCAGAACCATAGCAATGAATGAAAAACAAGATGGCCGCACCCATTAAGGACCGCCTGGGTAAGTTTGCGCGATATTTCCCCCACGAGCACGCAAAAATGCACGCGACCACGCAATCGTGCCCCGCGCACAACGCGAGCATGCAACTAGCACCTGGAAACGGAAATACGCAACGCGAACAAGATGGCCACGCCCATGTACGACCGCATGGGTAACTTCGCGGTCGGCGCACTGAAAGCGGCCCGCAAACACGCAAAGCGCCCCGCGAAGACGCAAAAATAAAAAAAACGCAAATTCCCACAAATTTGTGGATTATGCGGACCTCAAATTGGCTTTCGCACGAATTAGCGTACCGCGAATTCGCAAATTTTGCCCATACTTGTCTTCATTAATTGTACATAACAATTGTTATTCCAGCTAATGTTGTGTTGGGCTCGTACAGTGGATCTATACAATTTTTTTAATTCGGCTGTCACCTTATCATAAAAAATTTCCTAGTTATCATGCAGCATTACAGGGTGGAAAGTGGACTTGGGTTTGAAAGGTGTACGTGTGTGTCACTGATATTCACTGGACTTATTTCATGTTCACCATTATTATGTTTGCTTTGCAGCTGGTGCAGATCCAACAATAAATCCACATCCCCTGCATCCAAATCGAAGGACTTTGAATGTTTCTAGTTGCTTGTACCGGCAGCTCCTTATTTCATTTTGCCTGTAATACGTTATATTTGCGCAATTGTTATGTGCGTATGAATCTAAAAACATCCATAGGTCTTTCTGCGTAGTTGAAATTACTTTCGGTACTATAGAACAAACCCAGTGCCAGAATTTGTTTCTCAGCCATACTTAGATATATGTCAGACAGGTTAATCACTGTGTTAGAGTCTATGGATTTTTGAAACTGAATTAATTTTGTTTCCATCTGACATTCGCTGTTTTTTTGTTTGATTGTTTTCCGCTGGTTGCTGCGCTGCCGTCTTTCTCTGTGCTTCTGGTTGTTTCTTTTACATTGTGCAATTTTAGGGCTCGGGTCTCAGTGCCTGCCACCTGTCTTGATAGAGGCAGTCCACTTCCTGGGCAAGGGAAAGTTTGGTAAGCCCCAAATCCGAGCTAGTTCTTGCTTGCTCATTATCAGATTCACTTTCCGGTGCCAAACTTAGTTCTGAGGCTGATGTAAAAGTCGGTGTCATGCTGTTCATACTTGCTTGATTAGTAGGTGAATTGCCTTGTTTGTTCCTCACTTTGGCTGCGTCATATTTATGTGCAGAAATAAAAACTTGGCTGTTTTGATAATCTAATTTGTCCCTTTGAAATTTGTAAGCCTTACGCTTTTTAATCACCTCCTCATCTTTTTTGCAGGCATACTAGCATGTCATCGCTATATTTATTGAAATTGTCCATACTTTCCATTGTGCTGATCTCATTATTTACTTCATCAATCTTTAATTGCAGCGCAGCACGATCTCTCACTGCATATTTGACAAGTATCTCAACCAATTTACGTGAAGATTCTAAATTACAGTTGGGTAATTCCACAAGCATATTTGGGTCCGGGTGCTCATAACTAGGTGCTAACATGATGCGCAGCCTCCTGGGAATTCTACCCTATATATCTCAGTGTCTGATATACCCCTTGGAAAGAAGAATTTTCAGTATTATTTAATGCGTGTAAAGGGATTTCCTGATTGGTATGTGCTGCCCCTTTTCTGGAAGCCATAGATAGATTCTAAACAAGACCTCATAAGGAGTCCGGCCTCCCAAAAATCTATTTAAATCCCTCTAAAAGAATGATTTAAATCATGGGTTTTCCTCTCCACTGTTGAATTTCCTTCGGGATAATATGGGGAGGAATAATGCACAGCCACACTCAAAGTACCCATGGTATCCCGATAAGTCGTAGATGAAAACGCTGGTCCCTGGTCTGGGTGAAATGCAGCTACTGCATATGTCCTGCTAAAGGCTTGCTGATCTTGTATACCAGTTCGAGCATCAGCCGATCAATTTGTCCATATCCATAGAAATGTAGAACACTGATCCACTGCTAACAGGATGTATCTAAATGAGCCATCAGAGTTTAATGGCCTGCAGTGGTCGAGATACACACAAGCCAATGGCTGGTTTGAATCTAGGAGAGGAGTATGTGATGGGTGTGCTGAGGTGTAAGCTTTATCTGTTGACAATTGTCTCAGCTAAGGACACAATGCTTGGTCTCTTTGTATAAACCTGGCCACCAATACCATTGCTGTAGGAGAGAAACTGAAGCCACCACACCTGCATGGGCAGATGCAAGCCCATCACGACCAACTATGATCAATTCTAGTCTACAATCTGAATTTGGAATCAGTCATTTCAGATGCAATTCCACGTTGATGATTTCTCATGAATCTGGAAATGTGTCAGGTTCCATGGGTATTGCATGGGCACACCCACAGCAACACTTATAGAACGCCTCTTTCATGCAAAGTGCTGCATGTAAAGGGCCCGTATTTAAAAGGACAGGAAAAGCCACGCAGGGTGGCTTTTCCTGTCTTTGTAAATATGGGGCAGAAAAATGCACTGTCTGTGCATCACAAAAAGTGATGCAGCACAAGGGGCTTATTCGCAAAGGACTTGTAAATAAGCCCCATTGAGTTCTTCTTCATATTGTAGGAATTCTTGTGTTTGTAGTGTAGGGTCAAAGACATAGTCTACATCAGTAGTTGGTAAGGAAGTGGTCCACTATCCAACTAGAATGTAAGACTTTTGCATTAGGAATGCAGGTCTTAGTCACAGCTTCTAATGCTGGGATGGGAGTCACAAAAATTATCCATTACCCCCGAGCAAATTAGCTTTCCTTTGTAACAGCCAACTGAACTGCAGTCAGTGTTTTTTCACTAAGTGCAAAACACATTTCTGCATTGGAATATATAGGAGAGATTTACCTGCAGTTGGTACAGTATCACCTTCATTGAAAGTGACATATGTGTAGCTAGTGGTCCCCACAATATGGTCAATCTCCAAGTGTGTGGTGTTTACACACATATGTTAGTGCTTTGATGCAAGCATGTAAGTTTGTAGTGATCTCAAAATCAGTGTATATTCCGATGTCCAATGGGTGCTTGAGAAATCTGGACATATGAAATCATAAAATGGCTTCATCTGTTGTGCATAATCTGGTATGAAGGTCATACCAAAGCTGAGAAAGCCCAAAAGTGAATGTAGGTAATTTATTGTGTTTGGTGGTCGTAGGAGTGCACATTTCTCTAGTCGATGCGCTGCTAGGCTTTTGCCTTTGATTGATAACTTGTATCCCAAGAACATTACACTGAGATGGGCAAATAAAGTTCTTTAGAAGTTGAATTTGTAGCCATTTGCTTCTGGATCAATTTCTTGTAGAATTGATGCGTTATGGGCAGAGAACAAGTCCAGGCTGTTCTTATTCTTATGAGGGAATTGGCAAAACCATTTTTGTGACCCAGTGTGATGAATGCAGTTAGGTCCCTGCTTTCAGGTGCTATTATTTGGCAGAAAAATCCTTGTGAAATATCTAACGTTTTATATTTTTTTCCACACAATGTTGTTCGTTAGAGCTGCACAGTGTGAATTTTGTACAGCAAATGTGTGTGTATAACTGGTTAAATGTCTGTAATCTAAGCCTAAGCAATATGAATATTCTGGTTTTGCTACTGTAAACAAAGGATTGTTCATTGATGAGATGCAAGGCTCCATTATGTCATATAATTCAAGTTGTATTAGAATTTCTCTAACATGTCATTTAACTTTATGTTTAATAGTATTTTGTGGATACACTTGTGGGCTGGACCTTGATCCCATCCTACATGATTGCAGTATAATGCCAGTACATGTTTAAGTCCTTCTGGAACGAGGGCAGATAAGGATGATATTATTATGTCTTCCCCATGTGAGACTTTTCTAACAGACACCAATGGCCGGTCACTTTCAGCCTGGAGAATGTCTTATCTTAGTGTAAAATTTTCCCAAAAAAGGACTATAATGGTGTGGGTTACATCACCCTTCCTTCGGATGTCAAAATAATAGTATCTACCTGGAGAGCTAACTCTCTGATCTTCTGTTTCCACCTGAACAAACTCATTAATTGCTCTTGTCACCAGAAACTTTTGAAGATTCTATTGAAGTATTGAGGCTGCAGCCATGCTGTCTAGCAGAGTCTGTTCCCACTCCTTCTTCTGAATCATCATCCTAAATATGTGTGGCATATTTAAGGGAAATGCCTATCACTTTTTTCTTCTGGAATGTGGCTTCTGTTATGAAAGTTTTGCTTCCTTTTTTATGATGATGTTAGAGGAGCGTTGTGAGTCCTTTTTCTCGTTCACATACTCTTCTGATCTGCTCTCTGATTGTTCTTCTCTCTCCGATGGTTTTTCCGATATTTTCCTAAAGGAATGAGAACGGCTTGTATTAATATACTGTTACCTAACAGGCTGTCGAAATATATCATGTTTACGCAAACAATATCATTTTTCAAAGGACTCTGAATGGGGAGATCCACCCTGTGACTATGTTTTTTCTAAAAAAAATTGTATATCCCAGAGTATTTTAGAACTCTGGTGCCTGTTGTGAGTTCCTATTGGAATTACTCATCAGTTGTAGTTTATTACGTATGGTTCAAAAATTATCTTGACCTATAGAAGTATAGTTTTCAGCAATAATATTTGATAGTTCGCGCCCCTGAGCAATGTGTTTGTGTACTGGCAAAGCTGCTGCTTCCCCATTAATGTTACTTTAAATTTCTGGGCCTACTGCGGCATCGGTGCCAATAAGTTTCATCCACAAATTCAGGGCAGCTTTAACGCTGCAGGCAAAACAGCTATGGATGGTGTACTAAGCATGAGGGTATATATTGCAGCACAAACTGTGGCCCAAGTGGTACATTGATTTACTGGCAGAACAATCCCTAAAGGTAGGCACATTGTGAGAACTCTATGTTTATCTTGGGATCCCATATGGGGAAATAGTGCTTCAAACTGAGTGCAATCCATAACTGAATTTCTTCCTGTCTTGTGGGAACTTTACCCACTATAGCGCTAATAGTAACTGGACTAATTGCAAGCATTGCCAAATGTGGCTGCACAGCTTGAACAGCCCTCACCTGGGTTGGTGTTATTGTTCACATAATGAACTGTGTTATCTGTATGTATAGACCAGCTAGACCTATTGGAAGTACATGAAGCTCCCCTACTGCTAGTGCTCCTAACTGTGGATATGGTGTGTAGCCGGTTAAGACTGGCCATGAAACCCCGTCATTGCTAAGGGGACCCAGTCATACATTTGATAGTGGATGTGGTAGGGTGCCTTAGAAGCAGTTTGTGTGTTCCTGAAATGTTACTGGTATGTTAAAATCTTCATAAACTCTATATTCACCTATTTAGCCTGCTTCTGTGAATTTATTTATTTATTTATAAGCTTTGTATAGCGCAAACATGACCCAAGTGGGTATCAGAGCGCTTTACATAAGGTTCAAGATGACAAAGGAACACAGCTCAAGGGGACAAATCAAGGTACAAGTATGTCAATGTGCAACAAGAGCAAAAATGACATAATGGAGGAAAAGAGGGAGAAGGCTAGGTAGCAAGAAAATTAGGACAATCTACATCAGGAACAAAAGGGACATTATGGCAGGCAACAGTAGGTCGCAACAGATGACATATAATAGTTAGGATAGCCAAAAAGTCTAGAGGTAAGAGGAGCAAAACTTCTAGATCAGCGCTTTGTTCATTAGTAGTGCTTTCACTTCCCTTTTGAAGGCAAATGTGAATGGAATAAGCCTTGTCTCCACTGGAAGGGCGTTCCAGATTCTTGGGGCAATGCCCGAGAATGTACGATTGTAGCTTTAAGCTTATTGAATTTCTTTGGCTTGAGCAGCAAGGTGCCTCTGCTCCTTGTTGGCCGGGAGCCCCCAGAAAGTTCCAGCTAATTTGCCAGGTAGAGTGGGGTATTGAAGTGAAGAGCTCTATGGGTCATACAAGCAATCTTTAATTGGATCCTTGCCTCAAAAGGAAGCCAGTTGAGAGATTTCAGTTCCGGCGAGATGTGGTTGGTCTTCTTGGAACCCATTAGGAGTCTTGTAGCCGCATTTAGAGAAGCTCTGATGGGGGCTAAACTGATTTTCGGCAGTCTGCATACAGTAGCACTGCCATATTCTAGTCTTGAAATGACCAGTGCTTCTTCTTCATGGGGAAGGTAGGGTTTGAGTTTTCTTAGGATACTCAGCTGGAAGTTTGCTCCTTTGGTAGATGCTCTGATGTGCTCTTGCATGTTTAGGTTTTTATCAAGCAGAATTCCACGTGATTTTGTGTAGTCAATGAGGTGTGGTGTGCAATTGAGCACGGTGAGATTAGAGAGATATATCACAACAGTGGGGGTTTGCCTATGGGATATTCTAGTGTTGGCATCAGCTACAGGAAAAATGTCCCATGATTTGAATACCTCTGTTTTATACACTCCATGGACCTCTACCATGAAGATGGCTTGTCCTCGAGTAAGAGAAAGCCCTTTATGTTGTAACATCTTTGTTAATGCATGTTTGCAATTTAGTGGAATAAAAACTTGTTCTGCATTTGCCATTTAATTAACTGAATTCAGAGAAGGGATAAACTATAGTGGGGTGATCCTTCAAAGGGTTGAAGCTTGAACAACCTACAGACAAAACTAGGGGTTCCCTATTTAGCTGAGGAGGATTATTCCCTAACACTAAAGATGTCTCCATATATGGTGACTAGCAGCTTTTGGCACATGTAAGAACTTCTTAGGAGATCCATTAAATAGGTACCTGACCAATAACGTTGGTGGCGCCAAGTTATACTGCTCCTACTAATCAAGAAAGACTGTGCGTTTTGACAACATATGCATCAAAATATGGAGACTGAGTCCATATACATATATAGAATATGTTGTCTCAATTCCTGGCTATCTCACAGTGCGCCATCTAGACCCCTAAACCTGACACGGTACATGGTGGCGTCTGCAACTTTAGAAAATAAGCACACTGACTTTCCCAAGGAAATGGTGGAAACAGATCTACCCTTTCATGACTTCCTTAGGTATGCTTAAAGGGAGACACACAAAATATACCAATTGGCACTTCAAAAATGTATTGAAGAATTAAATTCATGTGTGAAAGAGCTGAGCTGTAATTATAAGTAGAAGGAAACAAAGTATTGTTACCAGTGTTACAAGAATGGTGAAGAAGATGACTAATTCAATCATTCTATTGGTGCAGTGAATATATGAATATATATCATAATGATAACCCTTTCTAAACCTGACTGTACTCTAGAGTGCGTAGTAGGAAGTGCATTCTGCCAGATCTCTTGGAGCAGCCTGAATCCCCATTTACCTGTTTGTGTGATGCATCCAGAAGCCCTTCTGGTGTACAACAGGTCGTCGTCATTCATAGGATAGTGATGGAAGTCAGCAGGCTGGCAATATGTCACAGGCAAATGTCTAGAATAATCAAAAGAAGCGCTAATTTGACAAGACAAATGTTAATGTTATGTCATTGAGGAGAGGCTTTCCAACCTAATGTAGCCCTTTTCAGCTACAACTATCACCCTTTCCCTAATGAAGGAATTCACACTCCTAAAAAGTGACTTAGGGCCTGTTTAGAGTTTGGGGGAGGGTTACTCAATCACACACATGACAGATATTCCATCAGCTGTGTTACAAGTGCATTACCTCCTACAGCACTTACCATGAAGTGGTTGGGATATCTGTCATGTTTGTGATAAAATAGCCAATTTGCCAAACTCTAAATCTGGCCCTATGTCAGAAGGTACAAATCTTCACCAGGCCACAACTTTGTAGCTAGCAAGAGCTTTGCCTGCAAATGAATTTTTAATTTTTTTCACTTGTGACTTTCCTGTCAAAAATCAACTGATTTCCCGGGACCTCATCTAACAGCTATCTACTCCTGTGGATTTCTTTTTAGCCACAACCTGCTGCCTTTCCCTACGCAGGATTTTCCGCTTGCAAAGTCTAGGTAAGAAGGTAAAGTTTTCCAAAAAGATGAGCGTGTTTTCTATATCTGGATAGAGTTTCATCACATTCGCCCTCAAATCAAATCCTAATCCTGGTCAAGAGGCAATAGATGACTGCCGTTGGTGACTTAATGCTTTTTGATGCTCTTTTTCATTTAACATTTAAAACATCTTATCTCTGAATACACCTTAATGGATTTTTGCCACTTTGGTGTACTTCTATGTATTTACTCGTTCTCTAGTTTCCTAAATTGCAGTGGGATTTTGTGCTTTTGACTTTTTAACTGTTTCAGTGCTTCTAAATGCTTCACATATTGTTTTTAAGTTAAGCGTGTCTGCTCTTTACAATAGATACCAGGGGTTGAGATAAGGTTTAACTTACTGAAGCATTTACAGGACTTGACAGTATACTGACAATATTACTTGTGGTGGGCTACTATCCACTCCAACTAATAATCAATTTTCTCCCACGTATGCGTGTAGATGGTGATATTTTTACATATATAGGCAGCAATGAAGTGCTAAACATGGGCAAGAGCCTGGTGCCCGTTACAATCATGACACAGAAAAGGGTAGTAGGTAGTATCACTAATTATGGAGTACTGCTTCTTTAAGGGATGTGTCATGAATGTTTATCTGAATTGAAAGTAGGACAAAAGATTCTGATGTAAGTGGGGTTCTTGTTCCAGTTCTTCGGTTCATTGATGAAGAATGCCTGGTTTCTGCGTTCAACTACTTGCACTTCTTAATTCGCAGACTGGCAATATTTTGTGGAGCTGTCTAACTAAAATATTAAGTAAATTGACTAGGTATGTTCGGATGTTGTTTTCGAGGAGCTTGTAAATGATGCTGTTTTTCTTGATTGTGACTTTGAAGAATATTTAAATGTGATGAGGAATGCTTCTCTTGAAGAATGCTAAAGTGCTTTCTGGGAAGCCATTAAGAACAGGGTTGCCTCCATCCAGTTGCGGAAGGACCAAGGTTTGCAATGTCATTGTGACATTTTCTCCTGGAAGGAAGGGTTTAATCTTGTTCAGGAGTGAAAGCTGGAAATATGCCGTCTGTCTTGTTGCTGTATTCTTTGAAAATTAGCTTAGTGTACTGGATGAATCAAATGGATTTTGCTTTGTTATTCAGTTGAGGGTGAATCAGCTAGGATGATGTCAGAATCTGTGGTTGTAATGAACTGTAGCTAAACAAGAGGAATTCATGCTTTGTTGTGTGACATGAGCCTCTCTATGTCATTCACTTTAATCTGCAGTGGTTTTTCAACATAGAGGGACTGCTCCCTCTTCCGACCCTGTATAGAAATCACAGCAGTGCATTCCCCTAATGGATTTATATACTCTTCAGTAATCACTGCTTAATATGTAATCATTGCAGAATATGTAAGGGTGCTGAGGGGTATGCACTGTGTTGCTTGAACAAGATATACCTTGAAAAAACAAGAGACAAGAGGTGTGGCAGATAAAGTTTGTTTAATTAAACAATGTGGCTGGGAGCACAATCACAGGCATTGGGTCTGAGGACCATTTCAATTTACAATCGGTCTACCATAGACTTTTATACAGTTTGTTGAATGTAATGAAATTACAAAAAGAACAGCCCCTTACAGAAATAGTGACCCACCAGTGACAAACCCAACAACACAGGATCGAGGCCAGCTTACTCAAAACTTAACATCAGAAGCAAGGCCGCCCCATGAGGTTGTGATGCCACAATGAAAAATTCCAATACACTATTGTGTCAAAGAGCTTTTACACCTCCAAAGGGTGAACTTCTCCCTTATAAGTATACTCCCTCAGGAAGCTGCCTCACCAGTAAGCGCACAATCAGAAGGGGAAGAGGCAAAAACAGAAACTGATCCAAACAATGTCTCCCATTAGGGGCATGAGCCACAGCTCTGGCAATCAACCTAAGGAAGACTCACAAGACACCTCAATCTTGGTTAGGATCCGTCCAATCAAAATCAGGAGTCAGCAGAAAACACCTCTCAGGAACGGCGGCAAGAGGCAAAAGGAAGCATTACCCTAAACAAAACAATAAGCAAAAACACAAACACTAATGATAAACCCCCGAAAATGTAGAGGATGCACACACAGGGACATAGGTCCAACAATAGGTCCTCACAAAGAGACAGTCCGGCGGGTGAAACAAGCCCACAAGGCCGTGCATCAAAAAACAAACTGATTGAGTCACTTGGCGAACAAACAGCTCAACAGGGCTTACTGGGAGAACTAATAGCACAAAAGGACTCAACAACAATTGTGTTGTATCCTGAGTACAAGTTAAAGGGAAGGCCTACACACTACATAAGGAAACATTTTATGCCTCCTAAAGACAATCAGCAGCCTAAAGAATCTAAACACCAATGACCTAGAGTCAATTAAATTAGTGGAGGCACCAGATCAACTGGGAGTTTAAGAAACCAAAACAGCTTGGTCTCGCCAGACTTAGCTGAGTAAGTCTTAAAAGAGCAAGCCCAATTGTATGCCTGGGGCATAACATTGCGGCCCTTTACTGAACCAAGATACCTGAGCCCCTACTAGCCGAATAAAAAAATCAATCAGAACCCCACTAGGACCAACTCAGCACCCAATTATACTCAGTATTGCGAGGAGCCCACAGCAAATCCTCAAACAGCAATGAAAACATCAATAAGCAGATTCCTAGGATAAATAAAACGAAAAGTTGCACAAGAGTGGGGATGGCTATCCAGGACTATAAACAGCAAAAGCCATAATCATTGACATACCTTGTCCATGACACCAAATAGAAAAAAACACTCTGTAATTATGCTCCTGGAATATCAATGGCATGGGAGACAAGACCTCAGAGCCCGAACTGCAATTATATTTTCAAAAATTTGACATCATCTCACTTCAAGGAACATGTTGAGAACTACTAATAGAACTTGAAGGATATAACTCACACCTTTTGCAAGCAACAAAGAGTGCCAAATTTGGCCATAAAAAAGAGGGGTCTTGCCATTTATAGCTCTATGCAGTGGAGCCACTGCCACACAACTTAACACACCTAATCTAACTACTAAGAATCAAAACACAGGGTGGACAAAAACGAACATATGATACTAATAAAAGTATACCTACACCCACGTGATAAAATCAAAGGCATCCACCAGATGGAGGAACAACTGATGAAAATACTAACATAGGAGCAATTGAATAGCTTGATTATCACTGGGAATTTCAACCTATATATGTTCATCAAAACATCCAACAACAATCATATGGACGAGGACCCATTTGCATGGGACACACTACCACACGAAAACAATACTTGTGGGAGACACTCTAAAATAGCACAGAAGTTTCTTGCAACCTTAGAGCAAATGGATTTCCGTGCACTAAATTGTAGCATTCCAGGAGATCGCCCACAGGCAGCAACATTCTATAACGCAGTAGCAAGTACAACAATTGATTACACTTTTGCCTCCTGTCATATGTTCTCAAAAGTAGAGGATTACCACATCGAAACCCGAGACTACAGCGTTCACTTGCCTCAAGAAATCACGATAAAAGCATTTCCAACAACTCAACTACAGCCAGCAAATGTACAAAACCCAGAGTATACAACTAATGAGAAAAGAGTAAAATGCAAAACAGACTACCTGGAATGCCTCTTGGCACTTGCAAAGCAACTCCTCAGAGAAGTTCAAGCTACAGAGCTTGATACAATTGAAAGCTAGGAGACATTCACTACAAATCTATGAAACAAATATGGAGTCAAAAAGAAAAACCAACAAAACATGAGAATAGCTCTTCCTCAAAACAGACCCCCACCCTCACTGTTGGAAACAACGCACAAGTAAAACACCTCAAAGCATCCATAAATCATGCACTTTGGAAACTAAAAAAAGGCGGTCCAGACGTCACAGCCTTGCACAAACTGAGGCAATTTAAAGCCACTCGCCGGAAACTAATCTTGCATCTCAAAAAAGACTCTGCGGGCAAAACGTTTGCATGATATCAAGAACAACAACAACTTGCAGTTTTGGCAAAGGATCAATACTGTGGCTAATCCATCGAGCGAAGGCATCAATTCACATGTGACTGAAGAGTTTTGGACAACTTTTCCTCCAATCTGATTTTAACAGGGGCCTAGGAACCCAAACTTGCATAAACATTCTTATGGCCGAATTGGAAGCATCATCGACCAAATCTCTACATCAGAACACCTTTTACAATCACAAAAACACAAATTTGTAAAAGAATTTCTAAAGTTAAGCGAGAAGAAGCTGCAGGACCCAATGGGATCCCACCAATATTGTTCAAACATGATCAAAGAATATTGAGCCAAAGTACCAAACCTGATTTTTTAATCAATCCTGCGAACATCAATGATACTGTCATAATGGAGAGGCTCTATCATCTCTCCGATTTATAAAAAAAGTTATGGGAATGGTCCAAAAAACTATCGGTTAGTAGCACCATTGGATAATGATGCCAATTATTATGCAGAGTTAATACTACAAGAATTCACGACTTGGGCTACAGAAACTGCAGCAATACCACCAAATCAAACAGGCTTCTGTAAAACATGGGGACCTCTACCAATATCTTAACCCTATCACTGATGATAGATGCCACACTTGCACTAAAACAACCCCTGTACATGTTCTTTATTGATTACAGCTCAACATTTGACCATATAAATAGAAACAAGCAGTGGTAAAAACTAAAAAAGCTGAACATCCGGTCTCTACTCTTAAAACAGCTAATCCTCCTACACACCAACACCTGGGTGCAAGGAAAGCTATGTGCAGGAGACTACTTAACAAAGCAGATCTACATGACCGACGGTCTAAAACAGGGCTGCGTGCTAGCTCCATATGGCAAACTTATCAGCCAGGCTGAACAAAAGCAACTCACACACCCCAAAGGTTGGAGGCCTGCACCTATCAAATCTATCTATGCGGATGGACTTTTGCTCATCAGTCGGACAGCAATTCGCTACAGCACCTGCCAGACATAACATCCTGATATTCAGACGCTAACAAACTTAGCATTAATCAAGAAAAAACAAAAGTCATGATTATGAATACCCGCAAAACAAAGTCAACCTACTACTGGCATCAGGCAACACACAAGCTGGAAGCTGTGCAAGAGTACAAATACCTGGAAGCCATTATTTACAATAAAGGGAACCTTTTCACTCAACCCATAGCCATAAAAAAGAGGAGGATAGTGACAACCGTGGCACTAAGACATTTAAAACACAAGGGGGCACATGATTCAACATAGACAATAGCGATTCTTTAATTGCGATTTTTAAGAAATTGCAAAAATAAAATCGCTATTGCATATGCAAGCAGGAATTGCTTAAAATTTAGAAATTCCTACAAATTCCATAATTGCAACTCCAATATTGTGAGTCACAATTAAGGAATTGATTTCCATTCATTCTACGGGCCCGTAGGAATGAATGAGAATTGCATGCGTAATTTACGTGTACCCAATAGGTACTCGCAAATTGCGCCTGCAATTTCAAGGGTGCAATGTTTCCAAAAGGATACCCTATTGCACCCCTAAAATTACAATTTAACCAAATGTTGCGCACACACAAGTCACAGGGGCATGTGTGTGTAACATGTGACTTTGAAAAATGCACTAAATCAAAAACTAAAATCAACTTTAGATTTATCGTAATTTGCAATTCATATTAGCAAAATCAAATTTTTTTTGTTTAATGCATTGCATTTAAGGATTCGCAATTCGCGATTCCTTAAATGAAAATGTAATTTAAGTATTCGCAAATTTAGAGATTCCTTAAATAGCAGTTTTTGCATTTGGGATGATGCATCCAAAATGCAAAAATACCAGTCGCAAAGGGGCAGTTTCTGCGAATCTGCCCGTTTGCGACTAGTTTTTAGGTTGATGCATGGGACCCAAAATCTCTGGCACAAGCTTCTCCTTGCTAACCAGGGGGATTCAGGTGAAACTCATGTCATCCATCACCTACAGAAGTGAAGCCATGAGAGGGAGGGACGCAGAAACATGGGATGGCACCATAGTAGGAGCATTACAAATGATTAATGGGCTACCAAAATACACATCCCCAGAGCAAATGAGATTAGAGTTCAGGATGCAGAGAGAAGAGCTGGCCCATAAAGGGGCATTTATTAAAATCTGGTATAACATTTGAAAGGGGGAGCCAGAAACACTAAACGGCTACTTATGGAAAGAACTGCACGATAAGGAGGCATGCCCAGCCAGTGGCTACCTGGAAGACTCACTTGATCAATTAGGCCTACAAGTCCTCTGGAAGACTTCACGGACTTACGCAAGCTTTAAAAATGAGTCCGTTATACAAGACAAAGCAGCCTTGTCAGAGCGAGCACACGGCTGGTTCACCATTCAAACCTATATAAAAGCCAGGCCTCAAACATACTTCCATACTTTCTTCTCCAAAACCATCAAATAGAAGTTCCTGAAAATATGTCTACATATATTACCATCTGTGTACCACCTACCGGTGTGGCTACGCCAACCAAAGCCAGCAGGGAAGGGGAGGAGGATTTCCTGCACCTCCTAAATATCTGCGGGGAATTATCATGGGAGCAGCAAGTGCTACTTAGACCTTTTTTCAATAGGAAAAATATACGGCCC
Organism: Lissotriton helveticus; assembly: GCF_964261635.1. Classification (NCBI taxonomy): domain Eukaryota; kingdom Metazoa; phylum Chordata; class Amphibia; order Caudata; family Salamandridae; genus Lissotriton; species Lissotriton helveticus. The sequence continues at coordinate 475,335,332 of NC_136061.1, read as the reverse complement.
TGCAGACAAGCAGTGCTAGCAAAGTTCTCCGGCGAGGATATCCAGTTGAGCTGTGGTTAGTTCAAATCTGTAACCGTTGTGGACATAGAATAAAAAAACAAACTAGTCAACAAATTGTTCCATAGTGACACAATCAAATAGTCCCAAAGGCGACACCAGGCAGATGAGGCCATTATTAAAAATGCAGCAGATTGACTGAAAGCGCAACAAACTAAAATGCGACTGCAACTGTTGGTTTTTAGCACTTGGATTTCCACCATAGCTGCACTTACACCAGAAACATATCCACTTAGGATTTTCCGAATTAAACGAGCTCAGAAGTGAACTTGGGTAGGTGAGGTGCCTAACAATATTGCAGCAGATGATTAGACTGAGTAATAAACTGAAAAGCTGCCACAATCTTTGGGTTTTAACTGCACTGGAAATCTTTTTTATCTTCTATCTTTGCACCCAGAATGTGCATTCTAGTTCTCCCTAGCTAGGGAACCGGAACCACAATACCCTAGTGATGTAATTTGGAAATTTTTTGTCAACTTGACATCGATTTTAGCTGTTGTAAAATCGGATAACCTGATTTCTTGCGTATTTATTTGTATTTTCTTTTTTTTAAAGTAAATTATTGCAACAGCTTAATCATGCAAATAAATTATGTTATGTTATGAATGTAAGAAATTGGTTCTGGTGAACCTTTTTTTGGAAAGGAATGTGTACCTTTGTCTTTGGAGACATATATTAAGGTATTGGATCAGGAATCCAGGTGAGCCTTGACCATGCGTGGGTACAATGCAGCCAGTGAGTAATGTGTCCAGATGACCTGCATAGGGAGTACGCGATAACTGTGTGTGCAGCGTTTTAATTGGCTTGTGTTCCTAACTTCATGTAGAATCTAACTTTATCGTGTTTCAGGGACGCATGCATTCCTCCGGCCATGTGTGCTTTATTGGGGCCAATCTCCCTGGACCATTGTGATGTTCTTGCTCCTATCAGTTGGATCGATCTGGGATTTTCTGATTGCGCATTTGTCTGTTGGATACATGCCACCCCACCTGTAATCTGTCAATCAGTGGCCTCAGCCTGGGTCTCAGGGCCTGCCTTACTACGTATTTCTGAATCTGGGTACAAGAGGAGTGCACAACGAGTGAATTTGTCAATAAAAATTGTTTTTTGTTTTTATACATGAATGTATTGGTATTCATATTTACATTGACCTTTTCAATAGTAACAACTATAGTTCATTTGGTATTTGACTGCACTATTTCTAAATGCAAGATGCAACCTTGTATCCAATTTTGGACGCAAGAGTCCATTTTGCGCTAAGATAATAGCGTCAAATGCCGACTCCACCCTGTCGCATAATTCTGTGGAATCTCAAGACATTTTTATGTAATTCTGTGGATTAAACTCTATCCAAATTTGCCCAGCTGTAGTTTTGTAGCGCTCAAATCATCCTTGAGGTAATCCAGGCGCTCTGTAGCAGGTATGCATGGCCGACTCTGGGGCCTACTCAAAAAGCTAGGCTTTGTGAAAGTGAAGAAGAGAGAGTCAGAGTCAGAGTCAAAAACACTTTATTCGATTAAATTAAAATCACACAAGTATGCTATACATTCATAGTTGATTATTGGAGTATATAAATTTTTTTATATATATAACTTAAAAACAAGACACATTATATACAAAACCAGATTTCATATTTACAAATTTCATATTTACAAGAATTATAAAAAAAAAAATTAAAATATTTGTCCTCATACTGCACTGTCTGTGGTTTACTACAGAGTTTCATTGCACTTGTACGGTTTGTAATATGGAGTATGTTCGATGATCTATTTACAATGATATTTACAAACCTATAATACAATCATTTACAGTGCTACCCCAACTGGGCGTACAGTTTTTAACAAAGGCTAGGACAATTAATCAGTAACTTCACTCTATTTCGACGAGACCTGATGGACATTGTGAGAAAATTTGCTACCCCATACATGATTAGGGGTGTTTCCATTAATTGTAAAAACAGAAAGGCCGGTTTCACTTGGGTAAACTTATGATCATTCAATATGGGCTTAATATATTTCTCTCTTGGAATTCTAAAAAAAGAGGAAATGAAGAGAATCCTGGTCTGAGAAATCGTCACACTTACAGGGGGCGTTCTCATGTGGTTTACACCATTTATTGTATTCACCCAACAGGAAGTGAGACTGATCAAAGCGAAATTTAGTGAGGAGCCACCGGTGGAAAGGTTTGTTTACTACCGCCAAGTATGGTTCGATAGCTAAAGATGTTATTGTCAAAAAATGTGACCTCACGGTTGGCTTCATAATCTCGCGAGTTTCTCTATCAGCTTCTCTTTTCTTTATATATTCCAGTTTTACCCAACTAATGTCCTCTTTTTGTAGGCCTTCAGGGTTGGTATATAAATCAGGGCGGCCCAGATATTGTGCTATTTTCTTAATATGTGAAAGCCACTCAATCTCAGCCACACGATCCCGCCCCATACAATCTTTAATGATCGTGTGGTTCAATATTAAATTGGGATTAAGCCAAGTTTTAATCCATGCCCCTAGTGGTGCAAGGGACAACATATCTTCAATGTAACCCATCCCTAATTCCATATGGACTGAGTGAGCAGGTGTGGATTTTGATAAGCCCAGAACAGTTCGCAGAAATATGTTCTCTGCCCTTTGAATTTGGGTTGTGTTCTTATATCCCCAAATGGAGGCTCCATATCTTGCTATTGCTATGGTTTTAGCTTTGTATATGGATAATATAGCCTCTGGTGGTTTGCCGCCAAGACGTTTGGCGAACCCCAATATAGCAGCAGAAGATCTTTTTACTGCTGCGGTCTTGTTCTGGATTTGTGGTGCCCATGTCCCTTTTGCATCGAACACCACGCCTAGATATGTAAAGGTTTTAACCTTACTAAGTGCGGCACCATTACAGGTCAGGGTTCTGGTATTACTTTTAGAATTACCCACAGCCATGACATGCGACTTTCCTGCGTTAATCACTAAATCCAGGTCTTGCATAAAAGCCCCAAAGGTGTTAAGTAGATGTTGAAGACCCCTCGGGGTCCTTGACATCAGCACCGTGTCGTCGGCATATAAAAGTACCGGCGTCACGGCACCACCCATGCAGGGCACATCTGCAGAGGCAGTTTTTAGCGACTCACCAAGGGAGTTAATATAAAGGGAGAAGAGCATAGGCGCCAAGATGCACCCTTGGCGCACTCCCCTTCCCGATTTAAAAAAAGAGGTGCAGTTCCCTTCTTGGGTCATACGGATGGTTGCCTTTAAATCACTGTGGAGTCGTGCTAAAAAATCCACAAGTGCCCGATCCAGTCCCATTTCTAGGAGTATTGTCCACAGCTTTGACCTATTAACTAGATCAAAAGCTGTGGACAAGTCCATAAAGGCCAAGTACATCATTCCCCTTGAAGCTACAGTGTATTTGCTCAGTATAAGGTGCAAATTGAGGCATTGATCTTCTGTACCTCTGGCAGATCTAAACCCATACTGTGAAGAAGAGAGGAAGAGACTCTCATTTGTTGTGGGTGTTGTGGGTGCTCCATTCAGGCTTCAGCAGCCAGGTATGAGAAGGCATAGACCAGCACACTCAGTTAAAGAAACCATAGATCACTGTTAAGTTTGAATCGGAATTGGCCCGTGGAATGAACTCCCGCTGAACATCAGACGTTACCTCACTCTGCACACCTGTAGGAAGAGCCTCAAGACCTGGCTCTTTGGCTGATTTGGAGCTGCACGCCTTCCCCCACCATGGCCTTGAGACCCTCACAGGTGAGTAGCGTGCTTCACAAATCCTTGATTGATTGATTGAATCAGACAAATACCTTAACTTTTGCTTGCTATTCGAAGCTTCTATCTGCCCAGCTTCTTTGCTAACCGAGGAAGTTTGTAGCTTGAATTCCTCTGCACTGCACAAAAAGGCCTGCTTAAAAAATCTTTAATGGAAATCATGAACTTAAATAAATAAAGGAACAATTGTTCAAACATAACATTTGTAACATGTTGTCCCATTTACTCTGCCTTACCTATTTTTTTATTTCTGTATATATCTGTATATATCTTGGGTAATTATAAATATATTTTTTCCAGTGGTTGAAAGTATTCTGCACATCGTGGTGTGCAGTAAGGATGCATGCCTTTCATTCTCCTTTTTACCTCATTTATTGCTGATCTCTGTGAAGAGCAGAGACAATGCTCTCAGGATCGGTTGCAAAATCGTCGCCAATACTTTATTATGACAGTAAACTGCAACGATCTCTCACTAGATTTACAGATCGGCGCCTTCAACATTCTCACAAAGGTTTGTATAGACCAAGGAGAATGCAAAGCATTTTCAATTGAGAAAGCATCTTTAATTGCTTGGATCGTTTTGACCCTATGACCGCCGTAGATGGTAGAGACATGTGGTTGATGAAGACCCAGGGAACCATTGTTCTTGGTCTTCCTGTTAGTCAAGAGGGGTCAGATCTCATAAATACACAATTTAGCAATAACTTTAGAAGAACCAACCATTAATTTGTAACAGCCTCAAAAATGTTTGTATTGCAAATGTCATTTTTTTCCATGGGTCAGTGGGTGCAAATGTGAGTTTGAAAAGGTCCTCCAACCGGGTGTCATGGCTAAATCAGCCTACTCTGGTGAACATCTATGAAATTGAATCCCAGGATGTTATGCTGTATATATGTAATATGTTATGATGCATGCTCTGATGCACGCTCTGTGGAGTCATAGAATATGGAACGCGAAGCTAAGAGCAGTTGAGCAGACTTTGGAAGAATAGCGAGCTGACCAGTCGGGCGGCAGTACCTGCTTGTATTCTCTTGCAATAAACAAGATTTACTCTACAAAATCATCCCCAGAGTATTAATACAAGATTTGGCGACGATCGGGATACGAATACTTTGAGTCTCTGTGATTTTCTTTTTTTTTTTTAAAGAGTGAGTGGAATACAAGCGGAGACGCCGCAACACCTTGGAGGGAGTCCAAGATAATCGGAATATTGATGAAGGCATGCTGGGGAGCCAACTACTTACTCACACTGGTGAGCGTTTCATTTACTCTATATTTTAAACGTGCGACGTTGTACTTATGCTGTGCTTGGCCTTACCGTTCAAAGGACGCAAGTCCAACGGCACTCCATAGCAACCAGCTGACAGTCAACGTTCGCTCGTGACCTTCTCACCAAGCTGCCAGTCATACTGAGTCATTCTTTGGAATTCAGTGTCTACGTCAAACGTTCGTACGGAACGTGATGTGTCACATGACATGCAGCGGCCATCTTTGATTGGGAACGCCTACTGGATGTTCAGAAGAGCGTTTTGAAGCGTTAAACGCATTCTCACCGGCAAGAAAAAATGATTTCCTTTAGCGACTACACCAGGAAAAGAAAGGATTTCGTTATAACGATAGGATCTTCACTCCAGGTGATCTAGTTTTGATTAATATTTTTTCACATATTACTAATTTTTGTGTGGATAACACTTTCAAGTGGTGAAGAAAGGACAGTGTTCCTTTTCATCAAATTGCACTGAACAATTCCACTTGTTATTCAAGTGGTGAAGAAAAGACAGTGTTCCTTTTCATCAAATTGCACTGAACAATTTCATTTGTTTGTATTGTTTTTTTTCTCTTTGATAACTTTGAAACTTCACTAAATTTTATTGCAAAATGAGTCAACAAACTTTCTCTTTGAGTCCTCCTCAAGATTTTTGGTCTAAAGGTTCAGAACCTGTTTTAAAATGGACAGAATGGAAAGAATATTTTTTGAATTACATCAAGGCTGTAGACTCTGATGGCAAGATGTCACCTGAACAGAAAATAGGAATTTTATTACATTCTTTAGGTCAACAAGGACAACAAATCTCACAATCAAACGAACCAACCTGTTGTCGGGGATGGTGATAGTAATGTATTCAATATTTGCTCTATCTAATCTTGATAAATACTTTACTTCCAAAATTTGTATCGGCATCACACCATACACATTTTTTCAGAGGAAACAACTAAAAAATGAATCAGTGGACGACTATGTAAGTGAGTTAAAAGAGTTAGCTACGGATTGTGCTTTTGGTGGGTTACTAGAAGATTTAGTTCGTAACCAGGTAGTTATGCATGCCAATAATCCTGCTATTCATGAACGCCACTGGATGAATGGTGATGCTAGTCTTGACGATATTCTTGCTGTTGTCCGTAAATCAGAAACATCAAGTAGATGCGCTAACGCTTTGAAAACTGAAAATGTTACTAAGGAAATTGTTGCTAAAGTGAGTTCCAATAAGAAAAAAGTTATAATAACAAACAAAAAAGTGAGGGCTGGAGTAAGTCTAAAGTGTACAATGAAATACCCAAGTGTTATAGGTGTGGTAGTCTTGAACATTTAGCTTTCGCTAAATCTTGTCCAGCCAGGAAAAGTAAGTGTGGTGCATGTGGCCTATATGGTCACTCTACTAAAGCTTGTAGGAGAAAAACTAAAGCTGTGAAGTGTATCCAAGTAGACACAGATTCGGATGACAATGCGAGCAGTAGTGATGAACAATTTTCTGAATGCTCTATTGCACTTAAAAAAAACTTCTTCTCAACATTAGAGATGGTTGCTGATTGATAATAAACCTGAGTGCTGGATCCACATTGGTTGAGTGCGTGTGAAAATTTAAGCGGGTTCAGGGTCACCCTATTCCATAGTTAATGAATGTCCCCTTGGACATTGATCCTGAGGGTTATGGGGGTGAAAAAATTTACATTATTGGTTTCCGTTAGTTTAAATTTGAATTTATAAATTGAAAATCTTATGGCAAGTTATAGATTTCCAGGAAGGGTCTATCTGTATTAGGATGGAAAGACCAAGGGAATTTACATATAATTTTAGATCCCAATTCCATTGAAAAAGTGCTTGTAATGGATGAGGGCACCAAAGTGGGCGAAAAACTATTAAAAAAGTTTCCTTTAGTTTTTCAAAAGAAAATTGGCAAATTAAAAGATTTTGAACACAAGATAATCCTTAAGGATGACGCTGTGCTAAAGATTCACAAAGTCAGGAACGTTCCCATTGCATTAAGGAACGATGTTACTACAGAACTGGACAGATTAGTATCTTCAGACATATTGAGCCTATTGAAGCATCATCTTGGGTTTCCCCCTTAGTTGTAGTTAAAGGTAGCAACGGAAACTTGAGGCTATGTGTTGATTTGCGCCACCTCAATGATAATATTGTAGTGGATCAGTTTCCGTTGCCAAAGATGAAATGTTGGCTTTACTAGATGGTGCTAAGTGGTTTACCACAATAGATTTATCTGCTGCGTATCATCAGATTCCACTTTCAAAAGATAGCAAGAAATATGATGCTTTTATTACCCAACAAGGTTGTTTCCAGTTTAAAAGGATGCAATTCGGCTTAGCATATGCTGCGGACGTTTTTCAACGCCTGATGCATAAATTATTTGCTAGCATTAAAAACACCAAATGTTTTCAGGATGACATCCTTATTTTTGGAAAAAACAAAGTGGAACATGACAAAACCTTAGAGACAGTTCTTAATATTCTAGAATGAAAAGGTTTAACAATTGAATATTCCAAATGCACTTTTGCTAGTGATCATGTCATTTATCTAGAACATGTTATTGACAGTGATGGTATAAGACCTAAACCTAATCTTATTGATGCCATCAAATGTGCTACTTTTACAAATAGTAAAGATGATGTTAGATCATTTATTGGTCTTGCGGAATTTTGTTCAGAATACATCCCAAATTTCGCAGCCAGAACATATAACATTAGGCAACTTTTAAAGAACAAAACAAAATTAATTTGGTAACCTGAATGTGAACAAGATTTTGAAGACATTAAGGATTGTATCACTAAAATTGCTTCCCGAAAGAGTTTTGACCCTGAGGCACATACCATAATTACTGCGGACCCCAGCATTAAAGGCTTAGGAGCTGTGTTGGCCCAAATTGACCGAAATGGTAATGAACTTATTGTAGCTTACGCTTCCAGATCCTTGTCACCTACTGAAGAGAAGTACACAACCATTGAGTAAAAGATCTTAGCATGTGTTTGGGCCGTTGTTCATTTCCATGCATTTGTATGGGGCAAACAGTTTACTTTACGTTGTGATCATAGGCCATTACTTAAAGTCCTAACCACTGAGGGTACAATAAATACTTCAGCTAGGGTTGCTAGACTTGCTATAAGACTGCAGGACTATTGTTATAAAGTGACGTATTTACCGGGAACAAAAGTTGCATAGCTGACTTCCTTTCTAGAATGCCTAAACAATTGGATATGTGTTAAGATGAAATTTGGAATTCTTTTCAGATTGTGTATGTACATGATTCGGGAGACATTGGTATTATGAATGATAAATGGGAAGAAGAATATCTTAAAGATGATTAATTATCTCAAGTGAAATTACATCTTGCACAATCTTGGCCAAGAAAAGTAAACAGTCATCATCCTGTAAAACCTTTTTGGGAAGTCAGGTTTGATCTCAGTATTCAGGGTGAAAACATTTGGCGAGGTGAAAGAGTTATTCCTCCCAAAACTTTGCATTCATCTACTAAAGCACTGTGTCATGAAGGACATTTTGGCATTGTTCGCTTCAAACGAACTGTTAAAACTTCGTTTTGGTGCCCTGGCAAGGATGCTGAAATTGAGACTTTTGTGAGAGGATGTAAACCTTGTCAAGCTGCAGATAAGTCTTTGGTCACTCTCAAACCTCCATTAAGTAATATGACTAGACCTAGTTCACCTTGGGAACACAATGCCATAGACATCATGGGTCCCATTGGAAATGAGCTGAAGTACATATTGGTGTTAATGTATTTATATTCTAAGTGGCCTTTTGTAAAGATTGTTGACAAAGCAGACACTGATACTGTCCTGCATTTTCTAGATCAGTCATTCATCATGGACGAGATTCCATCTTTGTTATTGAGTGATAATGGCGTACAATTTTTGTCAACCAAAGCTGTAGAATATTTCAATAGACTTGGCATTAAACACAAAACTAAATCACTG